>NC_133100.1:5609071-6272126 GCF_019914945.1 Typha latifolia
GGCGGGAGAGCGGCAGCATAAGCGATCAACCGCTTCACGCGGTCAATCGGCTCAGGGAGGGATCTGAACTCATCGACGAGGCGGCGGAGTCTGGCCCGCGCAACATCAGCGGCCGGCGGCGCCTCCTGGGATGCAACAGCGGAGCAAGAGAGGAGAGACCCGGGAGCCGATCCAACGGTAGGGTTAGGGTTAGTGTTTCCCGCTTGCAAGCACTTGACGGCGATGGAGGAGAGCCGCGGCAGCAACTGCCTCGGCCGCCACGCCGTGGAGCGGATCGGGATACTATAATGGTTACGGTTCGGGTTAGGGTTTGGGAGAACCCTAATCCTAGACAAGAGAGCGGCAGAGGAATCCATCGCAGCGAGATCTGGCAGCTCTCCTCCGTTGCGCTGGTTCGGTTTGTGGAGAGGAAATGGCGGGGTGATGCGGAGCGCGGTGTATTTATAGGGAGGGGAAGGAGTGGAAATGGAAGGGAGGGATGTCTCGAGGAATGTGGTGATCCGAGTGGGGTCGGATAAATGGGCGGCTATCCTTTTGGCCAACCGAATAAACAATATAAATGGGTAGGAATAAAAGTTGGAATAAGTGGAAGGAGGGGAGAGTAAGAGTAGGGCGTTTTGCCTCACTAGAGACGACTGTAATAATGAATGAATAAGGTCAGGATTAGACAAGATTTTCCTTGCTTCTTTCTTGCTTTTCTTCTTTTATTTTTTTCCTTTTGCTTCTGTTGACCTGAAATAGTGCTGCGATAAGTGTGTGTTTAGTTGTGTTGCAGGATGAGATAAGGAGAGTAATTATCTTCTTTAGGTTTAAGGGATGACTAATTTTCTAATTTTAGTTCCGTGTTTAGTTTATACAAGACTACATAGCCTAGGGCAGTACCATTGTGCTAGAGGGAGGGAGGTGTGGAGTTAGGGCTCCACCTCCTCTCATCCTCCTTTTTGTTTACCTCTCCTCGGAGGTGGGAATAGAAGGTCGGAGTCGGGAAGGGCCGAGCACTCCTTCACTATTTCCTCGGCCAAGCACGAGTCATGAGTTGCTTACTGAGGATGGAGGGGCTTTTTTGTGGTCCTTCCCTTTTGTTGGTTCCTAAAAGGGAGGGTGAATTTGCTTCCTTTTCCGTCGGTGATCTGTTGGTGGCGACTATGGTGGGTTTATCCCCATTTTATACAATTTATTTATTTATTCTCTATAATAGATTGATTGATGATCGTCAAATTTCAATTTTAAGAGATTCACAAGGCCATATCTTATAATGCTAAATCGTGACGAAGCGACAAACTAATTTGAGACTTCTTCTGCTTGTGAATTTTTCAAGACAGTGTTTCATTTTCGTATGTTTGGTATTTTTGAACATATTAAAAATACGTGGTAAACAATAGTAAACGAAACAAGCTCTTTTTTTTCTTATTTAATTTTAGAAGTTTTAAATAAATTGGGTTTTAAAGGGAATAGCGTAGATTAACTACTATAAATTGTTGACAAACTAATGAACTATTACTATGCTATTCTTTTTCAAATATCCATATTTTATCTCACCTCCATGTACATTTGCTACTGTTGAGCAATTGTCTGAAGCCTCCATTTAGATCACCAATATATTAAAAAGTTTAACCTACCTTATTGATTTTTCCAAAAGAATTTTTTTTCTTTTATCAAAAGTATTCAGAAAAACTCCTGAGTTAATTTAAACTCATATTAGCTTAATATTTATTTTATTTAGCTTAATACTTTTAAAATTGTAAAGTTACCTCTACTATCTAATTATGTAAAAAGTCTTAAATAAAATGTTATGAGTAATTTAAAAAAAAATTCAGGGGCTTTTCTGAATGCTTTTGATACAAGAAAATGGCTTTTTTAGGAAAACAAAACTAAGGTAGGGCTTGTACTATAAAAATCCCATAATGTAGGGGCTCTTTTTGCAAATTTCCCTCAATGGAAATAGCTCTTTGACATTGCATCCGAATAGATAATAACAAAGAAATTATTAAGAACTTGGAAGTTTTGAATTCATATAATTATCCTAATAATTGCCACCATATTCTTTAACATAACATAATTTCCACTAAAATCTTTATTATTTTTCAGAATTACTATTATGGTTAATTTTTAAAAAGAATATTCCTAATAGATTATTCTTAACTTTAAAATAAATACATATAAAAGTTTAAGAGTGTAAAATATTTATCAATAATTTTTTACTTCACATAAGATAAGTTATATTCCATTGTACTATGATTTTAGGTATAATATTGGATACATTTTAAAAAAATTTTAATAATTTATACCAATGGTAAAATAATTTTTTAGGTTTAACTAATATTATAACATTCTTAAAAGAGCACAATAATTTCGGTGATAATTTTAATATTCTAAAATTTAGTGGCAATTATATAAAAATAAAAAGAAAAAAAAAACGTACTTTGGGTCCCATCTGCCACTAAGCCCCCTCACTTTAGAAATAAAATTTTTTTATTCTAAAATATAATTCTTTATTTTAAAATAATAATTAAATATCATAATAATCATATTCTAGAAGTATAAATACTATTTATTAAAAATTACAGACACGATTAACCTAATTACTAATTTATCCTTAAAATCTATTACATCAATCTATTTTATATTTAAATAAAAAAAATTCATATTAATTTTATTAAAATTTAAAATATATTTTCTTCATCTTTTTCTTTACTTTATATCACATTAAAAAAATTTATTTTAAAAATAACAAAAAAATATATTTATTTTATAATTGGCCTTATTTTAATGGAGACCTAAGAAGAAAAGGCAAGGTTTAAATATTCACATAATAATAATCTCTTTCTTAGACCCAAGAAATTGGAAGGGAAGAATCCAAAAGGGAGCTTCTCTTCTTCTCTTTTCTCTTCTCTCTTCTCGGCCGTGATCATGAGACGTATAAAATTCCACTCCTTTTCCGTGATGCGGTGGTCCCACTTGTACCTATCAATAGGAAAAAGAGAGCAAGAAAGGAGAACTTTATATCAACTTGGCTCATTTTTGTATGGCTATCTCTTGATGCGTGTGTTAGGTTGTGGGAGTAGGTGGTAGTTGTTAACTTTGTCCCAACTGCCGTCACTATAAATAAATGCCATCTAGTCTTAGGTTACTTAAACAAAGACTACTAATGTAATGATAGGGGTACCTTAAACCTAATAAACTACTATCTATAAGTGCCTCCATAGTCTTAGGTTGCTTCAATAATTCCTCTAAAAAGTACCCTCCATAGTCTTAGGTCTTAGGTTACTTCAATAATTCCTCTAATAAGTAGGAGTTTTTGACCAAACTAGCCCTCGTTTAAAATAGACTGTCCCTTAAACTTAATATCGAAATGGGTCTAAATAAAAATGCTCGACTCTTTGACATTTTATGTTTAGAAAACGTTGAATAGATAAATATTTATTTGGAAGAAGCGTAAAAAAATTGAAAATAAATTTAGAGGAGTTACGGTCTTCTCCAACTTAGAAAACTCTTCCATATCTTTACAATGACATATTTTATGACTAAAATGAATAGCAGAGCACAAAATTATGACGTTATAAATTTTTTCTTTATATATTTTATCTTTTCTTTCTTGTTTAGTATTTTTAACAATAAAACGCGTAACTTTTTTAGTGTTTTATGTGTATTTTTTTTTTCTAAAAAACAATGTTCATCATTTTTTATTTTAATAAAAATATCTAGGTTTAGGCCAGGTTTGAGCGAAGTAAAATGCTTAACAATTTAATGTTTTATTTAGGGCTACAGTAAAATAGACCATTTTTGGTATTAAGTTCGGAGTATAAACCATTTTGATAAAAAAAATTAAGAAGGGGCTTAGTTTGGTTAAAAAAACTCAATAAGTAGCTCCAAATTAGAGTAAAATATAATTTTTCTAAAAAATTATAGAGTTAATTATATTTTGACCCTTCTCTGCTATCTATCCCTTTGTATCATCTTTACCCTCATAAAAAAAATTGGATATATACACTCACTGAATTGTCTAATTTTATCACTAAAATCTCTCCATTAATTTTTTATTAAAATAACTAATTTAATAAATAAGACAAAACCACCTTCACTTCTCCAAATATTAAGCTCTACAACGATCTTCTCTAATCACTATAAAATCTAGTTTATAACAAAGGAGGAATAAATGTCAGTTGGATAATGCTCAAATAATGAGTATTTCTACTCCTCTACAAAAGGAAACAAATTAAAAAAATAAAAAATAAAAAATAGGAGCAGAGAAATAGGAAATAAGAATATTTTTATCAACCTAATTATTTAGAAAAGGGCTTACGGATTTAATCAGATACTTGCTATTCTCTTTTTTTAAGAGGGTAAAAGTGATACTTAGAAATAATTGAGGAGGGGTTTTCAAAATATAATTAACATAAAATCAAATATATTCCATCCTAGTAGGATCATCTTCCGTAATAGGAGTGTATGATTAGGTTCACTTGAACATAGAAAGACAAAGACTTAATTAAATTTTGCCATCCCATTACCACTTGGACAATTTATCACTGTTTCGAACAGCTCATGTTCTAGAAATTTTATTTGAAATTGATTTTTGAACTCAAAATTTAAATAAATTAAACACGACCAAAGCTTAACTCGCTCTTCTGTTCAAATGTGTTGAATATGTATATATATATTCTTTCTATTTAAATTTTATAGTAAAAAATTGATTACTTATTAATAAGTATGGTAGTCACTATTTGAGCTAGATATATGGAGCTCGTTATGCTAAGATTTCAGCTCCATTTTTTTAAAAAAAAAAATTGAGTTTGAGGAATCTTAGATGCGCAATATCAATTAGATTAAGATTTTTTTTTGGTCTTATTAGCTCTCCTTCGAAACTTAAATATACCGTCCTTAAACTTAATACTTAAATAGGTCTCGGCTGTCAACCTAACAGTCTATTATTGCTGTTATAATAAATATACAATGTTGACTTAACCCGTGCTTTCTTAATAAATAAAAGGATATCTCTACAAACTTGAGAATATATATATATATATATATAATTTACCCAGTTGCAACATAATATTCCCTCTAATTTATTGTGGATAGGGCTTTATTTTTTTATTTTTTTATTTTTGAGTGAAGGATAGGACTTTATTCTGTAAGTACTAAGTTTTAGGGGTGATTTGTTTACGTATTTATACAATACTAGCTGCATAACATCAACTGGTGTTCCATTCGCTGTTCTTGGAAAGCAAAGAAGAAGGAAAGAAAGGTAGTAAAGACCTACCCTGTGTGAAGATTATACTCACTGACTTCCTATCATGAGAGATTCAGCTCTCATTACAATTTACAATCTACAAATTCTTGTAATATTTCTACAACACCCACACTGACAGAGAATAAAAGAAACTATTGTCAATTAAATCCCCATTCTTCAACAGCACAAGAAAATGAGATATTGCAAGGAGAGCTCAAAGCCTGTCCACCAATGTAGGAATCATTATTCATGTAAATAATCAATTAGAAATGCAAGCTAAGAATTAAGATAATCTTTTATTTCTGGCTAACTTTTAAGAACATACATCTACACCTTTTGCACCAATCAACAGCGCTAAGCTGCGATAGTCGCTGTTGCACTGTTTTGAAATTAAGTTGAAGCAGGTAAGGAACACTTGCCATGTCTTCCATTCAGAGTTCTCTACTTAATCCAGAGCATCGATTCGTCGTACTTCCAAGGTTAGTTCGATCTCCAACATGACTAAATTGAAGATTTCGTTGTTAAAGGTGAGCATGCTTCACAACGATTCCTACATTCATCAACTCAGCGGAATGAGAAAAGGTGGTTCAAGAACTGCTGTGGTTCCTGGCCTTCTTTAATGATCTGGAAATCATACAACAAAACAATGCAATGATTCAAGTTATTGTCAAATCAAATTAACAAACATAGAAGGTATAGATCAGATATAGAGGATAATAGAACATTAGTAGAACACCATGCAGCTTTTCTCGGTGAGTTGAAAAACTGACAAAAGTTACAAACGTTAATCGAATGGAAGGACATATAAATAATTTTGCTCCTCTCACCTAATTAGGTATCGATGTCAAGCATATATTGTATTCTTGAAATTTCAAGGATAATTAAGATTCAGTTTCGCCAAACAAAGGAACAACAAAATCTGGAATCACTCTAAACTAAAATCTTCATGGAATAACATAGAACGTTAACACTTTTCATCAGTTATAATCTTTGAAAGACAAAGAAAAAAGTAGTGACAAAAATAACATGTTCCATATGTTACTATATACATAAGATCATGTGTAACGAGCTTATTTGTAAGCATATCGATGATCATGATATCCCTTCTTATAGTTCTAGCCTTTCAAGGGTCCAAGTTATCACAATGATCATTGGATGAATTCAGTATGTCAAACATATACTAATGCAACTCTGATGAAAAAAATATCTTCTGCTTATCTATATCTTGGTACCAGAATTTGTGAACTTATATATGTCAGTACTTCACTACTACACTCACTCCATATCATCTACTGATATAACACTATGATTAAAAGTATCTTCTGCTTCTGAGTACCAGAATTTCTGAACTTGAATAAATCCATACTTTACTCCGTATGAACCGCATATCTTGTTTTCTTCTGTTTCCTAATCTGAAAACTTGACATGATCCTGAATTCCACAATTATGTCTCCTCCATTCGAACTATACCTTTACCTTACAAATGGTTAAAAATAAGATTTTATATAAAGGACTAATAATAAGATTCCAGCAGAAGAATGCTCCCTACTTATTTTTGGCAATGCCTTATAGTAGAATGATTTTATTTCGGTATCCACATTCACATTTACCATTTCTTTGTGTATACCCTCTCCACGATGTACCTCAACCTAGATATTAGGCATATTCAACATGAGAGCATCATAAAGTAATATAATAAAAGACTCTGTTTTTTTTGTATACCGTTTGAATGCCAATCTTTCTCCTAGGGCTATTTGAAAGATTCAAGATAATCATCCAAGCTTGCCAAAAGTATACAAAAAATTTTTGATATGAAAATTCGTTTGTAGAACGAAGGAGAAATGCACAGTAATCATTCCAGACTTGCACAAAAAAGGCTAACTTACATTTTTCATTCCCTTCATATCACTCAATATTACATTACACCTGTGAAGAATAAAAGCATACAATTTTCCCTTTAAACTATCTCAAATGTAATAACTTGCACCAACGGTGTGATGTAATAGTGTAAGTTATTAGTTTCCCTGACATTCGGCCAAAATCCCCCTCATTGCAAACTAACAGGTGAGTGTAGATTGTTATGTTTTAGATAATTCAGGAGCAGATTGTACACTTTATTGTTCAATTGTATAATACGTGTTATAGTAGTTCAGTTCAGGTCAGGGCATGAATTCAGGAGGTGAAAATGTTATTTAGCGTAAAGGAACTTTCAAAAAGATGAGAACTGGTTGCTTAAAGCTTCAAGAGAGATCCATTATCAATTTATCACTACTCAACCTAATAACCTCAAAAAATTATTGATGTGAAAATTGGCTGATCCTGAACAAATCTCCATGTGTAAATATAATCTCGTTAAAAAGGTAGGTGTGCAACCATTTAACTGAATTTGATTCAATGCACCACTACATGTACTAGTAAAACAGCCTCATGCATTTTCTTCCAGAAAGAAGTATCATGACGACCTGACCATAACCTAGCTGATGAGACTCATTCAGAATATCACATCAAGTTTTATGTTAGTAACTACTATAGCACTCTCAACTAAAATATATTCCTAGCATATTTTCCCTTCCTATTACTTTTCACAGGAAAGTAAAACACATTCTTCACAACAGCATCATCACTGTTTTTGCAACAAGCTTACTGCCCACAAATCACAAACCTTTTTGCCACTCTATTGTCTAACACCAAAATTCTATCTCCATGCTGCTAGAGCAACTCATTTCACAAATGCAGAGTCTATACAAATACAAATGACTTTGCCTTGTGGACTCACACGGTATTCACATGTGTGCTAGATTAAGAATTAGTTGACACATCAGAGTTCCAGATAGTTAAGAAAGTCCATGTAATACTTTTCAGCCACTCGTTTTTTGTGTCAAGCTGCTGCCAGAATGTGTACATCTTGCATCCAAGTGGTTATAAGTCTGAGAGATTGAATATCACCTCAAATGTTGGGATAAGGTTTCGGAAAGCACCTTCTGTTATCCAGTTAGCAGAATTCTTAAGAATATATGATGTGTCACTTTACTTCTTCACAAAAACTAGATTAAATTCCCTATGAATTATTTGATAAGTCATTAACATTCAGCATGATCTGAACAAGAAATTCATTTATGTTAGCATAGAAGTATCAATCTCAGTATCAAAAAGGACATAACACGGGCAGAACATTGCAGCGATGTGGAACATTGTCGCTCTTACCAAATTAATGGAGCATCATTCTCCAACATTTAAAAGGACTTCCTATTTTGTACAAACAATAATTAGATTATATCCAAACTACTTAATATCAGTAGTTGTCCAACCTTCCACTCAACTCCATTTTGGATAATATATGATAGATGTTGAACTTAAAATTAAATTTACCTAAAGATATAGTTTTGCTGATATATAAGTACTTAGAATCACAATGTCATTTGTATTTTGCAAAAGTCCTACCATGCAAACACGTGAACCCTTCTGAGTTTTTGACCAAACTAGGCCCATTTTATATATATTTTTTTACTGAAATAGGCCGTCACTCAAACTTATTACCAAATGAGATCTAATTCACTATAGCTCTAATAAAAATGCTGAACTGATCAGCGTTTTTAAAAATGCTGAACTGATCAGCGTTTTTAAAAATGCTGAACTGATCAGCGTTTTAAAAAATGTTGATCAGTTTAGTGTTTTTATCATCAGACTTTTGTTTTTGTTTTAACTCTTAAAAGACCAAGTTAAAAGGATCTATATACATAAAACGCTGATCAGTTCAGCATTTTTGCCTAGGAAAAAAATGCTGATCGGTTTAACATTTTTATTAGAGTTACAGTGAATTAGATCTTATTTAGTAATAAGTTTGAGGGGTACCATTTCTATAAAAAAAAATTGGAATAGGGCTATTTTGGTCAAAAACTCAACCCCATTTCCTTCTTGATCCTCATCGTAGTCAATAAAATTACTTTAAATTTTATTAGCAGAGTCAAACATTTGGTCATCTTACATCGGTAGAATAATTGCAACTAAGACTTGTAAAATATACCGATAGGTTGTCTAGATATAACCTAATGGAATGTGGTGTTAGGATAGCGTTGAAGTCAAAGTCAGATAAAAATAAAAACATTTTTTATCACCGCAAGGTATAAAATTAACTCCATATTGACTACAAAGTTAAGTACTTAACATAGACAGACTTCTGTGGGCAAAAGATGAAATTGTTAAATAAGTTTATGCAAACTTGCATATATTATTACAAACCAGATTTGAAATTGTTCGTTCCTAGGATGATCCCGAGAATTTAATGGGCCATACCTTGGAAGTCTCGAATCTAATAGCTTTGGAATGAAGACAATCGGAGATCCGGATAGAAAATTATGACTAAAATAGTAGAGAAAGGCTAGAACGAAACAAAAATAGGAAAAACCAATGTTGAGACGGCTGTGGGATGGTAGTGGTCGACCATATGAGTGGGTGGTTCGTGGAGGTAGATAGTGGCTAGGATTTGAAAGTGGAGATAGAGTTTTTAACTTAGATATACTCCTAGGAAAATAAACAACTCTGATTAATTTACTTCTACTTTCAAATTATCTTACTCTTAAGATAGTCTAAGGTTAAAACATAATTTTTAATTTTTCATTGGGTGCTTGGATGAATAAGCAAAGAAGCTTATCCCTTATATATATAGAGGTCAAGTACAATAAGTCATACTTAGACTTAGCCCTAAAAACTTATGTGACTCGAACTATGATTTACCTTAAAGGCTTATATGACGTAATTGAACTTGCCTGAGTGACTTACATGATTTAATTAGACTTGCCTTAAGAATTTATATGATATAATTAGACTTGTATTAAAAATTTACATAAGAGATAAATATAAATCAATTAAAAAATAAATAGACTCGATCCATTGAGTCCAATGTCCTCATGATGCGATCCAATCTCACCCGGTTCGTATCAGATATTTAAACAGTGAGTGGCCCGCCATTAGTACATCTAACAACTAGCAAATTAGTTAACATGCAGTCTATCCAATTAACAAGAGATTATTTCAGTAATGCAACTAGTCAACTTTAAGAAGTTATCCCATACCTCTAAAGGAGTATCCCTCGGAAGGTCCATTTGATCAAAAAATTCCACGCCAATCTTCTTCAAACATGCATCCCTATCCCCTTCACTCAATTTACTCCTACTACCTAGCCACAAGTATAAAATCTTTGCGTTTTGCTTTCTCGCACTCTTCCTCAAATCCTCCGGTGCTAACATCAAAAGTATCAATCTCGAATCAAGAACTCCTGGATGAATCTCTTCCAATTTATCCATCTCAGGCCACCGAAAAAGAATCGGATGAATCAAGCCACTATCTTCATCTCTAAGCTCATTCTCTTCTTCCTCTACTTCCAAATGCTCTGATGAGTCCAAAGAAAGCCTACACATATCCACCTCTGGAATGAATGGAGGAGATGCGCACCAATCCGAAAGCTGAGCCTTCTCGTCATCAGTGGTAGACGACACATCCAAAGATGGAGCAATCCCGCCTCTGCGTTGAGCAAGAGACAAGGTTCTCGTTCTTTCACTTGTGGTAGAAATAGGAGTAAAGGTCGGATCTTTCTCATTTCGTGGACTCAAAGGTGGCACTTTGGTATCAGATTGAGGCGAAGACCCAGGTGTGGAAGGCAAATTATACCAATCCGATGAGGACGACGACGCCGGGGAGAAGGCGAACGATGACGAGGAGGAGGAGGAAGGCGTCGTGCTCTCCGGTGATTCCACGCTGCGAGAAGGAGACTTGAGCCCGTGGTAGAAGATCTCGAAATCGAGGTCGTACAGCTCCACCCTCCTCTTCCCGGCTTCCGGGCAAGCATCGGGAATCGTGCTATCCTCGGCAACGGCGGCCCAGAAGTTATCTGGTTCCGAGCCTTCCTGGAAGGTTACCAGGGGTCCCACGGCGCGCTCGTACCGCGCGACCTGGCGTGCAGCCCTCTCAGCAGCGGCGGCCATCGCCGGCTCGCACGACGCGCCGATCCACACGTACACGGCGTCCGCCGCGTGGACGATGAAGGCGCCACGAGAATCGAGGAATTCGGCGCCGCCGCCGACGACAGCCTTGGGGACGAGGTAGAGCGGTGCGTAGGGCGAGTGCGGCGCGAGGCGCAGGACCCTGCGCGCCGAACCGGGGGACGCCGGGATGGCCCCGCCGCTTCCCCGCGGCTGGCGGCGGAGAAGCTGCGCCGCGAATCCGAGGTTGGGATCCACGGCCGCGCGGGCTGCGCGCACGCGGCGGAGCGCCGCGTCGAATGGTACCCCGTCGTGCCACATCAGGTACGCCACGACGACGGCGGCGGACCTCGACTTGCCCCGGACACAGTGCACCAGGGCGCGGCCCCCGGGCGCCGCCGCCGCCGACTCGAGGAAGTCGAACGCGTCGTAGAGCACCGCGGCGAGGTCCTCCCCGGGGGAATCGTGGAGCCACAGCGTCTGGTACACCAAATCCCCATCTCCCCGGAAGTAATCGGGGCAGGAATCGCCGACGCAGTTGAGCACGTGGGTGATGCCGTGGCGGCGCAGGACGGCGCGGTCGCGCGCCGCCGCTTCGCTGCCGATGAACACGTGGTCGGCAACGCGGGAGAGGGAAGCGGAGGGCGTGGGACACGTGCCGTCGTCCAAGGCGGGTATGGGCCACCCGGATAAGGGCGGCCGGGTCGGGAGCGCAAGATGGGCCGGTCTCCTCGTGGAACGGACCGGGTTCGGATTCGGATTCGGGTTGGAACTCGGGGAGGAGCGCCCGGTCCAGGAGGCGGAGCGCCAAAGTGACTTCCGGGGAGTGGCGGTGGGGGTGGAATCGGACGAGTCCATCCTTAACTTTATCCGGGCTTATTCCGATAGCATCGAGGAGGGTGGTCGGGTGGAATAAGAGAGAGGGAGAGGGGGTGGGAGGTGGGAGTTGGAATAGTTGACTAGCTCTTTGACTGGGGAGAGTTTGGTCAAACGTTGATTGGAGTGTGACGCGTCCATTTATTGTTTGTTGGACGAAAGCGATGTGTGAGCCGCCATTCCGCGTTTCCGTTCACGTGAGAGTTTTTTTTATTTATTTTATTTTTATCTAAACTAAAAAAAAAAAAAAAGCTTGAAATTAGTTAGTTCATCCTCACGAGATGGAGCTACGGCTGAAAATGAGTTTAGCTGAGCTTAATTTTTAAAATAAATTTAAAATAATTTTAAGTTAGATTTTATCGTGAACTGGCTGGATTAAATAGGCGGCTCGAAATAATTATAATATGAGTAATATTTTTTATACTATATTATAATTTTATTATATTCTAAGATTTATTTAAGTGGACTGTTATGTTCTCTAATTTTATAGAATTTAATTCTAAATTTTAATTTAATTTTATTTTTTCTAAATATATGAATATTTATAGTTGTTTATATTTTTGAATTATGCCTTTTGACTAAAGTCTAAATCAGGCTCACAATTTAGCTTGAATTAATTAACATTTAAAATTACTTATTAATCAGCTTATTTATGCTCGAGTTCAGATTTAAAATTAATTTTGAGCCTACTACACCCATTCGCAGCACAAGTAATAACGCCTTGTAGATAAAAGAAATCTTTATAGTATTTAGTCCTATTTTTTTATATAAATAGAATACATCCATATGTATATGTATGGTTTACTATGATATAGAAAATTATATATTTGCTATGACTTTTTGAAGTTAGATAAAGTAATCTTTCTGACTGAAATGTTTTAAGCCACATGCATCTCTTCTATACAAAACTAAAACCACTGAGACCAATTCTACGTGGATCTCTCCTTTACAAAATTAAAATTATACGACCTAATTTTAGAAACATCGTAAACCACACGCACAGATTTATAAGTCTCTTTCCTTACCTTTTTTATATAGAGAAAGTAATAAATTCCAATCTGAGAAGCAATTTTAAACTTAATTAATTTAGGAGACTCTTAACCCTACACCGATTGATTCAATGGATCATGACGAGCAAAGGAATTCGCTGCTTTCCACTATGGAGTTAGTTAGTTTCACACGTCCCCTTTATATATATATATATATATATATATATATATATATATATTTCCTTCATATAAGATAAATATCAAATAAGAGGTATTTTATTTTTAAAATTAACAGGGTCTTTTATTTGCTCTTTTTTGAGGCAATTTATTTACTTTCTTGTCTAAAAAATATTAATAATTTTTTTTGATACATATATATACCTCTATAGTTAATTTGCATATGTACCTTCTAAATTGTCACGTGATCATATATGACTAGCCTTTTTGACCATAAATTATCACATTTATACCCTTATTTTTGAAGGAAAATAAACAGAAGAAATATTAATCTACCAATATACAATTATAAGTGGAGGGATATTTCTATTTTTTTTTATCTTTTCTATTACGATATCAGGAGAATAAGAGGTTTCATATTTTCGGGGGTATAAACGTACTAAATAAAAATTCAAATGATATGTAGAAATATATAATAATTAAAGGAATCCAAGTCCCTAAGCTTAAGGATTTTAAGAGATATAAATAAAAAATACTCAATATTTTGAGAGATATAAGTGCAAATGTCAACTTTGGACTAGAAGGGTATACATGCAAAGCACAATTCATGGTAGTGAAGGCAAATGTTTTTAATAAAATTTCCCAATCGCCCAATGCCTACTCTATCTACTCTATTTGGTAGGGGGCTGGGGGTGGGGGTGGGGGTTGGACTAGAATGATTATTACTATTCTAATTTTTTATACAGAAGAAGAGACTTAATACTAATATAAATTATTTTAATGTTTAACTTAATATTAATATAAGGAGTAATAATTAAAGTATTGAAGAATAATAAATTTATATTGTGAATTGTTCGCGCTTTATACCAAATGACAAAAAATGCCCTTGATTAAATGTAAAATATTAGTAGTAATATATATTTATCTAAAATTATGATATTTTTTATTACAATTGCAGACTTAAATTATTCTATATACTTGCACTATAAGAAATAACCATACGCTATGGGGTAATGCAGGGTTATAAGCTTGTACTATAGAAAATAACTATACACTACGAGAAAATAAGAAGATACTATGGAGTAATGCAAAGTTATAAGTGTAACATCCTGTATTTGAGAAAAAAATAATCAAAATAATTTTCTGGACATGTGCCCCACTACCTCTCATTCTTCCATCCCTCTCTTCTCTCTCTCTCTCCTTAATTTCTCCATCTGCTCTTATCTCCCACTTTTAATTTCCCCATATGCTCCCACCACTTTTTGCTACCAAACATTTTGTCGTCAATTATACTTTGCTGGAGCATCGAGTCACTCTATCGAGATCTCCATTGGACTCAGTTCTTTGCCAGTCCTTGGCTTCGTCATCTACCATGTTGCAACGCCACGAGCTTCTCTCCCTCGCTACCTCTTTGTCTACCCTATAGAGCAATGCCCATGTGGGACATGCAATGAGCACCTCTTTTGGTAGATGCGTTCATCTTTTCTCTCTCCTTTATATTCTTCTTCATCTATCGTAATTGTTTATTCCATTCGCTCTAGTAATACTAGTGAGTTTGGCCATCTTTGGCACAACAAACCATATCGGTTCTATTTCTATTGCAACTCATTTACTTGTGTTAGTAGATTTTAATATGCAATTACTATTATGTCAATATTACAGAACAGAGTCGACTTAGTAGTTCTTATCTAACTGTCGATTATTATAATTAATACAAAGAACTAAGTAGCATTAAGTCAGTTTATCCTTTCTTTTAGGGTGTCTAGGTTATCTTAGTTGTTTCATTTATATCATTGGTACTAATATTATTAATCATAATGTTACGAACCAGATCTAGAATGATTCGTTCGTAGGATGATCTTGAGATTTTAAGCGGTAGTAATCCCGAAAGTCTCGGATCAAATGGATTTCGAATAAAGTCAATCGGAGATCCGAATGGAAAGTTATTATTAAAATAGTGGAGCAAGATCGAAGTAGGGCAGAATAGTCATTAACTGACATTGCGACGGTCGTCAAAGGGTGGCGGACGGTCAAAGATGGTGGTAAACGACGTATAGTAGGATGGCTGCTGGAGAAAAGTAGTGGCTAGGATTTGGATGCTTGAAAGAATTCTATGGTTATGATCTACTCCTATGAAGATAAAGACGATCTAATGGCTACGGTAAAGATAAAGATGATAAAAAATATTTAGCTAAACGCAGATTCATTCAACACATAAACAATTAGGGCTACACTCCATATATTTATAAAGGCTAGTCCTAAATTGACTTAAACTAGGATTTGCCTTAAGGGCTTACTGTTGGTAATTTCATGCATTTGATATAAATTTTTTTATTAACTTTAAGCTAAATTTTAAGTGGAGCCCACACATTATTAATGATTATTTAATAGTTGAATTAATTTAGCTCAAAGAGTACTTTATTGTCATATATTCACTTAGTCAAATCATGGCTCTAAAGTGGGTATTATAGCAATGGAAAATAAAGAGAAGTGAGCTTAGTACTATATTGGATATTTGAGAAATGTTAGTATGGTATATAAGTGACAAACTTCTTATGGGCTTTGGGCCCCAAAGAGGTAGCTATTTTATGGGTAAATGTTACTATGCAACTTAACTCACACACGCGCACACTACCTAATCAACTCTAATTTTAAGTTTTTGTCTAGTCTGGTTTGGGTTGGTTCGAAGTGGTGTGTCCCTTCGATTAGAATAGTTAATCAGTCAGTGTTGGTTGAACCTATCCCGAAATTGAAATGGTGCATCCCTTCACAATATAACTATTAATTGCTTTCATACTTGAAATGGTGCATCCATTCGTGACTAATTGCATCATTTTGTTAAGCTTGTTTAATTCTATAAATAGACTGTCAGTCTGCATACACTGAATTTTGGTTCATTTCTTCTAAATTTGGTTCGAGTCTTAAGTTTGCATTTGAGAGAGAGTACAACACGATTTAGGTTCGACAAGGCATTCGGATAGCTAGTTTTTTTCGACTGCAAGACAGTCGTTGTATTTTGGGAGACTGACGTCTACTGTTCTAGACGCAATCAGTGGAAGGCAAATTGGTCTTAAGGAGATAGTGTCTAACACTAAATTCAACTATGTAAAATTTTATATTATGTAATCTGTAAGTTTATTTAATTTATTTACTAATTTTTTATCAGATTTTTTGTGACCTTTTGAAATCAAATTGTTACTACCAACACTTATAAATATGACCTAGAGATAAACATAACTTAGCTAAATCAGTCTTTCTTATCCTTTTTTAAATGTTTTTTCGTTCTGTCACAGATAGAGTTTTAATCTGGAGAAGCCTTGAATATGAAATTTGTAAATCAGGCATATTTGATCTTTTCCAAGTGGTTTCGTAGTATTCGATCGACTGAAAAATATTTGCAGAATATTTTTCTAAAACTGCACGAGAGTTAACTGAACTGAACTTAGGTGATTAAATAAACTCTAATCTACTTAGACTCTAACTAAACTACATAAGTAGAATAAATAAGATAACTAAACTCGATACATTGAGCCTGATATCCCTATGATGTGATTCGATCTGACCCGGATCGTATCACATGAATATTACATTAGTGGTAATCTTATTCTTTTTTCTAAATGTAAACCATTTAAGTAAAGGAGTTTTCTTTTGTTAAATCTTACATTATTAATTTTATCAGTTATTTTGAGTTCTCATACATAACTACTATAAATATTATGAATAAACTTTTTCGTCACATAGTTCCTCGATTGATGTTATTATTCTTAATTTTTCTTATTTTAAATAATTATAGAGAAATACATTTCAGATATTAACTTGGGGCATAAATAATTATAGTTCCTCGACTAGTCCGTTCGATATCTCGGTCCTTAGCTGTCTTTCCGTGGGCGATGATGCTTGTCATTAGTGACCTTATAACTAAAGTTTTATTTAATACTTGTTGGATAGTATCTCAAGCTAGGGCACCTATTAAAACGAACAGTTATGAGAACAATTCAGTTTCAAGTCCTAATTTCGAGGAGTTTTAATTTTAGTGATATCTATGCAGTTATCTATAGTAGAGAGACTTAAGTTCGTGGTGCAAGTAATATTTGCAAGAAAAGTTGGCTTTCCCTTGTCTGTGTGTTAATTTTTATGAGCTATAGTTTGGGATGTTAGCACATAAGATATTATTCTTGAATTGTCTTCCATCCTTAGCTTTTCTAATTTTGAGGACAATTTTTTTTTTTTGCTAGAAATATTATAACATCTTGCATTTAAAAAAAATAAAGAGCGAATTTCTGGACACGGCCCCACAACCCCTCGTTTTCTACTCCTCTCTCTCTCTCCTTTTTATTTCTCCATCTGCTCTTATCTCTCTCTCTCTTTCTATCGAGAAGAAATCCCCACTTTTAATTTCTCCATATGCTCCACCCTGTCTTGCTACTAAACATTTTGTTGACAAGTATACTTCGCCCGGAGCATCGACTGACCCTACGAGATCATAATTGGATTCACTTTCTTTGTCGATTCTTGGCTTCATCATTGAGTGTCATCATCGACTATGCCGTGACGCCGCCACCTTCTCTCCCTTGTCACCTCTCGGTCTACCCATCAGAGCAATACCCCATGTGAGACTTGCAATGAGCACCTTCTTTAGCAGATGAGTTCATCTTTTCTTTCTCCTTTATATTCTTCTTTATTCCCTTCGTTCCAGTAATGCTAGTGAGTTTGGCCATATTTGGTGGCCTACAAATCATATGGGTTTTGGTACTATTGCAGCCTATTTACTAGATTTTAATATGCAATTACTGTTATGTCAGTATTATAGTATGGAGTTGACTTTGTAATTCTTATCTAATTATTGATTATTATAATTAATAAAAAGAACTAAGTAGCATTAAGTCAAGTTATCCTTTCTTTTGGAGTGTCTAGTTTATCTTAGTTGTTTCATTAATACCATTGGTACTACTATTATTAATCACGAATATTACATTAGTGGTAATCTTTTTTTTTTTTAAAGTAAATCATTTAGGCAAAGGAGTTTACTTTTGTTAAACCATACATCATTAGTTTTGTCAGTTATTTTGAGTTCTCACTAGCTAGTGTAAATGTTATGAATAAACTTTTTTTTTCAGATAGTTCCTCGGTTGGTGTTATTATCCTTAGTTTTTCTTATTTTAAATAATTATAGAGAAATAGATTTTAGATACTGACTTGGGGCCATAAATGAACCGTTAGAATTTGCTTACTAATGTTTCGGTAGTAGTATTAGTATTTTAGTTCACATATATATGTGAAGCTAGAATATGATAAAGGTTTTATTTATTATTGTTATTTTTATTTTCTTCTACATTTATTTTTTCTTAATGTTGATCATTTAATTTTTAGTTGTTTATGAAACTATAAATTAATGTCGTCCTGTTAAGAGGTTTGGGCCAGCTTTTTCTCTTATCAAAGCATGAAAATATAGATAAATAAACAGACTTGAAAAACTTTA
The DNA here is from genome assembly GCF_019914945.1 of Typha latifolia. NCBI lineage: Eukaryota > Viridiplantae > Streptophyta > Magnoliopsida > Poales > Typhaceae > Typha > Typha latifolia. The sequence goes on from NC_133100.1 coordinate 5,627,801, forward strand.
CTATTGGCATGTAATTAAATTTATTTCCTAAGCTATAAAGTATGTTGCTATTCATTTTGGTGATTACATTTATCTCATTGGTAGATCCACCGCTATATCGAGAGATAAGAGGAATCATTTAACGAAATAGTAATGTCATGCAAGTGAATCCTCTATAGACTACGAATAGTGTAATATTGAAGTGAGTTTTAATTTATCATAGATATTTATTTACTATTTAGCATAATTCTATTAATTTTATTACTTCATAGTTATTTATGAATTATTAGTGCATTTCTGAGTATGATATCTTAGATGTGCATGATCTATGATTTTATGATGATGACACTATGTTAGTTGCACGTATCATCCTATAGTTAAGTCCTATCTTCGCGGTGCTCATTTACCTACTTAGCCTATGGTCACGGAGTAGAGTGTATATATATAATTCATATTTATATCGACTAATGCCTAAGGTCATAAGGTTAGGAGGGAACTATCAAGCATGTACGCCAATTTGAGCAGGCATAACACTATCTAGTATGGAGACTGGACACTAGGTGATCTGAAATTATGATTATGAGGTAGGGGTCGTAGTCCTAGTGGTACCTGATGGCGCAATGTTAGGGCATCTATTAACTATGTGCGATGATTCCCGCTATATGCGATGATTTTGCTTGTTGATGATTCTGGTACAGATAATGATTATGTTATGTGCGATGATTTACTACAGTAGTGATGCGAGAGTTGAGATATGACTTAGAACTGAGATCCTAAGTCTGATAGCTACAGACGATCATATGCAGTGTCACCAGACATGTATGGGCAATATTACGGCTAGATGTCAGATATCTATTCCTCCTTAGTGTTTGAGATAATGCGTGAGTCAATGTTTATTACGTGATAAATAGCTTTTGGAGCATGTGATGATAATTTATGGCTATGGCTATGGCTTTGTGTGAGCTAATTGATATAAATGATTTGATGGTTTAAATGATATAAATTATGTATTCTTTTATTAATACATGTGAGATATAATTATGAGCATGTTGCGTAAACGTATTATTATTATCATGTTAGCATAAATATGTAGTATGTAACATCATTCTTTATACTATTTTTAGACTATGGAGGTGTTTACTTGCTGGTCTTTATGCTTATCACTCTTTAGTATAAATATTTTTCAGATTAGTAGATGACTCCGAGTTTGTGGAGCTGGCGAAGACATTATAATTTTTTTATTTTATTTTATTATTGCAAATAAATTAGATGGACTGTAGCCCTTAGGTAAGCATATGTTTCGATAAGGTATACGGATATGTATTTTGAGGCTTGTTGTAGCTTGTGTTATCTTGAACTCCTTTTAATTTGTATTAATTGATGAAAATAGTGAGTTTTTATTATGCACTGCAAAATAATGCGGAGTTATAAGCACACACTACGGGAAAATAATCTCCTACTCCCACTCTATGCCAAATAACCATGCATTATGGGGTTTAAGCCTGCAATATGGAGAAACGTCACGCTCTATGTTAAGTAACCAACCATACAATGCGAAAAAATAATCATGCACTGTGAAGTAATAAAAGTTTAAAGCTTGCATTGTGCGGAGAGAGTGTGGGTAGAATATCATCTCTTCTGAGCTTTTGCATGTCATCCCTAATCCTATTTTGAACTGGGGTTAGGAGCAATCTAAAAAAGCTCACAAGAGAGGTAGAGGTAGAATACAAGGTCACTCATTTTCTATCTAGCAAACCTTCAAGATAAATCATCTTCCTTTCGATTGTTCTCTAAGATGATACTAAATAAAGAAAATGACCTAGAGGCTCTAACATATTTGAGTCCTTTTGAGGACCCATAAAAAGCTATTACCAAACTATCCCTAATTAATAAGTGTGAGGACTACCAAAATGGTCTTCACAGTGACATACTAATTAGTTAGATAAAATAGTATAATAAAATAATAAGCAAGTTTAACACTACTTTTTAACTGGGAGGAGCAAGTTGTAGTGCATGACATAATAGATCTGTTCAGAAGGTACGTAGCAAAAAAAAAATCTAGTGTTTTTTTTTCTCTACTAATTCAACAATGATCCTGTAGGTCGTTTTGGGCGACACTTAACTAGCAGAGTGAAGGCGAAACCCGTAATATTGGAGTTAAAAGGTGGGTCAATTTGTCCCATAATATCATAATGCATTATGTGATATATATAGTCTAGCAATTGGGTCTCACAAATAATGTTAATTTGGACTGACTTTATTGGCATATTGTACTTGGGAAGTTGATGAACGATAGATACTATCTACAGGTAAAAAGGCCCAAGAAATAAAGTTCAAGGTAGAATATATTTAACATCCTAATGTGTGAGATTTTCAATGCGCAATTAAATCATATTATGGTGGTAATCAACTAATTTGTTATAGTCTCAAAATTAGACTTTGGAGCCCAAAATTTATGGTTATAGTTAGTCGGGTCAGGAGCCTAAGCGGCTGTGTAAATGAGCTAATGATTGAGCTGGCACTGGATGTAAACGAGCCGAGCTCGACTTGATCTGCTCAAGTCCAGATAAGCCCAAATAATGTTGGGATAGAAAAAGTAAGATAAAAGAGGATCCAATCCTATGATTAAGGGATAGAGGTGATCATATGGAGCAACCCGCTCATGCCCATGACCTGAGCCCGAGTTGTTAATAGGCGACACAGGCCAGCCGGAAAGTCTGCCTGCTAGCCCTTCCATCTTTCCATTTACAACCATATTAGTACAAGGACAACAAAAAAATAAAAGGAAAAAAATATAGAAGAGAAGAAAAAGGTTTCCATGGCTAGCCTCCTTTTCTTCTTCATTCTAGAGATCACCCTCGGCCTCCTCCACTGCTCACTTCTAGTCTCTAGAGATTCCTCACCTATAATCTTCATTCCATATTTCCATGGCTCACCCCCAGCTCTTCTCGAGATCGCTCATCTCCAGTTTGCTCCAGATCGCTCATCTCCAGTTTGCTCCAGATCGCTGTCGGCATTGAGGGAAGAAGGGACCAAATTGTTTTGCTGTCGAATGCGGAGAGGAGATCAGAGGTAGATGTGAGGCCGTGAGAGCATTGGGGTTATCGATGGTGGCAAAGAAGAGACCAGAGGTGGAGGTGAGAATTGAGAGCCATGAGGTTAAATATTTTTACGTCGGCAATCAGTCTACCACCTAATTTCCGCTCTGACTACCTCAACTTACAACGGATGACTTGCATAGCTCTACAAATAAGATACTCACTAAACTTCCAAATAAAGAGCTAAACACATTAAGGTGTAATAAGGGTCAATTACCAAAGCTGGCCAGGACAACTAACATCTCTATCATCAAAACTCAATAATCTGAGCACTAAGCTACTCATTTAACCATAATCCTCACTATATTAACGCAAGATAATTTAGATTTGCTTAGCTAGAAGAATAGAAACAGAATAGGGTCTAAACCCTAACGAGAAACCTCTAATAATGACACAAATAAAGTTTAGTAACTACAACATTGTTAATTCCTTTTAACAACGATTAGACCTCAGCATGAATTTTTTCTACGTCATTTTCTACATGAGTCAGCACACGTGAAGGAAGAAAGGCAAATTACTAACCTCTTACTTTCTAGCCTGCATAGACATCTGCTTCCATAATACTAAAAATAATTAGCATGCAAAATACTCAATGTGAATGTGTAGCTACACATTAAGGAATTACCAACCACAATTTTCCAAGTTCTTATTCAATCAATTAGTATATATATATATATATTTGAAATAAAAACCTAGATGTCGCTAATGTCAAACACATACGTAGTCTCTAAGTTTTTTTCCCACATGTCACCCGTATGGATAGTATTTTGAAAAGCTTGTTGGATTATTTGATGAAATTTGGGCTCTGATATCATGTTGTAACACCTGCCACCAAACATGTGCCCCTCACCTAGATAGGATCCATGTGATTACCACGTGACCTGTTGATTAATATTTCAACATAATATACAAGCAAAAAACCCATATTTTCATAAATAATACAGACAAAGAAGCCCATAATAAAAATTAGACAAAGCCCACGCAGGAACTATAAGCTATTTAGCTTAATTTACATGAATAAAAAGAATAAAAATAAAAATTAGAATAAGAAGACTCAAGCTAGTCTTCGCTAAATTCGCTACGAACTCTAGCTCATCTACTAATCTAAAAATATTTCCACTAGAAGATGGTGAGCATAAAGCCCAGTAAGTTTCTACTTCTATAGTCTAAAAATAATGCAATGAATGATGCAACAATAAGTGAATATAAATTATGCTCATCATGATCAAATCAACGCATCAGTTCAAACTATCAAATTCTGAAACTCAAGCTCACATTGAGCTCCAAACAGAGGCCATGTCAATTCCACATCACATAATATGCATCATCTCAGATTATCAAGTTTGTAACATAGGCTCATATAGAGCTATGCCCGTAGGCCACATCAATTCTCACGCACAACCACTCACATACTCTCAAGAGAGGGTAAACCTTGGCAGTAGAATCGCTAGCCCATCACTTAACAAACAGTATGATTGATTATCCACTACTGTAGACTAAGGACCTCGATCGTAAGCCCATCACAAAAGGTTAATATTGCACATCAATGCTATCATTCGAGCCCTCAACTCTGTATCATCACACCATGGATGTCCTCACCCTATGTCATCGGGTACCACTAGGTCTATGTCATCCTACTTCTTCTTTCTCTCTATCTTAAATACCTTAAAGGGTATAACACTCTTGATCGATAGTAAATTGTCCATCGCTTAGTGAAACGAGACCAATACCTTAGGGTGTGGGCCCTAATATATATAAGTATAAAAATATCCCTTGCCTCTAATGTTGGTTAGGGAGGTGTCGAGTACTGTCAAGATATAGCAGTCACCCATTTATGGTCGTGCACATGTGCAAGTGGCATTATATTATACAGTACAACAAGCATAATAAAACACACATGCCCCGCACGTGTGCGCCCTTAAGTTTAGTACACATGCCGGGCACATGCACGCCATTTTTTCCCTTTTTTTTGAATGTTCCAAAGGGGTTGACCTTGTATTGGTTCTGATCGACTAATGCCCAAGGCGAACTTGAATGGTGGGAAGATTTCTGCACCGAACTCATGAGACTCTTCGGTACATCGACATACAAGGACTTCAACGCTCTTCTCTCGAAAGACTATTTAAAAGATGACCGTTGGGGCATTTCAAGAGAAGTTAGAGAGGATGACTAATTTTGCATTCATACATACAGAGAACAGGTTTTGGCCATTTGAATGCCTGATTTTGCATTCACATATACAAAGAACGGGTTTTGGCCGTTTAAATGAAATCAGGTTGTCATGCGACAAGTAAGTTGAATTGTAATAGGATTTTTTTGAATTTTTTGGATGATTGGCTAGCCTCCAAATATGTGGAAAAGCAGCCTCTTTAGATTATTGATCATTGGAACTTGTTTTCATTTAGGCTTGAGCCATCTTCTCCCTCTTCCTTCCCCTCCTTGAAATCCAATCTGAGTTCTTGTCTGCGACCGAGGTTAATCCTCCGTTGTTTCTCCCTCCTCCCTCTAAGGACCAGCCATACTTGAAAGCTCCTTTCTTCCATCACATTTAATTCAAAGCACTAATACATCCACCATACCATAATCATCTCCCATGACCGTAACAATATATTCCACGTCCATCCCGCTACCTCTTGACTTTCAGTCATTGTTTCATACATAACTAAGGATCTACTAACCCGATTAATGAGATTCCAATTTCGTTAGATTCTTAACTCATAGAGGAATAACATATCCAAATTTTAGATCGTTCTAACTGTTAGATCGATTCTAGTTATCTTCACAAATTCTAACCAAATTATCAAATTTGATAGAACATTATTTTCATTAAAGGCGATCATAATAAGTGGTATCAGAGCCAGCCTTCCTTGGCATGCATCCGCAATGATGTATCACTAGATCCATGGTGGCTCAAAGAAGAGAAGAAGAAGGGGAGACATCCACGCGCTCGGGAGAGTGGAATTCTGCAATTCTAGCATCGGGCAATGAAGGGCAAGAGGAGCACGCGCATACAACGTTCCCTCCTCCATCTTCTATCATTAACCTAAACATAGAGATGCTATTAAGGTCCATGGAAGCATTGGGACAAACTTTCTCCACCATCCTTGCCCAAACTATTGAAACCTTGAGTCAAACGATGGTGCAACAAAACGCTGGGTTATTGTAGGCGGTCTGAGAAAGGTCAAGTCGAGGACCAAAAGTACCCAAGTCTTCCACGAAGGGAGACCACACCCAAACTGAAAGATGAGCCTTGCTGACAAGCATAGTTTGTCGACGAAAAAGATGATGATCCCTAGATTGAGAAGGAAGAAGAAGAAAATAACATCATGGCTGCAACAAGAGGATGCCATAGAGAGATGGCATGACCCGAGGAGCATCCTTTCTTGGTTAGGGCTAGAACCCGCTTTAATCCAAACCATGATAGCGACATTTGTGGGCGAATGATGCGATTGGAATTCCCCAAATTTAAGGGAGGTGACCTGCTAGATTAGGTTTATTGTGTCGAGCAATTTTTCAACTTCCATGGCACCGAAGAAGATCAAAATGTGCTCCTTGAATCTTTTCATTTGGATGATGCAGTATTGCAATGGTATTGCTCTGCGATGATGCATAAAGGAATAGCAACTTGGGCGGAGTTCTACCATTTGATCTACAAATGGTTTGGATCGTCGAGGTATGAGAATTTTGATGCTTTGTTGACGAAGATGGTCCAGAAAACAATGGTGAGGGCTTGCTAAGAATAGTTCGAATGGGTGTCTAGTCGTTGTGTACCACCTTATATGGACTGACAACTCAAAGCCACCTTTAGTGTTAGATTAAGGGAAAAAATTTAGGCTGATGTACGTGCCTTGCGATCTTTGAACCTAGGGCAAGCAATGGAGGATGCCTTGCTTATGGAAGACAAACATCGAGCACTCAGAGAGCATATGAAGCATCGATGTGCATGACATACTGGTTCATTAATACTTATGGATGGGGAGGCTAAGGAGGATAATCTGATTGATAATGAGAGCCAACATTTCTCTCCAAAGATAGGATAGATGAGCAACAACAGATCGAGGTAGACCCAGAGCAACAACAGATGAGCAACAACAGATCGAGGTAGAGGAGACTAAGGCTGAGGAGATTAGAGCCAACATTTCTCTCCACGTCTACTCCGGATTTGCAACACCTCCGAAGACCCTTCGCATGGACGATTTGATAAGGAAGCATATAGTGCATATCCTTATTGACACGGAGAGCACACACAACTTCCTTGATGAGCGGCTAGTTAGGAAGATTGGACTCACTTCTGAGCCGATGGTGGGGTTGACGTCACCATTGGTGATTGTACAACACCCAGAGCAGATGACATATGCAGTGCAATTCAAGTTCGAGTTTAGGGCCACATCTTTGTCATGGACTTGTATCTGATTGCACTCCGCGGCATGGATGTTATATTGGGGACATAGTGGTTGTAGAGTATTATGCTAGTGACCTTTGATTTCTACGAGATTTGCCTCACCTTCAAGCACAATAATAGATAGGTCTAATTGGATGGAGCACGTCCACAGCAGGGCACCACCTTGCAATCTCTCTTGGGGTCGCCTAGCCACAATGATGATGCTTTAATGATGTAGCTAGTCCCTACTGAACCATGCGAGGTGTAGATATCGAGCGCTCCATTTGATTTGTAGAGTTTGTTGCAGAAGTTTGCGCCTCTTTTTGAAGAGCCGAAGGGATTGCCACTGGTACAAGATGCAAATCACTGCATTGAGATTGTGCCAGGAGTAGGGCCAGCAAACGTAAGGCTTATAGATACTCTCACATACAAAAGGAGGAGATTACACGGATGGTGAAGAAGATTCTTACACAAGGGCTTATACAGCCTAGCCGCAACGCATATTCTTCCCCCGTTTTGTTGGTGTAGAAGGACGGTAGTTGGAGATTCTGTGTCAATTATAGGGCACAGAACTTTATTATCGTCAAGGACCGATATCCTATTCTAATTATTAAGGAGCTTTTTGATGAGCTAGAAGGGGCTACATATTTTAGCAAGCTTGACTTATACGCGGGCTACTTGAAGATTCGAGTGCACCCGGCAGATGTGCACAACACTGCCTTCCAGATTTATGATGGCCACTATGAGTTTTGGGTTATGCCTTTTGGCCTGACGAATGCTTCGACGATGTTCCAAGGCTTGATGAATGATATGTTCCAACCACTCCTCCGTGGGCATGTCCTTATCTTAGGAAGGTCTTATCCGATAGCTTGAGGCATTTGTCGACTTATAAGTGTGAGATGTTGGCAATTTTGCATGCGATCACTAAGTGGCGACCTTACCTCATTGGTCGACACTTTTTAATCCAGATGAACCAACAAAGCTTACCCTACCTCTTAAAACAATGAGTACATACACTCGCGCAGCAAAGATGTATCCAAATTCATGGGGTATGACTACGAAATGATGTACAAGAAGGAGATAGAAAATAAGGCCATCGATGCCCTATTGCGTAACCTAGAACTAGCAAATTTGGTGATGTACTTTGCACCTATCGTTCCTTTTTTAGAGGAGTTGAGGCTTACAACTATTACTGACCCTACATATGCAGCAAAGATACAAGAAATAAAGGTAGATCCAAGGCAGCATGTAGAGACTGAAGAGAGAGATGGATTGTTGATTTTTTGGGGTCGCATTCTTATACTAGCTGATACGAGCTTCGACGACAACTATTGGAGTACTTCCATAACACTCCTATAGCTGAGCATGAAGGAGTGCTGAGAATAGAAGCGGCCATTCCAAAGTTGTTTTTGGCAATGGCTGAAGTGTGGTGCTATATCAATGAATACCAAATTTGCTAACGTGCCAAAACTGAAGCCATGAAACTCGCTAGACTACTCCAACCTCTTCATATTCGAGAGCAGATTTATGAGGATATATCTATGGATTTTGTTGAGGGATTTCTAGAAGTTAAAAGATATTCTGTAGCATTGGTCGTGGTGGATCGTCTTAGCAAATATGCTCACTTTTTTGCCTTGCCACACCCCTTTCCAATAAAGAGGGTTGCTGAAATTTTTATTCAGAATGTTGCCAAATTATATGGGATGCCAAGGAAAATTGTCTCCGAGAGAGCGTATCTTCATCAGTGAATTCTGGTTAAAAAATTTCAAATTGTAGGGTATACGATTGACACTCAATTCGACCTACCATCCTCCATAGACCGACGACTAAACGAAGGTTGTTAATTATGGATTGGAGTAGTATTTGAGATGTTTTGTAGCGGAGAAGTCGAAGGAGTAGTTGAGGTATCTTCTATGGGCGGAGTGATCCTAGAACATCGCATATCATTATTCCATTCAGATGATTTGAGGTAGTGTACGGACGAGTGGTATTGACGTTGCAGACATATGATAGAGTGACGATAGCAGATCAACTAAAGGTAGACTTAGAGTTGATCGATAAGGATAAGACATTGAGGAAATTGAAGGAGCATCTCACAGCAACTCAGAACCACATGAAACAAGTTTATGACCGAGGACATTGCGAGCGAGAGTTTGCTGTGGGCGATTTAGTTTATATACGGACACTGCCTTATCGGTAGATTACTATGAGCCTCGTAACAAACCAAAGTTATCTTTTTGGTCTTTTGAACCCTATTAGGTCAAGATGAGGGTTAAGCATGTTGCATATTTATTGGACTTACGACACGAGTTCGATCGGTGTTCTAGGTGTCAATTTTGAAGGCGAAGATTTGACCTGATATCATAATGGGGACTGACTTGCCCAAGCTAGTTTGAATCTTGGCCGAGCGTAGATGGCGACATGTGATAAAGCTAAGTTCACCTTCGTTCGATCTGCAGATGCCACTAGATCATAAGCGCATAATGTTGGAGCCGTGCGCCCGTACACCACCTCGAACGGGGCCATGCCAATGCTGCTATGGTAGGCAGTGTTGTAAGACCACTCCACCTATGGTAAGAACTTCAACTATCGTCTCGACATCTCTCTAACAAAGCACCTCAAGTACTGTTCAATGCCACGATTGACCACCTCGATTTGGCCGTCCGACTGTGGATAGTAGGCCGAACTGAAATTCAATCGAGTCTCGTGCAATTTGAAAAACTCCATCCAAAAGTCGCTCATAAATATATGATCACGATCCGAGACAATCGTGCATGGCATGCTATGTAACCGAGGAACATCTCTCACAAAAATTTCAACCACTGACTTGGCTGAAAATAGATGTGACAATGCCGAAAAGTGTATATACTTGCTCAACCTCTCAACGACCACAAAAATAACTGAATAACTACGTACCAACAGAAGATCCTCTATGAAATCTATAGAAATGTCTTCCCAAACACGACCTGGTATAGGTAAAGCCTATAGTAATCTAGTCGATTTCAATGTGGTTGTCTTAGCTCTTTGATAGACTTCGTAAGCACGGAAAAAACTTCTCACATCGTGCCTCAATCCTAGCCACGTGAAACTCTATGATATCCTCCTATAAGTTCTCAAGCCTGTTGCATATTTATTGGACTTACGACACGAGTTCATTCGGTGTTTCAGGTGTCAGTTTTGAAGTCGAAGATATCATAGTGGGGATTGACTCACCTGAGCTAGTTTGGATCTTGGCCAAGCGGAGATGGCGAAATGTGATAAAACTAAGTCCACCTCCATCTAATCTGCAGATGCCACTAGATTATAAGCCCGTAATGTCAGAGCCATGCGCCCATACACCACCTCGAATAAATTCATGCCAATGCTACTGTGGTAGGTAGTGTTGTAAGGCCACTCCGCCCACGGTAAGAACTCTAACCATCATCTCGGCATCTCTCTAACAAAGCACCTCAAGTATTGCTCAATACCTCAATTGACCACCTTGGTTTGGCCATCCGTCTGTGGATGGTAAGCCAAATTGAAGTTCAATTGAGTCCCCTGTAATATGAAAAACTCTATTTAAAAAATACACGATCATGATCTGAGACAATCGTGCGTGGCTATGCCATGTAACTGAGCAACATCTCTAATAAAAATTTCAACCACCGACTTGGTTGAAAATGGATGTGACAATATAGAAAAGTGTGCATACTTGCTCAATCTGTCAACCACCATGAAAATAACGGAATAATCACGTATCAGCGGAAGACCCTCTATAAAATTCATAGAAATGTCTTTCCAAAGATGGTCCGGTATCGATAAAGGCTGTAGTAATTCGGCCGGTTTCAATGTGGTTGCCTTAGCCCTTTAACAAACTTCGCAAGCACGAACAAAACTCCTCATATCTCGTCTCAACCCTGGCCATGTGCAACTCTGAGATATCCTCCTATAAGTCCTCATGACCAGCCTCTGGAGTTTGGTGGAAGTTCTCCAACAATTTTTGCTGCAATGCATCATTTGCGGGCACCCAAATGCATTCACGGTCCAACAGCAAATCGCCTCGATTCTCCAACTCTAGATAGCGCTCCAGATCATCCAACACCTCCTATAACAATCTCAAAACATCTAGGTCAGATGTACATGCATACCTCAGCTCTTCAAGAAAAGGAAAAGTAGGAGAAGAATAAGCTGCAAGCTCAACGGTATCGGGTTGGTGTGATAGTGCATCCACCACTATATTTTTTATTCCTTTTTTATATTGAATTTCATAATCATAGCTCAGCAATTTTGTGACCCATCTCTACTATGCCGAAGTGTGAATATGCTATCTCATAAAGTATGTAAGGCTCCTTTGATTGGTTCGGATAATGAATTGCCTACCAATTAAATAAGGTATCCACTTTATCACCACATGCAGAATTGCCAATATGTCTCTCTCGCAGGTCGATAATTGCTAAGATGTTTATGATAAGGCCTTGCTAAGAAAGGTTATGGGATGTCCTCCTTGCATTAGTACAACTCCTATGCCAACTCCCGACGCATCACATTCCACAATGAACTCTTTAGTGAAGTCCAGTAGAGCTAGAACGGGCGCCGTTGTTATTACTATTTTTAGTTTTTTAAAAACTCTAGTAGCTTCATCTATCCATCTAAAAGAGTCCTTCCTCAGCAAAGACGTGAGAGAAGCAGTGATTTTGCCATACCCGGCAATGGAGCAGCAATAATATCCAGTCAGCCCTAAGAATCCTCGCAATCCTGTGGTGGTAGTAGGGATTGACCAAGCAGTCATACATGCTATTTTTGAAGATTCGCTGCTATACCTTCCACTGAGATGATGTGGCCTAAATACTCCACTTGTGGTATTCCCCATAGGCACTTAGACTTCTTAATCTTTAGCTGATTTTTCTTCAATAAATTCAGCACATCTTCCAAATACCGCCAATGCTCTATTTCAATCCTACTATACACTAAAATGTCGTCAAAGAATACCAAGACATACCTTCACAGTAGAGGCCAAAAAGTATCATTCATAAGGCCTTAAAAAGTAGCTGGAGCACTGGTAAAACCAATGGACATCACCTGGAACTCATAGTGCCCGTCCGGAGTCCGAAATACAGTTTTGTGCACATCTGTCGGGTGAACTCTAATTTGATGATACACAGCCCTTAGGTCAAGCTTGCTGAATATGGTCGCCCTTGCAAGCTCGTCCAACAGCTCCCAATAGTCGACACAAAAATGCTATGTCCCATCCTTCTTTCACACCAATAGTACGGGCGATGAGTAAGAGCTATGACTTGGTTATATAAGGCCTTGCTCCAACATCTCAACTATCATCTTGGAGATAACTTTCTTTTCCACATGTGGATACCGATATGGCCTGCAACCCCGGGTACAATCTCTATGTGATGGTCTGTCGTTCGTCTTGGTGGCAACTCCTTTAGTTCCTCAAATAGTCGAGTAAATTTATTTAATAAATTAGACAACTCGATGGTAGTATCTGGACTCATTTGAGGCTCGTCTCCTGCGGGTCCTAACTAAAGAAGATAGGCCAAGTCACTTGCACAAGGCAGCCCCACCATCGGCTACATCGCAGGAATCGGCGGAGATCGAACGCCATCAAGCCGCACATCTTTGTTTCATTGCTTAAATTTTATCCACATGCTTCAAAAATCAAAAGTGACGAGTCCCAAGCTTTGCAATTACTCAGTGCCAAGGACAATGTCTGCTCCTCACAGCGCCAACGGATACAAGTCCACAATGATGTCATATCCTTGCACCCGTATACCAACCCAGCGACACAAGCACTCCGCCCTAAGTTTCGTGCCGTCTCTAATAGCAACGTCAAACCCCGCTGTCGGTTCAACATCCAAGTCCTTACTAACCTCTCCTCTAGAAAGTTGTGTGTACTCTCAGAATCAATGAGGATGCTCACACAATGCTTTCTAACGAGTTCGTCTACCCACAATGTCCTCGGAGCGAAAGTACTCGAATATGCATGCATCGATATTTTAGCTTAGATATCTTCCTCCATGCCCTCCTCTATGGCCTCCTCATGGACCTCCTTTGAACACTCTCCATTACCAACAACCTCATTGTCTTCCTCGAGACCATTGATGAGCATCACACTCCCGATCGGTTTGGAACACCGATGACCGGGGGTGAAACGTTCATCACATCGAAAGCAAAGGCCCTTCGCTCTTCGCTCTTCCACCTAAGTAGGTGTGATAGTTTGAACATGGAGTCTTGTGCCTCCTCTAACATCAGAAGAAGGTCTCAAAGGTGGTTGTGGTCTAGTACTAGCAGCTGCTGTCTTTGAACCCGTAGAATTTCCAGCAGGCGTTCTAAGCACAAACCGCCTATCTCGGTTGCCCCAACTTGAGAGTCTTATGGTTTTGCTCCATCCTCACGGCCTTCTCAAAGGTTTCCTCAAGAGTGGTAGGACAAAGAGCACGAACATCCATTTGTATCTTCTCCCGCAATCCTGAAATGAATGTGCTTATTAATGTCGGTTTGGGCCAAGGTGGCTCACAACGACTACTAACTATTTCAAATTTTTTTTGGTACTCCAATACAGTTGTCCTCTAAACCATCTTGTTTAATGTGGCAGCAAAATCTTTATATGCTACGGTCGCAAATCTACGTGTAATCTTCCTACAAAATTAGCCTAATCGATAAATCCTCCACCACGAATAACCGATCTATACAATGCAATGTCGTTCCTTGGAGGTGGAAGCTTGCCATCTGGACCTTTGCGTCCTCCGCTATCCCTTGACAATCGAAGTATTGTTCCACTTGAAACACCCAATCCGTCAGATCATTGCCTTAGAAATTTAGGAAGTCCAAGCAAGTGTTTCTCCCTCGGAAAGCATTGTCGAGTTCACAAAAGATCCTTGGTTTAGGTCTGAACCTATGTGCTTATTGATCTCCTTCTTTAAATCCTCGAGCACGGCCATCACTATCTCCGAAGAGATCAACATCATCCTCTAAGTGCCAATCATCTTTATCGACGAAGTGCACCGATGCCACACGCCTCTTAGGTTCCACCACCGTCGGTCTTGGGATGTGTATCGGAGGTGGGGGATGATGTGTAGGAATAGGTAAAAGAGGATCATTAACTTAAAATGTCGCACCTAGACCTATGGGGTATCGGTTCGGTGTGGTCCCACTGCTGGTCCTTCTTGAGGCATCAATTTTCGTCGAGGAGATAACAAAACTGATCAATTCGTGATATATTCCTTTAAAACATTATGATCATTCTGCATTGTGTCAACTCTATGCAGCAATGTTTGGAATATTACTCTAAGTTCATTTGTCAAGCCCATGTTCACACCCATAGACGGTGGTTGACTCAGACTTGCTGTGGTGCTCCAAAGGAATCGGTCTCATGGTTAGGGTTAAAGTGGATTGAGTCTTCCCTAGTCAGTGTGTTCTCCATTAATCTCCTTGTTGATGCCATCTTTCTTATTTCTATCATTAATGGAGGTCTGAGGTTTGCCTAGCTCTAATACCAATGATAGGTTACAGAATGATTCCTTTAAGATCTGGATTTATTATAGGAAGCAGTCCACATAACCGAGGAAAAATATTCACCAAATAATATCTTGTAGTCAGAAAATTACGAAACTAAGTGGAATCGATCCGTAACTCACTGATCTATGTTTTTTATATTTACGCCCTTCCTAGATTCGAACTAAAACTGGGACAAAAAATATAATATAGTGAAAATGATGGTGGTGGTGACGGGTGGAGTAGATGTTAGGGTTCTGGATGATAATGGAGATGAGGATGGATGGTTGATGTTGTTTAAGGGATAAAAATAAAGGGAAAAAAGTGGTCAAGATCACTATGAAGAGAGAGGATTCGATAGACGAGGGAGATTAGAAGTAAGAAGAGACCTTGCCAATGGTAGAGGTGGTAGGTTGGTGAAGAGGGAGGAGGGAGATTAGGGTAGAGAGAAGATAGAGAGGCAAGAAACCAATATTCCAATAACATTCTCATTTTGGCTACCATCTACACCTTTATAGAGGCTAGCCAACAAGCCAAGATAACAAATATTATCCCTAATCCTAGTGGACTCCCGCTGATCGCGTTCAAACGCGCCTGATCGCATTCGAATGCACAAAAGACGTTCTCTGTCAATGCGAACGTGATGCAGGCGTTCGAACGCTCCCCCAACCGTATTCGAACGCGACCTATAGAAAATTTATTTTAATAAAAATAAATAATTATTGCAATAGGAAAAGACTCTAACTAAGTGTATCAACATGACAAACACTTAGAGACATAGGTTTTGGTGGAGTGGATGGATCAACTCATTAACGAGGTGACATGGGAGTTGGAGGAATTGATGGACCATTTTCCTCAGTTTGCATGTTGAGAACAAGGTGAGAGAAGCATGGTGGATTGTTGCGGTTCTTGATTTAGGTGTGGAGTAGGAAAATAATGGTTAGGTATTAGGGAAGATGATGGCAACGATGGTGGGATAGAGCATTAAGCTAGACCAAGGGGAAGAGGCTGGACAGATCCTTGAGAGGCAAGAAGGCATGGTCAGATTGAGGGAAGAAGGAGACAATGTCCAATGTTGGACGCCATTGGAGGAAAGAGAGAGGGTTAGGAAGGAGAATTTCAATAATTCATCAATAATCTTCAAATAGGTTACCTTCCACATATTTAGAGGCTAACCTAACAAGCAAAAAAAAGATAAAAAATAACCCTAGGACCATGTAGTTCATTGATCGCGTTCGAACGCAGGTCAAACGCATTTGAATGCACTTAATGCTGATACAATCTCCCCTTTTGGCCAACGCTCGATCTATTCCGATTTTCAGATCTGGACAGGATTTGATACAGAACTTTGAAAAAAATCTCAAAAGATTTAGCTGTCGGATCATCGTAAAATTTTGATATGTTGTAGCCCCGAAAAAAATCTTTCCAACAAATCAGTTTCAGGTGAATCGGACGAACATCAAGGAGTCAGATTAGGATCCATGGATGGAGGCACGAGATCCTTGGTGTTGGTGAAAGTTGTGGACCGACATTAATGGGGTGGCACCGGTGAGTACGTGGAGATGGAAGGGTTATGGGTGATGGAAGGGTTAGGGCAAAGTGATAGATAGTTTGGAAGAAGGGGGAGGAGTGGACCGCCCCTAAGGGACTAGGGTGATTGGCCGGTCGAGGGAGGTTAGAAGTGGCGACGCCGGAGAACGAAAGAACGGGAGAGAAGAAGACGAAGGAGACAAGGCAAAAATCAATTCATTCAATAATGATTCCATGGTTGCCATACACACTTTTAGAGGCTAACCAAGCAATTCAAAATTGACAATTATTAACCCTAAAACAGTATATTTTTGCCGACAGTGTTCGAACGCGCCCGAACACATTTTATATTCTCTGTATGTGCGAACGCAATGTAGGCGTTTGTAGGCGCATTCGAATGCGGCGTTCAAACGCTTATTTCTCACTCTTTGTATGTGCGAACCTGATGCAGGCGTTCACAAACGCATTCGAACGCACTCCACCCGCGTTCGAACGCACTCCACTCGCGTTCGAACGCAATATACCGAAAACTTATTTTTCTATGAATTAAACACTAAAACAAGAAATAAAGACACCTCTAAAGTTTATCCATGCTCGAGACAACATCGTTGAAATCTGAATCGTATCAAATGCATTCTCTGTCCTTGAGAACGTGTGCAGGCATTCGAACGACACGTTTGAATATGGTTGAACGCGTTCGAATGCACTAAACACGTTCTCTGTTTTTGCGAACGTGTGTAGGAGTTCGACAGTCACGTTCGAACACGACTTCCTAGCGTTCGAACGCGACTGCTAGAAATCTTCTTTTTCCAAAACAAAAATTATTTCTAAAACAAAAGTCAAGCACAAGCCATATCTAGCTTAATCGTAACATATCCCTATTAACCACGTTCCATGTCCATATCGCTATCTATAGACCTTCGATTAGTATTTCCACCATAACTTTGGATCTACACTTCCGATCATACTAATCCTAGTTGCATTGGATTCTTAACTTCTAGAATACTTGCAATAGTTTCATATCATTTGAATGGTTCGATCGCTAGGCATTTCCCTCCAAAGTTCCAGCTCCTGTTTTGCCCTAAGCACAAACCCCAACTTCAAAAGTTATCGTATCAAAATTCTTAAGGTAATAATAGCAACTAAAAAATGTAAAAAATACTCTAAGAGATAAGATCTATCACACATTGTCAATAATAATAAGAAAAAAATAAAGTGTGAAAAAGATAATTACAAACACAAAATATTTTACGTGGAAAAACTCTAAAGTAGGTAAAAAAACCATGAATCTAAAATTTGTAGCAGTTAACTAGAAGCTTATAGATCATCCGTTGATTCTCATTGACTCAACCTATACCGAGCTTGCTCACTAAACCTCGCAACACATTATTTTTTGTGATAGATTTCCAAACCTTAGTGACACTTGAGATTGATTTTTCCATCTTAGTGACCCTCAAGATGCAATTCTTCTAGATTTGATATAAATGCGTAGAATTAAGAGCGACTCAGCACATTCTGTCTAAAGCTGAAAAATAATCTCCAATGGCCTCCAAATGATAATCTTAAAAGATGATTGTAGACGGCTTTTATTAGCGTTAGATTAAACTCCTTTATATACCTCTTCGAGATAAAATAAATACCTATGAGAGATAAAGTAAATATCTCTTAAAATAAGATTCTCTATGGATTCTCTTAAAAAAGGTAAATACCTCTTAACGATAAGGTCAAATCTAAGTCAAATCAGGTCTGATGGAATCCCAAATTTTGTAAAATTCTACGACCCCATCTGAACAACCTCTAGGTGTGTTTGAATGACCAAAAGTGCTCCTCTATATCTGTGAAAGGCTTTGAACATCTATAAGGTGCATTTGAACATCCCAAAGCGCATCTGAATGGTAGAGTGAATAGTTGAATGCAAAATGATCGTTCTTGTGCCCTTAAGTATTTTTTTTCATACTAATTCAACCATCATGATATGTTTGAGCACTTTAATGACAACTTTAAAACCGTTTCGAACATTTTGACTTTAATATTTTTCATTAAGCATCTCATAACTTGTGTAGATGGTCATACACAAAATTTAGACACATTACATAAGTAAAAATTATATTTTAAAATATAATTTGTTAATCATATAGGTACAAATAAAACCTAACACCCTTTTTCCCCACAAGATCTTTATATCCCCAAACCCCCCGAGTCCTCCTCTAAGCTCTCCTTTTGCTCTAAAAAGATATGCAAGCTCTCCTCCTCCTACTCTAATATCTCATCTAAGAAGCCCGCCACTAGCAGCCACCTCATCACCGTCGGTGGCCCTCTTCCGCCATCTATGCGCTATGGACCCCACCTCTCCACCATCATTTATACCCATGAGCCCCCTACCTTCTTGTGCTTCCAACCTCCATTGTTTTGCCTCGCTCACAACATGTTTACTAGCATCTCTCCTTCCGGTCCATCACCTTTATTTACACTCGCTTCCTCTCCCTCTATAATAGTGAGGTTGGGGTTGTCCCCAAGGTTGTGGTTGCCCTCCCCCGGCACTAGCTTCGCCAACGACGAGGTAGCCGCTGTCGTGCGCCCGTGTCTTTTCTCCTCCTCAAAATCTTAAATCCCTTACATTACCCAACCTTCCCCTTCCTCCTCCTCAATCCCTTACTAAGATTTCTTTCTTCCTTAACTTCTCTCTTTCTTCTCCATAATGATGTCCATCTCCAACCTCGAGCTCTCCCTGCTATCTCCACCCTCTGATCACACGGCTACGTGCTCTTCGACAAAACTGTGGTGATAGATTCAACACTGGTGGTGGATCTAGTGTTGGTGGTGATAGATCCAGTGCTTGTGATGAACAGGGTTAAGATCGTCGTTCCGAGGATCTACGACGATGTCGATCTCATCGAGAATACAATATCATCGATGTAGCATGCCTTGAAGACTAGCCCGTGGCAACTACGGCTAAGCGCATGCTCCTCATCGAACTTCATGTCACCTCTATCATGTCGGCATAGGTGATCCGACTGTTGAACATAACAATATTTTTGTGATCTCATTATTTTTGTATTTTGAAATAATAAGGTTGATCCATGGCACAATATCTTTTTATTGTATAAATTGTTAATCGCGTCATATTACTCTCGTGTATATGACCAATTTATTAACAGGTTAGACGGGTCATGCCGTTTTAGTTTATGTCCATTAAATTTTATTTCTTTAATAATCAAATCATGTTTATGTTAGAATAAATCTAATTTCATCCGAACTCGATTAAGCTGAACTAATTGCCACCCTAACAACACCCCGTTGAAAAATCAATGGAATGGCTGGCTTTCTTCTTTTAACACGTATCTAATCCGAACAAAACAATGGGCCCCTTTGTTCATTATCACATATGACATATGCTGTCACACAAGGACAACTCGATAAGACTCAAAGTAAAATCATATTTAAATTTAGAATTATTATACCAAAATTTAAAGATTAGAATTTAGAATCATATTCTACCTTAGTGCAATTTAATTAAACTTACTTTGAGCTTTGCTCAAAAAAATAATATAAGTTTTGTTTGTAGAGCATCACTCTCTTATTGTTTCCCATCACATAATTTTG
Organism: Typha latifolia; assembly: GCF_019914945.1. Lineage (NCBI taxonomy): Eukaryota > Viridiplantae > Streptophyta > Magnoliopsida > Poales > Typhaceae > Typha > Typha latifolia. The sequence goes on from NC_133100.1 coordinate 5,647,877, forward strand.
CTATTTCCGAATGAGATTTTTTTTTCTTTTGTTAAGTATTGAGATACTTTCACAAGAACTATGTTTTGACATTTTGACGGAAATAAGAATGACACTTATCAACGTCTCTGTGGTCCGCAGCTATCAACAGCGACATATAGCAGAAAATTTGTCCTTTGTGATACACTCAAACACAATAATTGGATACTCAAAGCCCATGATAGGCACCCACACATGCATGATAGCCACCCATACTTTCAGGAGTTTTTATTCATAAAAAATATCTGGAGTTTTTTGACAAATCTATGATGGGATTTGCATCAAAACCATACATGGATTTCGTTTTTATCACCTGAGCTCATTTTAGTTTTTGAGAGTTTTTTTTTTCTTCCAAATTTCCTCTTTAGCTATTCCATACCTAATTAAATACTGACTAGATAATATAAAATTAAAGAGAAGTGTTACCATACTTTTTCTTCTTTTATCTCACTCTTTTTTTTTTTCCTTCTTTTTTATACAAATCTCTTGTATACTAAGAAGTGTTATTCTACTATTATTCTACTTCTTCTATCCTTACTCTTCCTCCACCTTAGTTATCTTTCTTTTTCTTCCACTTAAACTAATTCTATATAATTCTCTTATATAAGAAAAGTGTTACTATATTTCCCAAATACCTAAAAATTTCACTATTTATGAAAATTTTCTTCCAGATCGCACTAGTATCCTCTCCTGCATTGTGATCCCTTTCCCGTGACTATGGTCTCCTTCTCGTGGTCCCTTGGTAGTCTTGTCCCCTTCCACTTGGCGTGATCTTGTTGGTCTCATATGTAATTATTTCTCAATCCCTAAATTTCTCAATGCCTCGTAGCCCCCTCTATGTTATCTTGGCAGCAAATAGAAAGTTTTCAATTTGCATCCCTTCTTTTTGTCTGGGTAAAGATACCAAATATTTTCATCTACTTCTGGTTGTATTAATTGTGAGAAACATTATTCCCCATCAGTAAGATATATATGTGCTAAATATGTTTCAGATTTTTTTTTCCTCTTTGATTTCTCCAATTACTGTTGATTCAAGGGTCAATCAGCGTGCCAAAATGTAATATCTAAAATTAACTTATTAAATTTTTAGATTAACTTATTAAAATTTTTTTTATGGACTTGAAAAAAAGAAGATAAACTACTCTATAAAGAAAGGCTTCCACCATGTCATCATCTTCCCTACCCACCCCGCATCCCCCCTACCCCATCTCCACTAGTACTAAAGAATTACAATGGAAGCTCCAGCTCCAATTCAATGGCTTAACTCCACCATGCCATTCTCTCTCCTACCATGCACGTTAATACTCATCAGTATCATCCAACTCTTCCTACGCAGCCTTTACTTACATAAGAAAAGAAACCCAAACCTCCCTCCCGGCCCTCCACCACTACCGTTCATCGGAAACCTCCACCAGCTCGGCCGCTTCCCCCACCTCTCCCTCTGTCGTCTCGCCGTCGCCTATGGCCCGATAATCCACCTCACGCTCGGCTTCATCCCCACCGTCGTCGTCTCTTGTCCCCGCACTGCCCGCGAGGTCCTCCGCACCCACGACCTCGCCCTCTGCAGTCGCCCTAGGATCTACGCCGCCCGCCGCCTTTTCTACAACTGCACCGACGTCGCCTTCGCCCCCTACGGCCCCTATTGGCGCCACGTACGGAAGCTATGTATCTTGGAGCTCCTGAGTCCGAAGAGAGTCGAGTCCTGCGCGCCTGCAAGAGCGGCTGAGGTGTCTCGCATGGTAGCGTAAACTCACTTATTTACTCTCAAAGTTTTTTTTTTTTGCGGTGATTCAAACTTAGTATCTGCTGCTCTGATACCATAATAATTAAGTTGTCATAGAGGACGATAGTTTTTTTTAATGCTCCAACACTTCCTCGTCCACTTCTAGGATTGAAATATTTTGATGATTTGAATTAATTGGGAGGTCAAACACAACATGTCCTGAATTATATAAAAGCTTAAGCTATCACTGACGCTATCTTCTAATTAACAGGTAGAGAGTGTCAAGGCGTCGGCGAATCTGGTGAACTTGACCAAGATTTTAGGGTTCTATGCGAATGGGGTGTTGTGCCGGGCGGCGTTCGGAAAGGAGTTCTTGGAAGGAGGGGAGTATGAGAGGCATGGGTTTGAGGAGATGCTTGAGGATTACCAGGTCTTGCTGGGTGGGTTTAGTCTTGGGGACTTCTACCCTGGAATGGGATGGGTGAGCAAGGTGAGTGGGACGGAGAGGAAGTTGGAGAAGACCTTTAAAAGGTTTGATAAGTTGTTAGATGAGATCTTAGAGGAGCATTTGGAGAAGAGGAGGAGGAGAGAGGGAAGAGGAGGGGAGGAGGAGGGGGAGGAGAAGGACTTGGTTGATGTGTTATTAGATGTGAAGGAGGGTGAGGGTCTTGAGATGCCTCTCACCTTAGATAATGTCAAGGCAGTCATTTTGGTTAGTATTTAATTATCTTGCACTTGGTTCCTTTTATTTTGCTTAGTTTGATAACTTTTATCTGAATTCCTAGCTTTGGATCTAATTTATATGATACAATATTTAGAAACAAAATTACACTTATTCTCCTGAATAATTCTTAGTTTCACATAGACCCTTTATTTAAATATTTTCTTGGGACACTTTAAATTCGTCAACTTATCAACTGTGTAAAACACCACTGCATTATGTGTTTATTGCAATATTTTACACCTTTCTATGTAATTTATGGTGTGTTTCTCAAAGTTAGTTTAGTGACAAATTAATTTGAGGCTCATTCAAGCTACTTGATATGAAACACCCGCCACCAAACACGTGGCCTTCACGTGGTAGAATCCACACAATTATTACGTGACATGATGGTCAATATTTCAACACAATATACAAATGAAAAAACTCATATTTCCATAAATAAAATAGACAAAACGAAGCCCATAACACCATAGGTCATAACAAGGCCCAAAATAAATATTCATAAACATATGAAAAATTGCCCAAGTAGGGGCTACAAGCCATCTAACGTAATTTACAGAAATAAATAAATAAGAGAAATTAAAGATAATTCTTCGCCGGCTTCGCCACGAACCCCGGCTCATCAACTAATATGAAAATATTTCAGAAGGTGGTGAGCATAAAGCTCAACAAGTTTTTACTTCTACAGTCTAAAATAGTATAATGAATAATGTAACAATAAGTAAATATGAATATGTACATCAAGATCAAATCAATGCATCAGTCCAGACTATCAAGTCCTCAAACTCAAGCTCACACTGAGTTCTACCCATGGGCTATGTTAATACTACACCACATAATATGCATTATCTTCGACTACTAAGTTGATAATATAGGCTCATGCAAAGCTACTCCCATAACCACATCAATCCTTTCACCCGACCACACCCATATCCTAACGGAGGGTAGACCCTAGTGGTAGAATCGCCAACCCATCACCCGGCGAACAGCATGACCAATTGTTCGCCACCGCAGACTAAAGACATAAGTCGTAAGCCCATCACAAAGGTCACTATCGCACATCAATACTACTATCTAAGCCTTCGGCTCAACATCATCGTACCACTGTGTTGAAATCATGAGTTGTCACTTACGGATGCCCTCACTTTGTGTCATTAGGTACTGCTAGGTCTACATCATCCTACCCTTCTCTCTCTATCTTAAATACTCTAAAGGGTATGATTCTCATTGATCAAAAGTAAATCGCTCATCGCCCGGTAAAATGGTTGCCTAATTGTCTGGGATCAACAGATTAAGAACTCAAGCGTGGGCCCTAATTGGTTGGAGAGGTGTCGGGTACTGTCGGGATGCAATAATCACCCCTTTTATAGTCATGCACGTGTGCAAGTGGCATAATATTATATAACATAATAAGCATAATGAAACACATCATTATCATGATTTATATGCTAACACATATGTTCATGTCCAATAAATATGCGCAGAAATCATGATATGCGAAATCTTATCGAACAGCAAAATAAATTACCGTGCATGATGTGCAATAATAACAGTAGGGAAAACATATTCACATGCATGCTATGAATGTGATGATATCAAAAGATAAATTATTTCATTTTCTATACTACTCTTAAATTATAGGAGTTTCACTTACCGTTTTCCTGATACTAGCTGCAATTATACCACGAGATCATCCTCATAGGGTACGGAGTCCACCTCGATAAGAAAAGTAAATAAAAAGTAAAAGCACAACAATCCTATCACTAATTAGTTAAATAATTTTACTAACGTTCACTACAGGCTTGGGCAGGTCCCTCTGTAAATGTCCATATTTATTAATTAGGTTGAGCTAGCATAGTTGTACTAGTGCCTAACACGTTAATAAATTAAAATAATTTATCTCAAATTCTCATTCCATTAATTATTATTGTTTAGGTAAATCATATAGGCAACACTAGATTAGATCATTTTGCTAATTAAGATAATATGCTTAATATAATTTCCCTATAATAATCTATATTAATTCTTCGGTAGGAGCAATTAATACAGATACACGCAGATCATTGACTCAATTTGCTAAAATTAATTTAACCAAGTATACACGACCTCGCTAAATCCCAAATTAGAGTTACCTTCTTTTGTGTGTTATTTATAACGGCACTCTCTGGCCATGATCTAATTTATTAAAATTAATTTATAAGATAACTAATAAAGCGAACACTACTATATGCTAAAACTAATTAAAGATTAGGGCCTAGGTTGACAAAATAAATGAATACGATGACTAGCATGAATTAAAAAGATTATTAAGCAACTAATCAACTTAGCCAGCTCAAGGCCAAACACAAACCCATACAAATTGGGCCCAAAGCCTCAAGGAAACTAGGCCTAGAGGTCTCATCGATTGGGCCGCAACCCAAACTCAACACAAATTTGGGCTGGGCTACTTATAGCCCAACCACACCCTAGCACAAGTTGGATTGCACCCAGCCCAGCCTGGCCCAAAAAGTAGGGCCCCCGGCTAGGCTGCACCTAGCTAGACTTGGCACTCAAGCTAGTTGCACCCAGTCCAACCCGATACTCGGGTTGGCTGCACCTAGCCCGAGGCACCCCCCCCTTCCTCACCTCAACCGAAAGGAGGGAGGAAGGCTGGTTGTCGGCGGCCACTATTGCCAGGGCCGATACACCAGCCAATGCCTCGCCGGCAGAGGAAGGCACCCAGTGTGGATAAATCAATGATATATATATATATATACAAGCACACGAATACATTATGTCTAATAAAAAATGTAATTATACTATAATTTTCTATTACATAGTGGTCATGATTAGATAAGAAGAATCCTCCTAAATTACAGTGTACACAGATATATAAATATTCCTAATCTAACTAACTTAAAATATGGCACAGGATGAATATTTTTACTTTAAAATTAGGTCATCTACATTAAGGTCTGTGATAATAGATTACCCAGTCCTTTTGATAGCAAGACAAAGTTAGTCAAAGGCTTCTCTTAATACTTTAAATGTTTACACTCACAAGTGCAGAACCGGGTGACTCCTGTTATGGTGAGTACACTCCTGCCATTGTGGTGCAACGATGGTCATGTTGCTCATGAATTGACAGCCAATCAGGGCATCAAATGATGGAGCAAGGAAAATTCAGTCTTGGATGCATGGCTCCACAATATTATTTCAGAAAATTAATGGAAAACACCTTATCTTTTTCTTTAATTATTATTCACGACCTACTATATAAATATTTATTATTTTATCCTAGTATTTTATTTATACACAGTGTTTAGACACAGAGAGAAGAAGAGGGCAGAAAAGAGAGAAATATCTTAAGATAATGAAAGATAAACTGAGATTCTCTTCAAAAGTGAAGAGAATGGGAGAAAAGAAAGAAAAGCTAAAATTCTTTCTTTCTCTCATATATCTAAACAAGGGGGATAAAATATTATTTTCTTTATCTCTCAATTAAAATATAGTGTAAATACAATTTAAAATATCTAGCTAGAGGTAATTTTACTCTAATAGTAGCTAACAGTAGTTCTCTATTTATTTTTATCTTAACTAAAGAGGCATTAAGGTCATATAATATCTACTTTCTTTACTCATCTATATAATAATTGATCATTAAGATTATTAACTTTATAGTTAATTTAGGCATTTGGCATTTTAAGGAAAATACAGAAATCAAGGTATTAAGTCATTTAATATTTATAGTTACTATAACTCATCTATGTAGTAATTAATCATTAAAAGAAAACTATCTGTATTGTTATTTTAGATATTTTAAGAAAAATATAGAAATCAAATTGTAAATATCCATGTAGAAGAGTATGAATGATAACAAGGGGTAGTGGTTTTAATAAATTTCCCTAATATTTATTAATAGTCTTATAGATATCAACTCAAGAAAAAAACTTTATATATATGTTTTGCTAGAACTATGGCTTAAAGCTTGAAAATTTTGTACCATCCCCAATTTTATCTTTTAAATTGATTTAAAAATCCGACAACTTGTTGCAGGATATGTTTGCAGCCGGAACAGACACAACCTTCATCACATTAGACTGGGGAATGACAGAGCTCCTAATGAACCCTACAGCCATGAAGAGAGCCCAAGACGAAGTCCGAAGCATCGTCGGCGGCGGCCGGACGACGGTGGCGGAGACCGATCTACATCGAATGCATTACTTACAAGCCGTGGTCAAGGAAATCTTCCGACTGCACCCGCCTGTTCCGGTACTCCTCCCCCGAGAATCCATGGAGCCAGTAACCCTCCAGGGCTACGAAGTACCGGCCAATACGAGAATATACATCAACGCATGGGCCATCGGGAGGAACTCCGGGACTTGGGAGAATCCCGAGAAGTTCGAGCCAGAGAGATTTTTAGGAAGTAATATTGATTACAAAGGGCAGGATTTTGAGCTGATACCTTTTGGGGCAGGGAGAAGAGGGTGTCCAGCAATAGCGTTTGGCACGGCTAGCATTGAGATTGCATTGGCTCAACTCCTTTATAGCTTTGACTGGAAGCTGCCTCCTGGTGTTAAGGCCGAAGATTTGGATATGACTGAAGTCTTTGGCATCACAATGCATCGAACGGAGCAACTGGTGGTGGTTGCCGAGCCTTATAACATTTGATTGTTGGATATAAATATTTATCTATGCGTCCAGGGTAGTAGAAGCTCATGCATGCATACTCTTTGTTCCATGTATGTGGGAGTTTGGAGGTTACAAATCTTATTTCAGATTGTTGTAATCCATCTATTTTAGTTAAGTTATCCTGTTGAACTTTCAATTTAAGTAGGCACTTACCCGTCCTGAGATCCATACCACTTTGCAATTAACCATTAAATATTTATCAGTACAGATGTTAATTTAAACACTACATTATGCCTTCCAATTAAATTTATTCATCGTTATTAGTTCAAAAGCATGCATGAATGATGTTCTCTTAGTTTGCAGTTAAATAGATAAGACTACTTTGATTTTTATAGCATTTGGTAGATGGGTTAAAGGATTTTTGGTAGACTGAAGTACGATTGGTGAAAATGATAAAGTAGTGTCAACATTTGTAATTTTAAATGAAAAATCTAACAACCGCAAAATAAGAACAACAAGATCCCCCTCCTTGTTTTTCCTTAGGAAAGTTTCAAATAAAACTCTACATTTCATTATTTTTTATTAATTCTGTCGTTAAGAATTTTGTAATCTATACTATTTAAATTACTAAAATATTTTGGGTAATTTACAGCAAAAACACAGTAGGTTTTTATTTTTGTCACTCAAACTCATTTTTTAGTTTTTTTAACGGATAAGATAATTTTCTCTTTTTTTTTCCTTTTAAATTTGCCCATTTGCTATTTAATGCTTATTAAATACTGATTGTAACGATATAAGAATAGACAGAAGTGACCCGCACTCTTTTCTTCTTCTTCTTCTTCTTTTGCTGCTGCTTCTAATTCTTCTTCTACTACTGCTACCTCTTTTTTTCCTTTTATACAAATCTATCTAATCACTCTTTAATTAATAAAGTAAGCGACAAATTGGAGATAGTAGTAAAATAATTAAGATTAGTTAAATAACTAAAAACTCTATAATCAATATATCAAAAAGAGAGAAATGTTTAATTCAAATTGTTTGGTTTTCTCAAAAAAGATCTTAATCTATGTTGCAAATTAGAAAGGTATTAATATTATAAATGTTCTTAAAAGCTTGAATAAAGTAATATCTATCTCTCTTGTTATTCTCCTTTTTTTGACCGTATTTTATAGTTGATTTATAAATTTTATAAAAAAATTATAAATTACAGTCAAAATTCATAGTTAATTTACAAAAAATTTATAGTTAATGTATAAATTTCGTAGTTAATCTATAAATTTTACAGTTATATTTACTAACTTTCTATGTTTTCTTTTTCTTTCGGTGAAAAAAATATTGTCCCATTATTTCAGCTACTCATAGCACTAATGCCACCTTTTTTTGAAACGTTAATTTATGCGTTTGATACTTTTAGCTCTTTCATTCGAAAAAAAAAACTCATTTAGACTTAAACTATTATCTTAAATAAATAAAAGTGCTAATGTACATTAAAAATATATTAGCGATTATGAAATATCTTCAAAAATTTTAATATGATAGTATCTCTCTCTTTTTATGCTTATATTTTATAATTTATTTGTAAAATTTGTAAGTAATCTATAAATTTTTTTTACTCTACTCTTCTTCTATTTAATATTCTATAACTCACTCCTCCACAGTCATTTTATTTTATTATAGGATGGGGCTAATACTAAAATTGTATACATTTATTTTTAAGATTAACTTATTAAAATTTTATTAATTTTTTTATGGACTTGAAAAAAAAGAATAATTCCCTTTTCACCCCTAAACTATCATCAATTTCCATAATGACCCTTTAAACTTTTTGGTACGTACTGACCCTCTAAACTATGAGAAATACCTTACCCCCTGACGCTATTAATATAATCAATGAATTAACCCAATTGCCCCTCCACTTATAATACTGGGATAGTTACGTGGCAAAGCTAAAATTAAATATTTTAATAATTTTTAAAATTCCTACATTGCCCTCTGCCCTAATCTCTTTTCTCTCAAAAGTTTTCATTCCTCTCCCCTCGAAGAGCTCGAAGCCGACAATGGTGCATCCCTTGGTCTTCTTCCCGCTAGCGTCCAGACATGCTGTCGTCGGATGCTGAGAGGCGACGAACGGCGATTGCCATGGTTGAGCAGGGAATGCATGGCTTCGGCTTGGCCTCTGCATTCAGTCTCTTACGTGCAAGATAAATGAGAGGCCACACCATTGTTGATGGCGTAGTTGTCAATAGACCTCGAGGGATTCAACGCGCCATTGTTGGCCTCTTTCTCTCGCCTTCTCTAGAGCTATCTTCAAAAGCTCTCCCTTCTCCTTCCTCCTCTGAGTGGGATGATGAGGGTGATGGCGTGATCGACCACCCACGTGAAGTGTATGTCGACCAACCTATCTCTCCCGCCAAGCCCACTTCGGTTTCCTCCCCACCCTCTTCCTCCTCAGCCGCTCCTTCACCGTCAAACTCAGCACATGCCCTCACCTCCTAGAATTCGAGGCAATCATCGCCAAATGTCGCACAAAGGCACTCAAAAATGACCTCCTTTGCTCACCACCATCTTCGTCTTTGCTCTGGATTTGCCTAAATGGGTTCTTCTTCTTTGTGAACTCCGTCGCCTCAGAGCACTTGGTTTTGGTGAACAGAGACTTGAAGTAAGCCTTCGAGGCCTTGAGAGAGGGCGTGAGGCATTTTGAGAGAAAGAGAGAGAGAGAGAGAGCTCTGAGAAGAGGGCGACGACGATGGGAAGAAATTTGGAGAGAGAGAGAAAGGGCTTGGAGAAGACGGCGACGACAATGGCGGGCTTGGAGAAGAGGGCGACGGCGACGTTGAGGCAGGGCTCGGAGAAAGGGCTCAAAGAAGAGGTAGATTTGTCTTGCCTTAATCGGCCATAGTTGCCAGAGGCGGCAGCATAGCTGCCAAAGCTACGCCGATCCAAGATCCAGCTCCGACGGGGATGTAGATCTTGCGGTGGATTGGAGCTCGAGCACACCGGAGAGGAGGGTGACGGTAGGCTGCGGAGGAGGTGACGGTGGTCAACGCCGTGAATGCGAAAGAGGCGACAACGGTAACGCTATGGAGGCTGCGGTGGACTAGGTTGTGACCGCAGCAATGGAGGGAGAGAATGAGGGGTATTTTTATTCATATAAAAGTTTTTCATGACTTAGCATGTGACTTGCACATGTATGAGAGTAAAATTGTCATATATTTGTCAAGTAATTATCACGTGATATCTTTTAGACAAATGGGTAACGGAACCCTAACAGAAGGGGTTAAGTGAGGTATTTTTAATAGTTTAGGAGTTCAATGTGGAAATGGGTGATAGTTCAAGGAGTGAAAAATGAGTTATCCAGAAAAGAAAAATAAACTACTCTATAAAGAAAGGCCTTAGTTCCACCATGTCATCATCTTCCCCACCCACCCTACATCCCCACTCCCCCATCTCCACTAGTAATAAAGAATTACAATGGAAGCTCCAGCTCCAATTCAATGGCTTAATTCCACCATGCCATTCTATCTCCTACCATGCACGTTAATACTCATCATTATCATCCAACTCTTCCTAAGCAGCCTTTACTTACATAAGAAAAGAAATCCAAACATCCCTCCCGGCCCTCCACCTCTCCCGTTCATCGAAAACCTCCACCAGCACGGTCGCCTCCCTCACCTCTCCCTCTACCGTCTCGCCACTGCCTACGGCCCGATAATCCACCTCACGCTCGGCTTCATCCCCACCGTCATCGTCTCCTGTCCACGCACCCCCTGCGTGGTCCTCCGCACCCACGACCTCGCCCTATACAGTCGCCCTAGGATCTACGCTGCCCGCCGCCATTTCTACAACTGCACCGACGTCGCCTTCGCCCCCTACGGCCCCTATTGGCGCCACGTACGGAAGTTATGCATCTTGGAGCTCCTGATTCCGAAGAGAGTCGAGTCCTGCGTGCCTGCAAGGGCGGTTGAGGTATCCCACATGGTAGCGTAAACTCACCTATTTATTCTCAAAGTTTTTTTTTGTTGCGGTGATTCAAACTTAGTATCTTCTGCTCTGATACCATAATAATTAAGTTGTCATAGAGGACGATAGTTTTTTTTTAATGCTCCAACACTCCCTCATCCACTTCTAGGATTGAAATATTTTGATGATTTGAATAAATTGGGAGGTCACACACAACATGTCCTGCATTATATAAAAGCTTAAGCTATCACTGACGCCATCTTCTAATTAATAGGTAGAGAGTGTCAAGGCGTCGGCGAATCAGGTGAACTTGACCAAGATTTTAGGGTTCTATGCGAACGGCGTGCTGTGCCGGGCGGCGTTCGGGAAGGAGTTCTTGGAAGGAGGGGAGTATGAGGGGCATGGGTTTTAAGAGATGCTTGAGGACCACCATGTCTTGCTGTGTGGGTTTAGTCTTGAGGACTTCTACCTTGGAATGGGATGGGTAAGCAAGGTGAGTGGGACGTTGAGGAAGTTGGGGAAGACCTTTAAAAAGTTTGATAAGTTGTTAGATGAGATCTTAGAGGAGCATTTGGAGAAGAGGAGGAGGAGGAAAGAGGGAGGAGGAGGGAAGGAGGAGGGGGAGGAGGACTTGGTTGATGTGTTATTGGACGAGAAGGAGGGTGAGGGTCTTGAGATGCCTCTCACCTTAGATAATGTCAAGGCAGTCATTTTTGTTAGTATTTAATTATCTTGCACTTGGTTCCTTTTATTTTGCCTAGTTTGATAACTTTTATCTGAATTCCTAGCTTTGGATCTAATTTATATGATGCATTTTTTAGAAATAATTACACATGCACCCGAATAATTCTTAGTTTCACATACACCCTTTATTTAAATATTTTTTTGACACACTTTAAATCCCTCAACTTGTCAACTGTGTAAAACACCACCACTTTACGTGTTTATTGCAATATTGTAAACCTTTCTATGTAATTTATGGTGTGTTTCTCAAAGTTAGTTTAGTGACAAATTAATGAGGCTCATTTAAGCTACTTGATATGAAATACCCACTATCAAACACGTGCCTCTCACATCGGTAGAATTCATGTGATTACCATTTGACCTATTGATCAATATTTTAACATAATATATAAATAAAAAAGCCGACATTTCAACAAATAAAATAGACAAAAATAAGTCATAACACCATAGGTCACAATAAGCCCTAAAATATATATCCATAGACAAATAAAAAATTGCCCACACAGGGGCTACAAGCCATCTAGCTTAATTTACAAGAATAAATAAATAAGTGAAATTAAAGATAATTCTTCGTCGACTTCGCCACAAACCCTGGCTTATAAACTAATTTAAAAATATTTACACTAGAAGGTGGTGAGCATAAAGTCCAATAAGTTTTTATTTCTACAGTCTAAAATATGAATATGCACATCAAGATCAAATTAGTGCATCAGTCCGGGCTATCTAGTCCTCAAACTCAAGCTCACACTAAGTTCTGGCTATAGGCCATGTCAACACCACACCACATAATATACATTATCTTAGACTACCAAATCGGTAATATAGGCTCATGTAGAGCTACGTCCGTAGCCAAACTAATCCTCACACCCGACCACACCCATACACTAAGGGAGGGTAGACCCTTGGGATAGAACCGTCAACCTATCACCCGATGAACAGCATAACCGATTGTCCGCTACCGTAGACTAAGGACCTTAGTCGTAAGCTCATCACAAAGGTCAGTGTCGCACATCGATACTACTATCTAAGCCCCTCTCCTCCACATCATCGCACCACCATGTGGAAATCATGAGTCGTTGCTCACGCACACCCTCACTCTACGTCATCGGGTACCGCTAGGTCTACGTCATCCTACCTTTCTCTCTATATCTTAAATATCCTAAAGGGTATGACTCTTGTCGATCGATAGTAAATCGTCGATCGCCCGGTGAAACAACTGCTTGATTGTTTGAGATTAATAGACTAAGATCTCAAGGATGGCTCCTAATTAGTTAGGGAGGCGTCGGATATTGTCGAGACGCAGTAGTCATTCGTTTATGGTCGTGTATGTGTACAAGTGGCATGATATTATACAACACAATAAACATAATAAAATACATTATTATTATGATTTACGTGCTAATACACATGTCCATACCTAATAAATATGCGCAGAAATCATGATATGTGAAATCTTACCGAAAAGTAAAATAAATTATCATGCATGACGTGCAATAATAACAGTAGGGAAAATGTATGCACATGCATGCTATGAATGTGATGATGTCATAAAGTAAGTTATTTTATTCTCTACACTACTCTTAGATTATAGGAGTTTCACTACTTTCCTGATACTAGCTACAACTACGCCATGAGATCATCCTCATAGGGTACGGAGTCTATCTCAATAAGAAAAGTAAATAAAAAGTAAAACCACAACAATCCTATCACTAATTAGTTAAATAATCTTAATGATATTCACTATAGGCTTAGGTAGGTCTATCTACAAATGTTCATATTTATTAATTAGGTTGAGCTGGCATAGTTGTACTAGTGCCTAACATGTTAACAAATTAAAATAATTTACCTAAAATTCTCGTTCCATTAATTATTATCATTTAGGTAAATCACATAGGCAACACTAGATTAGACCATTTCGCTAATTAAGATAATTGGCTTAATATACTTTCCCTACAATAAACTGTATTAATTCTCCGACAGGAGCAATTAATACAGATACACACAGATCGTCAACTCAATTTGCTAAAATTAATTTAACCAAGTATACATGACCTCGCTAAATCCCGAATTAAAGTTAGCTTTTTTTATGTGTTATTTATAATGGTACTGTTTCGGTCACGGTCTAATTCATTAAAATTAATTTATAAGATAACTAATAAAGAGAACACTACTATGTGCTAAAAATGATTAAATATTAGGACCTAGGTTGACATAATAAAAGAATACAATGACTAGCATGAATTACAAAGATTATTAAACAACTAATCAACTTGGCCAACTCATGGCTAAGCACAAACTCACAAAAATTGGACCCAAAGCCCCAAGAGAACTAGGCCTAAAGGCCTTATGAGCTGGGCTGCGTGCAGCCCAAATCTAACACAAATTTGGGATAGGCTACATGCAGCCCAACCACACCTCAACACAACCTAGCCTAGGTTGCATACAGCCTAACCACACCCTAACACATGTTAGGCTGCACCTAGCCCAACCCAAAAAGCAAGATCCCGGGCTACGCTGCACCTGTCGTTGACACACGGGCTAGGATGCACCCAGCCTGACACATGAGTTAGGTCGTACCCAGCCAGACCCTGCACTCGGGTTGGCTGCACTCAGTCCGACCCGAAGCTCGGGCTAGGCTGCACCTAGCCCGAGCCCGAGGTACCCCCTTTCCTCACCTAGACTGAAAGGAGGGAGGAAGTTTGGCTGTCGGCGTCCACTACCACTAGAGCTGATACATCAGCCGGTGGGGAGGGCTGCCGGCCAAGTTGGCCACCGACGGCAAGAGCCCACTTAGTGGGGATGGGGGAAGAGGGGGAGGGCTGTCGACCAACTTAGTTGAACCCACCGACATGCTCCCCTCGATAAGTAGAAGCCAGTCGAGGGGAAGTCAAGGCATGAGAGGCGGTCGGCGACGAGAATCCATCTCGCCTTGGCCGCGACGAGGGGCCACCCGGTGGCTCCGACCATGAGTGCGCCGAAAGAAGCCACCGAGGGCATCCTTGCGAAGAGGAGAAAGCCCACTGGACCAACGCGGCCAGGCATGAGGCTATCCGAATTAATTTTCTAATAAATACAGAAGTTAAAAAACAATAGGGAAAAATGTGCATAATTACAATGATATATATATATATATATATATATATATATATATATATATATATATATATATATACAAACACACAAACACATTATGCCTAGTAAAAGAAATGTAATTATACTATAATTTTCTATTACATAGTGGTCATGATTACATAAGAAGAATCCTCCTAAATTATAGTATACGCAGATATATAAATATTCCTAATATAACTAATTTAAAATATGGCACAGGATGAATATTTTTACTTTAAAATTAGGTGATCTACATTAAGGTCTGTGATAATAGATTACCCAGTCCTTTTGATAGCAAGACAAAGTTAGTCAAAGGCTTCTCTTAGTACTTTAAATGTTTACACTCACAAGTGCGGTAACCGGTGACGCCTGTTATGGTGAGTACACTCTTGCCATTGTCGTGCAACGATAGTCATGCTGCACTTGAATTGACAGCCGATCAGGGCATCAAATAATGGAGCAAGGAGAATTCAGTCTTGGATGCCTGGCTCCACAATATTATTTAAGAAAATTAATGAAAAACACCTTATCTTTTTCTTTGATTTTTGTTCAAGACCTACTATATAGATATTTATTATTCCATTCTACTATGTTATTTTTACACTGTTGTTTGGATAAAGAGAAGAAAAAAGAGAAGAAAAGAGAGAAAAAAAAAAGAGAGAAATATCTTAAGATAATGAAAGATAAAATGAGATTCTCTTCAAAAGTGAAGAGAACCGGAGAAAAAGCTAAACTTCTTTCTTTCTCTCATATATCTAAACAAGAGGGGACAAAATGTTATTTTCTTTTTCTCTCAATCAAAATGTAGTGTAAATACAATTAAAAACATCTAGCTAGAGGTAATTTTACTCTAATAGTAGCTAACAATAGTTCTCTATTTATTTTTATCTTAACTAAAGAGGTATTAAGGTCATATAATATCTACTTACTTTACTCATCTATATAATAATTGATCATTAAGATTATTAAATTTATAGTTAATTCAGGCATTTTAAGCAAAATACAGAAATCAAGGTATTAAGTCATTTAATATTTATAGTTACTTTAACTCATCTATGTAGTAATTATTCACTAAAAGAAAACTATCTGTATTGTTATTTTAGATATTTTAAGCAAAATATAGAAATCAAATTGTAAATATCCATGTCTAAGAGTATGAATGATAACAAGGGGGTTATGGTTTTAATAAATTTCCCTAATATTTATTAATAGTCTTATAGATATCAACTCAAGAAAAAAAAACTTTATATATATGTTTTGCTAGAACTAAGGCTTAAAGCAGCAAAGCTTGAAATTTTTGTACCATCCCCAATTTTATCTTTCAAATTAATTTAAAAATCCGACAACTTATTGCAGGATATGTTTGCAGCCGGAACAGACGCAACCTTCATCACATTAGACTGGGGAATGACAGAGCTCCTAATGAACCCTACAGCCATGAAGAGAGCCCAAGACGAAGTCCGAAGCATCGTCGGCGGCGGCCGGACGACGGTAGCGGAGACCGATCTCCATCGAATGCATTACTTAAAAGCCGTGGTCAAGGAAATCTTTCGACTGCACCCGCCTGTTCCGTTACTCCTCCCCCGAGAATCCATGGAGCCAGTAACACTCCATGGCTACGAAGTACCGGCCAATACGAGAATATACGTCAATGCATGGGTCATCGGGAGGGACCCCGGGA
This sequence comes from Typha latifolia, assembly GCF_019914945.1. NCBI lineage: Eukaryota > Viridiplantae > Streptophyta > Magnoliopsida > Poales > Typhaceae > Typha > Typha latifolia. The sequence goes on from NC_133100.1 coordinate 5,664,449, forward strand.
CTTGGGAGAATCCCGAGAAGTTCGAGCCTGGGAGATTTTTAGGAAGTAATATTGATTACAAAGGGCAGGATTTTGAGCTGATACCTTTCGGGGCAGGGAGAAGAGGGTGTCCGGCAGTAACATTTGGCACGGTTAGCATTGAAATTGCATTGGCTCAACTCCTTTATAGCTTTGACTGGAAGCTGCCTCCTGGTGTTAAAGCTGAGGATTTGGATATGACTGAAGTCTTTGGCATCACAATGCATCAAACGGAGCAACTGGTGGTAGTTGCCGAGCCTTATAACATCTGAGAGTTGGATATAAACATTTATTTATGCGTCCAGGGTAGTAGAAGCTCATGCATGCATACTCTTTGTTGCATGTATCTGGGAGTTTGGAGGTTATGAATTCTATTTCAGATCACAGTAATCCATCTATTTTATGGCATCAAGGAAGATGATACCACCGGATTTGGCCCACCTGAATCTAACTCCATTATAATGCTTTTAGTTAAGTTATCCTGTTGAACTTTCAATTTAAGTAAGGACTTGCCCCTCCTGAGATACATACTACTTTGCAACCATTAAATATTTATCAATACAGATGTTAATTTAAAAGGCTACATTATGTCTTATTAAATTTATTCATCGTTATTAGTTTAAAAGCATGCATGAATTATGTTCACTTAGTTTGCAGTTTCATAGATAAGACTATATATGATTTTGTTGGTGTTTAATGGAAGTACAAGGCATTTGGTAGATGGGTTAAAGGATTTTTGGTAGAACGCAGTACGACTGATGAAAATGATATAGTAATGGAATATTTGTAGTTTTAAACGAAAAATCTAACAACCGCAAAATAATAAGAACCACAGGAACCCCTTCTTTCTTTTTTCCTTTTGAAAGTTTCAAATAACACACTACATTTGTATTATTTTTCATTAATACCCTATCTTATAAAGATTTTATAACCCGTACAAATTAAATTACTAAAATATTTTTGTGAATTTTCTAACCTCGACTCACCCTTTGTGAAAATTTATAATTAACTCCCTAAAAAATCAGATCTACCGCACGCTATAAATAATAATAAAATATAAAGTGTAAAAGCATAAAGGGATAATTTGAAATACAAAAAATTTAACGTGGAAAATCCTAAACATGATAAAAACTATAGATTTAATCTCGTATCGAAACCAAACACTAATAATGTAATAGTTATAAGAAACTTATAAATTATCTATCGATATCCATGACTGAATCTGTAATAAATTAGATAATTAGAACTCCCACGATATACATCTTTTCGTAATCAGTTTTTAAACCTTAGTGATTTTTGAGGTTATCCAATAAAAAATGTCATCCAGATATAACTTTTCTAGAGAGTTATCCAATAAAAAAAATGGCTACTTAGGGCTACGTTAAAACACTTTTAAATGTCATCCAAATAGAGTCATATTAACCCTCAAAATTTGTCTTTGAAGTCACCGGAATCAAGCCAGAAAAATCTAAAATTGTATGGGTAAACGCCAAAGGCCAAAAGCTGCTTTTCTTGATTTTCATTCATAGATTGTTCGAACCAAATATCAAATACTCACATATCAAACTCTCGTTATTTAAGAATGCAATAAATAGGCTCTGAACCACTTACAAACACTTGTTTTCTTTAGTATTTGCAGAATGTTTGCAATTGCATTAGAACGACTTCAAGGAAACTTTCCTTTCACTTGGAACTTTGCAACTTGTGTTTATGCTTATTACAAATAATCTAAACACTTAAGATCAATACAATATTTTGTACACATTTCTCAATTATATCAAAATCTTATACCTTTTTAAGTCATATTCCACTCTAATCCACCCCACTACATTAAAACCTTTTACTAGATCTAATCACATTACTTCTTCACCATAGAGTAATTTAGTTATTTTAGACATTACGTTTAATATTCTAAAAGTTCCTTGGTTGATACCCTTTTCATTTGTAAATTATTTGGTAGTTAACTTAGGGTGTCATATAAAAATAATATGAAAGAAAGGAGGGTTGGGTTACAAAATATAGGGTGTTACTGAGATAGATTTGTAGCGAGGTCGTTTGATGCTACATCTCCATCTTAAAAGACTATACAATATCTTTTATAAGAAAGAAGAATTATATTAAACTAAAAACCACAAATAAAAAGACCCTTGCTAACATATATCAGAGAGCAAGTTGCAAAAGCGACACTAGGAAGGAGCCTGCCTAAGTATACCTAAAATTTAATAAACAACTAGTAGTTGTAAGCAAATCAACAGCATGGTTAGCTTCATGAGACACCAAAAATTTTTACATTTGAAGAAATGTTGAGTGAATAAAAATATACCGTAGGGATCACCAGGCAGCTCTTTTGCTCTACAGGGATATCGGGGGGATCCTATTCAAGCCATTCGCCAAGAGAAGGGAATCTATTTCAATCGCGAGAGGTTGATGTGCGTAGTGATACGAGATGAGAACTTCACAAACAAACTATGTTTTGGCTTAAAAAGATGGACAGGAACCTCTTGCATTTAGTACCTACCAAGATTGGAGGGGCCTCGGTAATCGAGCCACAAAGCCACATTTGTCCAATTTAGATTATTGGCCTTAAATGATCCATTAGTGTCCACCTTAACCTAGGGGAGGTTCTGCGAACCCTCAAAGGTTATCAGGATCCCATTATTAGCATGGGAGTATTCTCTAGGAGCTGTCTCTAGTTTTCTCCCAGTAGGACCCCTTTCTCTCTAGCCTTCTCCTCCCCCCCCACACTATTGCAGAAAAATAAGAAGAGAAGAAGCAGCTGAGGAAGAAGAAGAAGAAAAGAAGAAGGAAGAAGAAGAGAAGAGAAGAAGGGAAGAAAGAGGAGGGAGGTGCGGATTCAGGCCGGTAGGGAGGGCATCGGCAGCCGGTGGCCAGCCAACTTCTGGCCTCTCACTGGCAGCTCGGCTCTGACGGGCCTGAGCCCAAAGTAAGAAAAAGAGAAAGAGAGAAAGAGAGAAAAAGAGATAGTGAGAGAGAGAGAGGAGGCTCACCGTGTTAGTGGAGGTGGCGGCGGCGGCGGCAGTCGCAGGCCGACGCCGGCAGAGTGGGAGAGAGAGAGAGATATTTAGAGGGAGAGAGAGAGACGGTGGGGGGAGGGGGTTTGGCGGCGATTGCAGCGGCGCTAGGGCCCCCTAGGGGGTGCGTGGCACCCATGCAAAAAACTAATTTTTTTTAAGGCTAAGTTGTTACGTTATATTAAATGTGATCTTTTAGAAATCCATCGATAAGGAAGTTCTGAATTTAATTAGTCACACAATATTCTCATTTATTAGTCTCATCAATTTAAGAGGCCCATTATCATATAATCATTGAACTTGAGTTAGAATGAGTTAGTTGCAATTTTTAGTTAAATTAATTAACTCATATCCTATCAATAACATTGCATTAAGTGAGGAAAATGAGAGGGCTGAAACATAGTATCCTTGGTATGTGGAGATCTAATTATGTGAAAATGCCAACTTTTGTTGAGGAGCACCGGCATAGATCAATATTTTATCTACTATGTTAACATTCAACCAGTCTAATATTAATCCAACAAATGGTTGATACACCTTATGGGAGTCTTTTCTTATTGTACTAGTTATTTAATTCAGAAAAAAATGTTTCTGTATGTCACATTGGAATGAGGGAGGGGGCGCGTTCGAACACCCTTGCAAACGCTTGCAGGCATTCACATCGATAGAGAACGCAAATTGTGTGTTCGAACGCGTTCAAATGCCCGCATGTGAACGCCTGCATACATTCACATCGATAGAGAACGCAATTTGTGCGTTCGAACGCGATCAGCGAGAATCCACTATTTCTATGGTTAATAATTATCATTTTTGGCTTATTTCGTTAGCCTCTTAAGGTGTGGATGGCAATCAAAAATATAATGATAAATGAATATTGAGTTCTATCCTCTATCTCATGTCTCTACTCTAATCTCCCTTTCCCTTCATTCAAGCCCTAGTTGTGCACCATCTCGATGTCGGTGATCTTCTAACCTTCTTCATCTGTCGAGTCTTTGATACACTTAGTTAGGATCTTTTCTTATTGTATTAAGTTTTTATTTTCATTAAAATAAAATTCCTATAGGTCGCGTTCGAATGCAGATGGGGTCGCGTTCGAACGCCCTTGTGAACACCTGCATCAGGTTCACAAATACAGAGAACGCATATTGTGCATTCGAACACGGTCGGGTGAGTTCAAACGCCCGCGTTCGAACGCTTGTATCGCGTTCGCACATCCAGAGATGGGGCATTTTGAGGCTGTTCAAACGCGATCGAGCGCGTTCGAACGCGATCGACGGGAATCCTCTAAAATTAGGGTTTCATATTGTTTTAGGACTTGTTGGCTAGCCTCTACAAATATGTGGAAGGCAGCCAACTTCATTATGCTATTAGATTATTGATTTCTTGCCTCCTATCTTCTCTCTAGACTTCTCCTTCCTCCCTCTTCACCATCCTTCCACATCTACCGTTGGCAAGGTTTCTCCTCGCTTCTAATCTCCCTCGACTATCAAGCCACCCCTCTTCTTTGGGATCTCAACCACTTCATTCCCCTTGTCTACTTCCCTTAATCACTTTCACAATCCACGTTCATCTCCATACCCATCCATAACCCTAACATCCACTTTACCTGTCACCACCACCATCAACCACGTTATTCCTATATTTTCATCTCTACTACAGTTTTAATTTGCAAAGAGCATACATATTAAGGTTGTAGATCAGGAGGCTATGGATCCAACCTAATTAGTTTTGTAATTTTCTGACTATCGAAAAATATCTGACGAATATTTTCCCACGATTGCATAGACTACTTCCTACAATAAATTCAGATATTAAGGAATTGTTCCGTAGTCGATCTTTTGGTTCCAGATCTCATCAATTGGTATCAGAGCCCATCAAATTAGTATCAGAGTCTAAAATTCTCCCTCCTCTTTGGGATCTCGGCCCCTTCTCCTCCTTTATCCTCATCCCCTAAGCTCCACAACCCATCCCCCCCTCATCTCCATCATCATCCTTAACCTTATTATCACCACCACCCGTCACCATCACCATCACCCCCACTTTTACGTATTTTCATCTAAGTTGCAGTCTGAATCTGTAAAGGGTATAAATATCAAAAATATAGATCAGGAAGTTACGGATCGATCACCTCTAGTTTTGTAATATTCTGACTACGATAGAATATCTGGTGAATATTATCCCTTGCTGTGCGGGCTACTTTTCTATAACGATAGAATATCTGGTGAATATCAATGGCTTACATCAAATGAGATGATGGACCATTTTTGTTGGGGGTCTCATTCCATGGCTAGCAAATCTAGAGGAGGGAAGAGAGTGAAATAGAGGTTGATGGTTGAAGAGGGGGTTGAGGATCCACACCAGCTAGCCGCCCTACCATCCCAAGCCAATCCAAAACTTCAACTACCTGATCTTAGCCAACTTACTTATGGGGAGAAACCAAAGAAATCTTGGGCTTATGTGGCTGCTAGAAAGAAGAACAAAGCAAACACCACCAAACTCATACGAGCGGAAGTTTTGGAGCGAATCAAAGAGAAGACAAAAGACCGTATAATCTTAGATTAAGGGGTACTGGATGAATGCTACTTCAGTTTTAATAATATCATTGTAACACCCCAAATATATATAATAAAAAAATTCCCAACGCACGCGCCGAGCGCGTGCGTCACGGAAGCCTGCGCACCCCGTCCTCCCTTCTCCTTCTTCTTCCCTTTCCCTTGCCGTGCACGCCACCTTCCCCATCTCCCTTATCTCTTCCCCCCTCACCGCAGCCATCCCGCAGCCCCCTTCATTCTCTTCTCCACCTCACTACCCCTCTTCCTCTTCTCTCTCTCGGGTTGCCAACGCCGGTGCCGACGGAGCCCGGATCGAGAGCCTTCAAGCTTGCCCCCCCCCCTCCGGTAAGCCCTCCTCCCCTCCTTCCTTTCTCCCCTTTTTCTTCCCCTCCTCGGCCTCGCATTACGCCGCCGGCCTCGTGGCCGTGTCGTCGGCCTCGCACTGCGCTGCCGGCCTCGTGGCCGTGTCGTCGGCCTCGCGCTGCGCCGCTGGCCTCATGCCGTGCCGCCGCAGCCCCGCAACCTCGTGGACCTCTCTCTCCGCCTCGACCTCCTTCCATCGGGAGGAGATGGGGTGGAGGGGTGGGGGTTAAAAACCCCACCCATTTCCTCCTTAGTGGGCTGCAGACCACTGCAACCCACTAATCTGGTATTGGGGTGGGCTGCAGACCGCAGCCCACCAGTTCGGTCTGGGTGGGCTGCATGCAGCAGCCCACCTAGACTCGGGTGGGCTGCAGGCTGCAGCCCATTAGCCCATTGTTGGGTGGGCTGCAGTCTGCAGCCCACTATCCCAACCTTGGTGGGCTGTGGCTAGGCACCCAGCCCACCAAGGCCCTATTGCTTTTGGGTTGGGTTTGAGCCTACCCATTGCCTCTAGCCTAGCCCATTTGGGGACATTTGGACCCTATAACCCTGTTTATCTTTTTCACCTGATTTAATTAGCCTGATCCCTCGTAATGATAATTTAGTATCATGTGAATTTAGGATAACATAAGACTCGCCCTAGGAGACCCTTGACTCATGTAATTACCAATCATAAATACGCTAATAAGATAATTAATTCTATTAGTTCGCTAATCTTACGTATGGTTTACTTGCGTGAATTAATAGGATTGACATCGCGTGAGGAGGATTTTGGGCTTCCGGAGGAGCCGGCTAACTGACGAGTTTTACCATACTGTGGAGACCCCTCAGGCGAGTAGAGTTATACAAATCTAGAATAACATAATTATAGTCATTATACCTGTCATGACACTGTAGGAAATGTCAGTATTAATGCATGCAGTTAGTACACCATGTTATATCTTTTGCATATGTAGTTATTGATAACCTGCTCCTCATTATATTATGAAAAGGTTGAATGTAGCATAAATATTAGTGTGATAATGCTTTACATGTGTCATGTATGGTATACCATTGCATAGATGTATGATTACTGTGAATATAGAATGTAATGATCACGATGACTATAACATGCTTTATACACTCATAAACACTGCACCACTTCCACCTATCATTAGTAGTCGAATTCTGACTAGGTAGTACCCTTACTCACTCAGCCTNCAGGGTTAAGGGTAGAGTGTATCTTATATGACTATACTATTAGTGGCTTACGCCTGAGGTCGGGAAGCCTGTGTGGCATTCAGGTAGTTATACTGCATAGTTAGGACTAGATTATGATGATAGAAGAACATGATTGCGAGGCGAGGATATAACTCTAGCGGTACCCGACGACGCAGGGTTAGGGCATCTATTGATGAGCCGAGGGCTCCCGATTCTCCCGCCGAGGGCGGTGATGATTTAAAGAGAGTGAGATATGGGCTTACGACCGGGGTCCTGAGTCTGATGGCCACAAACAACCGGTCACATGTAGTGTCGCCATACACGTGTAGGTGACATTATCACTAGATGTGTATATATCCCCCCTCGAAGAATGATTATATGATGGATGATTGTTTCTTGAGAGTATTTATCCTGTGTGGTGAATAGCTCGGTGAGTGATGATAAGTATGATTAATGCTTTGGTAGGCCTGAGATGACTAAACTGCTATTTTATTGCTATGCATAACATGTAAAACCTATGATTGAGATGTGTACGAATAAGAGATTGTATCAAGCTATATATCTGTGTGAACTTATCATGATACGTTTAGGAACTAGCATGTTCCAGGATAGTGACTGGTAATCTTTATCGATTGCATTGATTCAATAAATTGTGGTAAGTCTTTTCAGTAAGCATGTCGTTATCGTTAGCAAATATAGGCATACATTGGATATACACATGTGTTTTCAGTATATTTTTTTGATTGTATGGATTCTACTCGCTGGGTTGTAAGCTCACCACCTCGTGGTGGTATTATTTTCAGAGCTAGGGGACGCAGGTACGGGTAGCGAGGAGTAGCTGCTTTTCCTTTCTAGTAGGTTTGTTGGTTGTGTTAAGCCCCTGCGATGGCGTGATGACGATATTGTATTTTGGACTTTAGCATTGTATTTTGGATGTATATTTGGAAGGCTTGTTGTGGCCTGTGGACTTGTATCCTGACTCTTATAATTGAGTTTATTTATGGTGAAATTGTGTTGTTGTGTGTCTTGTGAAATCCTTGTACTGACAGGTCATGTGATACACCGCGTGGGGGGATTTACCCACGCGGTTTATACGTGTATTTGGAGGTTTGGGTGTTTCAATCATCGTGTTTAGAAGAGTGCTGGACACACCCATAAATTTGTAATACCTCAAGCTGCAATTTTTCAAACTATGGAAAGGAATTGATTATTTTAATATATGTGACATGGATGACAGCTTCTTCATGTTCAAGTTCTTCTCTTAGGAGGATATGGGATATATATACTAATAGATGGGTCGTGGAGTGTTAATGGACAACTACTGCATTTAATAAGGTGGATCGATGATTTAATCCCAACTCTTGAAGCTTTTAATGTAGGTCCTATGTGGATTCAATTATCGCAATTACTACTAGAATTGTAGGGGCTAAAAGTGTTCATTCCAATGGCAGCCTATTTTGGTTGTCCCCTGTGGGTGAATGATACTACTTTAGCTAGGAGTTGATTAAGTCATGCGGATGGCTAATACTCCTGTAGAGAAGGAAAGTCTATGCTCTCAAATGGCTAGATATATAATAAGCACCAAGAAGCCTGATATCTCACCATGTGGCACACTTAACGGATGGCCAGTGATCAATCAACCCATGCATGGACCACTTAGTATGCTACTCGAGGTGGTGCCTCTATCTCATCTCGCCCTAACAAACTTCACAATTTTGTTTCAATGTAGATGCCTCAAAGATCAATGTAGATGCCTTCACAACATGGTCGAGGTAAGAGCTTATGAGATTTTGTAAAAACTAATGAGTTGGTTGGTTTGGGGCTATTAACACTACCACCAAAATTATGGGGCAAAAGGAGCTATGTGAAAAATTGTCTAGGCTACCAATGATGGAGTTGTCGTGGCTACTTATTGGAGACTTTAGTACATACCTCTACGGCTTAGAGAATTGGATCTTCAAGCCCTTTATAATACGAGTTGAGGTAATAGCTTTATATGATTTTGTAAATACTAATGGGTTGTTTGATTTGGGGGTACGAGAGATCTCCTTATGCTTGGTTCAACAATTGGAAGGGTTTGTCATATTATAATTTGATTTGATTGGGCTTTTGCTAGTACTAGTTGGACTCAACTCTTTCCTACTTGTACTGTTCTGCACCTCAATCGGATAGTGGCAAATCATTCCCCTCTCCTAGTTAATCTAATAGGTGAGTCGGCTACTTTTTGGAGGCATTTCCATTTGAGGCCACTTAGCTTGAATTATCTAAGTGTGGAAGAATCCTTTGTGATATCTAGGTAATAGGTTATCATGCATTCCACAAGAAGTTCTAATTATCTCATGGACAAATCTAAATGTGCGCTCTGATCTTGGAGTAGAATAGATATTGGGGATCTAGTGGCCTAACGAATACAAATCATGGAACAAATTAAAAGGTTAGAAAGATCAAAGGTGCTTGGTGTGGCCTTTTGCATGCATTATATGATAGACATACCATGATAAATGGATTGATTTGTATTAATTGGTGGCAGCACTCTACATTGAGATGGTTATGGATGGTAATGTTAATTCTCTTTCTTTTTTTCATCTAGCGGCTTTGATTAGGAAAAGATATAATTCTATTATCATGATTAAATCTATTTTAGTAATTGCATTTATACTCCTGTTTTGATTATTGCGAAATTCTTAAGAATTTACAAGAACCTATGGAGCTCATCTCCGATGGATGATGTTATACTTACGGATTAGCCTCCTCTCCCCACCCTAGAGGCAGATGAGGTTGAGTGGCTGATCATGCTGATCTATCTAGATGAAATTAAGACTATTTCGTGGAGCATACCTTCTTGCAAATATCCGAGCCTAAATGGTTTCTAAGCTAAGGTTTACAAAACCCATCGGGATATTTTGGGACTCTACATTACGCAGGTTGTCAATTAATTTTTGACACCAATCAGTGGGCATATACTTATGTCTCTCTGATCCCTAAATAATAATTCTAAAAAAGTTAATGATTATAGCCCTAGTCGAATTGTAGCAAGGATTTATGCGTCAATTAATGTGGGATTGACTAGTTGATGATGGTGGAAGGTGGTGGAACATGATGGAGAGAGGGTAAAGCAGGTGGCAGTTGGTGGTGATCAAGGTCTATTAAAATTACCTCTACTCTAGTTACCCTTACTCCTATGGTAGTCTAATGCTAAGAAAATACTCACAATGCTTCAATGAATTAAACAAACAGATTAACTCCTCATACTTATAGAGGTCAGGCACAATGAATCCTTTTAAGACTAGGATTAGCCATAAAGATTTGCATGACTCAAACTATGATTAGCCCTAAAGACTTACATAAGGGATAAACATGATTAAAAAGTAAACATGAATAAGACATAAACATAAACTCAAAAAAAGATAAATATCTCGTTCAGCCTAACTGAGCCCACTCCCTCCTCAACCGGCCGCTTGGCCCGTGACATTTGATTTTGCCTCAATTTGGCTCGAATTGCGTCACACAACTACGCTTCCGTTTACCTCAACCTCAAAGTGAGAAGTCCTTGAGCTTCTTCTCCATCATAGCTACTATAGAGAAAGCCTCTAATAAGGTCTTATGCTACATGGCATTAATCTCCACTTAAATATTGGACCTAAGTTCGTTGTTGATGGTGTTGCAAAATGTTACAAGCATGATCTAGAATAACTTAGACATAAAAAAATTGTGACATTTTTATGGGAGGAAGTCTCAGAAGTCACAAATCTAATAGCTTTCGTTTCATATGATTATAAGGTAGGATTGAAAGGATATAATAAAAACAGTGGAGAAAGGTCAGAATTAGATATATTGGTAATTATCTAATGTTATGATAGCTGTCGAAGGGTGGCGAACAGCCAATGGTGATAGTGGACTATCGTAAAGTAGGGTGATGTTTAGATTGTTAAACAAAGAAGCCCAACCCCTATATATATAGAGGTCGGTTATAATAAGTTCTATTCGGACTAGCCCTAAAGGCTTGTATAACTTGAACTAGGACTTGCCTTAGACTAGCCCTAAAGGCTTATATGATTCAAACTAGAGCTTGCCTTGGAAGTTTACATGACTTAATTGAACTTATTTTAGTGGCTTACATGATTTAACTATACTTGATTTAAGAGCTTACATAAGCATTAATTAATTAAAAGATAAATAGGGTCGATATATCGAGCCCAATATCCTGAGATTCAATTCGATTAGACCTAAATTATATCAATCCACCATGCTTCTAACAACTTTGTCCCCATGGTGTCCATGGTGGTTTCTATACCTTTTATTGTTCTCAAACTATATGTCCTAGACCTTCATGTGGGTCTCATCGGCACGTGAAGGAGGGCCCCATAGTGGGTTCTACTCAAGGGCCCACTTGTTCGAGCCATAGTTTGCCCTGGTCATAAATGGCTCGGGCAAAATCCTAGCCATGGGCAGTTCAAGCTGGGATCTTAGTGCATGGAGTTTAGGCCATGGTTCAGGTGCGAGTGGTCCAAGAAAGTGATCAGTAAGTTATGATGATTTGGGTCAGTGGGGTCTAGATCTCCGCCAGCAGAGAGCTAAGGTTTTTGGCCCTAGCTTCCACCGTAAGTGGGGACAATGGTACGACAGTGACCGAGTTCCCTACTCGAGCCTAGGCTACACCACTAACAGAACCACATTTTCGCCAAGGGACACCACCTCCACCATTCCATACTAGGCAAGAGGAAGATCATGAAAACCCTAGGGTGGTCATGCCAAGAGGCTCTTGCTGCCCACGCCGGCAGAAAGACGCAACATACCACCACCGATTTTTCACTACGACTGAGCACCAAATCTACCACTCCACAATGACGATGACAAGTGGGCGGATTACGAAGAACCAACGACCCCACAACACCATCCTAGGGATGCTGGATTCAACCCAAGGGAAAGAAGGCCCAACTGATATGAAGAAGAATGAGACGTCTATGTAGGGACTATTCGCCTCAACTTCCCACCCTTTAACGGAGGAGACCCACTCGATTGGGTTTATCAAGCGAAGCAATTCTTCAAGTACCAAAGAACACCTAATGCACAAAAAGTATTGTTGGCATCTTTCCATCTCAAAGACACCGCCATCCGATGGTACCAGGCCATGAATAGATCTTAGCCCTATTGAATGTGGGAAGAATTCATTGACGTTATTTGCGTCCAATTTGGACCCTCTAATTATGAGTATTTCTAGGCTGCTCTTACCAAGCTAACTCAAAGGACTACAAGAGGAGTTTGAGCGTGTTATAAATCGAGTGTGGGGCTAGTCGGATTTCCAACTCAAGAACACATTCAGTAGTGGCCTTAGGCAGGACATTTAAGTCGAAGTGAAGGTTGCTCGACCGACAACATTGCTGGAGGCTTTTGCAACAGCTCAATTGATGGAAAAGAATCTTCGAGAGCTATGAATAGTGGCAAAAGGGGTTGAAACACCATGGAGTTTAGAGGAGTGCCTTGACAAATTGCAGCCACACATCATGTGTTAGCACCTCCACCGAGGACAATAGGTGCAAGATTGCCTCCATGGCCACAATCAGAAGTGAGGAGACCTCCCCAAACTACCATGAGGAGACTTACCTCAACCTAAGTTGAAGAAAGAAGAACTAAAGGGTTGTGTTTTCATTGTGATGAGCGATTCACCCCTAGGCATAAATGTGCTCGACTGGCAACCACAGTGATGGTGTTGGATGAAGCAGAAGATGTGGAGAAAGAGGAAATTGTGAAAGATGAACTAGAGGATTTGACAGAAGGCTAGGAAGCATTGGAGAGCAGTGAGAAGGTCCATGCTGAGATATCCATGCATGCCTATAACGGCGCTAATGCACCTATGACATTGCTGGTCGTTGGCACCGTGCAGAATTGAACAATGAGGATCCTTATCGACACTGGGAGCACCCACAACTTATGGATAAGCATGTGGTCAAGAAGATAGGGATGGCTATCAATGCTACTTTGAAATTCGATGTAGTGATGCGAACCGGGTTAGATCGAATCATATCAAGGAGAGATTAGACTCAATGGATTGAGTCTAGTTATCTTATTTACTTATTTGGTTTAGTTAGATGGTTATGATTTTATTTAATTAGCTAAATTTAGCTCTGTGCAACTTCGGAAAAATATTCGCAGAATATTCTACAAATGTATAAATAATATAAAACTAGCTGGATAAGATTGTTAACCTCTAGATATACAACTTTGGTATTCATAAGCAGATTCAGAATCTATTTATGGAAAATGAAGGATTAATTCGAGAAAGATAAAGAAGGCTGATTTAGTTAGTTATCTAGCTTTTTCTTGTTGTTTGAAATTCAAAAAAATCGAATAATCCACATGTGGATCCGATCCGCTATGGATTTTTACTCCAATAAATAGGAGTGAACATATATTGATAATTTTATGGAATTAAATTGAATGGAGAGAAATCTGAGTTTAGCTAGTTATTATTTTCGTCCTTATCTTTTTAACTTAGCCGTTATATTGTCTTTATTTTCATAGGAGTAGATCATAACCGTAGATCCCTTTCAAGCATCCAAACCCTAGCCACCTCCTACATCCAATAGCCATTCTACAATACGGCCGTCCACCACCACCCTTGACTGTCCGCCACCCTCCGACGACCGCCACAACATCAAAAATTACCGTTCTGCCCTCTCTGACCTATCTCCACTATTTTATTTTTATCTTTTCATTCTAACCTCCGATTTAGCTGAAACTGAAGCCATTAGAACCCTAACTCATGAGGCTATCTCCTCCTAAATTTTCATAATCATCCTACGGACGGATCGTTCCAGATCTGGTCCGTAATATGTAGCTTTGGGAGATGGCACGACGCTCTAGGTGAACGGTGTATGCCGAGGGGTTCTTTTGAAGATTCAGGGCAATCCTTCACCTTAGATCTTCACCCATTAGTCTTACGAGGGGCTGATATTATATTGGGGACTTAATGGATGCAAAGTTTGGGCCCGGTAACCTTTTACTTCTCAGAAATGTGGATGAACTTTAAACAAAGTGGCAAGCAAGTGCAGTTAGACGGAATTCGACCGCAGCTTGTAGCCCAACTTTAATCGATGGTAGGATTGCCAAAGGCCGGGTGCCATGGACTTTTAATGCAATTAATCCAGAGTCAAGTGGACCATACAAAGAAGAAGTACCCATTGGTTTGTCCACCTTACTGAAAGAATTCAGCGAGGTGTTTGAGGAGCCACACGGCATGTGACCGGCTCGACCCCAAGATCGCCGCATTGAGATTACTCCTAGAGCGGAACTGGCTAATGTATGGCCTTATCAGTACCCATTTATGCAAAAGGAGGAGATCACAAGACTTGTAAAGGAGATGCTGGACAACGGAATTATCCAACTGAGTCGGAGCTCGTACTCATCATCGGTGCTCCTAATGCGGAAGAAGGACGAACATGGCGATTTTGCATGGATTATCATGCACTCAATGCCATCACGGTGAAGGATAGGTATCCCATACTTGTCATTGAAGAACTCTTGGATGAGCTCTTGGAGGCCTCTTACTTCAGCAAGTTAGACTTGCAAGCCAACTATCACCAAATTTGCATGAGGCCTGAGGATGTGCACAAGACCGTATTTCACACACATGATGGGCATTATGAGTTCAAGGTCATGCACTTGGACTCGCTAATGCCCCCTTCATCTTCCAAGGGTTGATGAATGACATCTTTAGGGAGCTACTAAGGTGGTTTGTGGTTGTTTCTTCAAAGGGTTGATGAATGACATCTTTAGGGAGCTACTAAGGTGGTTTGTGGTTGTTTCTTCGACAACATCCTTGTGTATAGCCATTCATGAAAGGAGCATCTTGTACACCTTCGCGAAGTATTGCAGATTTTGAAAGACAATGAGCTGAAGGTGAAGGAGTCCAAATGTTTGTGGGGCCAGCCGAGAGTGGAGTATCTTGGCCACATCATTTTAGTGGTAGGAGTAGAAGCCGTTCTCGCCAAGGTGTAAAACATGGTATAATGGAAGATCCCAAAGACACCGAAAGAATTGAGGGGCTTCCTTGGATTAACGGGCTATAATGCTATACCGTCAATTTGTTGCCAACTACGGCAAGATTGCCGCTCCCTTAACATCACTATTGAAGAAGAGAGTTTTAGTAGACCGAGGCAGTAATGAAGGCCTTTGAAGAGTTGAAGCAAGCAATGACCACAACTCTAGTTTTGATTTTAGTAGACCGAGGCAGCAACGAAAGCCTTTGAAGAGTTGAGCAGGCAATGACCACAGCTCTAGTTTTGGCATTATTGGATTTCACCGAACCCTTTGTGGTAGAATGCGATGCGCCAGGAACTAAAATTGGAGCGATCCTCATGCAAGAAGGGAGGCCGGTGGCATACATGAGCAAGGCGTTGTCAATAAAAACTAGATGATGTCTACCTATTATCCACACCATCATCAAATAGAGACCATACCTCATCGGTCAGTGATTTGTTGTGCATATCGACCAACGAAGTCTTCCTTACTTCCTTAGGCAACATATTCACACTTCGGCACAACAGTGGCGGGTGACAAAGTTGTTGGGCTATGACTACGAATTGGTGTACAAGAAGAAAACTAAAAATTGGGTCGCCGATGCACTATCACGGCAAATCGAATCGGCCAGCCTAGCCATAATTTCTATCTCGATCTTTCCTTTCCTTTCAGAGATTAGAGATGCATGTGTGAAAGATCCATAGATGAGGGAACTCATGAAGAAGGTAGAGGAAGAACTATCTAGCTATCCCAGGTTAGAAGTGAATGACGGTCTACTACTAGATTGAGGGCGAGTACGAGTATCGGCCAAACCCGAACTACGGGTGACTTTGATTCGCCACTTCCACAATACTCTTATGGCGGGGCATGAGAGAACCTTTAGAACCTATAAGAGGTTGACACAAAATTATGTATGGGCAGGGGTGAGAAAAGAAGTGTTGTCTTATGTCCGAGCATGTGAAATCTATTAATGCGCCATGGTGGACTCGACAAAACTGACATGCCTGTTGCAATCCCTACCCATTCCGAAGTAAATTTGGGAAGATGTAACGATGAATTTTATTGAAGGACTGCCCCATGTTAGAGGACATATAGTGGTAATGGTGGTGGTTGACTGGTTGACGAAGAGTGTGCACTTTTCAGCTCTAGCGCACCCATACACTACAAAGAAGGTAACAAAATTTTTTGTGAAGGAAATAGCCTGGTTGCATGGAATGCCAAGGTCAATAGTTTTAGACCGTGATTTGATCTTCATGAGTCACTTTTGGCAAGAGTACTTCAAACAGCAAGGTACTGAAAATGAGTTCGACATATCATCCACAAACCGACGGGCAATCCAAAGTCATTAATCACTGCCTCGAGCAATATTTGTGATGCTTCACTAGGGAGCAACTGAAGAGATGGCTAGCTTACCTACCCTAGGCGGAGTACTCATACAACATGGCTCATCACACCACTATTGAGATGACCCTTTTTGAGGCTATCTATGGGCGCGTGCCCCCAACATTGCTATCCTATGATTGGCTGAGCGCACCTGATCGTACCGATATAGATGAGGTGCTAGTGGAACGAGATGAAGTGCTCAAGTGGCTCAAGCTTCACCTAACAGCGGCACAGAACTGAATGAAGCAAGTGTATGACCGCAAACACCAAGAAAGAAGTTATAAAGTTGGCAATATCGTACCAGCAAATCTCGGTATGAACTATTCAGAACCAAAAGTTAGCACATCACTACTTTGATCTATCCAGATCCTAGAGAAGATGGGACAGTTGCATATAAGCTGGACTTACCCGAGTCTTCTCAAATTCACCCGATTTTTCATGTATCCAACTTGAGAGACCAAGTTGGTCTAGTTGAGCAAGTTGCAGCACAACTACCTGAGCCAGAATCAGAGGCAAATAAGCTCACTCCAAAGAAGGTCATAGCACGAAGGAGGGTCAGACGTGAAGGATGAATAGTCATAGAGGTATTGGTAAACTGGATCAGACAGACACAAGAGCAAGCCACATGGGAACTCAAGGCAACCTTGATGGAGCGATTTCTTGAATTTGCACTTTAAGGACAAAGTGAGCGGAAGCATGATAGAATGATGTGATTCAGGCCCCCATTGAGTCGTCTCGAGCATGGATACACCCTATGGGAGTCTACTTTTATTGTTGTTTTAGTTTTTTCTTTCAAAAAATAAGGATTCTGTATGTCAAGTTCGAACGCGAGAGGGTCGCGTTCGAACACCCCTTGTGAACACCTATAGGTGTTCATGTCAACAAATAACGCAATTTGTGCATTCGAACGCACTCGGCCCCATTCGAATGTCTACATATGTTCGCATCGGTAGAGAATATGGTCGACCCCATTCGATCGCGATCAACGAGAATTCATTGTTTGTAGGGTTATTATTTATCATTTTGGCTTGTTGGGTTAGCCTCTTAAGATGTGGATGACAACCTAAATTATTATTATGAATGAATATTGATTTCTATCCCTTCTTTTCATCTCTACCCTAATCTCCCTTCCTTTCATATGTACCCTAATCTTCTTTCCTTTTTATTTAAGCCCTAGCCGTGTGCCATCTCGATGCCGGTAATCTTCTAATCTCCCTCGTCTCTCGAGTCATCTCTTCTCTTTGGGATCTCGATCACTTCTTCCTCCTCATCCTTATCTCTTTAACACTACGATTCATCCATCCCATTACCATTATTATCCCTCTCCCCCATCGTCACCATCCCCCCTCCCCGCCCCCCCTCCACACACACTTTTGCGTATTTTCATCCCAGTTGCAATTAGAATCTACAAAGTACTTAAATACCAAAAACGTAGATCAGGAAGTTATGGATCGAGTATCCCTAGTTTTAAAATTTTCTATCTATGGTAAAATATTTTGTGGTTATTTTCTTCCGACCGTGCAAACTGTTATCCTGCATTTGATCAGCGGACGCACGGTTCATATCATTCACAATGACTTTTTGAATTTTTTTTTTGTATATAATGACCCCTGAACTATTAGAAACACTTCACTTGACCCCTTCAATTAGGGAGTCATTATGTAGTAAAACTAAGAATTTAGAAAGTAACGATGTATAAAAGAAAATTAGAGAGTCACCGATAAAAATTATAATAATTCAGAAACTAAAAAAAAGAATTATTGCTATTATTTTAAGGGCAATAACTCTATACAGTCATATTTATGGGTCTTCACTTCGTCAATGTTGATGGTGAGGGGATTGATGATGACATTCCACCGAACCCATCAGTGATTACGGGATCTTAAAAAAGAGAAATAAAAAAGAATCAATTTGTCCTTTTCAGCGATGACAGCTTGGATTACGATCTACAGCATATTGGAATCCAAATAATTAAATTATATCCGGCATATTGCCGGCTAGTGCGCATGTTGTCATTATTTTATTTTATTTTAGTCAATTATTTTTAATACAAGTAATTTCCAGGAAGGTGCCACGCGATGTGATCTTCTCCAACTTAAGATTGTAGGAATTTTCTACAATTTGGATATTAGGCGCTGTGCTTTTCTTCTTCTTCTTCATTTTTCAAATTAGATTTATTTTATTTACTTTTTTGGGAAAAAAAAGTGGGCTTGGCCTAGTAAATCATATTTAATTTTTAAACTCACAGAAGCAAAATGAGATCTCAGACTTCAATATGCCTGTAGATAAAAAAAACATTGATGAGAATAGCGAATCACTTTAATAATGTCAAAATAGTTTGAAAAGAAAATTACGATTTAACCCTATAATTTTGGTCTGATTTTTAGAATTATTCTAAATTTAATACGGAAGAAGAGATTTAATACCAATATATTTTATTGTTTAGTTGAATAGTTAGTATAAGTAATGATAGTTATATTTAATGTGATATAAAATTAATATTAAAGTAAAGAAGAATAGTAAATTTGTAATCAGTTGATTAGATATAAAGCAGTAGTAATAACTAGATGTTGTTTAATTTAGGGGTAAACTAGTATATTTCATATTATTATTATTAAATTAATTTTTGAAATTGTATAAAATAAGAGAAGAGATAACAATGAATTAGTGTACCAAAAGAAGCTAAGTTATTATTTAGCTTAAAAATTCATATATTTCTACTGTAAGTATTTTGTAGTAACATGCTCTTATAGTCTGTGAGACGATTGATAGTTATACTATTCTTTTCTTTTTATTATTTATAAGTTTGAATCCTAAATGTGGGCTAGATAAAGGGTCTGTTCTTTTTAAATATAGAGATACTTAGACCCACTAAATTTTAACTAATATAACAAATTGCCTAGTTTAGACACTGCTGAGATCTACTCTAAGTCATCACACTACAGAGCTGCTCTTCCAAGTCAATTGTACCGCTGAGATTTTATAAGCTTATTTAACACTTATATTACTTAAAAAAAGAAAAGAAAAAAAGGAAAAATAGTTATTCTACTCGGAGATTGTATCACTCCCGTCCTCACGCAAGAATATATCTCAAAAGTGGAGGGCTGGCAGTTGAGCTGAGGAGAAGAGGATGTTGCTGATCTCTTTCTCTCTTACAAGGTACTCTTAACCATGAATACATCTAAGTTTTGGATAATTACTCTTATTACGATTTTGAGTAACTTGGTCTTCCCAAAGTCACCTTTGCAAACCAAGCAATGAATGCTGTGTGGGTGTGGGTAATCCCTCTTATCTTCCTTTTTCTTTTCGTACCAAAAATTGATGACGCGAAGAGATGTGTTTGTTGGCCAACTATTCTGAGTCTTCCTGGTGGCCTTCTTAATCGTTGTCTGAATACCTTTGTACTTATCCATTAAAAATTCTGAATGGTAGGTTAGCTTTTTCTCGTGATTTCCGTTTCTTTTCCCTCTCTATTTCCTTCCCGGTAGTCTGTTTCTTGCATATATCCTGTAAATTTGATTCAAATTCTTAGATTCCCATATCCCAATTTCCCTCCTTTCCTGCAATTGAGAGCTGATTAGCAGATCTGCCCATCTATTTATAGTTGGGTTTTGTTTTGTTCTTAATATATATATACCTAGTTCATGAATCTTTTGGTATTAATAGGTAGCTCTCTCCAAGATTTGGGTCTTTTTCGTCTGGATCCTCTGCCTAATCCTGGAGTCTCTTGGGAAATGGTTGAAGCAGCTGGGGGGCAAAAGCTCCTCGGAGGCTAGCAGCAAGGAAGTCCGGCAACCGCCACAGCATCATGACAATAGCTATCCAAGGGAGCAGTATAGCGGCAGCAGTAGCTATTCAAGGGACCAGTATAGCAGCAGCGGCGACTATCCGCGTGATTGGCCACCATATCATGAATATCCTTCTCCATTCTCAAGTTATGATTCTCCCCCACGAGGCTACCCTGCATCATATTCCTATGGCCGGCCTGAAGGCTACCGACGCCGAGACCACCGACCGCGGCCATCAGATTATCTCAGTCATCGGAGGTCTCCTCCGAGGCAGTCAGATTATCCGAGTCATCGGAAGTCTCCTCCTAGGCAGACCAGTTCATCGCGGCCCACTGTGTCGCGTCCTAAGATACAAAGATCATACTCGAAGATAGCTGACAACTACAAGTCCTTGCCGGAGGTATGCCATTGCTGGTCTTCTATTATCTACGTATTTTCTTTAATTCTTCAGCCTGAGCACTAAGAAAAGTACTATCCTTTCCTAGTTTTGCTTCATTGTTACCTTACTCGTCTCTGAGAATGTCCCTGCTGTAGGTACACCCTAGCTTGCTGCTGGTATACTGCAGCAGCTTTGATATGCTCTTAAAATAGATATTTGAGGCTTTTCAGAGCTTAAAACAAGTTATAATGGCTAAATAGCAGTCTTTTAGCCTTTAGTAGTTGCTATAATGTATCCAACTTTGTGTAGAAATAAGGAATATGGATCATTCTAAAGACAAAATTGCCATGTAGCAAAAATTTGTATACATGTTTAAATTAAATTAGAGGAAGGGTACCACTGTAGCCCAATGGTTGGTTCTATCAACCTATGATCATGGCCATGTGTTCGATTCCCCCATGAACGTTAGGATTGATATTTGGTGAATTTTCTACAAAAGCACTCTGTGTATGAGTTGAGCCTATTTCCTAGGAAGGTTGGGCTACTTGTTCACCTATATATCGGTTAGAGTTGGCATTTTATCTTGCCTATGATAGCTTATGAGCTCATGATCTATTAGAAAAAGAAAAAGAAAATCAAATTAGAGGCCAAAATTGTTGAAATTTAAATTGATATATAAAAGGAAGGAATATCTACTTAAAATAAAAAATTAGAATTGAATGTCATTATTTTATGTGATTTCTCTTTTAAAATTTTGAAAATAAGGTAAAAAATTTTGGGAAAAACTCTAATTTTTTATTTATGAGTTATGGCTACAATTTTAACCATAGGTTTGAATTTATGGTTGAAACAACCATATGGATTAGATATACTTGGATTCTAGACCAATTAGAAGCCAATTTAATGATTTTTCCTACTTTTTGCACTTTGGAAATTAAGGTAGGACATTTTGGTAAAACCCTAATTTTTTATTTATTGGTGAATTTTCAATTTATAATACAATTGGGTTAAGATCAACCTCCATGTAGTATATGAACTTATTATTACTGCAGTCAAAATCTAACTTTATATGATTTTTCCTACTTTTCCCTTAAGTTTGGTTAACTAAGCTGATACATTGTGTCACGAAGAATAATTTTAGTACTCTCCCAGGGCACATGCTAATACTCCATCAGCATGAAAGATGTCACATGTCAATTACTTGTTTAAGTTGGACAATCTGCTATGATTCGTCAAGAGTCATTATCACTTAAATTTGGATCCGCTTCATAAGTGATTATTTATAATCCATTATCACTTAAGGTAGGATGCAATAACGCATGCTAATATACAACCATTGTGTTTTCTTCTCTACCTCTTTCTATCATAACCCTAAATAGCGACAGTGGCGAGGTGAGATTAAGGATGACCAAAAAAGCTTGCAAAAGAGTCTCTCTCTCTCTCTCTCTCTCTCTCTCTCTCTCACACACACACACACACACACCTGATTAGCATGGGCGGTGCTATAAGGCACAACAATCTTTGGCGTGGGTCTATTGTTATGATAACTAGTTTTTATCAAAAGAATAAAGAAAATAGGTTCTTTCTTTGTGTAGTGTCGATTGGTGTGATGCCAAGTCTTCAGTGTGATTCTGATAGAGTTTGGTAGTTACTTGTGACGTCCACAAACTCAATATCAAAAAAATCAGAGCTTTGAAAAAAGTCCCTTTTCTCTAGTCAATTCTTTTCTTGTACTTTTCTTCCTTAGTTATTCTCTTTCTTTGAGACCTACCTTTTCCCTTGCTATTTTCCTTTGATTCTTCACTAAAGAAACCAAAACAAGGTTTCGGTTCTTAGTAGTATGATAGGAATTGTAGAAATCTGTACAAACCAATTCTCCTAATTTATTTGCCATTTTTAGTTTTAGTACTGAAATCCATATATTTTCTTATCTTGGATAATTTTCCTTGAATCTATCTGGTTTTCTTTATCGGTCTTACATCATGAAGCCTTCCTATTACTTGTATCAGCTCATTTTCACCTTTCTTGATTTTTGGCATTAGTTGTCACGATCCGAAATAGGAATTATGACCGGCCATGCATCTCAATATGTTTAAGATACACGAAACCTTATTAATACTTTCTACGAGTACGATGGCAAATAAATAAATAAAATGAAGATATGCTTTATTAAATTTAAAACTAATTACAATAAACATAAAACAATGTTATTGTTTTTGAGTCTAACGAAATAAATAAATCTTCTAATCTAAAGCATAAAATTCAAAATAGTAGAAAAGTAAATAGATGAATCCTAAGTGGAGGTGGAGTCCGAGTACATTTCGCTCAGTCGCCCTGTTGACTATTACTTGAGATAGATAAATAAATACAAAAAAAGAATCCATGAGCCAACAACTATAGCTCAGCGAGTGGAAGCCACTCGAAAATCAAATAAATTCTAAATTATATTAATGCTGAATAAAATTGAACTAAAAGCAACAATATCCATAGCAATTTGCAATATGCATGCTCTTTAAATAATAACAATGATAATAATAGAGAGTCACAACTTGTAACCTTACACAGTTTCAAAATATTAACATCTTTTCAATATTTATATTGCCATATGTCTCAATGGATCTAAACTCTGTGGATTCACATCAACTAGAAGTCACCTCGAGATGACGCTCGGGACTTTTCTTTATAGCTGATTCAGTTAGAGTCATCAGATGGTATCACTATGTGATCAACACATTCTGTCTTTTTCACTAACCGTTGAGAGAAGTTAGAGTCACCTAGAAATTTCTCATTCATCCTAGGACTGTTCCCTAACTCCGCTAGAGTCACCTAAGAAAGTCACCGTAGTGATCTGATTTAAGACTTTCTCTTGGACTTCCAGATAGACTTGAGTTACACGAAAAAATCGCAAACGATTTATACCAGGATTGTTCTCTAAGTCGTACCAATACTAGTCTCGTTTTTTTTTCACTAATTTCAATATTTGCACAAAGTATGGTGATGCACTGAGTATAATGATTAAATGCACACAGAAAATGTAACAATTAAATTTTGCACGTATGGATGAAATAAATAACTTTGCACACAGAAAATTTACATGATCTGGCAAAGGTACGAAATATAATAAAATAAATATGTGAGTGAACCCGGTCTAGGCAAGACAACCAAAATCTCAAATCTCTAGCTCACGTACTAAAAATCACCACCTTTAATAATAAATAATAATAAATTTTTTAATTTAAATAATATCAATATTTTAAAATTTAAAAAAAATTAAAAAGAACTAAAATGGGTTAAATTACCCATTGGATTGGGCTGGGCTACTGCTAGCCCAGCCCATTCAAAAAAAAAAGAAACTAATCGGGTTGGGCTACGGGACAACCCGCAGCCCATCCAAAAAGAAACCAATCGGGCTAGGCCAAGGTCCAACCAAAATAATGGATTGGGCTATGGGCCAATCCGCAGCCCATCCAAAAAAATTGCTTCGGGTCGGGTCTGTGGATTCGAAATCCAAACCCAAACTTAAAAGAAAAAGGGGTTGGCTCGGGTTAAACTCGAGCCCAGCTAACCCCTTTTTTCTTTCTCACGACCGACGCGAGAAAGAGAAGAATTGAGGGGGAGAGTGACCGCCGGTGACCCCCGCCGGCGGTGGTTCACGACCACTCTCCACCACTCGGCTCTCTCTCTCTCTCTCTCTCTCTCTCTCTCTCTCTCTCTCTTTTCGTCGTCCTCACGAGGTGGGGGAGAACCCACCACCGACGGCCGACTCTGAAGCCGACAACGATTGGAGCCACGAGGGCTCTTCCGGAAGGCAACCATGGCGCAAGGCCAACTGCTTGGAGCTCTTGAGCACGAGCAGCAGCAGCCCGAAGCCGCCGGCCGGCGAGAGTTGCCGGCAAAGCCGAAATCGCCCAAATTAGGTATTTCTAATTTACTTTATTAAACCGAAATTAAACTTGAGGGGTGGGAGAGGGCTTACCAAGGAGTCACGTGATGGTCTCCATTGGCTCCGGCGGCGCTCCGACAGGCCGATTCCACGGTGTGACTCTGACGGTGAGAAAAAAAAAAAGAAAACGGAGGAAGGGAAGAAGAAAGGAGGGGGAGGGGGCTGAGGGGGATTAAGGGAAGAGAAAAATTTAGGGTTTAATTTATAGATTAAAAGAAGATCAAATCTAATCCGATTCGGATTAGATGAAATCTTCTTTGCGCCTCGTTGCGTGCCGGAGAGGGAGAGGGGAGGGGCTGCATGTGTGCACCCTCCTCTCTCAACCCCTAATTAAAATATTATTTTTTTGGGTTCTTACATTAGTAAAATTCTTGCTCCAATCTTTTAGTAGGATTCCATTCCCATCTCTATCTCTTGGTGCCTTTGTATGCATTCTTAGTTTATACAACATGTACAATTTTACCCCTATGTTCTGATATTAGAACTCATCATTGGTAAAATTCAGTATGTTAGAAGGTTTCAACTGTCAAACCTCTTCCTTATGCTACCAAAGTTTCTCTACAGGTCACTGATGCTCTTAAACAAGCTGGCCTTGAGTCTTCAAATCTCATTGTTGGTATTGATTTCACGAAGAGTAATGAGTGGACAGGTAATATTACATATTTACATATATATGATAGTTATGAGTTGTAGAAATATGACTTCTGTCAAAAATCAGGTAAGCAGTCATTCAACGGCCGCAGCTTGCATCACATTGGTGATTCCCCAAATCCTTATGAGCAAGCAATCTCTATAATTGGAACGACCTTGTCATCATTTGATGAGGATAATATGATCCCATGCTTTGGTTTTGGAGATGGTAAATTATGATTTTTCTGTTCAACAGAGTTTTTGATAAAATCGTACTGAAGAATCTGTTCTGATGATTTGATCTACATATTCTATTTGGCAGCATCAACACATGATCAAGATGTCTTTAGTTTTTACTCAGATGAAATACCATGTAATGGATTTCCAGAGACTCTTTCACGATATAGAGAGATTGTCCCACATTTGCGATTATCTGGTAGATCAATACTTTAATTAAAATATTATGTTAGGATATGGATCACGTGGTTTTACATGAATGTAACTTTGAGTCCATTTTCAGGTCCAACATCCTTTGCACCAATAATTGAAATGGCTATGACCATTGTGGAGAGGAGCGGTGGACAATACCATGTTTTATTAATAATTGCTGATGGACAGGTATGTCATTCTTGCTCCAATTCTGGACCAACTTTATTAGAAAATTCATCTGAAATCTTTTCTACTTGTTGTTGAACTTGCCATATCTCTTGCTATTGGAAGTGATTGTGAATGTTGAGAGTAAAAGAAGTAAAAATGCTAATCTCATTTAAGATGCGATAATTTGATGTCTTAGACAACAATATATTTCTTCTAGAAAGGATCCAATTCATCTAAATTTTGGCCATAAATGTGCACCACACAGTTGTTGTTAACCTACTGGAATCCCCTTATGTGATCCTCCAAAAATACTTGTTTCACTTTTACCTGACATGTGGAAACAATGAGGAGATAAATTGCGATTTAGTAGGAGCATCTTTGTTAAGTTGTTTCCCTATTATGGAGATCTTCAAAGATTGTCCGTGTTGATATCTCTAATAATACTTTCATCTGCTTTTTTGTAAGTAGGCAATTTTGAGGTTTGTTAAGATGCACCAAGCATAATTGCTTTTGCAGAGATTAGCTATATTCACATTCCATGTCAATCAGATCAGTTAATAGTTAGTCTCATTTGTCTTGTTAAGTGAAGAAAGATGGGATAAGAAAAATAAAATCATTGATATCTTTGATTACTAGAATGCATATAGTTTCTTTTTACGAACTTTTAAATTTTTTATAGATATATAGAAAAGAAATCGTATTATGGTGAGAACAAAAATGAGATAGAACATAAAAGATGAAGAGGGGAGTGCAAGTTGAACAGATATGCTGTTTAACTTGCAATTAGGAATTGAGGTCAAAGAAAGCTCAATTGCAATCATCAAGTAATAACTAATGAGTACATTAAACAAAACAATCAGCACAAGGATTTAAATAAAATGATTGTATGAATATTAGCTTGCATACGACAAAAAACAGTTACTGAATAGGGAATGTTTTAATAGAAATGAACAAACCAATGGCATTATTTCACTACCTAAGGAAGAGTTAGCTAATTAAATGAATCCAATGACCAACTGACTGAGGCCTTATTCAAGGATTTTTGTAATGCTCTCAGCCCCTTCATAACTTGCCATTTTCATCAGGAACGAAATGTAGTCCCTTTTTGGTTAGAAATGTATCTTCTCAGTTCCAAAAGATGAAGGATAGATGTTGTGACATAGACTTTGGTATGATTTGTACAGAATGTGTTCTGATTGTCTTGAAGAATATCAATAGAATGAAAACAATTTTTCTATTTTTTTAATCAAATTATTTTCATAACAAGTAGGTAATTTCTGGTTTGGAGAATAAATCAACCTGATATAGTTATTGGGTTCTATAATACATTTTTGGTCAACTTTTCCAATATGATGAGATCTTTAATGTTCTTAAAGTTATCCAAGTTTGCTAAAAATGAGTGCGAAAACTATTTAAAGGAGTTTTAGTATGTAAGTTGTTTTCTATTTTTTTTGTCAAAAAAAATTAACTAATTGAGAAAAGAGGCCATTATGGTCCCCTATCAAATCATTAAATTTAAGAAAAGGATAAAATACCTTATCATCCATCCTATTCTTTTAAATTGTTGAGATAGATTCATAACTAGAGGATTTGGTTCGTCCTAACATAGAAACCGAGAGGACTCTTGAGCAATTGATGAAAGTTTATTTTTTGGTATGGAGAGTAACACTTGAAAGTTGTTATTTGATTATAAAAAAGGAAACTATTAACCAGTAAAATCCATAATTCAAGGAGAATTGGTAAATCAAGTAATCAACATCTATCTTTTAAATTAATTGCAGGTCTGCACTTTTTTCCCATGATGTAAGCAAAAAGTGCAAGACAGAGAAGGGCGGAACCACCTCTAAAAGTAAGGAGGTTCCATCATATACCAAATTTACAAAAAATGAGGGGCCATATAGAAAAAATACTACTATTTTTTAAAGCTGGTGGTTGTGGCTACTCAAGACACATAAGTAAATTTAAAATAAGGCTATAAGTTTACCACCTTTAAGTAGGTGTACTTCAGTACTTGTGGTACCTTGACACATTACTTTTTGAGACTTCTAGGGCACCAAATACATTTAGGCACTACTGTGTTTTTTCAGTTTTGATGCTCAGTAGAGCAGTACCAGTATTTCAACATATTCGAGCTATTATCACTGAGAAAAAACTTGTATTTGTTTGTTTGCCTCATAGCACATCATCTAAATCAGTTCCTTTGTTCATTGCATTCTATGCATACCAGAAACATTTTAAACATATAATTGTTTAGTCTAGATATGTTTCACTGTGAACTCTACATTTTGGGTTTTCATTTGCATTTTCTTCATATATCAAAGGTAGACAACAACCAAACACTTTGTTGAGAACATGAAAGATACAAAGTCGTTACATGTTTTTGTTTCTCTTTTGTGACTACTTCAGGCACTTGTTTCTTGTTTGCATATTGATAACTGTGACCATCTCAGGTCACCAGAAGTGTAGATACTGAATTTGGGCGGTTAAGCCCCCAAGAACGGAAGACAGTTGATGCTATTGTAAAAGCTAGGTACTATTGATGGCATTTATCAGTAATTGCAAAATTTATATATCTGTTTTATAGAATATCATGGAGAAAGATATACCCTTGAACCATTAAGATGCCCTGGTGTAATTTCAGTAGTACAAGTTTTCATCAATGACGAACCACATCACCTAGCATAATTTCAAAATTGTGCCACTTAAACATAGATAAAGCACATTTGTTATTAACTTTTTCTACTGAAATTATAGTGATGCCTTCTGCACTTCTTGTGAATTTTGTGTTGCAGTGAATTTCCGTTATCGATTATTTTAGTTGGAGTTGGTGATGGCCCCTGGGACATGATGCAGGAATTTGATGATAATATACCTTCTAGATCCTTTGACAATTTCCAGGTAGGGAAATGCAAAAAAGGAAGAGAGTTTCTTCTTTCCCCCTTCAATGGATGTTAATTGGCTGAACTCTATTGTCCTCCCAGTTTGTCAATTTCACAGCAATCATGTCGAAGAGTGTGTCACAAACTAGAAAGGAGACACAGTTTGCACTTGCAGCATTAATGGAAGTACCTTCACAGTACAAAGCAACGATAGAACTTGGAATTTTAGGGTATGGGAATGCAATCTCTCCACAGTTTCTACTTTCTTACTTCTAGATATATGAAGATGGTATCTCATGTGCTAATTGTTCTTCTTGTTTATGTGGACTAGTCGCCGAGCAGCATCATCTCCCGAAAGAGTTGCACTCCCCCCTCCAATTGGAAGCAATGACTTAACTTCCTCTGATTCAAAACAATTTGGATCTACTGGTTACAAGAGAAAAGCACCTTCTCATTCCAGTGATAGCACTACTCCAGCCACAGCTCCTCCTGTTGCAACTGCTTCTTCGGATACCCAGGTACAACAGATTCTCTTCTTTGTTTTTTTAAAAAAAAAAGAAAAGAAAAAAGTTCTGTAAACCCTCTTGGTTTGTAGGTTTAAATTAATATTTTGTCAAACTATGTTGTAAGCACTTTAACAAACCAAAACATGAGAATGTCTGTTTCCTGAAATGAATCTCTAAAAATCCTTCAGGTTTGTATTAGATAGTCTGTTAGATGTCTAACAAATCTTAAATTATCTATTGGTATAGTTCATATATCAATTCACAGTGGATCAACTTTTATCATGTGGATAATCTGCAGGTTTGCCCAATTTGCCTTTCAAATCCTCGAGACATGGCCTTTGGGTGTGGACATCAGGTGAATAACGACACTTGCACAGAATTCCTTTTTATATCATCTCTATTATTTTTTCTTGTATCATGCTTCCTTTTTTCTTTTGCAGACGTGCTGTGACTGTGGACCAAACCTTCAATCTTGTCCGATATGTCGTAGGCCAATTGACACCAGAATAAAACTTTATTGAGGTCACTGCCAACCATGTATCAAGGAGTTCCACTGTTTTCTTCTGAGCAGCCTTGATGTTTCTCGGTAAAATAATATGTCAACTCACAGGATTGATAATTCTCAGTCTAATGGGTTTACTGGTGTATTAATGCCGATCAGTGTCCTCGTTCAGAAGAAAGAGCATTCTCTCATGGTTCAAAGTTTCAGTATCGATTCCACTGAGAAAACAAAATGCTTCTGTCAGTTGGGATTCTAGCTTCGATGTGTTAGTTTCAGATTTCTAGTAAACAAGGTTGGAAAAAAATCTAGATACAAGAAAATTTTAAAAACATGAGAAAATTAGGAATAATGTATTATAGGGCTGGTTGAACAGAACCAAAACACAAAATGTTTTGAGTAAAACATCTCAGTTCTGAATGAAACTTCAAACTGTGAATAGGTGCAGGTTTGCTTATCTATACCCTTCTCAAATTCTCAAATCTTTGTCTATGTACATATCTGTACTGCATATGTACATCTCCTTTACCTATTGAGCAGCCTATTAATTGCTTTCCATTATCTCATTCTGAGTTACTCTCCATATCCTTCCATATCTATTATCTCAACTGGCTACTCATTGTAAACACTCTTGTCAACTGCCATCTGTTCTTTTCTGTTGCTGCTGTATCTTCATAGTTTTATGATCTGGAGCTACATTGCTTTTATGTAATGGTACGTATCTTAGACCTCTTTTGAAATAAATCAAAGAGACAAGATGCATGACTGTGTAAAGTTATTCTCCTATTATTGCTGTTATGTAATGGTAGGTGTCTTAGACCTCTTTCAGAAGGAAAAGAAAGAGACAAGTGTGTAAATTGTATTCTCCAATGATTGTAAAAAAATTCCAGATATTCTGTTTGGCTTTTCTGTTTATAGTTTTCCAAAGTTTGATCCAGTAATGGATGTTCCATCAGTATTATTTGATTTGAATATCCTACTGACTTGAGCAGAAGAGCTACCAATTGAGTTATGTTCTTCAGACAGTTAAATATTGTGGTTGGAAATGTCCAGGAAAATTGATGTAATCTCAAATGCAATTAATATTGCTCCATGTATGTAACTTGACTTTTATTGTTTGGTCACACAGGAGGGGATTTCACCTATGGCAAAGTTAATGCGGTTACTCTGCAAGTTTTGGTCTTGGAGGCATATCAGGACAGGTAAAATTGTGACCTAAGATGGATGTTAATTAGGGAAGAAGAGTAACCAAAAGCAAGTGGCTTTTTGACAGATTTCTAGTCTTCACAAGTCATCAACCTTTTGTTCATTTGATTGAATTTAACTGATCAAGAGATAATTTGATGCTTGAGTTTAGTGACAGACGTACTGATGACCCAAAGTTGCTGCTACGCTAATTCATGCAACAATAGTAATTTGTTAAGCAGAGGTAACAGCATTCTAAATCCTTTGCTTTCTCACGGTTGAGGTAATTGAATTTGTTTGTGGTATGACTGAGTGAGAGTGGCAGGTGATCCAGTGGTATATCCCTTATCTGTATCAAAGCTTCGGAGGTTCAGACAGTCAATACCAACTGTATCACACCCTCTAAATTAAGGGGATTAATTAGTTCATTTGGAAGGAGAGAAACACTGGAGTTTTTATGAAGGCACAGACTCCATTTGGCATCCGGATCGCTTCCAAGATCTAGCATCAATGGAACACCCGTTTCCTCTGTTTCCTTGTAAGGGCTTGGCTCCTCTTTAATAAATATGACTGAGCTAAGCCTACTCTGAAAATTAGAATAATAATTTCCCTTGCCTTTTGCCACAGTCAACAACTACCAAGATATTTCCAAATAAATGAAAACTATATATAATAATGAAATTAACTGAATTCTACTAGATTCTGTTCCAAAAAAGAAAAAAAAACTTCTTGACTTCCGAAATTGAGAATGTCTGCAGTGAAGGCTCTTTTCTTCTTTTTTTCTTCTGAGAAATACCAGAGACCTATCACTCTATGATGAAAATTCATCATTGTTCCTTTCATGATTTCCTGTTTGAGGAAAAAAAAAAACACTTATTCTCCGTTTTCTTATCCCTTACAGGCACTGACATCACGACACTGCAGCTGCAAAATCATCTAAATCATAGATTACATATTAAAATACAGTATCATTTGATAGCTGGACATTCCTTTGAAACATGATGTGTTTCATAATGGAAACTACATATAGAGATCGTAGCATGCTTCAAACTAATGAATGATTCTGTCTATACAACAAACTCTCTTGATAATAATGAAGAGGTACTAAGGCGCCACCCTTCTGGTTCCTGTAGATAAATTCTATTATCTAAATAGTGCTCGAGATTTCTAAGACAACCAGGCTTCACTTTATCTCCTTTTGCCTTCAATGCAGGCACAAAGGTTCGCGAGATGACATTTAGTATCTTTCTGAACTGGGATCTGTATCTTCTGAATAGCGCAAAACCTGCCATCTGAAAAACACAAAAGTTGGCTTCACTTATGATGAGTCCAGCAAAAGCATAAAGAATATGGAGAGAATGTGTTGAGCAAAGTAAACCTTCAGAAAAGCCTCCAGCGCGGTAGCCGTGTAAGTGTTAGCGGGAAGAGTATTCAGGAACATAGCAAGCCATTTCCATCCTTCTTTCAGACCAAGAGGATTCCTGAAACCATTGATCTCCGTCTGCAAAGATGAACACTGTTTTCACTCTAAAGATCAATATGCGGAACATGCAATGAAAGACTATCTTTCATGAGGCACTATTGTCAGATCAATGATGAGTGCCATAATAAGTGAAAGAAGTGCTATAAGAATGAGACAATCTTTGAAAAATATCTGAGCAGGATTGGATGTGTCCTCCACAGTACATTCTTTTTTTACTAGCACAATGTGAATATGCTAGTATATAAGAGATGGAGGACCACTTTAATGTAGATGCTCAGGACATTATCAGGACTGGTAAGAGCCAAAGGAACCTGAGAAGATAGAACATATTTTCTAGTAGTTATTATATGTACTGTTGTTATGCGAAGACACGAGACAATTTCTTAATTGAGAAACAAGATACCAACCAATAGAAAAAATTGAGAGAAGCAATTAACAAGACGGTTATCTTATATCATGACTTATGAGTCATGTTAGCACTTAGCATTCATTGCAGCTCCTCGTAACAAATTTCATGAGATCTAGATATCAAATTATCTTCCAAGATGAAATGCACACACAATAACCAAAGCAAAAAGTAGGTATAAAACAGTGTTGAATATGAAAAATTAAGTTAGCAAATCACAGGCAACTCACTTTCAGGGATCTGCAGATAGTTTCTCCTAGTTAGGACTGATCAAAAAGCCCATGGGCCCAGAGCACGTTCATATCCAGTGCACCAAAATCAGGTCAAGACCCAGCCCAAAACCTCTTTAGTCTCTCCTAGTTTCTCCTAGTAGTTATTATATTGGACTGGCTCAGGTCAGGGGGGGTCTAAAGCCCCACCTTGCCAGAGCTCGTAGCTCTCCGCCCATCATTAGAGCCCAACCTGAGCTTGTCTATTATGTAGATGGAAGATATAAGACATGGAAGGAAAGAGAGTATTATGAAATTCTACTATAGGAAAACATCAATTGTACACAACAAAGATAACAACAGCCATAAGCCCTTCATTACAGGTCAAATTGAAGATGATCTTCCTTCTACTATCTTAAATTGATGAAGAAAGCTCCAATGACAAAGGATTCCCTGACTTCCAGGATATATCTGATACATACTATAAAGTGTGCATAGCATATACAGAAAGAGATCGGTAGATGTAGTTGTTCCTTATTGGCAACTCAGATAAGGGGCATTCAAATGGATGATCCACACTATCATTATCCAACATGCATTAAAGCATGTAAAAAGACAAATTAGAGGTACTCTGAAGATGTCTTATTTGTAATATGATCTCCAAATGAATGGTAAATTAGAATTTCTTGATAATAGAGAATGTTTATCCCAATCATTGGCATATGATGTCACACCGCTTATCAGTTATCAACATGATTGTGTTGGGCTTGGTACCATGCCAACACAATTCATAGCACAACCTAATTTTCCTAATGTTACATCAAAAGGCATCAATACTTTTGTACCATGCTGAACATCACCAGTCAATACCGAGTAGGGGTGCCCATAGATCAGGTTGGCGCTAGCCTAGCCAAAAAAGCAGGCCCAGCTGAGCTAAGGTCTAGCCTAGTCCAGTCTCAGATATGCTCACGCTGAGTTCAAGGTCCCCAACCTAGTCCAGTGTACGTGTAAGCAAGTCGAGCTGGCCACCCATAGTCCCATTAAGGTTAAATGAAAGGAAGAAATATGTGGAGGTGTGCTGGTGGAGGAAGAAAACAAGAGGGAAAGATAGAAGAAAAGAAAAAATAATATAGGGAAGGAAAAGTGAAAAAAGAAGAGAGAAGGAAATGGGTAGGGTTCAAGTTTTACGAGCTATAGGATTGGGTCATAAAGTATGGACATGAGTTGGGCCCTATTGGGCGGGGCTTATGGACACAGGCTCGAGCCAAACTTTAGACCCCTTTGACCCGAGCTACTCCAATAGACAACTGGGTTCGGGTTAATCGAGTCCAAAATGGGCCTAAGCCAAGTTTCAGAACTTCGGGCCTACGGATTTTTTTTGGCAACCCCAATACTAAGCAATACTTAGCAAGGATTGTTGTTTTGATTGGCATGGGGCATTCTAGTTTGTCACACCTCTGCGTGCTAGTGGCACGCACTGGCACACCTCTAGTTTATATTTTAGGATATTTATATGTATTTTTAGTTTGAATATATATATTAAAGTCTACATTAAAGTCTTTTATCCTTAGATAATATAGTAAATAAACTATTTTATTAATAGATATAGAGATAGTCAAGTAGAAAAATGATTCAACACATAATATGATCAAATATATTCATTACTTAACCATAGTTCAATAATTAAAACAAAATCTAGTTTAAGTGTTGAAATGTTCTTGTATCAATTTTGACCAATTTAAGTGAAATTGACAAATTCATTTATAATCTTTTTTAATTTGGGAAAAGAATTAAATAAATCTCAAGGTTTCAAAACTCGATATTGTGATCGAGATCGGCCATCCAAAAAAATGATATATATTGACTGTATCGGTCGTATCGGCTGTATCGGTTGCCCATATTAGATCAAACTATTTTTTAATTATACAAACTCGAAATATTATTTAAACATACAAAAAAAAATTTTAAAAATAATAAGAAAAAAATAATTATTTGCATATGAAGTTTAAAAACTAAAAACTATATTAGCTTATCCAAACTTTGATAAATACCGAGTTGGTTATCCCTTCTGTTTCCCTTCTCTCTTTTCCTCCCTTTCTCTATTATTGCAAGGCAAATTTATTTTTTTCTAATTTTCTTTCTTTTCTTCTCTCGACCTTCTCTCTTATTGCCATAAGACAAATTTTATTTTTTTATTTCTTCTCTCCCTTATCTTTCTTTCTCTCAATCTCTCTCTTCCTCCCTCTCTTTTACTGTTGCAAAGTAATCTTTTTCTCTAATTTTTTTTCAATTCGTCTCCTTTCCCTTTCCCTCTCAATCTCTTCCTCCCTCTCTCTCTCACTCTCCACTCTCTCTCTCTCATCTCTCTATTTCACTCTCTGTTATTGTAGCAGATTTTTTGCTATAGTAATAGAGATTGAAAGAGAGAAATAGACAGAAAAAGAGATTGGAGAAAAGAAAGAGAGGAAGAAGAGAGGAGACGCTAGAGGGAGAGTAGAGAGAAATAAGAGAGATGGGGCACCAGAGCGAGGGGAAATAAAAAAAATTAGAGAGAGAAGAAAAATAGAGTGAGAGAAGAGAGAGGGAGAGCTCGTATTTGGCGAGTTCGACCGATACGACAGATCCCAACATGATACGGATTGGGTATCGATACCTAGAAATTGGAACCATGGTAAATCTAATTATGCTAAAATTTTAGCTAAAATTATAAACTTTGGGTTCAAATCAAATTATATGGAATTAATTTAACATGCTCTTATACCAAATTTGACCTATTTTTAATGAATTGCTATATTAATTTTGGATTTTTTTTTAATAGAGGAATTAAATTTTCCCTTTAATTCTTACATTTTAAAGAGTATTTTCTATAAATCCAGCATCAATACTAGATCAATGTAGAAAGACCTTTACAAATAATAAATTTAGCAAAATTAAACTAGATCTATCATTATGTCATAACCTAACTCTATACTTGTATTCATCTTCATAGCTATATGGTATCTATCTCATTAATCTGCTTCCTATTCTATCTCAAGAGACTTCCTATGACATTCTCTTTACTTAATTCTACATCTGCCAAGTAGTTTTCTAAAATTTGCTTTTAGTTATAGATTTTTCAGTAACATTGAATGCACACAAAAGAGCAAATTCAGCATTGATCTGAAAAATGGGAATGCCATGTGTCTCACTTTGAATTAGTAATTGGAAGTTGGCAATATATTGAAAAGCGGCAACGAGTTGTGGGCGTTCACCCCACAGCCTAGTACCAAAGTGGTCTAGCATTTTTAATATATAAATAATTAAAAAATAATTATACATGATGTATTAATATACACTAATGTAGCATATATAAAAGTTCTAATTAGTCCGTTTTAATTAGTCATAAGTGGAAGGACTGCTACTAGTTGTAGCTAGTGCTATTTTAGTGCATTGACACTTTGCCCGAAGTACGAAGGATGAACAACACAACCAACCACATACTGCTACACCAAACAACTATTTTATTAGATATCCACTAATTAGTAATTGCCATCACAAAGTGGGGCTCAATATGTACCCCAGTAAAGAGAAGAGTTTATTATAGGTATAGAGAGGAGTATGTGCTTTAATTTTATTAGCACCTGTGCAGCCATTATTTTGAGTAGCCCTTTGCTAGTGGGTGGGGCTATTCCCAAAGCCTGCTTTTAAATGGAAGTCTAGTCACCTCCTTCTAAATTACACCATAGAGAGAACGCGACTAAGAAGTAGAGGGATAGAGAGAGAGGGGGGGTTACAAGTTCGGTGGAGATGCCGCCTCCTCAAAACTGATGACTTCGGAGATGGTGGCAGAAGAGGCGAGGAAGAGGAAAGGAGAAGAAGAGGTGGAGGAGATCGAAGAGGATGGCAAAGATGAGTTGAAGCTTGGGTTGAGCTTGGGAGTAAAGGGATTTAGTAATTTACTCGACCATGGGGTCAAGACCGTCCAGCCTGCCAAAGCAGGTTGCCGCCTTTCAATACACTGGAAGTTATAGCAAGTTAGAAAAGATAATTTATCAAGCACTTTAAGGGCATGGATTGTGGTGATTCTCTCGTTGCACTCATATGTAGTCAGCATTGGTCTAGCATATTTATTGGCATATCAGAACTCCTCAGTTGCTTACTTTGAGCACTGACATGTTTCTTAATATCTTTAGATTGGGACAAAAAGACACACCTGAATCAGTGCAGCATATAGCTTCATATATGAGATAACACGCAACAGATAAGCATCATCACTTTCGATTTTCCCACTTTCTTCCCGATAACCAATCATCTTACAATAATCTTTCCTTCGTGATGCTGCCTGGACAAACAAGAAAGAGTATCAGAAGAATAGAGATAGACAGCACTAATATATACACACACATACAGAGAAAAGCTAAAAGAATAGACAGTCAGAACTTATATTTACTTGATATTGAAATCAATGGAGAAGAATGTGTTCAAAACAACTAGAAAATTGGAAATTGGAATACCTATACGAATATGAATAATGAAGCTATATCTCAACATACAGGTGAATGAGTCAATCCACTTTGACCATCAATTTATTGATGCAACATGCACTAATCAGTAGCATTCAAAAAAAAATCATTATGTTTCTTTCTCTTTAGAAGTCAATATGTCAGATCTGTCAATTTCAAAAGCTAACAAGCCCAATAATTAATTATTCATATCAAATTATCAACTACCATAAATCTAGCAGTGTAACCTATGTTCTAGAGACAGATTGTAACTCCTTGAAACTCTCAGACATGTAAGCAGCAAAACTATGGGAAGAAAAGATGGATGGGTCTGATGTTCTTATAACAAATTACTAAAAGTCCACATTAAAAAAGAATATCCAAGGCCTTTAGTCTGAGTTACCTTTTGCCACTACATACAAGCATATTTATAACCTTGCCTTGACCCATCTTCCCAAACCCCAAAGCCAGTCTCTCCCCCACCCACAAGAGAGGGAAAAAAGGTTCATATTCCTATGCAAATCAGTAATAGACACTTTATATGCCCATCATATAGCTATTGACCGACAATAAGTTTACCAAGAGGTCAAAGCTGCTTGGAAGATCAAAGATCTATTGCACAAACACGGAATTGCAATAGCAAGGTACAAAACTAGGACATATGATTCTTTAACTCTTCCTTAAACAAGAGAGAGGCATTGTATTACAGTCCATTATACATCACATGCATAAAAAAACTAGGATTGAGTTCCAAGCAAAGGATGTTGACAATATGTTAAAGATAAAAGTTATGACGTACACAGGGAATATCTTGATAGTAGATAAAATAGTATTACAGGAGCATTCAGTAAATATTAAAGGCTAGGGAATTACATCTGTCGGCTGCAGATGCTTCGGGACAGTATATATGCAAGCTTTGTTGAGCTCGGCTAGAAGTCGGTCCATCACAGTAGGCACCTGAGTATATAAACATGTTAGCTCAAAAGAGAATAACCGGTAGTAGGCTGAAACTTTTTCATTTCATGCAGTATGCGAGAATGCATATTTATAGTCAATACTTCATTATTCTTTAACCAATGTTTATCAGAAACCAAGAACTTAAGAAACAGGAACTAACATAAATCCTGTCACCAGTAACACTATGTACTGGGTCTCATGAATTACAAGTGTCAGAAGACTCAGAACATCTAGATTCTAGAGCATCAACTTAACAGTGTAATAATAAAATGCAAATTGGAAAAGGCTAGTAAAGGTGCATCTATTGTAGGTCACTTAAACAATGATATGAAAGTTTTGCAAGGTATTATATTGGCAGTTAAAAGAAATGAATGATGTTATTTTATTTTCTTAATTAGTTCAATTCTTTAGGCTAGCACAGGCCCTCCCACTAATCAGACCACTGTAGACCACTTACCTTGCAATATAGGACTATAAGGGGAGAATCTGTGTAGCAGACTATTTTTTTCATTAAATCTATGTAGTGGACTTGATCACATGAATATATAAGTATTTATGAGAAAACAATGTTATTGGGTTCTATTAGTCTCCACGTAACTGTATATTCATATTCTACCATTCTACATAGATTAAACTTAGTCAAGGAAATTTATTCTGTTTCTGTTCCAAACAAGTGTACTAGTCAGAACTGAATACCAATCACGGGAGCCATATGAGATTATGAGACATATCAACTTGTAGAAAGCACATGACACTAAGCTATATATAACCTGAAACAAACTTATGTATGTCTGAGTGTTTTCTAAATACTACCATGACATAAAAGCAAAGGATGTAGTCTGGACAACACGACAGTCTAACAAATTAAAAGTAAAAAGCATAAAAGTAGAAATTAAAAAAAGAAAAGAAAAGAAAATAATGTAATACAAAGAACAACACTGCAGTCTAACAAATTATTACAACATGAAAATATCAAACTATGTTATCTTCAAACATTTCTGCATTCAGCAACTTAAAAAATAGGGAAGTTTTCACAAGATCCCCTACATTAAGGACTTATTTATCGTTCAAACCCTACCTTATCACTTTTTTTGAAAAAGCCCCTAAAAAAATTCAATTACCATTCTAATCTTACCATCACAAAAGTTAAGTAACCAAGTTATGAAATTATCAAAATATCATTACTGGGAGAACCATTTGTATGCCCATTGACGTAGGAATAATTTGAAATGGAGAATAAAATTTAGGAAGGAAGAAATGAAACAAAGATTATATGATTATGGGAGTAAAATCATTGCATATGTTCTTATTATAGGCATGTGAGGGTAACTTGGAAATTTTCAAAATATCACCTTGAATAAGCTTGAATATTCCCTTCTAGATTCTTACATGTTAAGGTGAGGCGCATTAAAATTAACTCAAAGTGTTAAATGGATAATTTTTGTTAAAACAAGGGGTTTTTCTGGAAAAAAGAAGAAGTAATAAGTTACAGTTTTGAACCAAAAGAAACCATAAGGTCGGGGTTTTGCAAATTTCCCTAAAAAATAA
The DNA here is from genome assembly GCF_019914945.1 of Typha latifolia. NCBI lineage: Eukaryota > Viridiplantae > Streptophyta > Magnoliopsida > Poales > Typhaceae > Typha > Typha latifolia. The sequence goes on from NC_133100.1 coordinate 5,704,506, forward strand.
CTGACCAGGTAGAGAAAAAAAGGCAATAGATATTACCAAAATAGAAAGCGAAAAACATATCTGATACAAGAAATGGAGTATCCTTTAGTATAACAACCTCTAAAGGGCACAATTATACTGCCTTCTATACAAGGAAAAGATAAAGTAAGCACCTGTGAGGTAACGAGGAGAATGACATGACCACAAGCAAAAGCAGTTTTGTCAAAACTGTTGTCTTTGACTTCATTATTTTCACAGAGGGAAACAACCTGAACATGAGTACGGTTATTACTATGTAACAAGCAAATGGTTAACCAACAAAGAGATATTGACAATAAAGATGCACTGTCAAGAGTGTAATGCAATAAAACTAGTAGACTATATCATATCCGTAAACTAGTGCAAGAGTAAGCACTTGAAGATACATGCTACAATACATTTGCTGTTTATTTAATATGTGAATAGTTAGACACAGGAGTTGCCTCTTTCTACTATTTGTCAAAATTTTGGCATTATAGAAAACTTTCTTGAACAATATCCAAACTTCATCAGAAATCAGAGTGTTCCTCAAGACAAATGATCATACAGATATACAGCTAAAGACATCAAAATTGGTGATGACTCTTTAGGATAATATCCAGGCTTGGGCACTACCATGCCACCATAGGCACGTGGCTTGCGGGAAATGGAGTAAAAAGGGTCCACTTTCGGCTGATTCTTTCAAATATCAAAATTGGTGACGACTCTTCCCCACCCACTCTATGTATGTGTCACTCATTTCTTCGGCAATTCAACAAGGACGGGTATGTGAGGTGTCTAAGGAAAGAGGGGACGCAAAATGGAGAACATGATCTAAAGTATTGACTGATACCTACATGCATCAGCTGATGCATATTAGTACTAGCCATTGCTGATCCAAGAAAGAGGCCAAAATTTAGGAAGGAAGAACATGATCTGAAGTATCAGCAACCATATCCAACCCAAATCAAAGTTGGGACATCAATTAATAATGTCCTCAGTGCTCTTTTTGTGTTTTTCCCCTCTTTCTTCTTTCTCTCCTTTTTTGCTTGTCCTTCCCTGGTGATCCATTATAAATTTGACCAATCTAAGGCAGATTGAGCATGATAAAGCTCCGACCGGATGGTTCCTGATAAGATAAGCTCCCTATCTTCTTCTCTCCTAGTACTTCAAGGAGCATGGAGTATGGCATATGGCAGGTGGCATGTGCTCAAGGTGGATCTTCAAAATATATTAGCATTTTACTTTTCCTATGCCTCCATCTTATGTATAATAGACATAGAATTGAATTTGTATATCAATTTTTTTTTTACATGACTAAGAGAAAAATGATGATTCTAAAATGGGACTTTGCGTACAAATGAAACAACTTCAACTATACAGACTTAATCACTTAAAACATAGACAAATCATTTGCAAGAAGAAATTGCAATAACAGAGATAGTGAGATAGAAAAGCTAGGGAGAGTGGAGAGTGAGTGAAAGGGAGTAATTGTTATTTTCTTATTATTTTTTTTTAATTTTTAGAAATTCTTCTATATTTTTAAATAATATTTATAATTTTATGTAATGAAAAAAGATTGTCCAATCTAATACGAGTGGAGGATACCGCTTATACATCTCATTTTTTCAGATGGCTGATCTTGATTCCGAACTGAGTTTTGGAAACTTGATTGTAGGATTCCTGAGGCTAGGTTTAGCCTTGAGTGCAGGACTTTGCTACAGTGGTCTATAGTCGTGACTGCAGGAACTTCCAACAATAAAGGCTGCAAATAAAGACTTGGCTGCAGGGAATTCCTGCATGGCTACAGATATTCAAGCAAACATCATAGGAAAAAGAAAAGATGAAAAGGAAGAAGCTTGTGGCTTGTGAGGTAGAGATACAAAAAAAAATAACAGATGTGGCAAGGACAAGAAAAGGAAAAGGTTTAGAAGAACTCTATGTGAAGATGGCAGTATAGGTGAATATAGATGACATCAGCAGAGGGATGCCCTCTCCTCTCACCTTCGCCTTCGCCTTCGCCGTCACCGCTCGCTGATCAGCGTCGCCCGAGCACGTCAAGTGCCCTAGCACGAGGGGGAGAGAGAGAGAGAGAGAGAGAGAGAGAGAGATTGCTCTCTCTCAATTTCTCTCACTCAACTTAAGTTTAACCGATCTCTCTCTCTCTCTCAATTTCTTTCTCACTCTCTCTCAGTCTCTCCTTTTCCCTCGGGCTAGAGCACCCGACGTGCTCGGGCGATGGCGATGGCGACGGTGATCGGCGATGGCGACGGGTAGCTCGACAACGAGGTCGACGGTGAGGGTGGAACTATTAGGAAGGGTGCCGTGCAACACCCCTCATGCCATGTGCTGGTCAGCATGGCCATCCATGGTTTTGAGCACCTTTATACCTTCTTCCTCTTATAAGAGACTTTTCCAGCTTTATATGGTCTTCTCTCTGTGTTCTAATATTCCTAATACATTAATTATCTATTTATGTTTGCCTTCTTTCTACCTCTTTCTGATTCTTCTCTCTTGGCCTGATTCTTATCCGAACCTTTCTCACCCTTATACATAGCTACATACCTTGAATTTTGTTCAATTGCTAGAAGCATATTGCCACTTCTGATTTACAAGAATTAGCGTACTTCCTATTTCACTGAATAACCTAAACTCATAGCACGTAATTCTAAAAGGATAATTAGAGATTCAATGTCAATGATGATAAAAATATCAAATATGAGAATTAATGAAACTTCTTATATTGCTACTAATAGAGTATATTAGTAATATTTTTAAGATTGTCTGTAAGCTATTGCACCTACCAAGTTGGCTGACACTGCAGCATAATAAAAATCAATCTCATATAAGGAAATGTTACAACAGTTGTACTCCATCACATAACTATAACTTCACTGAAAATTTCACTAAGAAATGACGTAATAACAGTGAAGTACAGGTCACTATTTTAATCCGTATTCCAAAGTGCATCCCATCATAGTGAAATCATAATTGGCATCAAACAGGATTTGTGCAAAGACAACATTTTAACTAAGATTGCAAGAATCCTTGTTTCTCATTTGTTATGATCAAATTAAATAGATATATAGCAACTAACTCCTGAAAGAATCCTTCTTCCTCCATTAGCCAACACTAATTAATCCAAAACTTGCATTATTTATGGCTAGTAGTGAATCTTAGAAAAAAAATATGATAATGCCAAAGGAAATAAAGTTAACAAATAATCTGAGATGCTCCAGACTATGACCAGTACAATCTACTTTCATCGAATTAACCATCCTTTGACATAATCAAATAGACTAGTATGATTACAATATCTATATCTAAGATTATGCTGCCTAGATAATGATAAATGAAATTCTGAAAGCAACTGAGTTAACCTGCACCATAGACAACAGAAGTAGTAATAGGAGCAATAAAGAAAATCAACGATTATGCATCAAGAAGGTAACTTGGTAATGCTTAAAAAAAAAAAACAACAGAAAACACTACAAAGATTGGTAAATACCTTCTCCGCAAACAATGAAACAGCAATAGAACGAGGGCATTCTAAATCATTCATAATATTTATTAGCTCGCGAGCTTTTGTTCTGCATATAGTTTAAAAGAAAGGAAAGGGGGGAATTTTAGCAATAATAGATTAGCAAATGAATCCAGATTCCACAATAAGTTGACACATGTATCACATATCTGTAATCTAGTATGAACAAGTCTATAATGGATAAAGGGAATATATTACAAGAATGAGAGAGTACCATGGAAATGATATAGGTGCAAATGTCCTAACATTCTTTTCAAAGAGTAAACAAGAAAATTTTCTATTCCTAGACTAGTACCCTGTTACAAAACAATCAAAAATAAAATTGCAAGTGAAAAAATTGCAAGAGTAAACAAGAGCTTGTTTCCTGAAGTATCTGCTAGCAAGCTCAATATGCAGAATCAGCATCTGTCAACATGGCAAATCATTTCCTCAATATAAATGATATTCCAGAAACAAAACATGTGAAATTCATGCATGTAATTAGTCCATCATTAGCAATCATTCTTTCGCTAGCCACAGTATACACATTTTTTATCAGCTCCTACTGTGTGACATTATGAGCATTTTAAAGATTGATATCGATTTTTATGTATAGGACAGTGCAGATTTGTCTTCCTCTTACTCTAAAAGGGATTGGAAAATGTAGAGCTTCGATAGCAGGAAAGAGCGGATATTCACAACCTCAGGAATATGCTGGCAAAATGATCTGTCTGAGATACTTTTCTATTTCTTATGTTCAGATTATTCTAATCACTTCTGGCTTGAACAACTGTTATTACTTATTAGCACTAAACTTAAGCGAACATAATTTTTTTCGCTGAGATAAGATAAACTCAAGGAACTTAGGCAAGTCAACCACCTAGGAATGGTGGGATCTCCTTCAACCACAACATACAACTTACAGTTTAAATGTGCTTAATTTTAAATGTTATCAAGTTCTTTTCATATGGTCCATGTACCCTTTACCTAGAATGAGATAGTCTAAACCTCGAAGATCTATGGAATTCTCAATGACATTCCTCAGTTGTACAGTAGAATTTTATTCAATTGCCTTCATTGTGTGAGTTTGAGTCAAGAAAGTCTACAAAATGACCTTGCTAAAGGGTGTAAAGCTACAAACATCATTACTTTTAACACCTTGCACTGTAGAAACATTTGCATTAGAACACACTTTTAGATTCATCAATTGAATTAAGCCCCAATTCACTTTAGAAATAAATTTTTTCCTTACTCTAGAATACAACTATTTACTTCATAATAATAACTAAACATCATAATAGTCATATTCTAAAATACAAATATTATTCACTAAAATTACATCTTAAATCACACACTAACCAATTCAAAGATAGTCATGCCGATGGTGGCACAACACCCGGCACACCTCGTGCCGAGCCATGCTGAGCGGTGTTGGTTCAAGATGGGTAGTGCTGCCAAAATAATCAAGCCGGCTCAAGCTTTGCTTAATAAGGCTCGATCAAGTTCGGCTCTAAAAATGAGTTGAGCCGAACTTGATCTTCAAAATAGGCTCAAAAATCATTTCAAGTCAAGTTTAATCATGAGCCGATTCAATCAAATAGGTTTGATAAGGCTCGAAATAATTATAATATATGTATCTACAATGTGAGCAGTACTTTCTATACTATACTATAATTTTGTTATATTATAAAATTTACTTAAGTGGATTGTTATGTACTCTGATCTTATAGAGTTTAGTTCTAAATTTTGATACTATCATATCTTTTCTAAATACATGGATATTTTATTAGTTTCTATTTTTGAATTAGGTTCAAACCTAAATCAAGATTAATTTAATTCAAGCTTGATCAAGCTAAAATTTTGTCTTGAATTAAATAAGGCTTGAAACTGCTTATTAATCAGCTCATTTAGGCTCGAGCTCAAAATTAGTTTAAATTGAAATGTTTTCAATTCAAACTTGTTCACAAATATAGGCTCGAAAGTAATTTCAATTTAAGCTTGTTCAGAGCTAGGCTCGATCAAGCTCAGGTTGAATACACTCCTAGGCACAAGTGCATGCTGACCCGTATTGATATAGAGCCCATTTTTTGAACTTTTTTTATTTCTATCGATTATTATCGAACAACTTTAATGTTATTCTTATATCGGCAAATGAAGTCATCATCATCAATATAATTAAAGATTATCAATAGTATTTAAAGCAATATTCTCGTATTATTCTTGTGCTAGCAAATAAAGTCTTTGATACCCTTGTCATTCTCCATTCAACTAGATATTAATTTTAATTATTAAACTATATCAATTAATATTATGTATTCAATTATATCATGGAGTGCTCAATCATCAATATAAATTTTAATAAATGTATTCAATTATATTATGTGTTGAATAATATTTATATTTAACTATTGCTATATCTTTAATAAATATATTCAAACCAAAAATCAAAGATTGGAATGCTGAAGACCTAAATAATATTTAAATATTCTAATTTTGTTATTAAAAATATGTTAAATGTGTCAATAGCACACAGTTTCATACCACCTGCACGCAAGGGCGTGTTCGCCAACTAACACATTGTGCCGACGGTGGCACAACCATCATCGTCCTAATTTTATCATTGATATTTATCTCATCAATCTACTTTATATCAAGTCAAAGGGTATTAATCGTAATTTCATAAAAATAAAACACAATTATCCAGTCTTTTTCTTCACTTTATATTATATAAAGGTAATTATTACATATTTACATTATTATTCTAGAATACAAATGAACATAGGAATAGTTATTCCTAGAATTAATCCCTCATTTTGGTAATAACAAATAAAAATTGCTAGTCTTATTTCAACCATATTCCACTTGTGAACGAGGCCTAAGTGTCATAGATCAATCTAACTACATAGTCTAACTTCAAACATAGAAGTTGAAAACAATAGAAAATTAAATTTATAAGTAGGAAATTGATAGTATTGTTTTTAAAAAGAAATTTTAACTCACCTAACATTGTCAACAGTGCCAATTATTTGTCTCAAGTACCTAGCGATCCGCCGTTCATATTTACCAAAGTCCTGTACAAATACAAACTAGTTCAAACTTCAAAGGGGTATAAATGAACCTATAAGTCAATTCAGCATTCATGAAAAATGATTCACCATTAAAAGCCTATGGTAACACTTCTCAACACATGCTTGCAGACATTCACATAAAGATCTACGCACACAATAGCCTTCTCACCCTCCTGAAGATATCACATAGATGTGATGCATAAGGTAGTAACCAGAGAGTGCACAACTTGCTAGAAGTTCAAGTAAAAAGGTTCTACTTCAAATTTAAATAGTTTGATGCGATCCACAAGGTTTAGAAATTCTACATATGAAAATCATTTGTTCAGAGAATATATGTCATTTAATGAACAACTAAATTAGTCTTATTACAATATAAATCATTGTTTTGGAGATAATCAATGCACAAATAATAATGGCACAACATACGATTTTGTATAACGGCCTTCTTGATATTGTAGATCATATCAATGGCACCAATTTTCAATCTATGACCAGTATATGTGAATTTATTATATTTGTGAGTTGTCTATTTCATATACTATATATATTATTAATGTCCCCTAATTAGAAATGTATAACACATAGCACTGTATAGAACATATACGTTATATATATATATATATTTGCAAGTAAAGGAGTTGTAAAAAATGCCTTGCATGGCTCCTAAAGCAAAAAAATCAACATATAATGAAGGATATGAACCATTGCAGATTAAAAAAAAATGGCTAAATGAATGGACTAAAGTAATAAAACAGCATAAACTTTTCAACATCAGACAATAAAGAACAGACAAAAACCTTATTAAGATGGTTCTTTTCCAGTCCCTCATTGTATAATCTGAGTCTATTTGCTTCTGCCTCTAGGGCTGCATCAGCAGCAAAAACTTTCATTCCTGCAACATGGAAAAATGTAAACCTTGAGACCTCATTTGATTGAAGAATAAGAGACCTTATCCATAGATAAGGGATCCTTATTTATAATTTGTAAACAAACACTACCAAATCTGGTATAACTAATCATGGCTAGCATTCTCATAATATTATTAATATCATGGATTCAAGCCTCTTTATCCTTATATTTCCATTCCAACTTGAAGTTGGAATAAGAGAGAGGACCCTCAATTCTAATATTGCAACCAAACACAAATGACATAGCTCTCTCCTGGACCATGGAGAATAAATAAATATAACACTATCTAAATACAAAAAATATTGCTCTCCCCAAAACTATGGATAAAAATGAGTATAACACTATCTGTGAATTATTTTATTCTTCAACCAAATGAGACCTAATATCATTGAACAGCAAGGTACAAAAAGCAGGTGTTACAGCCAAACTTTCATACTTATTCAGTGTTCCAATAAAAATATACAAACAATCTATGTTGTTACAAACTTACTACTAACAAGTACTGATGCAGTGCATCTGTTTGATAAATTGGATGAGAATTTGATTAAAGGTTGTGATTTCATAAATCAAGAACTACAAGGTAAATTTAATAGACACATCTTTATGACTGTTTTGATGTAACATTCTCTCCTTTAAATTGCAATTTTTAGGAATTGAAGCATATCTGAAAAAACAAAGGACCTACCTATAAGAAAGAGAAAATTTAGGAAAAAAACACCTGAAAAAACTGGATGCTTCCAATTTCTTTTTTTCATATATAAATAAATAAAAATTGAAAGGTAGTGTTTGATATATAATTTGATTAGGGTTTTCAAGAATTGAAGCAATGACTCACAAAGAAACCTAATGCACATATGCTTGCTGCAATAGGAAGGTCTGATTAAGCCTTTCAAATAAGATTTCCCACATTGAACACAAATGGCCCACCCTAACTTTGTAAAAGTACCCATTTGGTCATTTGAACATCTTAGATATCAAACTGATGGCCCCACAAGTACACAAGTGTGAGAAGAAAAAGGTAAAAGCAGAATTTCTGAAGCAATGCAATTTAAAGTGTTTAGTCACACAAGATGACTAGTAACCTCACTGTAATCATCTCTAAATACCAAAAACAGATATTGACTGTGCAAATTCCTCCCTATTTTTCAGCAACGAATAGGATAATCTTACATACAACTTGGAAACCTTCAAATAGCTCTTAAATCCATTCTTCATGTACCAATTTTGACTGTCATGTCCCCCTAGCATGAAGCTACCAATCATAATAACATCCTCTACTTGCTTGACCGAAAGAAACTCAACCAAGAACACTCTCTTCCATTTGTCTAAATCATGCCATGTCAGCTACAACACAATTCTCACATGCTACCAGTTCAACATGACCTATTACAGAATAGTATAAAAGCAGGACAACTTCGTCCTTGAGCTAGTTCATGATGTTATTGTTTATTCTTTCCCATCCCTCAAAAGATGGAAGTAAAAGAGGGAAGCAAGAGCAATCGAAAAAAAAAATATTCGATGAGGATGCAAGGCTCATCTGAGTCTGGCTTGAACCAGAGTATAAAGTGTACCTTTAGAAGTATAATGTTTAGAACATCAAGTAATTTTATGATTTTATTATCATATATTTAAATTTGTATGAGGTAACCTGTGGTGGTTTATGGCTTTGTCTCAAATCTTAACTATGTGTAACAAGTGAAAGAGACATAATATCATCAAATAAATCAAGTATCTGTCAGTTGCACATTCTTATGTGTACCAGAATGACTTTTGTTGGAGATAGAATTTCCCTCGGTTGTTTCTTTTGTTTCTGCAGTTGTAAGCATATTCAATTTTGTAGTTCCGCTATTTTTAACTTCAGCAGCTGCATTTTCTCTCATTCGAGCAGATTCCTTTTCTGCAGCTTCCTTTGCTGCCGCCTCAAGTGCTGCCTTTTTCGCTTCTTCAACTAATTTTGCAGCCCTGTGTCTAGCCTACAGTCAAACAGTATAAATTCACATTTGCCGAAGTTTAAAGTTAGCTCCATGTTACATGCCAATGCAATATCTAAGAACAAAAACAGACCAAAAGCCATTTTCTAATGAAGCAACTGAACACATTAACTGTGGTTTTAGCCTTTTAGGAAGAGGAGTACCAGATTAGCTAATAATGACAACAAAAGAAAATAACTGATAAGAATAAAGTACTTAGTACCCGGCTGCATAGATCTCTTTGTCAGACCAAGCACTACCATAAAATCATGTATTTTCTAACTACTTCCTCTCATGTTACCAGAGAAACCATGGTTTGAACTTTCCCAAGGAACTGCATAGTGCACAAAGATGGAAATGTTCTACTTCCTGGTGTAACTTATCAAGAACTAGGCTATGTTCAAAGTTTGGTTGATCCCAAGTTGCAGAGATAAATTTAAAAAATATATAAGTTATCTATATCCCTTGTATTCTCCATTCAATTAAACCACATACCTCATCTTCTGTGCCATATTTTAGCAGTCTGTATATAGTGGACGTTTTTCACAATATCACTGATGTGCTTCAAAACAAAGTTCCACATATCAGAATTGAGTCGGGATCGGCCGTCCAAAAAAACGATACGTATCAACTGTACCGGCGGTATCGATCATCCGTATCGGTTTGTATTTTAAAATAATTTTTAAAATACAAAAAATTTCTAAAAATTTTTAAAAATAACAATAATAAGATAAAATATAAATCATTCATATATAAATCTAAAAATTTAAAAATTATTATTATTTTCTTAAATTTTATCTCTGTTTCTACTACTCACACTCTATCCCTCTCATACAAATAAAAAAAATTCTTACTCTCTCCCTCACTTTCTCTTATCAAACTCTCTTTCCCACTCTCTTATTAATTTTCTTTCCCGCTAACTCTCCCTCTCTCTCACTATCTCTCTTTTATTAACTCTCTCTCACTACCTCTCTCTCTACCACTACCACTCCCTCTCCCTCACCCTCACCGACTACCCTCTCTCTCTCATTAACTCTCTCTCTCTCTCTCTTTTATTAAAACTCTCTCTCACCGAATCCCTTCTCTTGATCTCTCCCTATCCGATTCTATCTCCTCTCTCTCCCACTAACACTCCCTCTCTCTCACTGACTCCCTTCTCTCTCGATCTCTCCCTTTCCGATTCTTCTCCGGCGATGCTTCTCTGAGAAGCTTCGACAAGGTATTTTCTCTTTTTCTCTCACTCCTCCAACATGGTATTTTCTCTTTATCTCTCTCTCCATTCGATGAACTCTCTTTATCTCTCACTCTCATCTCTTTCTCTCTTTTTTTTCTTACTCTCCTCCCTATCTTTCTTCCTTTCTCTCTCCCAATTTCGATCAGATTCGGCCGATACGACTGATCCAAACCGGAAACCAATCGGGTATCAGCCGAAACCAGTCATTGTACTAGTTTCAGCCCTAGATTGGGATCAACCAAAACTTGGGACCATGCTTCAAACACATCTACCCTATATGTGCATAATTTCATCTACTGTACAGTTTTTAAATATTTTCCTACTTCCAATTAATATCTTCTATAATATAATATTAAAATGAAACAATGAAGTAAAATTACAAAAGCTAGCAGACCCCTTTCTTTTCCTCCCGTACACAAGTAACCCCTTTGCTCATATACCCACCAGTCTTCCCTTTCTTTTCTTTGACAATTTCCCCTTCCCTGCCCAAGCCACCCCACTACTCGATGGGTTGGCATCAATGGTGAGGGGAGGTAGTTTCTTTCTTCCTCCTCCCTCTTGTACAATGTGCTAAGGGGGGAAGGAGGCATTTTGGCTCCTCCAACTTGGGTTCTCCTATGGAGAGCACCTTCCCTTTTGTTCAATCCGTCCACATGTCCAGGAAGTCGAGCACTAGTCAAACTTCTATGCCAGCCATTATTCCCGGCTCGCGGAGCGGCATACCGGGAAAAAAAGAAATAACTAGGAGTTGGTGCCTACTTATTCTTCTCCAGTGGTCAGATTCATTGGATAGCTTTGCAAAATATAGGCCGACTAGCATTTGTAGTTGCTCGCCTGGTATTGTGGTAGCATGGAGTGAGATGCTCGAGTTATGTCAGACTTCATGTGCTTCACTATTGCCTGCGTTGGAGATTTGGTCCATAAGTTCTTGGGACTTACAACCTCATGTTGTAATCTTCGGTCTGGGTTTTCCTCTACCTGTTAAGGTCAGGAAAGATTGATAGTTTCTTTTCTCTGTTGGCGTTTTTCTTTGTTGGGCAGGCATTTTGCCAAAGTATTGGGGCTTTCAAGAGATTTGTCCCAACTTCCTCTTTTACCTTATATGTGTGAAGTTTTGTATTTACTGGAGTAATAATGCAATATCAACCAATGGCATTTCCTTCAAGATAGACATCAAATTAAGCAGTAAGTAGAACTATTTTTGTTTTCATATGTATCTAAAAACATCATTTTAGTAGTTCTTGTACTTGCTCATGAAGTTACATATCTATGTTTACAAATGTAGTTAAAACTAACCTCTGCTTCTTGTCTAGCTCTTTCTTGATGTGCTTTTTCTTCATTAAAAGCTTTCTCCTTTCTTATAGCTTCTTCAAGAGCTGCCTCATCTCTTATTTTGCGCTCTTCAATTTGGGATCTTTGCTCATGATCCCTTTGGACAGAAGATAAATGTTTATCAAGTACTTCTGCACTACAATGAAGCAATACAGTATAAATTCAGGTGCCTTTGAGTGACTAAAGGTCTTCAAGACATTGAAAATGTTGGTATCTGACAAACACCAACTGAAACTGAATTTTAAGGAGCAATATGTTATATGATCAAGAAAACAAGGAAATAGGGAATATCAGAGTCAAAATAAACAAAATAGGAGAAAAATCTAGGCCGTTAACTGAAGATAACATGGGCAATAGAAGAAACATATAAAAGAAATCACTTTTCCTTAAAATATAAGTATTATTAAGTGCATTGATGCACTTAAGTTCAGGGAAAGGAGGAAGTACAATACATCTTAAAGATACATCAAGAGCAAAATAGATCTTCAACACTCAGTCATCCAAGTCCACCACAGACAGAAAAAATAAAAAATAAAAAATAGAATCAATCTACCTACATAAAATGCTATAAATAGAATCAAACAATAATCAGACTAATGATGGATCAAGCCTCCAGGTGATGATGACCACCAAATATCAGAAATACAGAGGATCATTTTGTTAAATATTCCAGATAGCTATCTAGGATAGAAACTGATTTCTTTTTACTTCTTGACCACAGGGTTACATCCTGAAAGAAAGGTCATTCCTAGTCATCCTATTTCTATTCCTATTTAAGAATCAGAAAAAGGATTGTCATATAACACAAAACCATGTTCATCACCTACCCAAAAAGGACCAGCAAACATTTCATGATCTCATTCTTTACATAACCATATTTATACTTGAACCCCAACAACTAAACAGAATTTAAACTATTCCCTAATCTTCTTTGCTTTGTCCCCTTTTAATCATTCTTAGGCTTCATTTACTTTAGGAATAAAGTCAATTCTAGAATAGATATTCATTTTTGTTATTCTCAAAATGATGTCTTTATTTTAGGAATAGTTATTCTTATGTTCACTTATATTATAAAATAAGGATATAAAATTACTTTTGATGTGATATAAAGTGAATAAAAGATGAAAAAAAAGTGTTTCATTTTTTATAAAATTACTATAAATACCTTTTAACTTGATATAAAGTTAATGGGATAGATATTAAGGGTAATTTAATAATTGAGTTAATGTGTGGTATAAGATGTAATTTTAATAAAAAAAATATTTGTATTCTAGAACAGTCATTATTATGTTTAGTTATTATTCTGGAATAAGAAATTGTATTCCAAAATAAAAACAAGTTAATTCCCGGAGTGAACAGGGGCTTAGGTTTATGCATCCTCTAGCATCATCATTTTCAACATCAAATGGATCACATCATCACTATTTCTCCCAAGAAGCAATTCTCTAGTTTCATGGCATAAGTTGTAACCTTTTATCTTGTTAATGAAATTCTTCTATTCCTTTTCAGCCAAACTGACCAAATAATTGTAGCCATCATTGTATCCCATACTCTACAGTTTTTCTGCATTATTCTCCTTTTCATCCACACCACATTAATGTAGAATTTTGTGATCTACTTGATGTCCCATGTTGGAGATCTTAAGTCGAAACTCTCCAAGTTCAATTTCTTATGATATAACTAGCTATCAACTTTCAGCACATATTATTCTTGATTTAAGCAGTCTCCACCACCACTATGCACGAAGTTCAATACTAATAACATCTATATTTAAGATCCCTTACCTACTAAGTTCCTTTCTGCTGCAAACAACCAGCTAAGTAAAGAGAATGACTTTTCTTCTCCATCCAAAATAACCATAAGAATTTGCAACTGATCCAACCCATTTTTCTATGCACATACAGGAAATTTGAAGGGAAGTAATAGAATAGAATAGGGAATTTAAAGAGAAATAATATGATAGAACTAAAATAGCATTTGATAATTATCCCAGCCAACCATAGTAAATTGCTATCCAAAGTTCCAAATAGATAGTCACTTTTCCACCTCACACTGTAACATTCACCCAATGTTCTCTTGTTTATAACTTTTCTAGTTTCTACAGTTAATTATTACAAAGAAAAGAAAACTTAATAGAAAAGAAAAACCATTGAGAATTCAAAAGAAGATAATAGCATCTCTTGTTCAAAAAATTAAAGCATTACAGTTTGAAAAACATAGACAAAACATTTCATGGACGGGTAGAATAGAGAGAATAGATAATGGAATATGCAGCAAGGTAGCAGTAGAAAAAGGAATGTTGGGAATGAAAAAGTAGGAAGGAGCAGAATAGAGAGCCAAGTAACATAGCTAGGTAGAAAGGAGTGCAAGCTTCTTCACATAGACCATATTTAGTTAAGCTAGAATTTATTAATGGTAACTTGGTAAGGATTGGATCCACCAGATCTATCACCTACTGTTCTAATGTTCTATGGATTTAGATGTCCAAATGTGATTGTACTAATTGATTGACTCATAAAGAAGAAATTATTTTCTAAGGCTCCGATTGCTTTGAAAATAATGCTCAATCTAGAATTGGTATTCCTATATCTTACTAACATTTATTCTAACTAGGAATAATTATTTCTCTGTTCACTTATGATCTTAAATAATAGTGTAATGATTATTTTTGATGTACTATAAACTGAAGAAGAAGAGAAAAATAGTGTCTTTTATGAAATTATGAAAACATCCTTTGATGTGATATAAAGTAGATTGATAAGATAGATTTGACAGATAGACTTCTAAAGCACAATACTCTACATATTGTAATGCATTAATCCATGTATGCATTATCATTCTATATGCAATTGCTACATATTTATTACTGGCTCTGTATGCAATAGCTACATGTTACCATTCTCTATATATGAAAATATTATATGTTTTATTTTTAATTTTGGAATGGCAACATACTCATTTTTCCAAAAACATAGTTAAGAAATAATATCTGTTTTGACCATTAAAATTACTACTTTTTGCTTGTCAAAACAAACAATAAATCATCCACTAATTAAAGATTGACTACCATATTTTACAAAATATTTTTGCAGCATCCATAAAACCAATCTCTTTTCTTTATTCATCATACTGTTCTGCCCTTCCCTAGGTATCAACAAAAGGGAAAAAAATTACATGAGAAAAATATTTCCTAGGTTGCCCAATTGCTGCTGTTAGCATCTGTGCAGCTGCATACCACCTTTCAAATGCAAGAAATCCATCTACCACCAAGACCTCTTATCTTTAAACATCAATCACATTTTCCTACTTCCTATCAACGATGGCCGCCGTAAGAGGAGAAGAAAAAAAAAACTGAGAAACTCACCTTCATCGTCGCCAACCGCCGCTCGCCGCTCACCTGCCATCGCCGCTCGCCATCACCATCGCCGTCGCCCGAGCGCGTTGGTGCCCTAGCCTCTCTCTCTCTCTCTCTCTCTCTCTCTCTCTCTCTCTCTCTCTCTCTCTCTCTCTCTCTCGATCTCATCTCTCCCTCGGGCTAGGGCACCGACGCGCTCGGGCGACGACGATCAATGACGGCGACGGCGATCGGCAACGGGTAGCTCGACAGCGAGCAGTGGAACTATTAGGAGGGGTGCCGTGCGGCACCCCTCGTGCCATGTGCCGGTACGCCGCCGGCGCGGCCATCCAAGCTTCCTAGTACCATATGCCTTCTCAAAATTTATTCTTCTTGCATTTTCTCCTTGCATGATAATCAATTGGCTTAAAAAGCTTAAGTTATTAGGCAATAAAACTATAATATATTATATCTTACCTTCAAGATGCGGGTTGCTTAGTCTTTATACATCGTATGTGGATCTATAAAAGATAATAGGATATGCAACCCCTCCACATTTGATTGAACTCATGTCTTGGATAAAGGTACTAGCTTTGGTTCAATGTTTGATAACTAGTTGACCAAAAGAGCTCAAGCTAACAGACCGACAATGTATACAATATCGATAAGAGCGTGAAAAAGAATTACACTAAAGAATACAATTTCTTAGGAGTAGGGGTGAAAACGGATCGGATAGTGCTCAACTCATTTCCGAATCCATATTCGGAAGAATCCATATTTTTAGTCCGAATATGGATTCGGATACGGATATTTGACGGATAGCAAAATTTAAAACCGTACGCTAACTAAATAGATACGGATCGAATAATCTTCGAATACAGATCGGATAATTTTTAAATATGGATTGGATCTTAAACGGATATAAATCGGATCATAAAATGAATACAGATAGAATCATAAACGAATTATAACCTTTATTTTAGAAACAATTAACACAAATGACTATTTCAAAAATAAAATTTGAGTAATTAAAATTGTTAGTTTTGTTATTTATATATCTAAATTTACTATTTCTTGTATAAAGGCAATATAGTAATAAGGCTCTTATCCCTCCATTCGGGATACAGCATCCTACCTAAAAAAAGAATATGGCATCTGGTCCGAACTCCTAATTTTATCTATTAATTTCATTCCAAACATGAGATTGGTGTTACATCCAATCCCATCTTTATATCCCTTAAACAAATACACCCAATGGGGTCAATTGACGATTGATGAGTGTCTAACTACAAAAAATTTCCTACAACCCCATTCCAAACAATCTGCTCCTCTATTTCAAACCCATCATGCCTTTCACGAGAAATAAGCCCCTTCACAGTTCCGTCGACGAATCAATTCAAATATGGCTTCATCCTTTATCAATGACTCCATCCTCTCTGTCTCCATAATTGGCAAATAAACAAAGAGCAAACTTGAACAATTTTAAGACTTCATCATGCACAAGAGGAAAGAAAAAAAACACAAAAGAATTTTGTGCTGCTAATTTGTTGAGTCCTCAAAGGGAAAGGAAAGAGAACACAAACTTTGCCCAAAATAATCACACAAACAAAAACCATAGAGACATAACCACAAACATCGGGTGCGTAGTTCAAATCCAACGAAGTAAACATCAACAAAACAGAACCTTATTACGATCTCGACCAATGGAGGAGGCTTGCGCAGTTCCCCCACTGGCACAAACCACCTTCCTGACCCTACACACTCTTCATCCTTATACAAGTCCTTCGTCTTCCTCATTGCCCCCCGCGCACCGCCACAAGCACCAACTCAAAGAGGGAGGATTGGAGGAGATGAAGTTTGGTGACGCCGCGATGGAGTAGTGATAACGACAAAGAGGCCAAAGAGGTGTTGGCAATGAAGACCGTGATTGGTGATGGCAAGGAGAGATTTTAGAGAGAGGGGGTGGAGGCGGCTACTGATTGGGAGAGATGGAGAGGGTGGGATTAGTGTGATTTAGAGGGTTGGGAATTATATAAGTGGTTAAATGGATATCCATTATCCGAATTCATATCCGATAACATTAGCTATACTTGTATCCGTATTCGGATTCGAGTTTTTCTTAATAGACTATCCGTATCCAGATCCAAATCCAGACATTTTACTACACCCCTATCCGTATCCATATCCGAATTTGACGTATAGAATTTTTTAATCCATATCTGATCCAATCCGGATTGGGTAGTAGGTCAGGTCGAACTAAGTTCAACCCATTTTCACCCCTACTTAGGAGGCACTGGAATCATGTGTTGTTTTCTGAATAGTTCTATTTGTTAGCTAAGACTTGCACTTTAACAGTCTCTCCCAGACTTTAAGGTCGTATTTTTCAAACAATGATGTTCCTGACTAATAAGCGATAGTTATTTCTATCATGTACTTTATAGATATACTCAAACTACCATTATCATGAACTGAGACATGCTCTATCAGATGTGACTTTACTTCTCAAGTTATAAACAAAAAAATAAATTAATCAAGGCAATAATGATCACTTTTAGCCTTTTGAGAAGGCATGAATTGATAATAATGTCATTATATATTGCAGTGACTGAAGAAGGAAAAGCGCATACATCTTTCGTTGATATTGCTTGTCTAGTCTTCTGTCCATCTCTCGCCTTACTTCTGTATGTTTCATAAGTCGATCAATGACAGTAGATGCTCTATCAATTTCATTCTTGTGATAAACCTCCAATGCAGCTAACTTGCTCTTAACTTCTTCCTGAATTCATCAAATAGCTATAGATATGAGAATTTTTGGAAAAGGAATATGGAACTGGAACACAATACTCGCTACTGTACTTGTATAGAATCTAAATTGAATAAAAGAAAGAGAAAATCTTTTATCCAACATAAAAGTCAGTGAAGTAGAGAACTGTGACTTTTTGTAAGATGACCAAAATATTTTTCAGGTATTAATCATAGTAAATGACAATTTCTACATTTCTGTTATTCTAGAAGTAAACCTCTACTTAACTATCAGAAGTACAAAGATAATGATCCTTATGCAGCCTTTTCAATGACCAGATACTTCCACAAAAAAAAAAAACTTTCCACTAAACAAGAGAAAAGTTGACGAGAGAATTAGAAGAAAACTAAGTTTCAAGTCTGAAACTTTACAAGAATTATATGAAAACAAAAGAAAAAGAATAGTTGTACCCAACAGTAAAGTGTTAGCAAAAACTAAAAAGTGACTACGTTCTTTCCCATCTTAAAGGAAGATTATAGAGGACATCCTGACATCCTATAAAAAGAAAAGATATAACTATATAACTATATTAATTGATCTTTGTGACCTTAAAATAGTAGATTTCCTATAACATGAGGATAATGTGAACTTTTGAAGGATTAGAGATATCGCCAAAAAAAAATGCGAAGGACAAAATTTCTCCAAAGGATAGCAACAAGAAGAGGCAAAATATATTTCAGAAGTCTACCGTGCCAAGAGATTCAAGACAACATAGGCAACAATGAGCTGAAAGTAAATTAACATAAGTTAAATGTGCCTCAGGGAGAAACATGCGTCTTTGACAGTAGTTAGAAAAGAGAAATGATGCGTCACAAATAGACAAAAAAAATATCCAAGTAAAGCTAATAGAAGGAGCCAAAGTTTAATATTTCAATATCTAGAAGCATATTTATCTACTAATTGTAGCGAGCCAAATAATTTCATACTCTGGAAATATAAAAACAAGTACTTTTAAGTTTTAGAAGCTTTTGGTTTTTAGTAATGTTTAACAAAACAGCACTTTTAAGCTGTTTCAAATTAGGAAAATGTCCAACAATTATGAGTCCACTTTTGACCCAATCATTATAACAGTTCCATAATTCACGTACAACTGAAAATTACCCCTATTTTTTTTAAAATTTTAATAGTACTTCAATTGAAAGTTTGAAACCTATTGAGTTACTTATATATCACACTAGCATGACTATTTTTTCTTCCACTATATTAAATTATAATCATGCACACTAGGTTCTGTTTTAAGGGTTTATTTCCCCTCTCTAGCAGAAATTGGTTTCTTTTGATGGGATGTTAGCTAGATCTATCATCAACATTGACCATGTTCGGCTAAATTAAGTTATGTCAAAGAGTCTAATTCCAATCAAGGTCGGTTGTCTGCATGTATAAGTAGATATGGAGCTATTTCACTCACAATATATTTTCCTTGTCTTCATAGGAATGGATGACAAAAATCTTAAATCTACCATGAAATCCAGAGTTTCGCAAATCTTTAACAATTTATATCTCTAGTACTTGTTCCATATTTTGAAACGCAGCTAGCTGCATAGTCCTACTCCCTCTAATTGGATGGAGCTCTCTTCAATTTGGATCTATGTGCTTATTTAACTCTCTTCCTAATGCTATAAGTATGATTTTTGGTCCATATTCTTGAGTCTATATTTAAATATTATAGTATAAACTTATGTTGCTGGTACTGAAGACTTTTGTAGAAATAAGTATCTTTTAAAGTATTCACATAATGGATATTTTTTAATAAAAGATCACACCAGGGTGTGCACATCCATATTTTACATGGAACATGATAAAGTATATCAAAACCTAACCCATATTTTGGATCTAATGTATGCTAAATAAGCAAGCAGTTGTAACCATATGATCAGATAAGAATGATGAAAAGTAATGTTACTTTGCAATTGTATTAAGCAAAACAGATAGTAATCATAGCTAGAGTATTTAAGCAGCAAGGTGGAATAATTAAATGGCAGAGAAGAATTAATGTATCAACCACACATCAAGATACTGTTCCTGTTGGCAGTATCAAAGTAAACCATAAACTTAAACATGAAAACTGAAAAGGTGAGCTTTGCGATGATATTCATATTTAATATACATATGTTGTATAATTAAGAATTATCAGAAATATTAAGAATCTCAAAATGTCTTTGCAAGATTCTACAACCAATAGAAAAATGCTCAAGTATATCTTACTGATTGTGCATACTTTTATGTTAAGCCAATGCTCAGATTCGAGGTCGAACAGAATGCCTTCCTCCAGGCATTTTTTTGCCATCAGATTGGACTGAGGAGCTTCAATCTGTAATTCATCATCTGATTCTTCGAATTCACTAAAATTAAAGAAACAAGCAAATGAATAAAGTGCAGAGTGCAGTGTACAAGGAATATTTATTCCACCAAGACACAAATACAGCAGAAACTGCCACACTTCGCCACCAATTTCAATTCTTTGGACAATAATAAGATATTACCAATTGACATGCTCAGAGGACTTGTTAAGTTTGTAACATTTTTTTACTCAAACAAATACATATCCAAGATATTGTACAGGATTGCAAGTTAGACAAGAACAAAACATTCATTTTTACTAGTTTAGATAAGCAATGAAGAGAGAAAAATAAATAAAAAAAGGTCCCAAACTTTACCAATTTAAGTCATAGCATCCATCACTACTGTAAAGCCCATTTTCTTGCACCACTGACTGAAACCATTACATTGTCCTCAAATCCCCAATGGGAGCAACTAAGCTAGGGGCAAACAAACAAATGCAGTAATCAACAAGTACAACAAGAAAACAACAAAGCAGTACCTCAGATAGAGGTCGTTGCAAGAAAACCTCGTCCCTGTCACCAATGCCATACCACCATCCAGTTCATCCTCACTCTCCTTGTCCCCGGTATCATCATCAGATACATATATTATGAAGGGTTTCTTCATGCCTTTATCCAACATCCTTTCTTTGGTAAAAGACCTAAACAAACACCAAATTATTAAGAAAAAAACACCAAGAAACAGCAGCCCATGAGGATTAGGGCACACAAGAGACCACCAATCGGGTTTTTGCTTCAACGGTGAAGGGATCAAAGAAGACCGAGCACCACCGAGCTGGAGCTCCAACGAGTTGAGCTCAGAGAGGAGATCATCCAATGTCCAATTAGGATCTGGATCAGGGGAAGGCACTGCAGGGGAGTTCTTTGGGCATGGGAGCTCCAATTTGATGAAACCCCTACAAGAAAAGCAGCCAAGAAATAAATTTCAAGAAATGGATTGTTTAGAAGAAGGATTCTTGAAAACTTACATAGATGCGAGGAGGTCTTTGGGGATGAATCCAATAAGGTCAGAGATCGAGCTGCAATTCTGATGCTATTAGAGTTGGAGGTGATCGGTGGATGGGTATGGAAGGGATTCACTCTCAAAGTGATGGCCCACTCTATTTCTGCATCAGTAATTCAGTTATTTTCCAATAGGCTCCAGTTTTAGACTAATAGTCAATTAGACCCTAAGCAAGCTTGTAAAACTGCCCCTCGCCAAAAGGAAAGTAATGATTTACACCCCATCTTTTCATATTTTCATGGTTCACATGGAATTTTTCATAAAAAACCACCCAAAGGCTGCAATTAGTCAATATGACGAACCTTAACCATTAGCGCTGACTAAGCTAAACATACTGGAGGCTAGTGGTTGGGTCATATCTTACTATTTGTTCAAAACTTCCCTCAAGTATAGGGGTGATTTATCATAGATTTTTCATATGGATACTATGCATATAGTTTCAGCATGTTTTAAAATGGTTGGTCCAGTTATTCAATCTATGTAAAAATGAATTTTTACCATAACATTCCTCTAATTTAATTTCAAAGCGAAAGGATAGGCTATGGAAGTGATAGCATTAGATTTAATATGACTTTGGAAGTATACATTAAGGCAAGTAGCAAGAGCCGCTCCTAACATTGGTCCTCATAAACACCAATTTACTGTTTCTTCTAGATTTGGGAAGATCAACTCATAACAAAAGCAGCCAAAGAGAGCAAGCTCTTTTGTTTAGTATATTAGTAGGAGCTCATGATCTATTAAAAAAGGTTATACAAATTAGTAAAATTATGACATTGCACTAATGCTAAGCTCGGATTCTCCGAATAGGATTCTTTTGCAAACTAGTTTTTTTTTTAATTAAAGCGCTTTTGGTGAAGGTATATCACTATTAAAGTTAGTGGTTCTTCACTTGGGTATTCTCTTGATGTTGTTATTAGATTGTTACTATACCTAGGAAACTGCTGAGCTTAAGAGTGGTTTATTTTCATTGAAAATGGTTTAATCTATTCTTCTAAAAAATTTGGAAACTAGCATTCGTAACAAGTTTGAAAAATAAACATTTTGCCAAAACAAAAAAAGTTCCTTCAATAGAAAAAATAAATAAACAAAATGTTTTCACCTAAATAACAGAGGAAAATCTTTTAGATACTCCCTCAAAGAGATATGAGAAAGGATCTTTTAAAAATTAATCAGAACTAATTTGAATCAAATTGAATATTCTTTCATTAATGCCTTTCTAGCAAGCTTCTAACATGAGGTGCTCTCTAAGAATAAAATAAATAAAAGAAAAAAAAGATATCCAGAACAAGGGGCTTAAAATATAAAAACTGAAAAGCTAGAGTGTGAACCGTAAATCATGAAAATGTAGAACGTGAAATGCAATTTTCTTTAATAATCAAGGCTAGCATCTAAACCCTGAACCCAACGAGAGAAAGGAGATAAGAACATAACTTTTTGTTTGCATATAACCACCTAAATTTCTGCCTAGTACAAACAAACTAAAGAAATAAAGCAAAAAATCATCTCAATCCAGAACATTTGCCCGAGTCAAAGCATTAGAATTAAGGTAACATCTTGGATCCAATTGGAAAAAAATTATCAAGAACAATGCAGCAGCATAGGCTATGGAGGAAAACAAAGATACGACCAAATAAAACAAAAATGTAATCACGCTAACTGTGGCATTTCATCAAACATTTGAAGCCCCGCATACCTGCTAAGTGACTGAAGCATCTTCTTCCGCGACACAAGGCGCATTTGCCGGCGTCGGAGCAAGAAGCTGCGCCGGGGACCTCGAAATTCCTAAAAGGGTACGGGAAGGAGGGAGATTTGCCAACGCAAGGGCGCCGGCGCACCTTCCAATTCCCGACCAACCCCGACAACTCCGCGTCGGCCGCGCTCGAGAAATTCGGCTCGAGGTCGAAGAAGTCCGCGAAGAGGGGAGGAGGTGATGGTAGAGGGCGGCGGCGACTAGAGGGAGATGGGGGCAGGAGCGAGCGAGCGAGAGAGAGAGAGAGAGAGAGAGAGAGAGAGAGAGAGAGGTGTTAGCTGTTAGGGGGTCGAGTCGGGTTAGATAGTTGGGTACTCGGGTTGTAGAGTAATGGATATCCGGCATCCGAATCCAGATCCGACTAATTAAAATTTTACTGGATTTAAAAAATAAATAAAAATTATATCCATATCCGAATCCAAATTCAAAGTAAGTAATAAATTTGGTATTTCAATTATTTAGATTTTTTTTTATTTGAGGAACTCACTGTAATCTTCTTGTTGAAATAAATAAAAATATTTAGATTTTTGCACTCCATAATATATGAGTATTTTTGTATTCGAATCCAAATCCCAAGTTGTAGCAAATTGGAGTAAGAATTAGTGTGAGAAAAGGGGGCAACCTAAAGATTATCCAAATGGTAAGCCTAGGAATATATCATTCTTCTTTGTAGCAAATTGGAGTTCTACTATTAATTGCCACACTAAAGAGAGTCAACAATGTAGATAATTGGCTAGTGGAGTATACCATTTTGGCACCAAGCTGAGGAGACTAATTGAAGTGGGGTGCAATTGCTTTTAGCAATCAAAAATAGTATCTTGTTGACCATCACTTCAGTTGAAATTTATTCAATTTATTACTGTTGATTGATTAACGCAAGTCAATTTTCTAGATGTTCATTGGCCTCCAAATTCCAACCCTAAGACCCTTTTTGAATTCCCTAATCTGAGTAATTTAATTAATTTGAAATTTTAGTTTTCTTTAAATTTACTATTTAGAACCAATAATTTGAGGTCAGATTTGGTTGGAAATCATTTACTAAACAATAAGTTTTATTTTCAACTAAAAAATAAAAAAGAATTATTTAGAATTGGAGTAAATTAATTCATATGAGGTCTAATTTTCTTTTATTGAAAAAGTTTCCATATAAAAAAGAAATTATAATATGGTCTTTGCGTTTTTTAATCTATTCAGAACTGATCAGAGTATAATTCTACCATAGAATTTAATTGGTATCATAGCAAGTTCTTCTTATTAAAGGCAGAGTCTAGATACAGATTTACTTGAAGTTGGCCAATCAATCGTTAGATATTCAATTCCAGCTAGTTCTAAGTATTCCTATCAAAAAATTAGAATGAGAATCTTTCTTAAGTCTACATATGAGCGGATTTGATTATCAGTTGTAAAAATTTTACCTAGATTGGTGATGTAGGAAACTGACACTAAAAAATATGTTGATAAGTGGAGCAAGTTCAAAATTGAAAGCAAGAGATGGAATAGTAAATTTATCAATAAAATTTTTAGTGGTATCTCTCAAGATAAATCTACATCTACCAGATCACAAAAAGAAGCATATGGCATACTTGAAACTATGCATGAAGATGTGTGCAAAGTAATATTTTCTAAATTATAAAGATTACTATTTCCTGCAAGACTCTTGGGATAGAAGATTCAGAAACTTTTGATGAGTTCCATGCTAAACCGACTGATATTATAAATTCCATAGTTATCAGAACTTGCATATGCTGACTTGATTAAAGTTTGTTAATTCTATCATTAGGTCAATTGATTTTTACCAAATCAATTGCATTTTAGATCTAATAATAAAATTGAATCAACTTAGAGGTCAATTTGCCAGTTAATCAATTCAACCACTCGATCCGGTTTGGTTCCATTAATTTTAGCAAATTCAAGCTTCAACCTTAGTGAAAGAATCCATGAAAGTAAGATTGTAATAAAAACATTTGATTCCTTCCTAAAATATTAAAGATTTCAACCAAAAGTATCTTCCATTAAGAAAAGTAAATACATTGATTATATCAAAGTTGAAGAATCAATAGATAATCTATAAACTTATGAACCTTCACTCTGATTTCTGCAAAATGTAGAAGTTTACTAACTCTTAAAATGAAGATTTAAGTCCGATGACAACTTTGACATGATATTATGACTTTATTTGTAAAGAAACTTAAAATGTTTTTTAATAATAATGCGGTAAGTAAAATTAAAAGAAAGAACATTGAAAAAGAAAATTCGCAAACGAAACAAATTCTTCCCCTAATATAACTCCGACTTTCGAAGGCATGAAATCCAAGAATACAATCCAAAGTGATATAGTTCTATTACAAATGTCAAAGATATGGACACTTTGCTCAAGAATGTCCAAATCTAAAAAATAAAAGTAAAGCTATTTGAAGAACATGAGATGATTTGAATGATTCCAACATTGAAGAATATGGTTCTAATCAAAATAAGCTTGTTACTTTTACTATCTTGTTATTCACTAATAATTCTAATGTGACAATTTCAAACTATCTAGGTGCACTTTTTCATGAGTTATGCAAGTTGCATAAATCAAATATGAAAATAATAAAAAAAACTTAAAGTGTGCAAATAGAAAAAAAAATGGTGTATCTAATTAAATTGAAGATCTAAATGTTGAGTTTGAGAAGGCATAAAAAAAGATAAGAGGATCATATATGAAAATTTGGAAATTTCTTTCTCAATTTCTCAAATTTGAAAAGGTCTCTTTTAGATAAAATTCACTTCTTCGAGTGAATGATCATGAACAATAAAGTTCAAGAGAAGGCTTGCTTGAGAGAATTCAAAATTTAGAATCTAAATTATATATGTCTTATCTGCTTAAAAAATATATATGTAGATTCATAGTAGTTGAATTAGTTATTTAGAATACAAAAGGAGATAAACAAAAAAAAGGAAGAGAATTAGCTATAGGAAGTATCTCAATGAATATACCATCTACGACGACAAAATGAAGTAATCTGAAACTTATGTATGATTATGATAATAGTCATGCTATAAGTAGGAATGATCTTAATACAAAATCATTTATATTACGTGTGATAGATATGAGTTTAAAAGTCATACTAGAGCTAGATATTTCATTACTTATAATACATGCTATACATTCATAATGAGTGTGACGATATGTTGTAAAACAAACCAAGGAGTCTAAAAATAGGAAACTTACACAAAATTTCATATATATATATATATATATATATATATCATTTGACTATGATGAATTTTTGGTTTTTGAGATATCAAGATTTTTTTTATTAGTTTCGTTCTTTCATTGGTGTCTTTTTGGTCTTTGGTTACAAAAAGAATAAAAATTTAAAACCTAGAGGTACCAAAAATTACTAGGCTTATGGAATATTTTGATATGAAACATTGATTTATGAGTCACATTGCACATTTTTTTAAGCTTTATTGTTGTATTTCTTTTGAGTATGTCTTATATTATTCTCTAATGAGAGTAGATCGCATTTTGACTTTACAAGCTAATTAATAGTATGAACCATATATTGAATTCATGCTAAGATTATATTTCATTCAAGGATTATCTATGTCTACACATTAACATATGCACATATATTTTTTTTATACTGGATTGATAAAAAATCTACGTGCATTTGCAGTGAGTGTATATATTTAGAAAATATATTGAAAAATGCTATCTTAGAAGAAAGGCATAAAAACATCTTAGCATAAGTGTTCTAACTTTGGACTAATTAGTGTTTGACAAAGTAAAAATATAAACTCAAAATGAGAAAAAAGAAAAATCATATTAAAAAAACAAATTGTCCGTGTAGCTTGATTAACAAAAATTACCTTATAAATATGACCATTGTTGTATATTAAAAGTAATTTTATGTTTATGTTATAAATTGGTTTGACTTCTAAAGTTGATCATGTGTTAGCTTATGTGATAATAAAGCATGGTCGAATTTTTTTTAAAAATATTTAACATTTTGCATCACGTTGAATGCTGAATTTTTAGCTGCACAAGTCAATATTAATGTCTCTAATCTAAGTCTAATATGCATCTAGGTATCATTGATCAACTTGAAACACTATGAGTGAGATTCATCTTGAAAATTTAAAATATCAAATCAGGTTTGATTTGATTTGATGCATTGACTTCTCTAATTCTCTGAAATTCTTGTTTATAATACTACTTACCTTCTAGTGTCATGCAATTTGATTGATTTTCTAAATTGTTTAGATTTTAGACTTGACTATTATTTTTTATTTAGTTTGAAGCGAATCCTTGTCAATTTGCAATAAGGTTAGAAGCCTTAGTTTGGCATGAACTGACCTCACGATAATTCAAACCAAATTCTAAGGTTATATTTAATCTAATCTTATAGTTTTTTACCCCCAAAATTAATTTTTTTATCTTTCAACTATGCACCTCTTTTGATTTTCTTGGATCTACTCTGGTTTAAGATCCTAGTTAGTTCGAGAAAATTATCATCCAAGAAGAAACCTATGATTGCTCCCAAGATCTTTTTGCATGATGAAGCTAAAAATAGATATCAATTAATGTATATGCGTAGAAGAGTTTTGACTGAATAAGAGGTAATCATAAAACAATCTCTAAGAGTATTATCTACCATAAAGTTTTTAGAGTGGAGGTTGGGTGGGTGTCTTGAAGATTCAAAGAGATACAAATGAGGAGATTGTGCAAGGAATTTGTATTTTAATGTTTCATATACTGCACTTGAAAAATGAAATCTTATGTTAAAGGTGGGAGCTTGACATTGAAAATATCTACATTTGTGATGAAAATATTCATATATTGATTATTTAATTTATTTAAATTTTAAAATAATAAGATAAAACTAACTAACTTGACTCGACTTTACTCATATGGTCGGATTCTAACACTTTCTATGGTAGAGCAGCCAAGATACCCTTATGCACCAACACTTCTACAAAACTTCAAGAAAGTTATCTAGTTGTGTGTGAGAAATCATCAACTTTGACATCTTAGGAGATGATGATTATGTACAATAACTTGATTACTTTCTACATGGTACTCAGTCTATTCATCTTCTATATTATTTGGCTAAAGAGGAAGATGAATGCACAGATCATGAGCACATTTATTTTCTACATGCTATTAAGACAAATCTTTAGAAGATATTTATTCTCGAAGCCTTCATCTCTTTTACTTTGTGTTATGAATAAAGTCATCATAGATTGATTAACCCCATTCACTTATGAAATAGGAATAATCTTCTTCTAAAATAAGCCTCATTATTATAGTATAGTAACAAAATAACTCAGCTTATTAAATGAGTTATATAGATCATATCATGTTACATATTTAATAATCGAGTCGTGTTTATGTTTATTATATTGACCAATTTAATAATTGAGTCGTATTTGTTTTAGGGTGATCTCACCCAACCCAAACCTAAACCCAATTTACCTAGCCCGATTGCCACTACTACTCAAGGAAATGCTAAGTAATTTATCTATAAGTTATAGGATATATCTCATAGAGCAATATTTTTACAAATTGTGAAAATAGCTACTTCAAATAATTTGAGTGTTTGATTGTTAAATTCAAATATCCTAAAGCACGTCAAAGGAGCTGAATTATCTATGTCTATGATGACGCAAGTACTAAAGATCAAAATATACATAAGTTTTCTATTTTCACATGAGTAATTCTTCGCAAGGGAAGTATGTAAGAGAAGACTTAAACACTCTAGCATTAAAATATTATGGAGAGAGTATAAATAAATCTTATATTTATCTTAGTGAAATAGATTTAGTTTAACTGAGTTCGTGATTTTTTTTCTGTTGATAGAGAGAGATTTTTTATACACATCAAAAAATTATCTAGGTCATGAGTTGTCCTACTTCATATTGGTTTTGTGTTATTAATATCTATTGGCCTAGTTATGATAAAAACTCTCCTACACAAAATTTCAATTTTAATATATAGATTCATTATATACTTTTTAAATAATGAACTCTCCTAAGACAACTTTAAAATTATTTATAACATTTTATTTTATGTTTTTAAGAGTTTTTTTTAAAAGTATTTTAGATTTTATTTTTATTATCATTTACACTCTACTATATGGATATTTTGAGGTACTTTTATTTTTACTTTTTTAAAAGTAATAAGATATCCTTGAAGGGTTCAGGTGAAAGTTATCTAGTTGTGTGTGAAAAATCAACTTTGACACCTTAGTAGATAATGATTTTGTACAATGACTTGATGACTTTCTACATGGTGCTCAGTCTAATCATCTTCTACATTATTTGCCCAAAGAGGAAGATGAGTGCACTAGATCATGAGTACATTTACTTTCTACATGCCATTAAGACAAGACTTTAGATCGATTTAGCTTGGAGGATATTTGTTTTCAAAGTCTTCATCTCATTTACTTTGTGTGATGAATAGAATTATCGTAGATTAATTAGCCCCGTTCATTTATGAAATAGGAGTAACATTCTTTTGAAATAAGCCCTATTATTATGGTATAATAACTAAATAACTTTGCTTATTGAATGAGTTATATGAATCATGTCATGTTACCCATTTAATGATCAGATCGTGTATATATTTAATATATTGACCAATTTAATAATATAGTCGTGTTTGTATTAGGGTGATTTGACCCAACCCAAACCCAAACCCAATTTACCCTACTCGGTTGCCATTGTTACTCAAGAAATGCTAAGTAATTTATCTGAGTTATAGGATATATCCCACGGAGCAATATTCTTACAAGTTGTGAAAAGAGCTACTTCAAATAATTTGAGTGCTTGATTGTTAAATTCAAATATCTTAAATTATGTCAAAGGAGCTAAATTATTTATATCTACAATGACGCGAGTACTAAAGATCAACAGGATACATAAATTTTTACTTTCACATAAGTAATTCATCACAACGGAAGAATGTAAGAGATGACTTCTTAAACACTCTAATATTGAAATGTTGAGGAAAGAGTATAAATAAATCTTATATTTGTCTTAATGAAATAGATTGATACAGTTTGACTGAGTTCATGATTTTTTCCTATTAATAGAGAGAGATTTTTTATATACATCAAAAAATTATCCAAATCACGAGTTGTTCTACTTCATCTTGGTCTTATGTTTTCGATATTTATTCGCCTAATTATACTCTCCTACACATAAAATTTTAATATTAATATATAGATTATATACTTTTTAAAATAACGACCTCTCCTGCTTTTAAATTATTTATAACATTTTATTTTATATTTTAAAGAAAATTCATCAAAAGTATTCCAGATTTTATTATCATTTACATTCTACTAAATGGATATTTAAAGTACTTTTAACAACAATTTGCCCTTTAAGCATCTCTTTTTAAAATTTTCGTAATAATTAAAAATAGCTGGCAATTTTCTACTAAATTAGTAAACTTTTGACATTTGCCATTTAAGCATCTCTTTTTAAATTTTTTGTAATGTCCATAAGGTAACAAACAGAAAAATTGAGATGAAAAAATGAAAACAAATATTTTCACAGAAAATATTTATATAATTAGTCGATGTAGAATAAAAATGGTATTTAAAATACAAATACATAGTTTATAACTATAAAAGAATCTCCAACCGAGCTCTAAAACACCAAATTAGGA
The DNA here is from genome assembly GCF_019914945.1 of Typha latifolia. NCBI lineage: Eukaryota > Viridiplantae > Streptophyta > Magnoliopsida > Poales > Typhaceae > Typha > Typha latifolia. Next base: position 5,735,428 of record NC_133100.1, read on the forward strand.
GTCCGGTGGAACTTGATACGATTCGATCCATATTGGTTCCACGCGTGGCATTGAGTTTGTTAGAAGTAATAAAAGTAATAAAAGTTGAGTTTGTTTATTTAGTTGAGTTTGTTAGAGGTAATAAAAGTATTTTTGCTGAGGCGTGTTCGAACATAGGGACCGCGTTCGAACAGGAATGTGAACGCCTGTACACGGTCGCAAAACTAGAGAACGCAAATTGCGCGTTTGAACGGAATTGTTCCGTTCGAACGCGGTTGTTCAAACGCTTGCATACATTCGCATCGATAGAGAACAAAAATTCATCGTTCGAATGCGATTGGGCGTGTTCGAACACACCATGGCGAAAGTGTGAGTTTTGTTAGGATTATTTAGAGTTGTTTAACTCAGTTGATGAGTTCTTAGGGTGAGTTTCTATAAATATACGGAGGAAACCTTAATTTGAGTTTATCTTGGATAATTAAATTGGTTTTGGCATTTATCTCTCTCTCAACTTATCTCTAACAATTGGTGCCCTCTCCCACCTCCTTTTTTCCATCGCCCAAGTATTTGGTTAGTCTCTTCTAGCTTCTAACCCCCCTCTTCTACAACTTCTCCCCCTTCACACCAAGAACTAAACCTACCATCTATCTAGCCATTGGTGGGTTATCAAGCTAGGATCTAATTGACCTTCAGCCACTATTTAGTCTATATCTTGAAATCTAACCATTCGAATATTGTGATCTTAGATTCATTAGAAAACTCTCTCTAAGAGCAACAACATATTCAAAATTCAGGAGGATCCATCAGTTAGATTGTTCGCAAATCCCCTCGGAAGTTACGAACTTCATCGAGTCCAGAACCGTTGCAGATCAGATCAAGCCGATTCGTAATAGATTTCTAACTGAGCTTCAAATAGGGCTCCAAATTTGGAGCCCCATCTAAGAGTTTGAAGCCCACCTTTCATACTATTCAACTTTTTAAAATTCCAATTTTACACTATAAAAGTTTAATCCAAAAATTTAAATTTCGTCTGTATCCTTTATTAAATAATTTAGTTAGTTAAATTAAATATATAATTATTTTACTGATCAATTTTAATAAAAATAATATCTTTGGAAATGTCACATCGAGATCTTTAAAATGAGTATAATATTAAATTATTTTAAAATTTTATTTTGTGTAATATAATTTTGATGCATTTAATTAAAATTATTTATGAAACCGTTGAATATTAGTCAACCTATTAAGTGATTTAAAATACAACATATAAATATATATTATATTAATTAAATAATAAACATTGAGTCAGGTGTATTGCAATGCACGAGTCTCTTGGCTCTATATTTAGAGCTTTTGGGAGCAAATTATCACTATTTCTTTCGTACACTTTAATTTTTTTTTACCATATACACCACCTAGTCCATTTTTTATTTATTTAAAGGTATGTATAGTTTCTTAATTCAAATAAGTATATATATGAATATATTTTTTTTAATTATGGTGTCGGGGTGCATGTGGGTTAAAAAAAGAAAAGTCACCAGAGTGTATGCAATAGTTCGGCAGTCCGAGTGAAATTATCTCATTAATTTATTTAGTAAGTAGCGGAAAGCCACACCCTTGGAATTAAATCCTAACCCCATGAACACACTCCCCCCTCTTCTTGAAAACAACCCTGAGCCCATTCTTCATGTACAAGGTGGTGTTGAGCTTGGGCGCCACCTCCTGCCCCTCCACCACCTCCACGCGATATCTCAGCAGCATAGCCGCCGCCACCGCCTTCATCTGCATGTACGCGAACTTCTTCCCCACGCACAGCCGCGGCCCGCCGTTGAACACCGCGTACTTGAACTGGCTCTCACTCACGAACGCCCCCTCCTTCAACCACCTCTCCGGCCTGAACTGCTCGCAGTCCTTTCCCCATAACCTCTCCATCCTCGCCATCGAGTAGATTGAGTAGATCACTCTCGCGCCTTTCCTCACCGCCGTGCCGTCGGGGAGGACGTCGTCTTCCAGCGCTTCTTTGAAGTCGACTGGGACCGACGGGTAGAGGCGTAGCGACTCTGATAAGGCCGCTTGGAGGTAGTCCATCCTCTTCAGGTCGTCGACGGAGAAGACGACGGCTTCGTTGGTGTTGGTTGGCTTCGCGACTTTATTATGGAATCTTGTTGTTTTAGCTATGTCGGAGATCTCGTCAAGGATGCGTCGCTCGACGCGCGGGTGGCGGTGCAGGAGCCAGAAGAACCACGCGAGCGCGACGGAGCTAGTGTCGCGGCCTGCCAGGATGAAGCTGATGCAGAAGTCTTTGAGGAACTTGTCGGAGAATTTGACGTCAGACTGGATCAAGAACCGAGAGAGGAGGTCCGACCTCCCGATTACCGAGGCGTTCTGATGATTCCGGAACTCGTTCCGGCGGTCGGACACTGTCTTCTCCGCGAACTCATGGACGATTTGTATGGCGGCTCTAAGCCTTCTCTCCGTGCTGACTTGGAAGGTTTTCATCGGCTTCCAGATGAACGGCGGCACGATGAAGCGGAACAGCGTCAGCTGCGTCGCCTGCTCGAACGCCCTGGCGAACGGGATCTCTGGCAAATCAACGGCGAGGCAGCCCGGATCGATGCCGAAAGCTGCGACGCAAATATTATCGAAGGTGAACCGAAGAAAAATCTCCTGCAGTAGAGGTGAAAATGGATTCGGATAGTGGTAAATGTATTCATTTCTTTCAAGATACTGATATGGATAAGATATATAGTGAATGAAAAGTGAAAATAATTAGCATATCCGTATAACATGAATATAGATCGGATATATTCCTATTTGTTTTCGAAATTCATAATAACTTATGACGTCAGTAAGATCTGCAGCATAATTAGTAATTATGTACTAAAAATAGTACGTATGAAAATATAGTGGATATTGATTCAAATACTATTATTTCATATTATATTTGCATAAACTATCTGAACAGATATACAAATTTAAATGTCAGATGAATAAAAAAGTCTCGACCCATATCCGGCGACGACCAATTTTTACACTATACCTGCAAGTCGACGCTTGCTTCTTCTGCTTCGGCGCTGGCCAGCCGGTCGAGGACGAGGAGCAGCTTCCGATGCACCAAATCCCTCACACTCGTCGCCGCATACTCAACGAACCGGCTCGAGTGCATCTCCAACGAGGCGGCCCGCCGCTGTTCGCGCCACACCATATCGTCGGAGTTAAAAATGCCGTCGCCGAGGAAGTCAGCGAAGCGCTCCCGGTAGTACCTTCCTTTCGGGAAGTTCGAGAACCGAGTCTTGAGCATGTACTCGACGTTGGCCGGGTCGGCGGTCACAACGCCGTGGCTGCCGCCGAACCACATGCCGCGGTAGGCGAACGTCCCGCCAGCTTCTCTGATAGAATCGGTGATCCAGTTGTAAACGTCGCCGATATGGAAGAATAAGGTAGGGATGAGGCCTAGTACTGGCCATAGCATTGGGCCTTTGGTGGTTAAACGATGGATACTTGCACTGCATAAGAATAGGCAAAGCAATGCAAAGGCCAAGTCTGAGAGCTTAACTTGGTGCGTGATTTGGGTCCAGAGAAGGACAGGAATGGGTGCCATATTTTTCTTTTCTCTTCTTTTTTATTGGATTGGTGATCTTTGAGAGACAGTTGAACGCGTGGGAGTTATGTGTATATATATATATATATAAAAGTAAAGTACGTAATGATGTTTATGGTAGGACGAGGATGATAGGATTGCCAACAGCTTCCTTGACTTGATTCCAATTGGAATTAAGTGCACAGAGAAAGGTGGTGCATGAGCTTGGTAGGTCTATCATTTATGACACTTGCAGAGTAAGGGTTACTATTTCCAAGTCATGGAATATTGGTAGGTTAGGAGGATGGAAGAGGATGAGGAAATATGTGGGTGGATAGTCTCACATTGGAAAAGAAGTAAAATGAGAAGAATTTATATTGATCGTTGGAGAGTTTTTGATCCAACTAGGCTTTCTTATATACTTATAAACTAGAGAGATATTATTTTGCAATATGAGGCATTTAAGTTATAACCTAAGATTTTTCAGCTGAGTTTTAAGGTTTATGTCCATCGTTCCAAATAGTTTTCACTATTTGAACTAAATTTAGATGAATCTTATTTGAGTGTAATTTAGTTGGTTTTGTTTGAATTGAAATGAAATAAATATTTGATCTCGTAGTTTGGAATGATGTAGGAATTAGTTTTAATGTTTGTTCACTTTTATGAATTCAAACAGAAGAGTCGGAAAAACTAGAATTAATATTCCTAATCCATCTAACTGCTGGTAGTGGGGTTTCAAATACGGCTTGGGCTTTTGTGTTAGTAGTACTTAACGAATTGGAAATTAGAAATTGTGCATTTAAGTACATATCCAGCTATAATCTGATTATAAACAGTGTGTGTGGACTTATCACCATCCATCTTAGCATACCTAATTTCATTCATGTCATCTTGTTACTAAAATGATGGTAGATAGAGGTACTTATTGACATGCAGAGTATTTCTCATAGGAAATTGTGTGCAAGTTTACAACAGCAACAACGATAATAAAAAAATTCCACCTTATGGGTTTATTTTGATTCAATCACTATAATCCCAGCCTTTTATAAAATATATCTATTTAACACTGTTGGTTAAGTTTAACTCAATTCACTTTAACATATAAATCTAGAAAGAAATATTCAATCATATCTAAGGTTATATAAAATTTCTAGTTATCCTCAACAATGCATAAGATGAGGTATGAAGTTATATTTTTTCTTCCTTTTTTTTTAATAGATCATAGCTAGTAGGCAAACCATAGTTTAAACAATATATAGTCCTACAAAATATAGTCTAAATAATATATAGATCACACAATTAGGTTTATATTTTCAGAAAATTAGTACAAACTATGCTCATGTAATGCTTAAGTGGGAAATTTATTAAAAATCAAACCCAATGTTTCGCGCGGGAATCAAACCCATAATTTCTTATGGATTGGCAAGGCTTGACCGCTGTGCTACATTTTATTGTATCAATTTACTCTTATATCACATATGCATAGCAAATAATAGGATTGTCAAGAATTCTCAAATGCTCAGCTTATTAAGGATAGATCTCTAGGTAGAATATCCTCAAACCCATCTAATGCAAATAAACTAGAGACCTAGGATACAAAGCATGATCTACTAAAGATAAGCTATAAAGAGAAACCAAGATATGCTCACCACCGTCAGAAAAATGTGCAATTCTTACATGGAAAATCTTTCTCGCAAGAGAAAAAGAAAACTATGAACCTAACCAGCCATATCAAATCTATTACATAATAAATGATGATATAAAATACACTTACAACAAAGATACACACTTGGCGTTGCTATACACCCACAACAATAAGGTAGTGATCCCTCTTGCAAGGTTCACTTGCCCACAAGTCACCCACGGTGAGCTTCTCCTTTATGCCAATAGATCATCTCCAGCTTAGTATGTTCTCTCGATTTGAATCTGTGCCTCACAAGAGTGTTACGACGAGCTACGATTCTAAGCAGGCCAATGTCTTCTTTTTTGAAGCTCTGATGTGGATGTGACTTAGAGACGTGGTAATAGATCTCCTCTCTTTTTCTCTGGTGCTCTTAGGGTTTCATTGATATGAGAGTGATAACTGACCTCGAAGAGTGCCTTTTACAGTGAGAGGAGATCAATTAAGATGGATGGCTCAAAATTTTCAATCAGTTACTCCCATCATTTTTAGCATAGTGCTAGTGTGTGAATGTCTACAGTTTCATCTAAACTCCCATAAGTGAAAACTTAGGGTTTATATGTAAACATAGTAGATAGCGATCTATTAGGCATAATTATATATGGCATAGCATAATTGTAGGGATTGGTTCTATATATAGATAAAAGGATCTGATTATATATGACGTAGCATAATTGTAGGGATTTGTTCTATATATAGATAAAAGGATCTGATTGTATAGGATTCTGATTGCATAGGATCATGAAGATATATTCTGCATTGTCTATATAAAGAGAATGACACCCCTCACGGGATTTTGCAGCTAATAGCTTTTCTGACTTGGTATCAGAGCCTAATCCCATCTTCTTCGCCATGACTTCTTCCAATCTCGCTTCCAACACCGCCGGCGCCCGGTCTCCTCCCCCGAGCGCCTCCATCATGACCACCACTTCTTCTTCTTTTGCCAATACCATTACTAGTAGGCTAACTCGCACCAATTTCCTCCTATGGAAGGCCCAACTAGTCCCCATCCTCCAGGGCATCTAGCTCTTTGGCTATCTCGACAGCACCACTCCCATGCCGCTAGCCACGGTGACCGAAGGGACTGGCACTACCGCCAAGCAGGTGGAAAATCCTGCCCACGTCAATTAGATCATCCAGGATCAGGCGATCTTGGGTGGTCTCCTGTCCTCCATGATTGAGGACGTGCTGCCTCAACTCACGCGCGTCGGCACCTCTGCCGAAGTGTGGACGACGCTCCACACAACATCGAGGGAACGCTGTCCAGATCCGCACCCAGCTTTCCATGATGAAGAAGCTCGACATGAGTGCGTCTGAATACTTCTAGAAGATGACGACCCTTGCCGACACCATGGCAAACATCGGGCAGCCCATGTTTGATGAAGAAATGATCGGCTACATCCTCGCCGGCGTTGGTGCGGATCACGGCGATCTTGTCACTGCCATTACTGTCCTGAGCAATTAGTGAGCGGTGACTCTCTCGGAGCTGTACTCCTACATGCTTGCGCATGAAGCTCAAGCTACCATGACGAGTGGCACGGTGGAATTTTCTTCGCCCACCAACAACGCCATGCGTTAGAACTCCTCCAACACCCCGCGCTGCAACAACAACAACAATAACTACCACAACAACTTCGGCAACAATCGTGGTGGCTATTGCAGTGGCGGTGGCAGTGGCCGGGGCGGACACGGGCACGACTGTGGCAAGAACAATGGCCTTCGCTGCCAAGTGCGGCTCTACGACCATATAGCCCTGAACTGTCGTAACAGATTCAACCGTGTACCAGCCGAAGGAGTACCATGACGGCAACAATGCCACGACTGGAGGTGGCTACAATGTTGACACGAACTGGTATATTGACACCGATGCAACGGATCACCTGACGAGTGATCTTGATCGGCTGACCATTCAGGGACGCTACCACAGCAAAGATTAGGTTCAAGTGGCCAATAGAGCAGGTTTTGCATATTTCACATATTGGTCATTCTATAATTCCTTGCTTAGATCATTCTCTTGCTCTTAAAAATATTCTTCATGTCCCTAATATAAATAAACATCTTATTTCTGCACACAAACTTGTTTCTGACAATAATGTTTTCATTGAATTTCATGACGATGCTTTCTTTATTAAGGACAAGGCCACGAAGAAAATGCTTCTACTCGGTAGAAGCAAAGGGGGCCTCTACCTAGTGTCGTTTTGTAACACCTACAACCCTAAATACATGCATGGCACGAGCCCACATGGCACGTGCGTGGCACCTGACTATTTGATTAGTTACTAACAATCAAATAAACTTGTATCAACATCAAAAATTTATCAACAACATCTAAACTATGAATAACAGAAGTCTAACTGTTAACAGTACACGGATAACCCTACTTGAGCCCCACACAGGCCACAACACATCATCAAGACCTTTTCACCATAATATATACACAATGGTAGTATATACATAATTATACAAGTACAAAGTCACCTGTTAGAATATAAGATAAGGATAAAGACACACTTTAGAGGATGTCCACTAATACATCAAATAAGATAACTCATCTAATGCATAACACTAACCACACACTACTCTTCACCTACTAGCAAGATCTCTAAGGGAGTATCCTGCTCACTCGTTCATATAGGTTTTTGGAAATAAGAAAAAACAAATAGAGTTATGAGCTAAAAGCTTAGTGAATAAAACTTACCTCGAATTAGTGAAGCTAAACAAAGAGTAAATCATGTCCTGAATAATATAAATTCGAAAGAGCATCATGTTATGAATGAGAGTATGAATGCAACATCAATAATATATAATTAAAATATAGATAACATGTCATAATTGATAAAAGTATATAATCCTCGATAATGAGTAAACAGATCTCCATGTCATACTATCATCACAACTCTCTCTCAAATATGACACATGATGCATGCCAATCATGATCATGCTATGATATTAAATGCAACTATATATGATGTATATTGATCACTCAACAATTAGGTAATCAGATGAGAAAAAAATCATATGTAGTTCTCAACATCTCCGTCATCAATATCATCTCTATATGTCATCACTATAGTAGACCACTGTGCATAGTCAACACCCGGTACTCGGTCTCAATATCATGCCCGAAGGCTCAGAGCATACTCTGCCATCTGCAAGGAGTATCTTAAATATAATCATTCCCTGCCATCCGCTAAGGGTATCAACATCTATCCAGACCGGGCACCTTTCTAGCTGATAAAAACCTCGTGAGGATAACTTGTCACATATGCCCTAGCGAATGGCATGTGTCCGAATGTCTACTGCGCACACAGACTAACGACCTCAAACGTAAGGCCAACAGGATCGCGACTATGTCGAACGATCAATCATCTACCAAACACGTCCTAACCCTCGCGCCCACTCGGGTATCCTCACGCTTTCTATCAACTATCCCATCAATCATATTCCGTGCTTTCCTTCTAAATGACATATCATATACATATATCCAGTACAATAACAAGTCAATGCATAATAAGAATTTAGGTAGAATAGGAATCAAAAGAAAAATAATGCAATGTAGTTTCCGATCATGTGGTCAACACATGCATATTTATGCTAATCTATTACATGCATACTCGTGCTACAAATTAATTGGACATAACATTATAACACTATAATCATCTTTCATAATCTCTATTTATCATCATCATACTCATATCCAAGATCAGTTTAATTATATGCATGATAAAAATATGCTCGACTATAATCATCTCTAGATAAAGTCATATAATCATAACGGAGGCCAAAACATGCATGTACATAATATATAATATAACCTAATTTGATAAAGGCATTTAGGGGATAAGACTACTCACCACCACTGCAAATACCAAACAACCACTCGTTCACGTTGCTACGACAATGATCAAGCCTCAATAGCTAAGTCCACGGAGTCTTGACCATGAGGGTCGAAATCTGAAATTATTTAAGTAGTATGATGTTAGCCGTTTATCCCATTTAGAATTTATTAGTGCAAAATATAATAAATTATTTGATTTTATTAAATAACTTGATATACATTATATATATATATAATTCAGATGTCTTTATTCTAATTATATATATTAGGCATCATAATTAACCTCCTTAAGCATAAAAGAATCAGATATACAATACTATAATTAAAATATATGTACATAAAATAACTAACTATAATCCAATTATTTGGCAATTACTACTTTTACTTAACTAGTTATTAATCATACATATAATAATCATTATCCATAAATATAAAAATAATTATTTGAACTCAGCATTTTATTGCATAGAAAATAATATATAATAATAATAAGGTGCTAGAAACACATTGCATATTCAAATATATTAAATATATGCATGTATAATCATACATAAACATTAATAGAAACTTACATAATTTAATTATTTTTAATAAAACTAACTATATATAATATAAGATTATTATCAATATGATTACATGTATTAATCTAATAAACAATGGCTAAACCATATATAATCATATGCAAGTGTTTATAACTATAATTAATAAATTATTATACTAAAATACTTAGCTAATACTTATACTAGTGAGTGTAAGTTATCCAAATAATCTACCATCTAAATAAACTGATTTACCTAAATTTTAGAAACTAAATCATATAATTAATGTAACAAATTAAAAGGGAGTAATTCCCTTGTCATAGTGCTGGGCTTGGCACTGTCTACTACAGTGCTGGGTTGAGCCCAGCACTATTGTAGAGGGAGAATAGATGAGGAAGAAGAAAAAGAAGAAAGAAGAAGAAGAAAGGAGAAGAAGAAAGAAGGAAAAGACGAAGAAGAAAAAGAGAAGAGAAGAGAAGAAGGAGAAGGGAGAAGGGAGGAGGGAGCGGACTCGGGCTGGCGGGGAGGGGCTTGGTCGCTGTTGGCCAGTCAGCGGTCGGCCTCTCGCTGACGGCTCAGCTACGACGAGCTTGAGCTCAAGGCAAGAAAGAGAAAGGAGAGGGAGAGAGAGAGAGAGAGAGGAAGGAAAGAAAAGAGAGGGGAAGTGAGAGGTCTCACAGGTAGTGGCGGCTCTAGGGAAGATGTTGGCAATGGAGAGAAAGGAGTGCCAGAGAGAATAGAGAGAGAGAGAGAGAGAAGAAAGAAGAAGAAGAAAGAAGAAGAAGAAAGAAGAAGAAGAAAGAAGGAAAAGAAGAAGAAGAAAAAGAGAAGAGAAGAAAAGAAGGAGAAGGGAGGAGGGAGCGGACCCGGGCTGGCGGGGAGGGGCTCGGCCACTGCTGGCCAGCCAGTGGCAGGCCTCTCGCTGACGGCTTAGCTACGACGAGCCTGAGCTCAAGGCAAGAAAGAGAGAGGGAGAGGGAGAGAGAGAGAGAAAGAGAGAGAGAAAGAGGGAGAGAGAGAGAGAGAAAGAGAGAGAGAAAGAGAGAGAGAAAGAGGGAGAGAGAGAGCAACGATGGAGGGGAAAAGGGTGGCGGTGCTGGGGCCTGCCACGGTTAGCTGGCCACAGCCGATGGGCATGTGGCACCTCACTATGCAAGCTGCTCATGGGCACGAGGCCACTTTTTTTTAATCCCTTCTTGGGTTATTACACTTTTGGTCGCTCAACATCCACCACTCCTCATCATGCTTCGTCCGGTGTCAAGGTGTTGTCCTCAGTGGCATCAATGTCTTGGGCATCCTACTTCAACCATTGCTAGGTCTATCTTGAAATCCAATAATTTAGATTGTTCCTTCGAACAAGAGTCCTCAGTTTGTGATGCATGCCAACGTGCAAAGAGTCATCAACTTCCTTATAATAATTTTGTTCATGTCACCACCTCTCCTCTTGAGCTTATTCACTCCGATGTGTGGGGACCTGCTCAAGCTTCTGTTGGAGGTTTCAAGTACTATGTAAGTTTCTTGGATGATTATAGTCGCTACACTTGGATTTATCTCATTAAGCATAAATCAGATGTTGAGCAAATCTTTTATATTTTTCAAAATCATGTTGAGAGCCTCTTGAATTCTAAAATTCACACTGTTCAATCTGATTGGGGAGGAGAGTACCACCGTCTACATAAGTATTTCCAGCGTTGTGGTATTGCTCACCGTGTGTCATGCCCCTATACCTCACAGCAAAACGGTGTAGCCGAAAGGAAGCATAGACACATTGTTGAAACTGGCCTTGCTTTATTAGCGCATTCCTCTCTTTCTCTTAGATTTTGGGATGAAGCCTTCTTAACTGCATGCTACTTAATTAATTGTATGCCAAGCTATAATATCAATACTTCTACACCTATCACACGCCTTCTCAACATTACGCCATATTATACCTTTCTTCGCACTTTTGGTTGTGCATGTTGGCCTAGCCTTCAAAAATATAATTCTCATAAGTTGCAATTTCATTCCAAACTGTGTCTTCTTGGGGTATAGTTCTATGCATAAGGGATATAAGTGTCTTGACAAAAGCACTGGCCAGGTGTATATCTTGCGAGATGTTGTCTTTGATAAATCCTTTTTCCCTTTTTCCACTCCTTCTCGGTCGGTCATCCCTTCTTTTGACGCTGTTTGTTTCCCTCAGTCTGAGCTGGCAATTGTGAATGATCATATGCGAAATTATGACTTATCGCTTTTGTTGTCTAACACGTCTAATGCAGTTGCAGTTGCACCGCGTCCCATGCCTCCAATAGACGATCAGCGCATCTGCATGATTGATGTCCCAGGTGCATGCAGTCCTGGGCCTGCTACCTCAACTCCTGGCCCAGGAAATCCTCCGCTGCAGCAACCGCTAAGTGCGGCGACCTCAGCACCCACGCTTGGCGACACCAATATCGAGCTTGCACCAGATGCTGCTCCCGCTAATGCTCCACCCGTGCATCAGATGATTACTCACCTCCGCGCCAACAAGACCTTCCCTAAGAAATTTATAGATGGCACTGTTCGATACACTCCAAATCATCGTGCTTTCTTTACTGAGCCTACATCTCATCGGCTTGCTCTTTCAGATCCGGCTTGGCGCTCCGCTATGAAGGATGAGTTTGTTGCTCTTCAGAAGAATTGTATCTGGAGACTTGCGCCACGTTCACCGGGCATCAACATTGTTAGCAGTAAGTGGGTATTCAAGTTTAAACAGCGTCCGAATGGTTCCATTGATAAACATAAGGCGCGTTTGGTTGCTCGGGGGTTTACACAATAGTATGGTGTCAATTATCAGGATACTTTCAGCCCTATTGTTAAGCCAGCCACTGTTCGTTTGATCCTTAGTTTGGCTGTCTCCAAGGGATGACATCTTTGCCAAATTGATGTGAGTAATGCCTTCCTTCATGGTTTTTTGGATGAAGATGTTTATATGCAGCAGCCACCAGATTTTGAAGATTTTCAACATCCATCCTATGTGTGCAAACTACAAAAAGCGCTTTATAGTCTGAAACAATTACCTCACGCTTGGTTTTCTCGCCTCAGCGACCGTTTGCATCAGCTTGGGTTTCAGTCCTCCAAGGTAGATACTTCATTCTTTCTGTTTCGCCATGGGGATATCACCATCTATATGCTTGTGTACATGGACGACATTGTTATTGCTGGTTCTTCCCAAAAGGTTGTTGATCATTTGTTGTGCGCCCTGTCTTCCTCTTTTTCGATCAAAGATCTTGGTCGGTTGCCCTATTTTCTGGGGATTGAAGTCGTCTATAATTCAAGGGGAATCACCTTGATGCAGCACAAGTATGCCTCCGACCTCTTCACCGATCTCACATGGAGAATTGTAAGAGCATCTTAACCCCCATGTCTGTTATGGACAAACTTGCGTGCGACTATGGTACAGCTCTTGGTGATGATGATGTTTTCAATTATCGAAGCATAGTTAGAGGATTGCAATATCTTACGTTAACAAGGTCAGACATTTCTTTTGCTGTAAATAAGGTCTGCCAATATCTTTCCAAACCCACTGATGTGCATTGGGAGGTAGTCAAACGTATCTTAAGATACATCAAGGGCATAGCTGCTACGGGATTCAGCATTCGGCGTTCCAACTCCACCCTCCTGAGTGTGTTCACAGACGCAAATTGGGCTGGTTGTGTAGATGACCGCAAGTCTACGGGAGGCTTTGCAGTATTCTTAGGCCCTAACCTGATCTCATGGAGTTCTTGCAAACAACCCACAGTGTCTCGGTCTAGCACTGAAGTTGAATACAAGGCCTTGGCGAATGGCACAGCTAAAGCAACGTGGGTACAATCTTTGCTAAAAGAATTGGGCATATGCCAGCCATGACCTCTAGTCTTATGGTGCGATAATCTTGGAGCTACCTATCTAACAGCCAATCCAATTTTTCATGCACAGACGAAGCATATAGAGGTGGATTTCCACTTCGTGAGGGAGAAGGTTGCATTGGGTGCACTTGATGTCCTCTTTGTGTCGTCTAATGACCAAGTAGCAGATGGTTTCACCAAACCGGCTACGCGCTACATGCTTGATCGCCTACGATGCAATCTGAACCTTGTTACGGTTAAGATTGAGGGGGGATGTAAACATAGTAAATAGCAATCTATTAGGCATGATTATATATGGCGTAGCAAAATTATAGGGATTGGTTCTATATATAGATAAAAGGATCTGATTATATATGGCATAGCATAATTGTAGGGATTTGTTTTATATATAGATAAAAGGATCTGATTGCATAGGATCATGAAGATATATTATGCATTGTCTATATAAAGAGAATGACACCCCTCAGGGGATTTTGCGACTAATAGCTTTTCTGACTTTATACTCTGATGTTTGAATGCCTTTGAATGCTAATAGTAATGTCTGGATGCTCATCAAATACTCTCGGAGGAGTGTTTGTAGCTTTCCTATGACTGCAGGTTTTATTTCGATGTTTGCATGTGTTTAAACTCCAAGAGGCAGGGCTGGCCTTTGTTATATCTTCAACTAGACTCCAAAACTCTAAATTTAGAGCCCGGTGAAGCCCCAACCGGGCTCCAAATTTGGAGCCAGCTACGTAGAACTCTAAATTTGGAGCCCCATCTAAAAATTTGGAGCCCAGCTCCAATACTATTTAACTTTTAGAAATGTCAATTTTGCCCTACAAAAGCTTAATCCAAAAATTTAAATTCCGTATGTATTCTTTATTAAATAAGCTAATTAATTAAACTAAATATATAATTCGTTTTACTAATCAATTTTTAACAAAAATAGTACCGTTAGAATGCTCTCATCGAGACCTTTAAAATGAGTCTAATATTAAATTATTTAAGTTATTTTAAATATTTTATTTTTATTTTGTGTAATATAATTTTGATGTTTTTAATTAAAAAATAATAATTTAAAGTTATTTATGAAACTATTGAATATTAATCTTATTATAAAGATATCAATGAGAGTTTTCTAACCATATATTATTTATTAAAAAATAATAACATTAAGAGAACTTATTAAGTTATTTAAAATATAATATATAAATATATATATATATATATATTATATTATATTAATTAAAAATAAATATAGAGTTTAATGCACCGGGCTCTTGGCGCTCAAAATATAGAGCCCTCCCTTAGAGATGCTCTTAGTTAGTGTACTCCTTCTTGCATACTAGATTCATCAATGTCTAGGATGAGTAGAAACTAGAAAGGGCTTTGGGCTCTCCACATCTCACCTGTAATCAAGATATTTCTATGCAAGCTACTTTGAGGATGTTTGCCAGTTATTGATTACCTGTCCATTTTTTCAAGAAACAACTTAATTGATTAATCACCATGATTACAAAAAGCCACATTAATGTCAGAAAACAAAAATCACAATGAGGGGCCAGAACAACCCGAACCCATATCCCCCTATTCTTCTTCCCAATCTGTCTCTGCATAATGGCCAAGAAAGCTCTAACAAAATCCTTTTTTGTACTATAAAGCCTCTATTCTACCCATATATTCTTCTTCTTCTGCTTCTTCTTCTTCTTCTTCTTCTTCTTCTACCCATATATATTCTACCCATATATAAAATATTCTACCCATATATTTTAGCAAAGATTGTACCCACGTTTTTAGCAAAATGCATTTTACTTATGGCTACAGTAAAATAGACCTATTTTAGTATTTAAGTTTGAGGGGTGATCTAGTTTGGTAAATAAATTAAAACATAGATCTACCTTGGTCAGCAACTCCATGCTTTGTAACTTGAGATACCACCTTAGTATAATAATATACACTAATAATATATTGAGTTAAATATATTTTACTCCCTTAGAGCATCTCTAATTGGGCTCCAAATTTTCGGTGGACTCTAACGAGGCTCCAAAGCTAGCTTCAAATTTGGAGCCCGACTCTTTTTAACTTCAAACTTTATAAAATTTTGAACTTTTTCTGTAAATGTTTAATCCAATAATTATAATTTTATCTGTATCATCTATTAAATAATTTAGTTAGTTAAACTAAGTATATAATTAGTTTTACTAATTATTTTTTAATAAAAATAGTACCGTTGGAAAGGTCTCATTGAGACCTTTAAAATGAGTTTAATATTAAAATATTTTGTGTTAATTTAAAATTTAAAATTTTATTGTTTATAAAATAAATATTTTATTATTATTATTACTATAAAAGTGTACAATACCTTTGGACTTTTTAAAATACTACAACTAAATCTATTCGTTAGACTTTCGTGAGTTAAAACTCACGTGCCAAGTACGTGAACTCTATATTATTTTTAGATAGACTAAATTACCCTCATGAAGACCAAAAAAATAATTTTCAAACAATTTTACCCTCATCTTCTTCCTTATGCTTCCCTTTTCTTTCCCATGTCATTTTCTTCCCAAGAGTGGCAGATTAAAGAGGAAGAAGAGGGGAAGAAGGAAAGAAGAAGATAAGAAAAGGGGTAGAAGAATAGAAGAAAATGGGTTTCTCTTGTTCTCTTTTCTCTCAACTAACAATGTGGATTAGTGGTAGGTACGGGTAGATAGGTAAATTTATATTTTTAGCTAATAAACCCTAATATTTTTCTCCAACTACAAAGGGATAGAAAGGTAATTCTAGGGCTTCTGTTAACGGAGTCCAAGGGGTTGTAGCATTTTAAATGTTTAGGGAGGTATTTATACGCTTTTATAGTACAAGGGGACAAATTGATACATGGTCAAAGTATAAGGGAGCAAAATGTAATTAGACCTTATTTAAAATTGATGTGTCCTAAAATTATTCAGATAATGACTTAAAATTATTTTCCAATGTAAATGCTAAAAATTAAGATATATCAAATATAAAATACATCAAAATACATCAAATATGAAATACATCAAACATGAAATATATCAGACATAAAATACATCAAACATTAAATACATTAAATAAAAATTTTATTAAAAATTTTATTCATTTATTCCGGTGACTTTGCCATAAGTGTTCAATCAGTACATTCGAAGCTCAAAATGAGCTTCTCTATCTTGTCTTCCTATACCGAGCGAGGAATTATTGAAATTTTTTAATATCATTGGCTTCCATTTCTTCAATGGTTATGGAGATGACTTATCAGACTATTAAATATTTATTATTTCTCATATTAAATGTTAATTTCTGCTTATTTTGTGCAATGCAATTTTACTATTTTTATAAGATGTGTAATGCTTATTTCAATTATTTATTTTGTATAATGTAATTTGATGCATTCAATTAAAACTTTAATAATTTAAAATTATTTTTAAAACTACTGAATATTAGTCTTACTTTAAAGATCTCGATGAGAGTTTTTTAACTATACATTTTTTATTAAAAACAATAACACTAAGAAAACCTATTAAGTGATTTAAAATATAATATATATATATATATATTATATTATATCACTTTTTTTTAATAAATATAGAGCCAGTGCATTGGGCTCCAAATATAAAGTATTGGTTGGAGATGCTCTTAATACTTATATTTAAAATTATTTTATTTTCTGTACTTTAAAAAGTCTCAAACAAATTTCTATACTTATTACTAAAGTAAAATCGTCAATTTTTTCTATCAAAGTTAATAGAGCGCGCCCAAATAACTAAAATGCCCCATTCATGTTTATTAGGCAAAATAGATGATTTTTTTATCTAATATTTTTTTATCCATATTTGTCTTATTTCTCAATGTGATATAATTATTAAACTTCATAAAAACTCAAGTTCAATAAAATTTACTATATATTTGGTAAAATATAGAAAGTAAGAGAACAAAACATGTGGATATTTTTTAAAGAGAAATAAATACTTATATACGAGGAGAATGTCATTTTTATTCATAAAAAATAAAAAATGGAGGGAATTCAACCCTCCATTTAATTTTTGAATTTTGTTTTGACGCAGCTAGTTAATTTGGATGGAAAAACTAACAAATTCACTTTACTCATAAGTGCATAGATTGATTTAAATTTTTTTAAAGTATAAGATGGTAAAGTAATTTTGTGCATGGATACATGTGCATAAAATATATTTGACGTTAATATATACATATATATATACTATCATCGTATTTTGAGTGTGGTGGTTGCATTGCTTGAAAACACACGTGGTGCATATGGTTAAATTTAATAGATTAATTTAAGATATCAGATATGACCAAATTAACATTCCATTCTTTCATTACCTTCAAAGTTAACGAGGAATAATGTATGCATACTTTCTAATGATGAAAGAGAGACCCCATTATTCTTTGTCCAGAAAAGGTGTCTCTTTATATCCTTCATAATTTATACAAGCATATGTTCTTTGTTTACGACAAGAAAAAGAAGAAGCTTTAATTTTTCAATCTTTATGGAGACGAAGGCTGAAATGAGCCTAACCTTAATTGCACGACCCGACGCCCAAACCCAAACCCATTAGCCCAAACATAGATCCAAGACCAAGCCCCATTGGCTACCTCTTCTTCATCCCTCATCTTCTTCTTTTCTTCTTTCTTCCTTAGAATTCTCTTTTCTTTCATTGTTGGTCTCGCTCTATTTTCCTACTCTAACCTTTAACCTTCATCTCCGTTCCTCTCTCCATGGCATACCCTAAGCATAAGTTGATGCTAGGCTCGGTAACTTAAGCTTTGCTTATAAGCACCTTTTGTACGTATAGGCTAAGTGTGTTAAACAATACAAGAGCAATCATCGATCCCAAGATACATGATCTAAATATATTATAAATTCTTTTTTACATAATTGCCATCGTTATATTCTCTAAAATATCAAAACCGTCATTAAAATCTTTTGAATCTTTTAGAATTGCAAAATATTTCTAAAAGATTATTATTAAAGTTAATAAACACACACTTCAATTCGAGGATTTGGACCTAAAACTAGGGTTTGTTGGGTTTTTCTTACAACCATGATTTATAATTGGGATACAATCACGGTCATAACAATATACATCAAGCAAATAGATATCATACGTAATCCTTTCATTGATTCATTACCTTGAGAATTAACGAGGAATACTGTATGCATACTCATTTAGCAACGATGAAACACTAGATAGAACCTATTAATAGCCTTATACGAAACAGGTATCTATCTCTTTATCACTTTTCTATTTTATCCACGCATATATTCTTTTGTTTACCACTAGCGCGGAAGCTTTAATTACTAATCTTTAAAGACACAAAACACAATCTTATTCAAATCTCTTAGTGGCAGGATTTTTCTCTTTGCCTCGACACAGTGAACAAAATCACTGGATTTTCTGCACACTAAAGAAGAGGATATCCACCTCTCCGTGCGCGAATTCCGAGGCATCCCTTTATGACTTTAAAGCGAGACCTATGTGCCCTGGTCATGAAGCAAGGTAGTTGTTCTCTTGTGGGCTTTATTCCATTTGTTCTCTATCTTAATCCTCCTCTGTTGCATGTATATATAGCATGCAGGAAGCCCTAGTTTTCTCAGGCAGCAACTACTGCAGCTACAACTTTGAGATTTGCTTAGTTTTGATTTGAGATTTGCTTAGGTACCATGTCGCTTGCATCGGCTGCTAAGATGCAGATGATAAAGGGAGAGAGGCATCTCTTCTCATCGTCGGACGACAGCGCGGTGATGAAGCAGATTCTCTCGACGCATGCTCCTGACGGGCGTGATATCGATGTGAGGCCACTCTTGCATGTCGTTGAGGATGTCCTTAGCCGAGCTACTCCGACCGTCGTGGTGGTAAATAGTTGACCTAAAAGCTTAAGTTTTGCATAAATTTATGATCTCATATATATCTTAGATAGCTAATTTATGATTGACATATAATGTACCTTAACAATATGTAGTTCCAAGGGAAAATAGTTATTTTACATAGAGATATACTTTACTTAGTTTGGTATAATAAAGGAAAGCAATAAGAAGCCTAATGCATGTGCTGATGTTTTTAATCAGTAGATTGTAAAAAAGTTGCAAGATTAGCACAGGGGACACACACATGCAAAAGATAAAAAACACTCTCACAAGAGAGAGAGAGAGAGAGAGAGAGAGAGAGAGAGAGAGAGAGAGAGAGAGAGAGAGAGTAGTATAAAGCTGAAGGATTTGTACCATGTATGTCTTTGCTATTGGTGTACAATTTATTCTTTTGTGATATATGTTTCAAATGCAACAAATTACCATGGAAGCAAGGTGTATATATATATATATATATAAACATAAAATTAATCTCTATCAGCTTAACATCTTGGAGAATTTGTAGACATAACAATAAGTAGACATAAAAAATGACAAAGTTATGCAGTTCTTTATTTAATTATTCCAGTGTAAAATGAAAAAAAAAAAACATTCATATACGATTCTCTTGTTATTGAGCAGACACCACTTACTCAACACGATCTAGTGGACGATAAGTTGCATCATGTAGAAAACATTGGGATGCTCGAGGCTCTGGCATACACAGTCCACAGGATTTCTTGCGAGGTTAGCCAACTCAGACTCCCAGGATGAACAGTAATATGCTATCTGCTATTACTGCATGAACTCTCTATAGATATTCATAACTTTACTTTAATGCCTTTTGTTTTTTTGGCATTCTTGGGCTTGCGTGTATGCCCTTCTAAGTTTCAACTTTGCGTGTATATCCTTTAATCACGTGATATCATTCATGTTATATCTATAAGATAAAATTATGTGATTTTTTACATACTAGCCGTTAAAAACTTTTAAAATATCATAATTACTATTATATATTTTAAAATATCATAATTGCTATCATATCTTTTCAAAAATATAATTCCATTTGTTCGATTTAACTAGTCGCTATAAAAACCAAACTTAAATTAAAAAAAAAGATCATTTTTCTCTTGTATAAATTAGTTAAAATTGTTCAAAAGCTATCAAATCTTTTTTGGAAGACAAAAATCATCGATAATTAATATTTTACGCTCAACATTAAAAAAGTAATATATTTTATATGTATTTATTAATTTTAACAATAATCTGTAAGGAATATTCTATTAAAAACTAATTATAATGGTCATTCTAAAAGAGTCAAAAGCATTAGGGACATTGGTTTGTAAAGGTGATACTTCCATCCACCTTCACCACTTCTCCTAACTACGTATATATACATAGCATGATTCATGTGGAATGAATTGTTACAGATAGCGTACAAGTGTTCAAGCGGCGGTGACGCCCATGCAACCACATTGGCAGTGTTCAATTTACTCACAAACTACCCCTGGGATGCCAAAGTGGTGCTTGCCCTCGCAGCCTTTGCAGTGAGCTACGGAGAGTTCTGGCTAACTGCCCAGCTCCACACCGTCAATCCTCTGGCGAAGTCCATTGCGCTGCTCAAGCAACTCCCCGACATCCTCGAGCACACCAACGTCCTCAAGCCGAGGTTCGACGCCGTCAACATGCTCATCAAGGCCATGCTGGATGTCACCAAGTGCATCATTGAGTTCAAGGAGCTTCCCACGGAGTATATCTCACCTGAATCGCCTGATATGTCCATGGCCATGAATCATATCCCTACTGCTGTCTACTGGACTGTTAGGAGTGTTGTTGCTTGTGCTTCTCAGGTCATCGGGTTGATAGGCCTTGGCCATGAGTAAGCTTGATAGCTTAATTGAGTTCCTATCTATGACTTTGAAGATGTTATTACTTTGGGGTTATATAAGTAATGCACGTTTTGATTGATTTCAGGTACATAAGCTCCACAACTGAGGCATGGGAGTTGTCAAGCTTAGCCCACAAACTTAACAACATTCATGGCCACCTCACTAAGCAATTGGATATATGCTATCGCCAAATCGGTTAGTATGGAGATGTGCTCCCCTAAACAAAATGTTGTTGTTCTTCTCAGGCTATATAGTAAGATAATAGATAATGAGATATTAGTTAATTGTCGAATTTTATAAGATAGTATAATATTAAAAAAAGTCGAGGTATTTTGAATTTTTTGTATTAATCTTATCAAAGTATTTTCTTTTTGTGATATCGCGTTGTGCAGCTGACAAGAAGAACATCGAATCCTACCAAACATTGGTGCGCCTCTTCGAGACCGTGCACATCGACAACATGAAGATCCTCCGCGCGCTGATATACTCGAAGGACGACCTCCCCCTCGTCGACGGCACCACCAAGAAGAGGATCAGCGTCGACGTCCTCCGCCGCAAGATCGTGATGTTGTTCATCTCCGACATGGACATCAGCCACGAGGAGATGTTCGTCCTCGTGCAGATCTATAACGACACGCACCAAGGGAAGGTCGAGAGGCACTACGAGATCGTGTGGCTGCCGATCATCGACCGGCACCACCCGTGGACCAGCACGAAGGACGAGACGTTCAACCGGATGGCGTCGAACATGCCGTGGTACTCGCTGCACCACCCGTCGCTGGTGGATCCGTCGGTGATCAAGTACGTGAGGGACATCTGGCACTTCGACAAGAAGCCGATGCTGGTGGTTTTGGACCCCCAGGGGAAGGTGGTCTGCCCGAACGCGCTGCATATGATGTGGATTTGGGGGAGCTTGGCCTTCCCCTTCACTAGCAACAGGGAGGAGGCACTGTGGAGGGAGGAGACGTGGAGGATCGAGTTCCTCGTCGACGAGATCGATCCGGCCATACTTACATGGGTATGTACTAAATAATCTCTAACTCCTCTATCTTTCTTTTATTTAAACTTAGGATAAAATGGTCCTCGTGGTATCTAAAATTGGTCACGTTCAAGAGCTCATTAAACTCGTATGCATATGCATATAATAATGTTGTTGATAGGTGAAAGAAGGAAGGTACGTGTGCTTGTACGGCGGCGAGGACGTGGAGTGGATCCGGAAGTTCACGACTACCCTCCGGCGCGTGGCCCAGGAGGCGCGCATCCACCTGGAGATGATCTATGTCGGTAAGAGCAACCCCAAGGAGCGGGTAAAGCGGGCGATCAACGTCGTCGCCAACGAGAAGCTGAGCGGCTACTGGCAGGACCCGGCCATGGTGTGGTTCTTCTGGGTCCGCCTGGAGAGCATGTGGCACTCCAAGATGCAGCATGAGAAGAGCGTCGAGGAGGACGTGATCATGCAGGAAGTCATGTCCATGCTCAGCTTCGACGGCAGCGACGAGGGCTGGGCGTTGATCAGCAAGGGCTCCGTGGACATCATCAAATCCCACGGCAGAAAGCTCCTCGACTGCCTCACCAAGTTCGACACCTGGAAGGACGACGTCGACGTCGAGGGCTTCATCCCGGCGCTCCAGACGGCGCTGAAGCCGTATGACACGCACGAGCACTGCACGAGGCTCATCCTGCCCAGCGAGACTGGCCGGATCAGGGAGAAGGTGGTGTGCGCGGATTGCAAGCGCCCCATGGATAAGTTCATCCTCTACAGGTGCTGCAATGATTGATCGTCACATGCATGCATGGATGGACGGATGGATTAACGAAATAAATATGAGTGTGGCCTGGTAACGATGATGAGTTTGATGTTGTTGTTGATGTTGATGTTGATGTTGATGTTGATGTTAATGTTAATGTTGGGTTTTCTCTAGTGCTTCTTCGCCCTTTGTGGGAGGAGTGCATGACTTTGTTTTCTTTTGAATGAACTATATATATAGATGTATGGTTCGAGAAATAAATCAAGTATTTTTCTATAATCAATGTTCTATTTCCCATATTCCTAACTCCTAAGGAAGCTAGTCAAAATAGTACAATATATAACTGGATACTACTCTAGTTCCTCTTGTACTATAATATGGGTATAGCATGATTAGGTAGCATTTACTGTAGATTAACTTCAGTCAGATCTACTATCCAATTCGATTCGGATCAAATTTGGATAAAAAGTTTCTATCTGATTCGGATACTGATTCAAATAATAATTCAGATATATTTTTCAGATTCTGATACAGATTCGATATCTATTTACCTGCTTATTTTTTGAATGATTTACAATTTTTAGTTTGCTTATATCAATAGTGAATATTAATATTATTACTAATAATATGTTAGAAATTATTTGTAGAGATTAATTTTATTAATTATATATATATTCGACATGTAAGAAAATTATTATTTTTTAAAAGGCTTTATATTTTTGTGTTAATTATCTCTAAATAAAAATCATAATTCATTAAAAATTTGATTAGCAGATCCTCTATCTGAAAATTATCTGTATTAGTTTAGTTAGAATATATTTTTAAATTTTGCTATCCGTCTAATATCCATATCCGAATCTATATCCAAACAAAAAATATGGATCTAGATTTGTGTTGAGCACTATCCGATATGTATCTTGTCTATTTCACCCCAGTTAGCATTAGACAATATTTTTACCGATTTTAAATAATTAGAAAATTTCACTTTACTCACTTTTGTTTGCCTCAATTATATGAAATTCCTTGAGTCTAGATTAAAATGCAATGGTTATCTTTTCTATCATGTTTGACTAAATCAGAGATTGAATTTGATACTTCTCATTAGAGACAAATTTACAAATATTTGATAATTTTTCTAACGCATCTAAAATAATATCGATCAGATTTTAAATAACAAATATATTAAACAGATACATGTTTATTGTATTTTTGTTACCTAAAATTCCCAATAGTATTATTTTTGATTGTTGGAAAACTTATCAAATTCTCTAAAATTTTGTCTCTAATAAGGATTTTTAAATTTGACATCTGATTTAGTTAATATGATGGAAGAAATAATGATCTCACCTTAGTCCGTATTTATGATAAGTGTAAGTTGAAATTATGTTAAGTTTTATAAAATTAGCCAAACAACGTGAGGATAAAGTATGATTAATCCAAAATAATTTATATGAAAGTAACATAATCTTTTCATAATTTGATACGATTCGGTCATATTGGCTTCACTTGCGACATTGAATTCATTGAGATGAACATATTTATTAGTCGTGGATTCATCTATCATAACATTAGCAGATTTCATAATAGTAGAAGTGTCAAGATTAAATACTCTGTAGGCTCTGCTATTATTAGAATACCCTAAGAAGATGCCTTCGCTACTTCTAGTGTCAAATTTAGTCAAATGTTCTCGATCACGCAAGATATAGCATTTACTACCAAAAACTCGAAAATATTTAACACTAGGTTTCTTACCTTTCCAGATTTCATAAGCAGTCATTTTTGTATCTGGTCTTAGATAAACACGATTTATCACATGTACCGCTGTATTGACCGCCTCAACCCAAAACCTTTGAGTAACATTTTTAGCGTGAAGCATAACCCTAGTCATTTCCTGCACAACTCGGTTCTTTCTTTCCACAATCCCGTTCTGTTGTGGATTTATAAGAGCTGAAAATTCATGTTGAATACCAAGAGAATCGCAAAATATGAAAAAAAAATTCATTTTCAAATTCTCTACCATGATCAGAACGAATTCTAACTAGGGTAGTAGATTTTTCATTCTGAAATTTTAAGCATAGTGATTTAAAAACTTCAAAGGTTTCAGACTTCTCACATAAAAAGGCAACTTAGGTATATCTGAAATAATCATCTACAATTAAGAATATATAGCGTTTACCTTCGAGACTTTCCATTTTTGTTGGACCTATTAAGTCCATGTGAACTAATTGTAGCACACGGTCAGTGGTAGCTGCATTTACCTTCTTGTGTGAGATCCTAATTTGTTTTCCAATTTGACAAGAACCGCACACTCTTTTTGATATTTCTTTCATTTTAGGTATTCCTCTTACCACTTCTTGTTTGGACAGATTAAATAATTCCTTGTGATTAACATGTCCAAGACGTTGATGCCAAAGATCTGCAATGTCGAAAGAGGTACTGTTACATTTTAATTTATGTGACGTTTCAACAACATAACAATTATCAGATGTTCTAGATCCATAACATATAACATTACCATGATGATTTAGAATAGTACAATCAATTTTTGAAGAATTTTACCTTATAATCTTCATCACAAAATTAACTGATGCTCAAAAGATTTGCTTTCAAACCTTTAACATAAAAAATATTTTCAAGAATAGGAACCCCCGGAGAACTTACCTTTCATTTACCTATTACTTTGGATGAATTGCCATCTCCGAATGTCACAACTCCCCCTTCATGTTTTTCGAGATTAGAAAATAATGACTTGTCACCCGACATATGTCTTGAATAGCCACTGTCTAAATACCAAAAATCATAATTTAAACCTTTCAAGGCTGTATGCACAACATAACATTTCAAATCACTTTTCTTGACCCATTGACCTTTGTTTTCATCCCATAAATGAAAGCACTTCTAGGTTTTTGCAAAAATTTGCAATGAGGTCGAATATGCCATAGAATGCCGCAATGATAGCATGTCAGAATAAACCCATTTCTACTCACCTTTTGTTGAGGAGTGTGACTAAAGTTTACCTTTGGCGCCATTGAAGATTCACCAGTTTGTAGATTCAACTTCAGTTTAGAAGCATTCATCCATGATTGCTTTATAAATGCGGTTGATGACTTCAGATATTCTTCCTTTTGTATACCTGCAGAAATGAAGGCAGTTTTATTATTATTTGAATTACTAGTGTATCTCGTCAAGTTTGTTCTTCCCTTTTAGAAATGTCACTTCCTTATGCAATCGCTCTAGTTCAATTTCATCAGCCTTTATTTTATTTTTTGCATTGTCAAGTTGTTCAGAAAGTTTTTTGACACATTCAAGTTCCAATTTGTACTTCTCCTCAAATTGAATTCTTTCTGGTTTGATTACCTTGAGTCGTTGAAGTAGTCTGAGATTGATTTTCTTGAGTTTAAACGACTCCAGGTATAGGTCATTATATGTCTTTTGAATTTCAGATTCATCTTCCTCAGCTGGTAACATATCCTAATCATCTGTACTATCAGTATCAACAACAGAGTCAGTATTAAGTAGAGAAGAGGCAAAAGCTACAAAGTTTTCTTTATCTTTTTCAGAATCATCATCAGATTCATTCGAGTCATCCCAAGTAACTTTCATAGCTTTACCCTTCCCTTAAGACGATTAGGGCATTCTTGTGCCATGTGTCCAAAACTAGAACATTCAAAACATCGAACTTTATTCTCAAAATTCTTATTTTTCTGTTTGACATTATTGTTGTTTACCCCTGTATTCATACTCACAGTATTCTTCTTTTTTACAAAAGTTTTGTTTTTCTCAAGTTTTTCAGCATTCAACTTGTTTGACTTCTGAAATAATTTATTAAACTTTTTGACGAATATAGCCAACATCTCAACATCTAAATCACCTTCATCATTAGACTCCTCTAAATTTTGTTCAACTGTGGATAGATTTTGAAAGACTGGACTCAAATGTTTATAGATTTTCTACCAATTGTTTAACTTTCATAGAATCGATATCCTTACTTTCCTCAATAGCTGTAACTTTCGCCTGAAACCTTTCTAGAAAAGACCTAAGGATCTTACAGACAATTCTATTTTCAGGAATTTTCTCTCTTATGTTGAAACTGGAGTTGACTATATCACTCAGCTTTACATATAACTCATCAAATGTCTCATTCTCCTCCATACGTAGAGTTTCAAAACTAGTAGTCAACCTCTGAAGTTTTGAAAGTTTTACAGCCATAGTTCCTTCGTGAGTAGTTTCTAAGATCGTCCAAGCTTCTTTTACTATCTCACAAGTAGAAATTCTTCTAAATTCTTCCAAGAAAATACAACTAAAAATTACATTTATTGCTTTGCTATTCCAGCCGACCTTTTCATAGTCTGTCATATCCCATGACTCAATCGGTTTCTCAATAAGTTTTTCATTCACCATATACATTGGTGGACTCCAACCGTTCACAATGGCAAACCATACTCGTTCATCTATAGACTTTAAGTAAGCTCATCCTAGCTTTCCAATATCCATAATTTGATCCATCTAGGATAGGAGGTCTAATAGATGATGGTCCATCTCTATGAAAATCCATGCCTATCTAATCTCTCTCAAAGGATGAGAGAACCTACTATGATACCAATTGAAAAATCCCTTCAATAATGCTTCTTCAACAACCCTAGATTTAGGGCATCACAATCCTTATATATCATCTCCAAGATAAAGTCAAATCCAAGTCTTATCCGTACTCACGAAAGTCCAAGATTTTCAAACTTCGTTGGTAACGCGGCTCGAGTGCATTCGAACGGCCTGACTTGATCTCAAGTATGTTCGAACGGTCTTTCTTATTCTTGTACTAGACCAACCTCTCGATATGCCCGAGAAAAAAGGATGGTGGGGAAGAGGAATCGACGACGGATTGGAGTAAGCAGCAATAATTATATCTTTTTACCGGGCATGGCCTTATTTTCGCGTAACACACAAGTGCGTTCGAACGCGATAGCTTGAATTTTTCAAGTTGCGTTCGAACGCGTTTGTGAGCGCAGCTCTCGATCTGTGTGAACGTAGTACCCGCGTTCGAACGTATTTGTGAATGCACCGCGTTCGAACGCGTTTGTGAACGCGGCGTGAACTCAACAATTTTTCTCCAATAATCTTGCAATTCTTCAAACCAGAGATATTCTAGACTTATATAAAGTTCATATACATGTAAAAATACACTTAGAATATTTTATGCAATTGCACCGCATTCCAACGCGTTTGTGAACGTGGTTTGAACTCAACAACTTTTCTCCAATAATCTTGCAATTCTTCAAACTAGAGATATTCTAGACTTGTATAAAACTCATATACATGTAAAAATACACTTAGAATATTTTGTACACAATTACCAATAATTAAAAACCTAACACACTATAATTTGACATATATTATACAAGTCATCGTCTCATATAATAAAGTACAAATATAACGAACAATGATACAACTCAATTTTTATACAAAATATTATCTATACTATTTTGCACCTATAGCTCACCTCATCATTCTAAAATATCTTCTAAAGATATCTCAAGTTGCTATTACGTATCACATGTCTGAGAGGGTTAGAAAAGAAATAAAAAGAGTCATGAGCAAAAGGCTCAGTGAATAGATCTTACTTCGAATCAGTGATGTCAAACAGAGAGTAAATTATATACTGAATAATATGAATCACATAAAAGCATCATGCCATGAATGAGTATATGAATGTATCATTAATAATATATAAATAAAATGTAGATATTATGTCATAACTTATCAAAGTATATAATTGTCGACAATGTATAAACAAATCTATATATCATACCATTATCATAACTCTCTCTCAAATATGACACATATGATGCATGCCGACCAGGACCATACTATGATATCAAATGCAACCACATATGATGCATATTGATTACTCGATAATTAGGTATATCAAGATAATAAAATCATATGCATTTCTCAACATTACGATCATCATCGACATCTTTGTATAATATCATCATAATAGACCACCGTGGATAGTCAACACCTAGTACCCGGTTTTAACATCATGCCGAAAATCTTAGAGCATACTCTGCCATCTGCAAAGAGTATCTCACTTATAACCGTACCTTGCCATCCGCTAAGGGTATCAACATCCATCTAGACCGGACACTCTTTTAGCTGATAAAAATACGTGAGGATAACTCGCAAAATATGCCCTAACGAACGGCATGTGGCCGAATGTCTGCTGCGCATACAGACTAATGACCTCGGACGTAAGAAAACATCTACCAAGCGCGTCCTAACCATCGCGCCTGCTTAGGTATCCTCATGCTTTCTATCAATTATCCCATTAATCAAATTTCATGCTTTTCTTCTAAATGGCAGATCATATGCATTTTATCTAATAGTATAACAAGTCATGCATATTAGGATTTTAGGTGAAAGAGGAGTCAGAAGAAATATATAATGCGATGAAATCTCTAATAGTATATGTATCACATGCATACTCATACTAGTTTATCACATGCATACTCATGCTAAAGATCATCTCAAATCATAAACTCATAACATTATAGTCATCTCCAATCATCTATATATATTACCAACATACTCATATCTAAGATCAGTCTAATCAAATGCATAATAAAATATACTCGCCTGAAATCATCTCTAAATAAGATCATATAATCATCTCTATATATTACCAACATACTCATATATAAGATTAGTCTAATCAAATGCATGATAAAATATGCTCGCCTAAAATCATCTCTAAATAAAATCATATAATCATGCTGGAGGCCAAAATATACATATACATAATTATATAATATATCCTAATTTGAGAAAAACGTCTAGGGGATAAGACTACTCACTTCTGATCAAAAGACACGAACCACGTAACCCTCACATCCGTCAACCGAGTGTCAACTCATCACTAGCAAGACCCACAGGGTCTTAAATAAGGAGTTCGGGATCTGAAAATATTTAAGTAACATAAAATTAGCCATTTATCAAATTAAAGTTTGTTCGTGTAAAATATGATAAGTTATTTCTAAAGTTTCTACTTATCTTTATAACAAGTTAGATTTACATTATAAATAAACTTTTAATGTTAAGTATATACTATTATTATAAAAAGGGTTAGTTATAAAATAAGAATAATAGGATTGCACCTTTTTGTATAAAAAATAGTCTAAGTATGACATTATAAAATAAAATAAAATAAAATAAAAGGCCGAATATATATATAGGGTATATTTATAAATCTCACCACTATAATTAATGAAGCTAAGTATTAATCTATTATATGCAAGTAATATTATACATAAGTAATAGGCATATTTAGGTATTTATAATATAATAAATTAACAATTCTATTAATTATAATTAGCTAATAATTATATATATATATATATAATTAACCACTTAATTAAACTATATTAACTAACATAAAATACTTAACTAAAAGGAACAAAAAAGGAAAGAAAAAAATAAAAGGGAACCACCATTGCAATCAGGAAAGAGGAATCGAGGAAGGAAAAGAGGCAAAGAAGAAGAAGAAGAAGAAAGAAAGGAGAAGAAGAAGAGAAGAAAAAGGAGAAAGGAGGGAAAGAGGAGGAGCTGAGCCAGCTAGGAGGGGCTCGGCCTCTCACTGGTGGCTCAATTTCGACGAACTCGAGAGAGAGAGAGAGAGAGAGAGAGAGAGAGAGAGAGAAGTAAAAGAGAAAGAGAGGCGGTGGGGGGTTGGGAGAAAGGGCGGTTGGCTATTGCAGCGGCGTTAGCGGGGTGTGTGGCACCCCTACACGCTATGCACTATCATGGGCACAAGGTTGGCCACATTGTGGCCGGCCATGTCGTGCCCATGTTAATTTTTTTTTGGGTTATTACAGATCCAACATACTTACTCGCTGTAAAGACTATTTTGTAGGAATTTGAAGATGTATTCTAGCAGCCACATGGATTGCCTCCACCTAGGACACAAGATCATCATATCGAGATCATGCCTAGGGCGGGTCTAACAAATGTTAGGCTATACCGTTATCCTTTCATTCAAAAGGAGGCTATAACGAAGATAGTCCAAGAGATATTGTCCAACGAGGTGATAAGACCAAGTCGAAGGGCCTATTCTTCACCGGTCTTGCTCATGCAGAAGAAGGATGGATCATGGCGGTTTTACATGGACTATCGAGCTCTCAATTCTATCATCGTCAAAGATCGGTATCCCATATCGGTGATCGAAGAGTTGCTGGATGAATTGGCGGGTGCATGCTAGTTCTCAAAGCTGAATTTGAGGGCGGGTACCAACAAATCAGAGTAGAATCATTCGATGTGCACAAGACATCGTTTAGAACTCATGATGGGCACTATGAGTTCCTTGTTATGCCTTTTGGTTTTACCAATGCTCCCGCCACTTTTTAGAGCTTAATGAATGATATCTTTAGACCTCATTTGAGGCAATATGTGCTGATATTCATTGATGACATATTGGTATACAACTGCACATAGGAGGAGCACTTGTGACATCTTCGGACGGTACTTGGCCTATTACGGCAACACAAATTGAGTGCGACAGTCCTTGATTTAGCCGATTTCACCAAACCATTCACCATTGAGTGCGATGCGTTCGAAGTCAGCATTGGGGCTGTTTTGACGCAAGAAGGCAGACCCATGGCTTACATGAGGAAGACTCTTTCAGAGCGTTCGTAGCTGCTATCCACTTATGAAAGGGAGATGCTCGCTATCATTGATGCGATCACTAAGTGGAGGCCTTATCTCATGACGCTTCTTGATCTGTACCGATCAAAGGAGTTTGCCATACTTCATTGGGCAGCGCATACACACACCAGCCTAGCAAAAATGTGTGTCCAAGCTACTTGGATACGACTATGAGTTGGTATACAAAAAGGTGACCGAAAACAGCACCGCCGATGCCTTATTAAGGCACTTGGATCTAGCCGAGTTGGCAACGATTTCGGCACCAATTTTTCCCATTTTCCAGCAGTTGCGGGAGGCCTACAAGAAGGATTTGGATACCATGAGGATGTTGGATGACCTTGCTGCAAATCCCAACTGTATGTAAGGAGTTGTGGTGAAGGACGGACTCTAAGTAGACCAAGGCAAGATAATTGTTCCAGCTGATCGTCGCTTGCACATGGAGTTGGTTCACCACTTCCATAACACCCGTGTGGTTGGACATGAGGGGGTATTGTACATGAGTTGGAATGAAGAAGGATGTGCATGCCTACGTCAAGGCTTGCAAGGTGTGCCAAAGAGCGACGACGGAATTGACTAAACCTGTCGGCTTGCTACAACCGCTTTCGATTCTAACGAAGGTTTGGAAGGACGCCGCCATAGACTTTATTGATGGTCTACCCAAGGCTAGAAGTCATTCGATAATCATGGTGGTGGTGGATCACCTCAGCAAGTATGCATATTTTTCAGCCTTGGTGCATCCCTACACGGCAAAAAAGGTTGCTAGGTTTATGTGCACGACATGGCTAAGATGCATGGTATGCCAAAGTCGATTGTTTCAAATCGTGATCCTATATTTGTGAGTCAATTTTGGTAGGAATTCTTTGCTCTCCGAGGGACTACCTTTCGTATGAGTTCAACCTATCATCCTCAAACAGACGGCCAATCTAAGGTGTTGAACCGATGCTTAGAGCAATACTTGTGGTGCTTTGTCGGCAAGCGAATGCAGTAGTGGCTATCTTATTTGCTATAGGCACAATGATCATACAATTTTTCATGTCTCAAGCCTGAGGAGGCGCGAGTACATCCGATTTTTCATGTCTCAAGCCTTAAGGCTCGAGTTCCCCCCTACCAAGCCGATTGGAGCTATTCCACCCGAACCAATAAGCGCTATTCCAGACGAGTCAAAAGCCGAACCGAGTACTCTTATTCCAGTTTAGATACTAGCTTGACGATGCACTTGAGTCCAGGACGAGGTGACCGAGATTTTGGTGGAGTGGCGCAGATGCATAGTGGAGCCTCGACTTGGATGCTCGAATCCGACTTCATGGACGACTATCCAAATCTGACACATTGAGGGCAAGGTGAACAGAAATGTGGTGGAGTGATATGACTCGATCATATTGGCTCCACTCGTGACATTGGGTTCATTGAGATAAACTTATTTATCTAGTTTGATTTTTTGCTTAAAGAAATAAAGCTTTTTGTATGGGGGCGTTCGAACACAAAAGATCGCGTTCGAACGGGCCATGCGAACGCCTGCACGCATTTACAAAAATAGAGAACGTGATTTGCGTGCTCGAACAGTCTCAGGCCCATTTGAAAGCCTGCACACGTTCGCAACGCCAGAGAATTATATTTGTGCATTCGAATGCGATCAGGTGCGTTCGAACGCACCACGGCAAAAATTATTGATTTGTTAGAATTTTAATTTAGTTGTTTGGGTCCCAAGGGTGAGCCTCTATAAATATGTGGAGAAAACCCTAATTAGAGTTTATCTAATAATTGAAACGGCATTGTGCCTTTATCTCCTTCTTTCTTACTCTAGCCATTGACGCCCTTTCCCACCTCCTTCCTTTTACCGCCCAAGTCCTTGGTCAACTTTCTTTAACTCCTAATCCCCTTCTTATACAGTAACTTCTCCCCTCTTCACTCTGAAAGAATTATTCTAGCACCTATCTAGCCATTGAAGGGCTAATAAGCTAGGGTTCATATGATCTTCGGTCACTATTCGACCGATATCTCAAGATCTATCTATCCAAACTCTGTGATCTTAGATTCGTTGAAAAATTCTTCAAGGGCTACAACATATCCAAAATTCAGCAAGATCCAACGGCTAGTTCATCCGCAGTTTTCTTCGAAAGTCACGTCCTTAACTAGTCCATAACAGTTACGCATCGGATCAAGCCAGTTCGTAACATAATTTCAACTAACTTTTGGGTGTGATTAGTTGGATTTAAGGATGCGCGCACAGTGATCTTCTAAAGAGTTCATTTATTTAAATGACAATTATTATAGTTTTAAAGAACTTAGTAACATTTGTATAATATTAAATGATTTCTAACATCTAATTTTTATTGTAGATTTGGAGAGAAAGTCTAAAATGGTCAAATACCACTAAATAAACAATTTGTATATATAAGTAGCAAAAGGTTTTTTTAGAAAAAATAAGAAACATATGCAAATAGATAAGTTCCAAATCTTGATGTATTAACGAGAGTCGCTATCCTATCATATAGCCATTTTAATATAATATAAGTCGCTAACTCTGCGAGTGATTCTTAATACTCACGGTTAGTGAGACGACATAATTAGTAGCTTTTATCAAAACTTGGACAAAGTCACAAAGATTCATGTGGAGGCGTTCAACTTAACATCTATGTCAGCTAAAAAGAATTAATCCATTCAGATAAATAATTTTCAATCTCAACTATTTGAGTACAATTTTCTTTTTAAAAAAGAAAAATTGGTGTACATATCTAGTTTGACGGAGAACATGCATGAAAGTAGCAAGGCTGCTGGGTTGCAGCTTTCCCTCGTTGATCTCACAACAAAGCGTGCAGCTTGAACAGTGCATGGGATCGATCAATCAATTGTTCGATAAGGAGTCATGGCAATGTTGCCCATTGGCATCATTGGTTGCCAAAGCGAAGGATTAGGTTTGGTGGGGAATGGAGCACGCAAAGCTTCAGAAAGCACGAGAACTATTAAGTGGGCAGCTTTAACGACGCTTTAGCATGTGCATATGGCGTCACGTATCCCAGTGTGATCGTGATGGTTATCTGATGAACAAATCATCTAATCTGACAACACTGGAGATCTATCAGCATCAGTGTGCATGTCAGCTCTATTTGGCATCTATTTTTTTAGTTCTTGTTATTTTTTTATCAGAAAAGGTTAGTTAAATTATTTCAAAAGGGGCGCAAAGTATGCTAGATATCAGAGATGATACACAGGAAGCTAAGTAAAGGACTAGAGGTGATTGAGTTAACTCCCTACTCAGATTAATTAGCACACGAATTTACAGTCTGGTTAGCTTTTCTAAAACAGTGTGTAATAGGGGCAAAAGAGAAATAGAAAATAAGGTGGAAAAGATCTAAAAAAAAATGTGTTTCAGATGCCGAGGAATAAACAGTCAGGCTGTAGTTGAGGATGTTTGTAAGGATTTCAGAGTCCACGTCTATTGTAATCTTCAAAATGTTAAACTCTCTAGTTTGAAAGCTTTTGCTTCGGCTTGTAGAGGTCCATTAGCTGAGATAGGAATGACCCCAAGGAAGAGAGAGATGGGCCCATCTCTAGCTCCGGTAAAGAATAAGCCCTGGCTTTAGAATTGTGAAGTAGAAAAGGAACCATCCGAATTGATCTTTGGTGAAATAATCAGCGGGAGTCACCTATTGGTCCGGTCAATGCACGAGTAGGCTTGGGTTTTTTGGTATTCTTC
Source organism: Typha latifolia (assembly GCF_019914945.1). Lineage (NCBI taxonomy): Eukaryota > Viridiplantae > Streptophyta > Magnoliopsida > Poales > Typhaceae > Typha > Typha latifolia. The sequence continues at coordinate 5,770,805 of NC_133100.1, forward strand.
CTGAAAAAAAAAGTAAAACTTATGTAAATACTTAGGTATGCTCTTGTACCAATTGAAAAATGTAACAAACGCCCTAGAAAATGTAGATCTATCACACGCTATCAATAATAATATGTAGAAAATAAATCGTGAAAAAAAATATCACAAACACAAAAGTTTTTATGTAAAAAAATTTTAAATCGAGTAAAAAAACTACAGATCTAAACTCGATTCGCAACTAATTACTAAAGTCTGTAGCAGTTAACAAGGAACTTACAGATCACCCATTGAACCCCACGACTCAATCTATACCAAACTTGTTCGTTAGACCCCGTGACATATTACTTTCCGTGATAGGTTTTGAAACCTCAGTGACTCTCGAGGTTGATCCTTCCGTCTCAGTGACCCTCAAGACGTAGTTCTTCTAGATTTGATGTAAATGGGTAAAGTTGAGAACGATTCAGTACTTTTATCTAAAGTTGAGAATTGATCTTCCATGGTCTCCAAAAGGTAATCTCAATATCATAAACGACAGATTTCTCTAAAAGATTATCTCCAATTTAATATTTGACCATCCTACCTTCTAGGGTTAGATTAAACCCTTTTATATATTCTTAGAGATAAGATAAATATCTCTTCTAAGATTCTCCACAGATTCTCTTAGAGATAAGATAAATAGAGATATATCCAAATATAAGTCAAAGTAGTTAAGGCCGTTCGAACACCCGTAAGGCCCGTTCAAGCGAGCTCAAATGCCTATTATTTTCTTCCTTATTAGAAAAATGCGTTTGAATGCCCGATAGTCTGATCAAGCAACTGAGCAGACTGTTGAATGCAGAGTTGTTGTTCCTGTGTCTTTAGGTATTTTTTATACTAGTTTGACCATCATGATACCATTTGAGCACTTCAATGACGATTCCAAAACCGTTTCAAGTACTTTGACTTTAAATTTAATCTTCCACTTCAGACATCTCATAACTTGTCATAATTTGTGTATATGCTCATACATAAAATCTAGACACATTATATAAATAAAAATTATATTTTGAAACACAATTTGTCAATTACATTAGTACAAATAAAACCTAACACTTTCAATGATACTGAAAAAACTCAAGACCAAAAGGCAAGGATCTGTAGAGGATTTAGTTAAATTGCTATTTTTTTCTTTGCAAAAAAAGAGTCATTTCTATCTTTCCAAGGTTGCATTGAGTAAGAGAGGGAGCTTCAAAGTGACAACCACCCAACCCAAGTATTACTACTACCTAATTGAGATTCACTAAGGTCTTGTTTGTTTTGTGTTTAGAAACCCTCCCCCCTGAACTGGTTCAGAGACCTTTAAATTGGTTCAGTAACTAAAAATATTTTTATCTTTTTCATATCTAATTAAGTTTATTCTTCAAAAAAATTAAAACTAAGAAATGAGACTAACAGTTGAGTTTGGAGTTCAAACCAAATAAGGCCTAAGGAAATAGGTTAAAGACATAGCAAAAGAGACATCAACAGAACTCGACATTCAAGTCTAGGATTCCATATTAGGAAAATTGGATAAAGTTAGTTGCATATTAAGCTACCTAAAGCATTGCCAAATTAGTCCTGGACCCCACTACAATTCCAAGATTGCTCAGAAATAAACGGCAAGACCTAATTATAGGCTACAGTAAGACTAGTTTTGGCAAAGGTGGGCATACATTGTTAAAATCTAGGAATCTATCAAAACTTTAGTAGATGCCCTATTCTCAATAGTCTTAATAAACCCAGCTCTAACAGTAAAGGGAGTCAAACAAATGCCTAAAGATAATAGATTTCTTAAGTCTTGCCGGAGGTCGCATTGCATATATTTATCTAGCATAAGTTTGACTCAACACTTATCACATCTATTGAGTAAGTCCATGGTGTGAGACCCCATAAGCCCCATCTTAGAATCCCGTAGGTTGTGGATACTAAGACCTCATAACTTAGTAGGCAACTGATAAAGATTCCAATTGGTTAGATGAAGGCTAGAGCCCCCTCCAAAGACCAAACATTAGCATAAATATTCAAAAATCAAGTAATCATATCTTTCCAATTATCCACAGCCTTACTGGACTCATCAATAAGGCAAATAATATAGTTGTGTCTTCTCGTAGTTAAAGTATTAGATTGAAAAGCGTAGTGCTACAAAAAGTATCTTCTTTGGTCAAACCCTTATAGCTCTAGATAATAACTAACATAGATCAACAAGTATAGAGGGCAGTCCCTGCCAACCTTTTTCTTTCCCCTAGCTCTAGCCCTTTTGTAAGGCTTAGGGCCCTTTTTCTTAGATTTTTAATACATAACTCATTAAATAACAGACGTTGCCAAGAAGGAACCCTAGCTAAAGAAGCCCCCAAGTTAGCACCCGCAAGCTCGGCCATACTTGTCCTTAGAGAGGTCGACTAGGCTATTGAGAGGAAAGGCAGAGTCAAGCATACTAGCCAAACTCAATGCCATAAGTACATTTTCATTAAGCAATGCATGAGAATACACAATAATAGTGTTAGAGACCACAACCTCTATGGCAACAATCCCATCATCAGTAGGTATAGGGTGAGGAGGGGGAGATCTTCTTCTATTATTGCCACCTCCTCAACTAGGGGATCTATAGGGTCCAAGGATCCATTATGCTCAACTCTAGGAGCTAATGATCAAGAGAAAATAGTCTTTCTAAAAGGAGTGTAAGAGTGTATTTATACCTCGAGGCCATCGAGAGAGTAAACTCTACCATAATAATCTTAGTAAAGGAGAAGCGTTTCCCTTTTACTAGCCTAAGTTACTGAAATAGGGAATACCCGCCTAGACACATTGGAATGGAGCATGACAATTCCATGGAGAACATGGGCATTATGACATGCCATAAAGGCTTGATTAGTGTCATTAATGCACCCATACTTTGAGACAGAGTCAAAAGACAATAAGTGCTTTACCTATATCTCCATCATGTTTGAAAGGCTCGAGGGACAAGCAATAGTCTTGGGCTTAGCCACATAGCTAGGATCATGTGATCGCACCGAACTCGAAGAGCCCTCCTCACTGAAAAGGCCCTTAGAGGATGATGGGACTGACCCATCTAGGTCACCTGTTAAAGCAATCATCTCCACTTCTTTATCACATGCCTCTACATGGTTAGCACAATGTGTCTTACTAGGTTTGCTTAACCACCCTTATCAATTGATTCGGCAATTGAAATTAGCTAGCCATCTCTAGGCTCGAGCCTGGCTTGAGCTTGAGCTTGATCAAATTGGGCCTCTTTCTTGGTACTTGGAACCTTGGGACATAGTTTGTCTTAGGTCTTAAACCAGGAACAAAGTTAGACTTGCAAGTAATAGGCCAACCACCATGGCCAATGCCATTGAAGTCATTACCACGGACCGAGCTACTCATTCTACCTTTGCCATAATGTTAGTTGTCCCACACCACACAAAGCCACGAGCCAAACAAGTGCTCAGCCTCGTTTGCGACCTCTACCAGTGTTGGTCCTTGCAAGATAGTAAGAACAACACCATCACCAATTTCAGGCCAATGCTAACTTCCTTTAACAGGAGGAAAGATCAACTAGAGCTTTTCTCTTAGGAGGATCAGGGCCAATTTGACAACCTATGGCCAATCCACCCACAAGAAAAGCAAAACTTCAGTAAATCCTCACAAATAAACTTAGCATTAACCTTGTTATGCCCAATCCCTACTAGTAAATCCTACTTCAGAGGTTTGGAGAGAACAAGATCGATGCACATAAGAGTGTATCGACTCTGAGCTCTAGACACTATGTGTCATCTACCCGTAAGGGTTCCCCTAACATTATACTAGTTAAGAACTCCAACTTCCAGTATACTAATGACAAGTTAAAAAGATACAACTCAAATAAGTGCAAATTTGATCACTTTAGTGGAAGCCTGGAAGTTTGGCACTTCAGCTATAACCCGTATCATGTTATCCTCTAAATCTAACCTAAACAAATAAAAATCTGCTTACATGTCGAATGTGAAGAACAGCCTTGACAATAGTCATATCTTGGCCAAAGTACCACATAACATATCAACAGGAAAAGGCTTACCTAGGAACTTGCCGCATAGACCAAATTGCTATTTATCACGACTATTCGTCAACAAGTCCTCATCAACTTCAACACTTTACAATGATCATATCAATGATATGGCTTGGAATGGTCCCCAGCTTCATGTTTACGCTTCAAGTTCGCAAGGATATTTACTGGACCACTTGGACCCAAAATCCTAGCACTTCATCAGCCAGATTCATCCCTTTCAAGACATCCAATATCACACCATGAACATTATCCTAGGGGGAGGGGGGAACGAATAGGTGTAGAGTTGGCAGTCAGCACTTAAGAAATCAAAACCCTAGTATAGCAAAAAGAAACACTCAATATTTTCTCTTCCCTCTTCGACTTCAAATAGCAAAATCTAACTGGCATCTATATGATAGTTGTATTGCAAGTGTAGCGGTAACCAATTAATGTGGAAATTTGCAAACTTTCGTAAGTAAATAGCTCTTAAAGGTATGTTATATTATTAATTTATTATCTAACAATTTAGGCTTTTTGGTCAACTAATTATCTAATACGGCATCAAACATAGTTTTTGGGTTCTTAAAAGCTTTCAAATAGTGTATTGCAATTTCACTTGACTCTTAATGGATACCTTATGTTGGATATTTCTTAATTTTATAATAATAAGTGTAAGACTAAATTACACTTACACCATTGAAATATGATGCAGTGGCACTTACACCTCTCAAAGAAAAGAAAATTGTTACTAAGTGTAAGACTAAATTAATTTTTCAAAATAACACTTCCCTTTGTTTATTGTTTGTTTTTTCCATGTAGAATAGTTACTTGAATATTTCATAACTATTTTTTCTCTTCCGACTTGATTATTAGCCCTAGAAATAAAAGTTTGGGCATTCGGCAAAAAGAATATATAAAATATGAGGTGTTATATAAAAAAAAGAACACCCTTTGGATCCTACACTAGGCTCCATGCGTCCATCTTCTTCCAAAGAGCAAAGACTCCATGGAAGGCGTCGACCCTCCCCATCTGCTGTTCCGGGAATGCCATCTATATTCCGAGATCTTTGAACAGCACGCCCACTGTGCATCCCCTCCACCGCAAAGTCAAATGGCCCACTTGTTTATTTCAATTAGCGCCTCTCTCAACCTCTACCTCAAAGGCAAAGGGAAGGAAACTGCTGGTGGAGTGGATGTATGTGAAAACTCAACCCCTCTCTCTCTCTCTCTCTCTCTCTCTCTCTCTCTCTCTCTCTCTCTCTCTCTCTCTCTCTTATTTTTTAGTCCCACACTGTGAAAAAGCCAAAGGATCTTCTATTTGTCCCCTTGGCAAGTTGGGCACCCAGTAGCTATCTATATCTTTCATAATATATGGGTTTCTTTTTTGCATGTATACTCCTCTAACTCTAAAACTTATATTCACATATATACCCTTTAAAATATGTTCTTTTACATAATTACCCTTTTGGTTATTTTTTAATAAATATAATTTTACGTCTTATTAATTTGTCAGAAAAAAAGAAGATAAAAATTTACCTTTAATTAAGAGAAAGGTAGGAAATTAGAAAAAAAAAATCTGAAATTGTTTATAATATAGGGTCAATTATACTCTGACCTTAAAAACTTTCCCCTGATCTATTTTTCTTTACAAACTTTCTCTACAACTTGACCGTTTCAATTATTTAAAATCATGGTACCCTCCACAGTGTACAAAAGCTACGAAATGATTATTATGCCCATCGAATATTTATGTGCAATTTGATTAGTAGTGGTGGCAGTATTTGCTATGCTTAGCATTAGGATTTGAGAAAAAGATGGAAGGCTGAAGAAGAAAGAAAGGATTAGGATATAAGGTCTATATCACGTGCGAAAATGATCTTAATTACAAGTAGTGATGGTGATGGTGATGATAATGAGATTTATATTAAGATTGTGATTTGAGAGATACAGAAAAAAAGAATTAGAAGAGTTGTTAAAGGGAGAAGATAAGGAAACTAGAGAGATTGGTGACGATGATTATAATAGCGAAATTTATATCTAGGATTAGGATTTGAGAAAAAAATATGAGAAAAAGGAGAAGAAAAAGGAAAAACCAAGAGGTTGAAGGGGATATTTTGGTTAATGATAGGTCATGTGTTAAACATGTGATTAATTTTTGTTAGAAACCTTAATGATAAATCGATAGAATGACCTATTTGAAATTTTTGAAAAGTTGAGGGGCTCAATGTGGCGGAAAAAAGATAGGGGTAAAAATAAAATATCATCTATAGTTGATGGGTCAAAGTGTAATTAAATTTAAATTTAATTATTAATTAACTCTAAAATAGTATCTATGCAAAATAAATAAATAAATCGAAGGTATAAATACAAAAGTCCGGTATTATTAAGCTCCCATTAATGGTGTATAATTATATAGAATTGTGTTTTGAGATGTATGTATATTATTATCCATTTAAAGGGTATATATATATATATATAGCTCATAGCTCTCTGTTTGGGCTTGCTCCTTTCCCTATCCTCAACTGATAGTTTTTTCCTGTTGTCACCGGCGGCTTTCCCCTCCTCCCCTCCCCTTGGCTACCTTGGCTAGGTGGAGGGGAGGGGTTTTCCTTGTCTCCCATGAGAGGCTTTTTTCCTCTATTTATTCTTCATTTATCTTCTCTTTCTTCTCCTTCATAAATGCGGATAACTCCCTCTCCTTTTTTGCTTCTCTCCCTCTAGTTGTTCCCTTTTCTCTCATCCCTATCGCTTCTACCTTGGTCATTGTTGTTGCTGCTGATGCAGTTGCCGTTGGCTTTCTGACTCAGTCCCTGCCCTTTGCTGTCTCCCTTGGCCCCTCCACCACTATCATCTTCCCCCATAATATTATTTTTATTTTGACTGTTGTTTTTTGTTAGCTATGTGGGTTGTTAGGTTAGGGCTTATTGTTGATTGTTGTTGTTTGTTGTATGTTGCGGTGTTATTTGTTATGGTTGTTGCTATGAGTTTGCATATTTTAGTTTTTTGGCGGGTTATAGTGTTAGGTCCTTGAGAGTTTGACTTTGCGAGCTTCACGGAGCTGCGAGACGCTAACCCACTTAGCCCTGCATTTCTTCCGACTTACCTCTTGCTGTCATTATCTGTAATGTTGCCTATATTAGCCATGTGGGAGGTTTAATTTTATGATCGTCGCCCAATATCCTTCCCTTTCTTTTTGCATGAGTGTATGTATTACTATTTTCTTGATACTATATACATAAATAAAAGTTTTAGAAGAATACATATGTAAATTGGGACTTTTACGAATCACACCCTATATTTTATATATTTTATAATTCACACTCCGTCTTTAAAGATCTTGTAACTCGACTCCTTCTTTTCTCCTATAATTCTTATTTAATACTCTGAATTAACTTAGACAGTACAAAAAAATAAATATTCTATTATAATATACAAAATAATTTATAAATATCTAAATTATTCCTATCTTCTTCATCATATTTTTCTCTTCCCAAGGAAAAAGAAGAAAATAAGGAGGAGAAGAAAGGGGAGGGGAGAAGATAAGGAAATGTGGTGGCGACGACAACGACGATGACAGTGATGGTGGCGAAGGTAGGTAGGAAAGATAAGTGTAGGGATATTGAAAATAAAAAAAATGATGAGGATATTTTAGTAATTTATTTGATATTAGTTAGCTAAAATAATATCAGGTGTTAAATGAGAATTATAGAGGAAAACGAATAGTCGAATTATAAAATATTTAAAGATGGAATGTGAATCATAAAATAAATAAAATACAAGGTGCTATTCGTAAAAAGAATTTGGATTTTGGATAGAAGCTATCTAAGCATTATCTGTACATCTACTAAATCAGGTACCAACCAATCCACTTAGAAATTGACAATAAACGCGATTTCCGATATTTGCTAGCTTGCGAAGACAAACCTTAGCCACATAAAAATTCGTTCCTCTCCTCCCCACTTTTAATATAATCCAAAGAGGAGGTCAAGGCTCGAGGTCACCTCAAAATAAGTAAAATAAAAAGAAATTGGGGGGTTTTTTTGTTTAATCCTATAAAAGTCCTATAAAAGCAAGAAAAAAAAAGAAAAAAAAAAAGCTCCCATGGTGGGCCACCACAGCCCACATGCTGCGCTAGTGGTCCCAGATCCCGAGGCATCTCTCTCCCCCCACGTGGGGCCGTACACGTGTCCCTCCGCTCCTCGTCTCCTCCCCCTCTTGGCTCAGAAAGAAATAAAGCAGGAGCAGTGCACGTGCCATGGAAAGTGCTCAGAGGACAGAGAGCAATTGAGTACCGATGGTGTAATAATCCCCACAGGAAACACAAACACGCACACGCTAATCTTTAATCAGATGGTCATGATTAGATCAGATCATGACACCTTACCCTACACCTTTCAAATGGGTTTTTTTTTAATAATTTAATTATATATGAATATTTTGTTATTAGAAAGTAAAATACACAATTTATAAGTCTATTATGATAAATAATAAATTTAAATATAACTAAATTACAGAAAAAAAATCCATTTTAAATTATTTTTTATACGCTTAGCAAAATAGTTTGGATTAGATATTTGTGACCGACTATTTAATTTAATAAATAATTATCAATTCTAAATTTTATTTTTAAAACATCATACTCATTAATTTGTATTTAGGACACTACAAATAACAAAAGACTCATGCAATACTTAGAGTCGGGCCCCACTTGTTAAATGCTGGATTTCTTGACACGTGGCGAGCATCTTATTACACGTTTTCAATTTTTTTTTTCTCGAGGGTGTTAAGATGTTACAGCTGTAACGCAATGTAAAACTAAGTAAATTAATCTCTCATAAAACTAGTTCTCCGGTGGCTTGTGAGCTAAAAAATTAATGAATTTAATGGTGGAGTAGGTTAGAGTTGTTGGAAATTTGTTAAAAAATTCTCTTTTGAAGAATAGATTTGGCAATTAGAAAGGTTAGCTTTGAACTTTCAAATGTTGGGCCTGATCCTTTTTATATTAATGGTCATCACCTTTTTACTAAAATTATAGAGATTTTGATTGATTCCCAAGCAAAGTCTAACAATCACTTTGCACTTTTATGAAATTGACGTTATTTGATGGAGTCTCCCGAACTATTTCAATGTGGACAGATCTATCCGACTCCATCGAAATACATTTGTTTGCAGATCATATGCATACGATGATTATGATCACGTTAAATATGAAATGTATATGACCATAATCGTCAAATGTGTGTAAGATAGGAGCTCCGCTCACATTGAATCCCTAATTTCTTCTCACCGTTGCTTGTGAACTAAGATGTAGATATACTAGCATTCGATACAAAGAATAATTATATATTAATCTATGTCATGTCAAATATCTTATGACAAAAAATCTTACAAGAGTAGTTGCTTTCATATAGCAATTTGGTGCTAGCCTTGCGCGCCGTTCCAATTCGAAGACCTAGTTGTAGCAATAAAATTGTCCTTTTTGTAGACAGCTAACTTATTTGGGGGAGTCTGAATTTATAAGATGTTCGTTAATACATCGATTGCATATATCCGACAACTCTAATCAAGCTTAGAAAAGAGAATATAAAAAAACTATAATTGTATAAAAATTTAATGAATTGGCTTCTTCTTCTTAGGGCTTAGGGGCACATGAAAGCATACACCAGTTTAGGGCATCGAAGAGCTGAATCCCAAGTTCCCAAACTCAATTATTAACTTCTTTCTATTTGTATTTTTTAACTTCTAATCACCCAAGCACTCAACTCCCTTTTTCCTTTCCAAAGCTAAAGAAGAAAAAGAAAAAGAACAAACAAAATCTCCTAATAGAATATAAAGATGAGGGCATAATAGACAATTCCTTCTTTTCCTCCATCTCTCTATCTCCTCTTTTCCTTCGGAAAAATAAAAGTTCTGCATCAAAATTAAAGTACTCTACAGCAACAAGAGAGAGAGAGAGAGAGAGAGAGAGAGAGAAGAAGACGAAGAAGAAGCCACGAATCGATCCTCCATATCCATCTTCCCATTTCTAGTATCTGTCCGCCGTACTCTATCTCCCTCGCTCTCTCAAGCACTAAGAGAGTAGAGAGAGAAACTGGAGAGAGAGAGAGAGAGGGAGAGGAAGAGTTGAGGTGGGGAGGGAGGAGGAGGGGGAGATGGGAGGGGTGACGTCATCAATGGCGGCGAAGATGGCCTTCTTCCCGCCGAATCCCCCGTCGTACGAGCTCGTCACGGAGGAGGCGACGGGCCTCGTGACGCTCAGCCGCTTCCCGCACCGCGAGAACGTCGAGATTCTGCGGCTGCCGACGCGGCGGGGGACGGAGATCGTCGCCATGTACGTCCGAAACCCCATGGCGGCGTCGACCCTGCTTTACTCCCACGGCAACGCCGCCGATCTCGGCCAGATGTACGAGCTCTTCCTCGAGCTCAGCGTCCACCTCCGGGTCAACCTCTTGGGGTACTTGCTTCCTCTCCTTTCCCTCTCTTGTCTTTTTGGCTGTTCTTTCGGCGTTTTGAGTAGGAATTTGAGAATATTATAGTAGGAGAATCTTTTAGTTGGTAGAATTTGGTTGTTAAGCTGTCTGGTTTCTTCTATTTTGGGCGAATTTGGAGGTTTTGATGAAGTTTGATGTAATTCTTTGTTTCGACATTTGAATTTTGTTCAAAGTTGTTTCTTGCTGTACCTTGTCGTTTAATCTGTCGAGTTTCTCTGTTTTGGGCGAATTTGGAGCTCTGGGTGAAATTTGAGGTAATTCTTTGCTTTGACAATTGGGTTTTGCTGAAAAGGGTTGGTTTGGGAGAAGCTTCTGATTGCTCTAGTTCGTTGTTTTAGTTGTTTAATTTTCAGTTTTCCTGTCTTAGGGAATTTGGAGTTTTTGGGTGGAATCTCATGTTGGTCTTTATTTGAGCATTTAGGTGTTGTTAAAAAGCGTTTCTTGATCAGACAGTGGACTTACTTGCTGTGGATCTGCAGTCGGATTTCAGTGCTATGGAGTTCATATGCACATTTTGCTTTCTTTTTCATATCTCTACCTAAATGTGGATTATAGTATTCTAAGTGGGTAGTTGATGTTCGAATAATATCTCTGTATGTTTTGGATCTATAGCTGAAATGTTCTTAGAGTTTGCTTTTGCTGGAATTGGTTGGATAAAAAGTGGAGCTTTGGAGCTCATCAATGTAGATTTGTTATCCGTTAAGTCGTAATCTATTTGCTTCCATCTTTATCCCCTATGTGATTGCTTTCTTGTTCCTGTAAGGAGGAGTTGAATGCCTGCTGCATTTGGCTGTTCGCAATTGGTGTCTGCGGCTGTTAAACTGATTTGCAAGTTGGTTCTCTTAATTTCATTTGGTTGATTTCTTCATTACCGCCAGCTCTTGATGGTAATTAGTTATTTCTGTGAAGGTACTCTTAACTGTCAAATTGTTAGCTGTTTGTCAGTTTTGGGTTTTTTCTAGATCTTGGTGGATTTAGCAATGATCTTCCAATCATGAAAATACTGATTTAGAAGTACTCAAAAGTTGGCAATCATGAAGAAACTTACCGATGCTTAAGTTGCGTGTATATTAAGTTGCTTGAGAGTATTTGCATTGTTATGCACATGATGAGCTTTGTGCCAACTGGAACTAATGAGCCATTCAGAAATATAAAAAAATATCCTTTACAGTTATTTGATTTCAATTTTGTCATCCTCTTCTTGCAGCATTTGGTGCAGTTAGGTTCTAAGAAGGATTTGGAGGATCCAAAACATGTAGACTGTTTCACACTAACTTGCTTTGCATTTTTGTCATTTGAATTCACCAAAAACAATAAGCAGCAATAGGCTAGCTAGAATGCCATGAGTACCTAAGCTCTGGCAGGTATGTCTAAGTTTGGTCAATGAACAAATAGTCTCATAAAGCATTGTATTAATAATGAAAAGGCAGTAATAAACAAAATGGTAAGTCAGTTAATTATTTAAATCCAAAAAGTGGAGATTCATATTGAACCAGGGATTAGAAAAGCTGATATAAACTATAAAACTGGAAGCATGTAATACATATTTATGATGATACAGAAGTAGATGTACTTTGGTGGTTGCCATGGACATCTTTTGACTCGACTCGACTCAACTAACTAACTAAATTGACTTGACTCAACTTAACTCGACTTAACCCATATGGTTGAACCGTAACAAGCTTTGATTGAATAAAGACTCGGAAATTAATGACATCATGGAAAATCTATAATTAGTATGTTACTTATGATGTGTTTTGACAATTGGAAAGAAATGTTAAATTGATGGAGTCAATCTTATGCAAGACATGTCCTTTTGATAAGATGACAAACAATATAACTGACGAGGTTTTGTTCTTCAGGGCGAGGATAGAAAATCATATTGTGAGGGTGCAAGAGATAATCTTATACTTTGTTATAAGTAACGAACTGCAGTTGTTCTGGCATAAAATGTCATAGAAGGACTAAATTGCCTTGGACTCCTTGAGAAGGCCAATTAAGAGAACTACTTAACTTGGATGGATGTTTTGATAAATGAAAACCTTTGTCTGACAAGATGCATACTTGTTAATTGAATCTAAACTTTGTGGGTAGTATACTTAAGTTTAATCAATGCAAATCGATACGTCTTTAATGAATTAATTTGGATCACAAAGGAGAGCTTGAACTGTGAATAGTCTAAATTGAAGTCACATTATCCATGGTTCCATGCAAACTATAACTCTGTAAGTGATCTTGTCAGTTTACTAAAGATGATGATGCATGTAAGAATTAGAGTGCAATATGATTGTTTCATGGTGATGCTAATGGAGTGTTTGATCGTATATGCATCTTTGTAAGTGCTTGATCGTATATGCATCTTTGTAAGTGCTTGATCGTATAATGCTAATGTAGATCTGGGCGGTTGGTTGATGTTCACAATGTCATATGTTTTATTCTTGAGTGGCAAAGATCTTTGCTTTCAATTTTATCATATTTTCCATGTTTGATATTTGTTCATTTAACTGAAAAATCTCGCCTTGTTTTCTGTAAGGCACTGTGACATAGAGGATCTTATACAAAAAGCCATTTCTCTAGAGTCACATTTACTTGTGTAAACTTTATAGATGTTTTAACTGCGACATACCAGACTCTAATGCATCCAAGTATATATATATATATATATATATATATATATATTTATGAGGCATAATAAAAAATGAGTACTCTTCCTGCAAGAAATGTGGTGTGGACTAGATAAATTCTGCAATATGTGTTGCTTATCCTCTGTGGAGACACCATAATTTACATATTAAGGGTTAACTTTTGTTGTATGCTTGCAATTTGATGAACTCTTCATCCCCATGCAGGTATGACTATTCTGGATATGGCCAATCATCTGGAAAGGTTTGTTGAAGTTCTATCTGATCTATTTCTGGTGCCACTCTACAGTCATGTACTGGTTGAGCGTTACTTATATTGTAATAAACCAAATCTTCTCTTTCTACTTTCAGCCAACTGAACAGAACACATATTCTGATATTGAGGCTGCTTACAAGTGCCTCATAGAGAACTATGGTGCTAAGGAAGAAGAGATTATCCTATATGGTCAATCTGTTGGAAGTGGGCCAACTGTGGATCTGGCCACACGCTTGCCTCGCTTACGAGCAGTTGTTTTGCATAGTCCTATATTGTCAGGCTTAAGAGTCATGTATCCTGTGAAACGCACATACTGGTTTGACATCTACAAGGTTAAGACTTCTCTTTAACTTTGAGTCATATGTCTTCTACTTGTTGCATGTCCCATAGGGTTTTATTAAATTCTTGTTTCTATCCTTTTTCCAGAATATCGACAAAATCCCGCTAGTCAATTGTCCTGTTCTGATAATCCATGTAAGTATCTCCATCCTAGCATTCTATGTTCCTCTTGGTATAATACTAAGAAAAATAATAGAAGAGCGATATTACTTGAATATGTTATAACTATTAATGAGTGATAATTAAGCATTTTTTATAAGTTACTTATTGATGTTAGATTGTATTTGCTTGTTATGATCTCATGCTATAAGGCAAGCTTCTAGTTACTAAATAAAGTAGCATGATTTTGTGCCAATGTTCACGTTTTTGGTAAAGCAAAGTTGTTTTATAAGATCAATTTGTTGATAAATATGTATTCTTAATGATTTTCCTCCTTGTTTGACAAAATCTAGTGGCTTTGAAGTCTCAAACCCAATTTGTGTTTATGTTCAATAGTCTCCTCTCAAAATGTATTTGATTAAATCGGAGCTTCTTTGTTAATCTTTGCTGCTTTTAGATTCATGAAATGACCTTCATTTTCATTCCAATGTTCCAGATTGTCTAACTAAAAGTGTTTATGTAAGCTGCTGACTTTGCAACTTTATTTGTAGTCTCATTCATTTGCCTTATTGCCTAATATCTTTAAATTCCAAGTTTCCCTCCTGAAACCTGTGTGACCTCTTTGTCATAGAATTCACGTTTTCATTTCCAATGACCCAAATGTTATTTTTCTCTCTGAAAAAAGAGACTGTTATTTTCAGTATTATTACATAATCATTAGCTCTTGACTCTCTGTTGGAATAGTAACACCCCTTGCCTTTCAACTTGAAACATATAGCTTCAATCAGATGAAGCTCATTAAATATTTTGATATTATTCTGTTGCAGTTTCCTAAGAGAAAAATGGGTCTCTATAAGTCACAATTTGGTTGCTATAATCTGACACTTGAAAACAATTACCAGTAACCATCTTGATGGTTCTTAGCAGCATCAAGTTGTTAGGAACAGTTTGAGTTGTAAATCATGGGATGCATTGAATTTTACAAGATTGTGATTTGCATTTTCAATAGTACAAATTTTGCTAATTTCACTAAGATTAAAAGAATAGAATGTTGTAGAACGCAGTGTACATAACTAGTGATGTAAGAAACTATTGCATTTGGGAATAATCTACTAGCATCATTGATTATGTAGCAAGATTTAATGAAATATAAGATCTTAGTTTAATGATAATAGAATTTGCAGGAAAGATCATATGATAAACTAGAAGAAAGAGAGGACGGGAGATAAGTATGACTTAAGAATTGGCAAACATAAAATATTTATGGAACTTTTAGTTTATGCTTTATATGATTTTCTCCAATTGATGACCCATACCTTTCATTATCTTCTAAAGACACTTCCATACAAAAATCAAGTAACTTCGACAATCTGCAAACTGAATTGCAAAACAAGTACTGTACTACTGTTGTGTTATTTATCAATTTAGCACTTGACTGTTCAATGCATACATTTCTTGAGATTTGAGAGAATTTGTATACTTATGTAGTTGCAGAGTTGATAATTAGATCAGAGCGTATTATGTTCAGAATGCCTTTTTCATGTCCTACAATTAGTTTACCTTTACAAACATGTCGCTATTGCTTAGGGAACATTAAATTCATCTCCCATATATTTATAATGCATTTATCATGGTATCAACTTCAAAATTAAGGATTTCCAAATAGGTATATGATAAGACAATGCAATCTTAGATATTTTATTGGATTTAATTAGTAAATGTTAATGGAAAGTTGGAAACTCTTTGTGTCTGCACTTAAGGTTGATGCATTCTGGGTTCATATAGGCCATCTTCAGATTTCCTTGACACAAAAATGTTTTATGACTTGATACACTACTAATCATCCTTTTCTGTTTTTATCGACAGGGAACCTCAGATGAAGTTGTGAGTTGGTCGCATGGTAAGCAGCTTTGGGAACTTTGCAAGGAGAAATACGAACCACTGTGGCTTAAAGGAGGAAAGCATTGCGACTTGGAACTCTTTCCAGAATATATTAGACATCTTAAGAAGTTCATATCTACAGTCGAAAGATCACCATCCCACAGGAATGCTTGGAGGAAAAGCACAGACCGGTTTGAACCTTCTAGGAGGAGCACTGACTGTTTTGAACCATCGAGGAAGAGCACAGATCGGAGAGACAAATCAAGGCCTAGCATAGAGAAGTTCAGAAGTAATGATTACAGATACAGCAATGTGGAGAAGTTGGACAAACTAAAGTTCTCATTTGACCATATTGAGAAGTCTAGGAGGAGTGTAGATTGCATTGAGAAGTCCAGGAAGAACATGGATCAGCTAGACCGAGGTCGAAAGAGTGTTGACAGGTTGGAAAGACTATGGGCTGGGTAACTTTTGACCTTATACGTAGCTTGGTCATGTTTGGGTAATTGGTTTGTGCATTAATTTATCTTTGCTAATCATGTACTTTGTTTGTGGATGTTACATAAAAGTCTGTTGGCATCGCAAAAGGGGGGAAAGCTAATCGGCAACCAAATGTATTTCTTTGTTACAGTTCAATGGCATCTTTCATGAAAAATCGTTTGCATACTGAATTTTCTTTTATTCTTGAAGTCCAATTCTATTATCCTTAACAAATCTGCATTTTGTTTCTGGATGATATATTTTAGATTGATATCTTTCGACTACAGTGATGTTATGTTGTAATAATTTCTAAGACCTAGGGACTTGAATTTTAAATAGCTAACTCAGAACTTCAGAAATGTGAGATTTGTATACAATGAGAAATAAGGTCAGTGAGCAATATTGTGATAAGCTTTTCTTATTATCTAAAAATTTTTTCCTCTCTTTCCTTTTCAGCAGCAGCAGGAAGCTTTTTTAATTAAATTTTTTTTTTTGGGTGCTCTATTCTTTTGCTTTATAAGTGGCTATTCTTTTGTTGCAAATTAAGAGCTTGATGGATTTATAGGAAGTCTGAAATGGTTGATCAGGTGCTATTCCTAATCTACGTAACTGTAATCTCCATTTGCTATAAAAGAGTGGCATCTCTGTAGTGCTTAAGAACTAGCTAGAATATGAAAATTGTTGATCATTTTGTTGATTATAAATGAAAACATGGCTGAGCTCCACATCCTACAAATTGGACAAAGGGGCTTAAAGATAATTTTCATTTTGTATAGGTAGATAGATCATGGTAGGAAATCTTTCCCATGGCCTAACTTTCGTAAGAGTTTTCAATGGAGGGCTCTATATTTATTATTTAATTAGTATAATATATATATATATATATATATATATATATATATATATATATATATATATATATATATATATATATATATATATATATATATATTTTTAAATCACTTAATAAGTCATCTTAATGTTATTATTTTTTAATAAAAAATATATTATTAGAAAACTCTCATCGATATCTTTATAATAATTCTAATATTTAATAATCTCAGAAATAATTTTAAATTACTATTTTTTTAATTAAAAACATCAAAATTATATTACACAAAATTAAAATAAAATATTTAAAATAACTTAAATAATTTAATATTAGACTTATTTTAAAAATCTTGATGAGAGCATTCTAATAGTGCTATTTTTATTAAAAATTGATTAGCAAAACTAATTATATATTCAATTTAATTATATTATTTAATAAAGGATACAAATGAAATTTAAATTTTTGGATTTAAGCAAAATTGATATTTCTAAGAGTTAAATAGTATTAAAGCTGGGCTCTAAAATTTTAGATGGGGCTCCAAATTTGGAGCTCCACGGTAGCCGACTCCAAATTTGGAGCCCCACCAAGCTCCAAATTTAGAGTTTTGGAGCCCGATTAGAGATGTTTTAAGAACTTCTTGGACTTAGGAGGACAAGCAACTTACCAAATCCTTTTTCACCCACTCCAAGCTTGCCTTCTTGGGCCTTTGAGAAAGGCATAAAGGTTTTTCGTGTTTAAGCCATCGCTGACATGGACACCAGGCAACCTAAAAAGAGTCTTACAAATAAGTTACATAATGATTCTTTCAAGATCTGAATTTATCACATGAAGCAATCCGCACAACCGAGGAAAAATATTCTCCCGTAGTTAGAAAATTACGAAACCAAGTGGGATCGATCCGTAACTTCCTGATCTACGTTTCATATTTACGCCCTTTGCAGATTCGAACTACAACTATGACGAAAATACGATATAGTGCGAATTATAATGGTGGTGATGGGTGGAGTGGATGATAGGATTATGAATGATAATGAAGATGAGGATGAATTGTTGATATTGTTTAAGAGATAATGACAAAGGGGAAAAAGTGGTCAAGATCCCAAGAGGGAAGACTCGACAGACGAGGGAGATTAAAAGTTAGATGAGACATTGCCAACGAAAGAGTTGGCTAGTTGGTGAAGTGGGAGGAGGGAGATTAGGGTAGAGAGACTAGAGAGATGATAGAGGAGAAAAAAAACCAATACTCATTCAGCATAATAATTTTGGCTGCCATCCACACCTTTATAGAAGCTAGCCAACAAGCCAAAATAATAATTATTAACCCTAATTCTAGTGGACTTCCGCCGTTTGCGTTCGAATGCACCCGACCATATTCGAATGCACAAAAATCGTTCTCAATCGATGCAAACCTGATACAAACGTTCCAATCCAATACAAGAGGCAGAGAAGATCTCAACTCCCATTGGAAATGAAGGTGATAACCTCATAGTTAATAGAGATGCAGTCAAAGAAAAGACAAAAGGTAAATGATGATATAACTCATCCAAAGGATAGATAGAACCTTAATAAAGCGAAGCTCCAAATGAAGGTCATGGGCTGACATATTTACTACGCACCCCTCTAGCATCATGATCATTTAAGAATTTGTACACATTTTTAACAAAGTGTCCCATCTAACAAGGTGAAGGTTTAACTTGTCCACACTCTTCTCGCAAAGGAACGTATTAGGAGTCCTAAGATAGGATGAATGTTTCTAGCATGCAGTATTCTTATTGGCAGAGAAATAAATCAAAATGTCATCAGCATAGAGAGATGATTAAGGGACTCCTCTTGACTGTTAGAAAGAGGAAAACTCACAATTAACCTAGATCTAGACACAACATTAAGGAGGCAATATAGAACTTGAGAACAAAGAAAGAATAAATAAGGAGATAATGTGTCTCCTCAGCGAATCCAACAACTTGGGAATAATCCACTCGGTTTGTCATAAATTAAGACGAGTAACTGGGAGAAGAGATGCAGGTAAAAATCCACTCACACCGTTTGCTACGAAAACTCATATAGTTAAGAGTCTAAATGATAGCCTTCTAGCTAAGTCGGTCATAGACTTTTTCTCATTTTAGTTTTACTATTAGCATGAGGAGCTAAATCTACCAATACTAACCGAGTGAGCCAACTCTTGGTGACTAGAATATTATCACCAATATTTTTACCGTGTAATAACCCAAGTAAAGTAAAAAAAAAAATTATGGGCACGACGAGATCAGCCACACTGTGGCCGGCCTCATGCCCATGCAAGCTGCTCACGAGCTTGCATGGTGGGGCGCCACGCGCCCGCGGCCGTTGGCCCCAGCGGGCCCCGACACCGCCGCTACCCCTCCTCCACCGCTTTCTCTCTCTCTCTCTCTCACTCTCGACCACCCTCTCACTCTACTCTCTCTCTATACCGACATCTTCCTTAGAGCCGCCGCCGCCGGTGAGATCTCTCTCTCTCTCTCTCTCTCTCTCTCTCTCTCTTTGCCCGAGGTCGGGTTCGTCGGAGCCGAGCCGCCGGAGAGAGGCCAGCCGCTGGCTAGCTAGCAGCGGCCGGTGCCCTCCCCGCCAGCCCGGGTCTGTACCTCCCTCCTCTTCTTCTCTTCTCTTCTCCTTTTCTTCTTCCTTCTTCTGCTTCCTTTTTCTTCCTTCTTCCTTTCTTCTTCTTCTTCCTCAGATGCTTCTTCTCTTCTTATTTTCTGCAACAGTGCTGGGCCGGCCAAGCCCAGCACTAGTACTAGTGATCCCTTATTTTTTTATTAATTTTTATTATTTATTATTTTAGTTAGGTATTTCTGTCTTAATTAATACAAATATATTTAGACATTATTTATGTTAATACATATTCATCATTATGATTATTGTTAATTATACTTAATTAATAATTAATTAGGTTATAAACTATTACACATAAATATAGGTAATACTTATATTTATTTAGTTAGTTATTTACTTATATGTATATTAGATTAATAGATAGATTTGTAAATTATAATTATTAGATTTATATTCTAATATTCTTATGATATACATTTTAAGTAATTCTCTTAATTTATTATATATTATTATTTTTGTAACAAATAAAATACTAGGCTTATGTATTTATTTATTATTTTATAAAGTAATTTCTAATTAATCAAGATATAATTATAGTTAGGTTTTCATCTATATTTATATTTTTATTTTTATTTGTAATTAAAAATCTAACTAGTTATAAAGATAAGCAGAAATTCTAAAACCTTCTAAATTATTATTTATTACATGAACGAATTTTAATCAGATAAACAGCTAACATTGTACTACTTAAATAATTTCAGATTCCGACCCCCCTGTTCAAGACCCCATGGACTTAGCTATCGAGGCTTGATCGTTGTCGTAGCAACGTGAATGAGTGGTTGTTTGGTAATTATAGTGATGGTGAGTTATCTTATCCCTAGACGTCTTTCTCAAATTATGTTATATTATATATTATGTACATGCATGTTTTGGCCTCCAACATTATTGTATAATTTTATCTAGAGATGATTACAGTCGAGCATATTTTATCATGCATTTGATTATGCAGATCTGGAATATGAGTACATTGGTAATATATATAGAGATGATTAGAGATGATTATACTATTATGATTGTATACCGAGTTGATTTGTAGCATGAGTATGCATGTGATAGATTAGCATGAGTATGTATATGTTGACGATATAGTTGGAGACTATATTGCATCATTTTCTCTTGATTCCTATTCCACCTAAATTTCTGTTATACATTGACTTATTATCATACTGGATATATGCATATGATCTGACATTTAGAAGGAAAACATGAAATGTGATTGATAGGATAGTTGATAAAAAGCGTGAGGATACCCGAGTGGGCGCGAGGGTTAGGACGCGCTTGGTGGATGATTGATCACTTGACATAGTCGCGGTCTTGTTGGCCTTACGTCCGAGGTTGTTAGTTTGTGTGCGCAGCAGACATTTGGACACATGTCATTCGCTAGGGGATATGTGGCGAGTTATCCTTACGAGATTTCTATCAGCTAGAAGGGTGCCTGGTCTGGATGGATGTTGATACCCTTAGTAGATGGCAGGGTATGGTTATATTTGAGATACTCCTTGCGAATGACAGAGTATGCTCAGAGCCTTCGGGCATGATGTTGAGACCAGGTACTGGGTGTTGACTGTGCACAGTGGTCTAATATGATGATATTATATCGAGGTGTCGGTAATGATTGTGATGTTGAGAAATGCATATGATTTCATTATCATTTGGTTACCTAATTATCGAGTGATCAAGATGCATCATATATGGTTGTATTTAATATCATAGCATGGCCATGATCGGCATGCATCTTGTGTCATATTTGAGAGAGAGAGAGTTATGATGATGATATAACATGGAGATTTATTTATACATTATCGAGGATTACATATTTTATTAGTTATGACGTGACATGTTATCTACTGTTCATTTATATTATTGATGATACATTCACATATTCATTCATGGCATGATGCTCTTTTGGCTTCACCGATTCGGGGTAAGGTCTATTCACTAAGCCTTTAGCTCATGACTCTCTTTGTTTTCTCCTTTCCAACAACCCAGGGGAACGAGTGGAGTAGGATACTCCCTTAAAGGCCTTACCAGTGAGTGAGGAGTAGAGTGTGGTTAGTGTTATATGCTAGATGAGTTATCTTATCTGATGTATTAGTGGACATCCTCCAAAATGTGTATGTATTCTTGTCTTACATTTTAGCAGGTGACTTTGTACTTGTATAATTATGTATATACCACTATTGTGTATATGTGGTTGTGAAAAACTCTTGAAGATATGTTGTGGCCTATGTGGGGCCCAAATAGAGTTATCTGTATACTGTTGATAGTTAAACTTGAGTTATTCTTAGTTTAGATATTGTGGATAAAATTATGAGGTTGATATAGGTTTATTTGATTGTTAGTAACCGATCAAATGGTCAGGTGCCATACATGTGCCATGTAGACTCGTGCCATGCACGTATTTAGGGTTTGGGTGTTACATACCGGCCACAAAAAGAGCTTGCTCTGACCTAATTAACCCACTCAAAAAGGTTTCAATATATTAACCAAGATTTTAATTAAGCAAAATCACAAATTTTTTAAGATTATCCTTCTTAGCGATTAGAGTGACATATTTAGACTCATTTTAGAGTTAACAAGAACTCATTTTTTTATCATTCATGAGTCCGAAGAATATAGGCTAAACAAATTGTCAACCCTCTTTAAATACAGAGGCATTCAAACTCCATCAAATTTTAACTAAGATAGTAAGATGGTATAGTCTAGGCTTCACAATATGTGCGTCACCGAATAATTATTCCAAACTAAATACTATTGAGAACTGTTTCAAGCCGTCGCGCTGTTGAGCTGCTCATCTAAGCTAACCGCACTGCAGAGTCATCAATCAAGTCGAACCGTTGAGCCAAGCCATCAAACTACTAAACAATTTTCTCTATAATAATTATTTGAAATTGGAGTCGATTCCTTAATCACAAAGAAGGGTACCTATAACTCAATAAAGCCAAATCATTAAAAGAAACCACAAAATGATTTGCGATAGGTGGAAGCCCGAAGCAGTCCAATGAGCCCTCTATACTTACAACCTATAAACCATCAGGCCTAATAGTTTTACCACAGGGCATACTCCAGAAGCATTCTTGATCTTAACAAAAATCACAAGCTGCACAAGACACACTCAGCTCCATTCAAGGTAGGGAGCATAGGCCAATTCATAGTGGATACGTCAGATTTAAGCTTAGCACCCCACAAATCATTATAAAAGCCTAAAAATTCTCCAGCAACCAGAGCAGGATCATCCACAACATTACCATGCATAGAATGAATAGTAGTAATAGCATTATGTCTCCTCCTTCAAGTAGACACAGATAAAAGAATTCTGAGTTTAAATCACCATTAACGACCCATCTATGCCTAGATTTCTACACCATTTAATATAGATTAAACGACTAACGAAAGCATACTGATCATAAAATGCATTTAGTAAATTAAAATAAGAATCAAAAGCCTTATCCATAGCCTCTGCATTTTCCAAGTGAGTGAAGAGTGAATGGAAGAGAAGTAATGAAACTTCCAGGCTCTGAGATGGCTTCTTGCTGCCTTATCCTCTCCATTGATAATATTTTTATCCTTCTCTCTCATACACCCACCTATTTCCTCCCTCTTCTCTCTATTAATTTCTGAATATGTCAACCACCTAAAAATTAAGTGATTACTTTAGAAACAATTCCTAGTTTAATCACTTGGACGATGACCCAAATTATGTGGTTTTTAGATACTTCAGATGTTAATTTCAAAGCATCCAAACGCACTAAAGAAAGACTTATTTACATTAGTCTCTCATTTGACACTGCCAATGAGAAAAACTAATACTTAACTATCATACCTCTTGCATCTTCTCAAATTGCCCCTTATCTACCAACATCATTATACGTCACATCAGGCTCCTCCTTTACATACCGTCACCACTGTAGCACTTGGGATGAATTCTTTCGGTGGCAAAGGAATCTGAATTGATACTTATTTCTATCAACCCTATTGAAAAAAAAGGAGAGAATTAGACAAAGCTTTCATAGACAACCAAGGCCGAAAACTTCCGCGAGCTTGTCTTGTAATTCTAGGTTTGCATGATAAAAATGCTGAAACAAGTAATCCTTTTTTGACTAATTGTGAAGGATTTTCTACCTCAATGAACATGTCCTTGATGTGAACAATTCTAAATTTTAGAACTGTTGCATTTGGCTTCAGGTAGAAAATAAATTGAGCAGTAAACTTCATCCATAAATGTCATAGAAGGACAGTGAGCAATTTCCAAACGACTGATTTGAAGGTAGTGAAATTAAGATAAGCAGCATTCTTCAATATTAGGAGGAGAAATTAGTGAAATATTAAATTTTTACATAAATCGCTGAACTGAAAAAACGACTTATCTTTTGAAGTAATTGTCTAGTTCAACAATTTTTAACTCACCTAGTTTTATGTTTGTTTTGAAGTGTTAAATACATGAAAATGATTGATGGCAGACTTAAAATAGTAAAAAGAAACTCTCCACTGTTCTGCCTAACTAACAAGAAATGCATAAAGAAAAAAAAAAGGTTAATAGTAACCATATTGTTAAATGTCTCATGAACAAGATGAGATCTTCAAAAAGATGCAATAATAACTCTATTTCTGCACAATCGGCAGATAAGTTGAGGGGGCATTTTCCTAGGCTTGATTTATGCTACAACTTTTTATTATAATATAGAATTGGGAACAACAACATAAAAAAAAAAAGAAGAGGAAAGCACGGAAGATCAATCTTTGTGAAAAGTTAGCAACAAATAACCAATGGAACATATTATTTTGGTCTTCAAAATGCAGCATGCATACCAATTGGTTGGCATTAGGACCTTTTAATATCTCTTCATGCATCAAATCCATCAAGCTGATTGACAATTTCGAGCATAGATGGTTGAACTTCATTCTCACTGCCAACTCTATCAAAAAATGCACCACCAGTGGCATCAAATTCATCAAAGAAGATCGATGCATGCTTTCTTTGAGCAGGCCATGTACAATGGTAGAACCGGGCATTTAGACTAAATTCTCAGAATATTCCAAGGCTAATTTCTGGGATATAATACCCTCCACAAATCTCAACAAACTTAACAACCTGGAAAAGTTCACGGACCATCCGAGCACCCTCTCCAACGTACTTCTGAATCAGCTCACTTCCAATGATGTGAATAAAGCAAACGTCAATTCTACAGCTCTAGCAAGGAGTGCTTTACCTGTTCCAGGAGGACCATAAAAAAGGAGCCATTTAGGAGGATCATTCCCAAGCTTAATATAATTCTCTGGATGAAGCATAGGAAGCTCCAAAACCAAGAGTAAAATGACAATCAGAAACTCAAATATTGGTGCAATTGAAAATCAAATACTCAAGGATGTTTGCCTAAAATAGGTGATTCATTCATCATGACTACCAACCCTGATAGCCCAAATGAGAAAAACTAATAGTGAATTATCATACCTGTCGCATCTTCTCAATTTGCCCATTGTATCCACCAACATCATTATATGATACATCAGGCTTCTCCTCTACCGTCAGCATTGTAACATTCAGGATCAATATTTGGTAGCAAAGGAATCTGAATTTGATACCTATTTCTATTAACCCTGATGAAAAAGGAAGATATTTAGTCAAAGTTTACATACACAACCAGGGCAGAAAACTTCCGCGTGCCTGTCTTGTCATTCTAGGTTTGCATGATAAAAACACTGAAACAATTAATCCTTTTTTAACTAACTGTGATCGAATTTCTACCTCAATACACGTGTCCTTGATGTGGACAATTCTAGATTTTTAGAACTGTTGCATTTGGTTTATATTATAAAATACATTGAGCAGTAAACTTCATGCATAAATAGTCACTGAAGGATAGTGAGCAATTTCCAAAAGACTAATTTGAAGGTAGTGAAATTAAGATAAGCAGCCTTCTTCAATATCAGCTAGAGAAACTATCATTAAGTCAAAAGAAGAAATAGAATGTCAAGGAAGAAATCTAAAGAATTCTAAATTTAGAAGATGCACCTGTGCAATTTATTTTACATTTATCACCTTCTGTGTTTGGGTTAACAATATTTGTGCATCTAGCAGCATTTCATACAGAGAAATAGTTTGCCTGTGATTTGAAAATTGAACAGGAAAAATCATGCATGAAAGCACACTTAAATAGGCTAGATGAATGGATTAGAGTAAATTTACCTAAGAGGTTGCTCCTCTTGCATCATCTGCTTGATGGAAACTAAATCCCGTCAGCTTGGTGCAGCTAACCCAGTATCAGATTTCAATTCTTGTTGTTCAAGAGAGGGCATATATCAAGTAACAACAACACATGCAACTATCTAAGAATATTATTGTAAATGTGGACAGATCAATTTGAATCACTCTTACATCCAAGAAAAAAGTTACTTCTAATCTTCCTGCACTCTTGCCAAGAATTGACTGCAGGCATCAAAACTCCCTAATGCAGATGTCTTATAAGATTTAACATCTTATACTTTATGGGTCAATCTTTGGAAAATTAACATTCACAAAGTCAAGAAAATCTGATGTTTTTTTTAACATAAACAGCTCAATGCTTAGTCTGAGACAGCCTAAGCTTATAAGCACAAAATACTTTATCCGGGCAGCATATCCAGATTCAACTAACTGGAGAAACTATATGATAAAATACAAATTCTTTCCTAATTGATAGCATGTTACACAGAATACAAGGTACAATTAAGCTTTCTCCAACAAAAATAAACGCATAATTAAGACTTGGATCGACACCATAGAATCCACAACAAAAAGGGGGTAATAGAATAAGAAGATTAACTTTCTGTAGCATAAAATTGAGGTGCTAGTTCAGGCAACCACAGAGGATCTACTCTTGTCAAGTTCCTAACATAATTTTGACTTGTTCGAACTAACTCATTGAAGATGATGCAATCCGGCTTCGTCCGGAAAAGCACCGAAGAAGGGTGAATCTGCACACTCTGACCAGTTGCCATAGCCCTGTCGAACATTTTAGAATGAGAAAAGATGTATCAGCAACCAAGAGTATTTATCAAGCAACAAGTATAAAATCAAGTATCAGCAATTGGGCTAGATATCTGTTGTTAATGCAAAGGCTTTCAAAATGCGACTAGATAAATAGATTAGTACATTAAGGTAAATCATATACTTTAGTCTTTATCCTTTGCAGGCATTAGACATGAACTCAATAGATCTGCTCCTTGTTGTAATAAAGGACACTATGATAATAGGCTCTTTCAAGAGATTCAGATAGACTTATGCAGTCATCAGATATTACAAATTAGCTCACAGATTTATGATTTATCAGTTGATTAGGCAGAGTTGGGCCAAACAAAGTTCTCAGGTTAAGCAGGTCCAGACATTTGGATCGGGACAAATTTGAGAACTTTGAAACCAAAACCTCATTTCTTAGATTACCATCCTCCTATTTCCTTGAAAATATTTTCGATTACTAGAATGTATATTATAAATGAAAACCTATATGATCCATCTGGTTGCTTCAGTGCTGCATTAAGGAAGAATGAGGCAGTAAGGCATCTGCGGAATTGGAGCATGTCATCCCCACATGATGACAGAATTAAGCCCATCTGCTCTACATGCCCTTGAATTTGGCTGCAATAGCAAATAATGGCAAGTTAGCGGAAGGCATGATACAATATAAAAAAGAATTCTTAATTTTGAATTTTAGTTTCATGAACTTCCTATGATGATAATAGAAGAATGATTGTAAACTTTATCTAAACATTTTGGGAGAATAGCAATGAAATAAAAAGTGAAACATGAGTGATAATAAAGTTATTGTATTTTTGAATTAATTGTACTATTTTTATATTTTTTGAAAGCTATAAAAAAGAAAAAATCAAAGTGCACGAGGTTCCCAGTCTCCCAGCAATGGAGGGTATAGAGAGGGCAAGATATATGTAGCTTTACCCCATTATTTAGAAACTATTTCTATAGCAAGGAACCATGACCAATTGGTTCATGAGGGAAGCCTCACCATCCCACCAAGTCATAACCTCTTTCTGAAATTTATCTACAAATTCTGATAAAAAAGACAAATATCTCTATCTTCAGTCATTCCTTGCTCTCCAAGACAAGGAAACAAATGGATAGTGCCTTGAAGAAAAATAGAAACATGACTGTGTAGATTAACTTGAGTATAGACAGGACAAATTGCCTTTTCCATATATGCTTCTCAAAACACGCAATGGAAGCAAATCCATGTTTGGTAAAACTGATACTGATGCAAGTAGCTTCATAAAGGACAATTTTCATGATTAACTGGTCAACAAGATGAGTAGGCACTAACCTGTGAACATCTCTTGCATGTCTTAAAGACCGGTAGTTGATGAAATTATCTCTGCACCATTTATTTAGAGCCTTTTCCATTGTCCTTTCTTTAGCGTTTGCATTTTTGCTCTTCTCCAAGCATTCTCCAGAGGCCCGATATACATTCACTAAAGTTATATGGTCCCCTTCCGAGCTTGAAAAACCCTTCATTGCAGCTCTTGCCTAAGCATAAACAATAAATACAGGTACAATAAATAAGAAATTTATCTTACTGATGTTTAATTGAACATTATCTTTTTTGTAAATATGATACATGCTTGATGTAAATAAAAGTAGTAAGAGGTTCTAGGTCTGTGGATTATTTGAAAGTTGCAAACTTGTGTCTATAAATAAAAACTATTAGGTACCACAACCAAGAAATTTAGTTTACTGTAAGTTCAGTTGGATGGTATATCTTTCATTCCTAACAGAAAACTAGGCATGTTCTTAAGGTAAAAGAAAGTGGTGAGAGATTTTATCAGTCATTTTTAAGGCCATAGTAATTTGCAACTTCTTGCAAATAAGTCACAATAAAGCATAAAGTTTGAGAAGATTATACATCAATTAGAACTACCTATTAGAAACTTCGAGCCCAATATGTTGTTGTATTGCTGCAGATATTCATCTTCCTAACCACACAATTACTAGTACTCCTATTATGATTCCCAAAACTCAATTTATAAGCCAATGGGTATGATCCATATTAGATAGGCTTCTTTTAAAATTTCCATTGCATAAAAGGAATTGATAGTTTGTATTTCTGTGAAATATTTGAGGCGTATATGATTTACTACCAATTTTAATATATATGCATATATATAAACTAAGGAATGGCAAGGAAGTACCACATTGAGTAACACATTCTTATTTACTTTTCAACAAATTATTGCAATGAGACAAGGATGTTGAGGCAGATGACTAATTATATGAGAATATATAAGGTATGGATTTCATTCATGGCAAGTTTGAAGAGATTCTAAGAGGTAACTCATGGTTTGCAACTTTCCATGTCTCATGGAGGCCAACTAAGGACTAGTGGCTGATAGAAAGTATTGCTTCATGGCCCAAAGAAGACTAAAAGTTGCTGCAAAACAAAGCTGGAAAACATGACTTGCTTACTCCCAGGTTTACAAAAGAGTTGACCTAAAATACAGCTGCATGATGGATAAGGATTTACAGAGATAATGAGCCAGCCTAAGAAAGTTACTTAAGCCAATGCGTTTTGTCTGTATTATGAGCTAAAAGAATAGATATAAATATATAGAAGTTTACTCAAACCTCCTGTTATCTATCTATCTATGCAGCAATTTCCAATTTATATATCTTCATATTCAAGATTTGTAGTGTCTAAACTGAAAAAAAAAAGCGCAAAAATGAATATCAGCAGGTTTCCAATATATACAGTAGGTAACAACATGCACAATATCATCCACTGCAGATCTGATTTTTAAGAAACAGTGCAAAAACCTAGAAATTAAAATTTTGGGTGCATACCTCTTCCAACTTTTCACGAGGAAAGTAAAAGATAGATTCAACTGAAAGCATCGAAACCACTATCAACATTTCCTTCAAGCACTTGAACTCACTGGCCAAAATTAGTGCCTTGGAATACACTGGGTCCAAGGGCAGCCTGGCCATTTGATGCCCAACTGGATTGGACAGCTTGTAGTCATCAGTTAGAGCTCCTAGCAAGAATAACTGCTCCAGAGATTTAACTATAGACATCCTGTCAATAGGCATCAAAACCATATATAGAGAAACAAATAAGTTCAAATAATAAAAACAAAGAATAGGATTTCTGACACCAAATTACGTTCACTGGAACATGTCAATAAAAAAAAATTACTCTCGGTTCTTCCTGTAGAATAGATATTTAAAAACAGATCTATCATTATAAGGCCATCTCTCTGATTGCATATTAGTGTTTCAGACTTGTTAGGTTACTGCTCAATAAATATGAAAAAGAAGTATACCTTTGGACTTGGTCCCTTATCAAGTACCAACAGAAAACTGTAAGAGGACATGAAGATACAGTTTTATTTATTGCAGATACCAATCATTTGATTTAGAAAGAAAAGCATCCAAAAGATTGCAAGTGTTATATGACTAACGCTCAGAAGCTGAAGCTCGTTGATCTTCAGTGTGCAGATGTCATTAGGTGTACATTAAGCCTATTATCATTCAATCTTTTGCTTTTCAATAAACCATGCTGCCAACAATATATACCTTCAAACAAAAAAAATACCAAAATTCACCTTGCAGGCTTTTCCATGAAATCAAACCCAATGATATCATCAATTCCGAGGGCTTTGAGTTGTAGCACAACGTTTGAAAGGTTGCATCTTTTGATTTCTGGAACAGTCGAATCCATAAGTTTGCCAAACTCAGTTTCTGGATATAGCCGAAAACATTTTCCAGGCCCTTCCCGTCCAGCACGGCCACTGTAGGTAACATGAATAAACTGTCATAAGAGAAACTATATCTTATGTTTAGACATAAATATTGATGTTTAGTTCAAGATTTCACAAACACATAAAAAGTGATTAAACACAACCATGCAATACATGAAAATGATAGGGATACTAGTAAATAGTTAATTAATGAACATGAAACATCAGTTGTTTCACACTACAAGTACTCTAAGCCTGTGTTTGGATTGGATTTAAGTTTTTTCACGAATTAGTTTAAGTGAATAATAAATTATTATAGTAACCAAATATTGTATTAAAGTAAAATGGGTTTAGGAGAAACCTACTTAAAATCATTCTCCTCTCTTCTCATGCATGAACTATTTTACATTTATCAGTAAAATCCAATCACCATTTTGCCCTTAAAAGGCATCACTTCAATCGACTATCATTTCAATCATTATCTCTCCCTCTCCTTTGTTCTCTCTCCTCTCCTCATTCATTCATCTACTATAAAGGGTATTTTGGTTATTTAATATAAAATATCTTCTAAATCCACTATTTTTTATGTCACTATATTTTGTGTTAATATCCTAGTTTACAATTAAACACCCAATTTTCTAAAACCCGTTTAAAGGTACCTTATTCAAGGTTAAGAAATAAGAATACCTAACCAAGTTTTGGAGTTAAACCACATCCAAACGCCACCTAAATGTTCTTAAGAAGATAAAAGGTTTACTAATGCAGCAGGATAAGAATTGTTACATTCACTTGCCTCATAAGCATCCACTGTTGGGGCAAACAATTAAGTAGAGATATTGTAATACCTTGTATCCATATTAGAAATGCTGAACTATTTACTGAATCAGGAATCAAGTCTGAGAAAAGGTTTTGTTAGTTAACCCAAAAAAAGAAAAAAAGATTATCATGGAAAGAATATTACATACAGCTATTACAAACAAATTTTCCCAAAAAGAAAGAAATATAATTTCAATATACCTTCAAGCACAAGTTAGAGTTGGTATCTAATTGATGATCTCTTTCATACACAATGGTACAAAATATTTTGGATACTAGTAATTACAAGTTATAATCAACAGGTTGATAAAGAACTTGCTCTAGCTTATTGACATAGTTACTTCATGAGATACAATAATAAACAAATATTTATTCGGAAAACTATTAATAACAGTAGTAAAAGAAGTTATAGTTTCACCTATAGGTTATGCCCAGAGAACAAAAGGAGATACTTAGGTATCTCTTCATGAACCTGAAGAGTGAACAAAAACATGCCTGATGTCCTTACCTCCTTTGAATAGCCTGTGCTTTTGAGGTTGGGATGATGATCAATGACTCCATCCCAGTCACTGGGTTGTAAGAACGTGCTTTCACCAGTCCAGGATCTATGACATACTTTATACCAGGTATTGTTACAGAAGTCTCCGCAATATTTGTGGCTAGAATAACCTATTCAATGAACAAATCATGGAATATCATCGCCATAAATTGTAAAACATAAACGAGTGAAAAAAAAACTGATAAGAGATAACTAACAAATAAAAGAAGCACAAGAGTTAAAGACAACGCCAGAAAAGATGGTGTGCATTCAGTTAAAACTTAGCATATGGAAAAATGTCAACATAGACTTGGGACATAACAGTTGGAGATGTCCAAAAAGAATAAATGTTTATAATTTTCTAAAATTAAGTGCAGTATCCCAGTTTTATTAGACTCATATACTGCCTTAAGTCTAGACAATACAATGCTTTACATTCAAATATTTTTTGTTTTTCATTTTGCACTCTACATTATCAAAATATTGTAGTTTACACCTCTACCTTTTCAATACTTGTAATTCAACCCAGCAAAAACGTGCTGGGTGTCTAAATGGTGGAGACACCAGATCAAAAACGACCTTCCTCCTTAGAGGATGTTCCACCAACAAATACCTAGGTTAATGTACATGATAGAGAACTTTTCAAACATATAGAAAGAAATGTTGAGGATAACAATCCATCTGAAGGTCTGATAGCTTAGCAAAACCTTCTTCCTTGGATGAAGAAGTCAGAAGGCAAAGATATTTGGATTAATTATAAATTGGCCTTAGAAATACCAAGTAATCAATGTTCTTGCAAATGATGGTCGATCAATATATGCAAGAAAAGTAGAGAAATAAGTCATTATAATTCTATAATTACACAACAGAATAAACAAAGGAGACCAGCTCAGTATGCCAGTTTGACTACAACATCTACAAGTTAGAGAAACAAACAAATGTTACAATGTTATTAAAAAAATAATCCAAATCTTTTTGGAAATGATGGTTAGACTTACTTTGCGGAAACCGGAAGGAGCTGGCTTAAAAACATTCATTTGCTGCTCCGAGGGAAGAGATGAATAAATAGGAACAATTGTTAGTTTGTTACTGCCTTGTGGGAGTTGACGAAGTCGCTCATGAATAAGTCTCTCCATTGATTCAATCTCCTCTTGGCCAGTTAAAAATGCAAGAATATCGCCAGGTCCCTCTTCCATGTGGACCTAAAAAATAAAAGAAAAATTTTGAGACAGAAATTGCGGAGTCAAAGCCAATACTTGTACATAAAGCACATCCACCTTGGAGATGACATATCAAAGGTCACTCTATCATTTCTATTCTTAAATGTGATATTGAGTGAACTATAGATTAGTGTAAGCACATTTCCTACTCTTCTTCACTGTTGTGTTTTTAATTTTTTATTAAGGTGGATTGGAGGTGTCTCAAGATGGGTGATTGCTTTCTTATGGACCGACATGGACAAATCTATCAAAAGTTCACCTGAATCCAGTCATAAGGAGAAAACCTAATCTTGCAAAAGCTAAACAGTAAACTTCAAAAAATAAGTTGGCAACTTAAAGACTTAATCAGATGTAAGACAAAGATGACAAACAAACAAAAAAGAAACGATGGTTGTATAGTAAAAATCAAATTACCTGAAAGATAGAGATAAGTGTTGCATCCAGATAATCTGGTTCTGGTTGATATGTATATAGTATCTCCACAGGGTATTGCCGCCCTTGGATGTGTACAGCTTTAGCACCACCAAAATACTCTGAAAATCCTCTAGCATCCAAACTAGCAGACATTATAATCAACTTTAGAGGATTACATTTAGCAACCTGACATGAATTCATAACGGAGCTTTGCAGGTGATCTTGTCTATAAGACACAGTTTTATCATTATTGTCTTTTCCAATATTACGTTGCTTAATTGTAGAACTTGACCTAGTAATTTGTACATTTCTCAACAAGCCTAATAAGACATCCGTGTGCACTGTTCTTTCATGAGCTTCATCAACAATAATGATGCTGTATCTAGATAGGAGTGGGTCCAACAGTGCTTCCCTGTAGTTTATAAAAAATAAAAATAAAAAACTTCTATTAGTTAACATAGACATCTCAAGTTCTCAACAAATGAGGAAAAAAAATGACCACCAAATCTTAAGTTAATGAAACAACAAATCGAACTACTTACACACTAATCATAAAGAAAGAGTATGCAAGTCACAATATAATTGATCATTAAAAAGGAATTACCTTAGCAGCAAACCATCTGTCATGTACTTAATCCTTGTCGAGCTGCATGTTACATCTTCAAATCTAATTGAATAACCAACCTTCTGGCCCAATTCAACATTACATTCTTCAGCCACACGCTTTGCAACAGTAACAGCTGCAACTCGCCTAGGCTGAGTGACGCCAATAACTTTTCCATCTTGAGAAAATCCAGCATTGCATAAATATTGTGGCAACTCTGAAAGAAAACTAAGTGAGCATGTACAATTACAGTATAACATCTTAAGTATAAACTACAGGTAACAAATTAGGATGCAAAAGTAGTTCTCTAGAAAAACTTTATACCTAAACAAGAAAAAGTACAAAGAAAAGATAGTTTAAAATAAATCTGAAAACATGTGTTAAGTTAAATATTATCATGAAATAGTACATTTCCTGGTACCATTGCAAAAGAAAAGCGATCTGCAATTTGCCTCTTTTCCAGGATAACTGTTGACAAGTCCATTCAGAGAATAACAAGTAAATGGCAATAGTGGCACAAGAAACATTGTTATCATACATTAGAACAGGAGAACAGCTAAATTAAAATGACTATATTCACCTTCATACGCACTGAGAATATAACATTATTAAACAAAGCTATGACGCAGTATATGCCATATATAGTCCCACGTCCCAACTAAAACTTTTAATATCTGATAAGGAAACTGTAAAAACGGTTGATGTTCCATTGATGGAAGCAAATAAAACTGTAAAAGATCATGGCCAATTATATGTTTACGTCAACATCAAACAGGGAGATTGGTGTGCTTTCATAAGGTGACAACAATAAGGTTCACAAGATTAGAAACAATGAGAAGATTGTGGATCTAATTTTTGCCAAGTAAGAGTAAAACAAACAGATATATGATCAATAAAAAGTTTCTGCTTTCGTATGAATAATTACAATATAAATGGATTCTTCAAGGATTTGATAATCAAATGAAATCAACAAGAAAAGTTCATAACAAACTCACGCGTTGTCTTCCCACTTCCTGTTTCTCCGACAATAATCAAGATATCATTTTTCCTCACTTCCTCCACAATCCTCTTCTCAACTGAAAAAAGTACACCAATTACATTGTATGGCACCAAAGAAGCCGCATATTTTTCTCAAAAAATATGTCAGCAAAATACAATATTTGAAATTCATTAAGGTGGGTAAACCTGATGCGATCGGTAACGATTTCCTCTGTTGTATAATGCACTGCCTCCTAAAGATGAAATCCAAACATGAAATCAAATCCATACAAATAACATTGAGATTAAGAGTTAGGTGAAGTTGGTACCGGGCGATAAATTGTGGGATTCGGTGATCAGCCAGAGATTGCTTGTCAGCACTGCCCTTCTCCTGGCTTTGAGTGAAAGCCCGATTTGGAATATATGGCATTTCTATCACAAGAATCTAAGAGATTAAGATCTATTCATAGGATCAAAATATAATATAAGCCTAATAGAAGAGAGTAAAGGGCTTAATTGAAGCTAAGAAATGGATTGAGACTAGTATTTTAGCCTTTTAGGGTATAGACTGAAGTCCTAATATGGCACAGAGTCAATCCAAGGAAGAGGAGGTCAAGAGTATGTCTTTTAATTCCATTGTCAACTTTGAAGCATGAATATGGGTACAATAACAATACAAGGATATGCCAATTCCTAAAAAAAAAGGATACAATGGATACGGGAATTAATCAAATGTATAAAAACATATATTAATATTCTAATACAATCATACATGTATATTTGCAGAAAATGAAAGATACATATATATGTAGAATATAAAAAAAATAATAACATTGCATATATACATTCAACATGAGCAATTCATAGCATCAAAGTTTATATCAACATTTTAACATCAAACTTTCTACTAAGTAACATAGCATTCTCTAGTCTCTACACATTTATTTATAACAGCAATTCAACATACTAACATAACAAACTAATGGGAAAAGGGAAAGCATAAATTATGCCTCAAGGAAGCTAGAAATGCTTTAAATCCACAAAAAAGAACAAAAATGACAATTGTGGAGAATACTGCATTGATAAGTGCATATTCATAGATATAAGCATCTATCTAGAAGTAGAAGAAAGCAAGACAGAGGAAAACATAGCAGAAGATAAAATTGGTGCAATATCTCCTACTTATTATGTTGCAGAATTGTAGCCCGTCCTGCCTCCAATCAGAATAATTCTAAATCCAAAACTGATGAACATTAGAAGAAAAATGCAACCTCTCATCACTATAATTACCTTCGAAAACTAAACATATACAGAGTCAAATTTAAAGAGGGAGAGGGATGAGAAATTAGGGTTTAGGTTTTAGATAGAGATGAGATAGAAAGGGAAAAGAGAGAAAGAGATGAAGAGGATGAGGGAAAGAACAGAGGGAGGGAGGGAGGGAGGAGAAACTAACCTGCACGAGAGATGAAGCCCGTCCTACACTAATCCCGTCGGCGTCAAGAGAGCAAAAAGAAGCTGGGACACGCGCAGGAAAGAGGTCTATTATTTGGTTAAAAAATTTCTTGGTTATCTATCGGACCTTTCTCTCAATGCAGTGTATGAAATCGAAAAGCAAAGATTTTATATTCTGGCATAGTACCATTTTTTCTCCAACTTTGGGCAAACAATACCTAGTTTTTCTGAAAGCATTGGATTAAAAGGATTTCAAATGCAATGTCATAAAAATGTGATTGCTGAGATCTTAATCTAGTAAGTGGAAAAGAGGAGAGATCGAAGAAGAGGGAAGAAGGAGACACCGGAGAAGTAGGCGATGGAAGCCTGAGGCCGGCGAGATGGGCGATAGCAATGGCTTAGAGCCCGGACTGCTGGGGTTTACAACAATGACGACGGCTTTGCATGTCTCAGCACATAGATAAGTTATAAGTATTAAGTCCCCTGAGATCATTCAAAGGAGGCGACGACTGCTTTGGTCAATCTTTCTTTAAAATTAGGGATGTTTACAAATGTCACTTCTATCTTACTTATTTTATAATTTGCATTTCTGTCTTTAAAAATTTTATAATCCAACTCCCTCTTTTTCTCTAATAAATTTTATTTAACATTCTGAATTAACTTAGACCATTTATAAATACTTAAATTATTCGTATATTTTTTTTATCCTCTTTTTCTCTCTAACAAAAAAAAAAAAAAAAAAAGAGACGAGAGAAGGGAGAAGATGGGCAACCGCGAAGGAGGTGAGTGAGAAAGATAGTGGAGACATAAAAAATGAGAGGGGATGTTGGGATTATTTTAGTAATTTAATCTATATTAATTAGTTAAAATAATATTTTAATATTAATAAAAATTATAAGGACAAATAAAAGGTTGGATTATAAGATTACAGTGTGCGAATAACAAAATAAGTAAAATATTATGTGTGATGTGTAAACATCCCTTAAGGTTAATACTAAAATATTATAGAGTCCAATAACCAAATCGCGTAAACGGTTCGGACCCAACAAGATCCGATCCGATTACTGCCATAATAGAGATTGCTTCCCGTATGCATACGAAGTCTTCGTCCTCTCCTCGTCTTCTTGATCCATCGATCGACCAAGAACACGAAATCGTAGAAGACGAGGAAAACCTAATTGAGATTTAGGGTAATGGTGGCTTGCAATTCCTCCAAGCATGTAAGAATCCCTCCCTTTGGGGCCAGCCAACTTGTTCTTTAATCTCTTCGTAGGAGTAAATTTCTTCTTACCTCTTCGGAATCCCAGGACATTAGACGAGATTGAGATTGGAAAGGCGGCGATAAAGCGCGCAATTAGAGATCTCAGGAAGCGGCATTTGCTCGAGGAAGGAGCCCACGCCCCAGCAATTGATGCGCTCACAAGACCTTTCGCTGCCCAGGTAACGATTTGGGAGAGCAAGGTTGCTCTTTTTTTCTTCCTTTTTTTCTAGAGCAAATTAATAGAACTGGTGTTATTTATGATTTGTCATTTTGTGGCTTTGTTTCATGGCCAAGGATAAATTTGTTCTTCAGGAAAGTGAAAGAAAGGAATGTTGAGAAATATGAATAGAATAGGAAGAAGAGAAAAGAAAACTAGGGTTTGAGATAGAGTCTTTGATAAAATTACCTTTTTGAGTTTAATGACGTGATGAGGAACCATGCTACTTCCCTATTTTCGAATTAAAGCTGCCTTTGGGATTGTGTAGTAAACTATTCTGGGATTTATTCTCCATAGATAATTGATGGGACTGTTAAACACTAAATTAAAGAGGTGCTTTGGCAACTGTAGCTGAATTTGCTTTTGCTCTGAAAGATGCACTTCCCAAGTAATGCCAGTATGCTTATTGAGGCATGAACACTGTCAGAAACCTGCCCATAATGCTCCTACCCTAATCAACTACTTGGCATTGTTTTTCACTCATCACATGCTGCTCCTTTGAGGTTCAGAAAAGTATTGTCTTTTTTAATTCCTCTGCAGCTTATAATGACTGAACTTAATTTACTCAATTACATTAGGTCCTGAGTCTTTAACTGTAAGTGAAGATAGTTGATGTGCGTCTTTAGATGGTATTGAGAGACAAGATCCTTGTAGTTAGTAGATTTATACCACCACTCTGTACAAGGAAGCAGGCAAATCCCATTTTATCTTGTTTTCAACTTACCGGCAGGAGTTATGTTGTTTATAAAGGAAATACACAATATTTATTTATTCAGGCAGGCATGGTTTAGGACTTTGCTCTCTCTTTTGTTTGGGAAGTTTTCTCATTTGCGACCCATGATATATATATATATATATATATGTGTGTGTGTGTGTGTGTGTGTGTGTGTGTGCCTAGCAGCTAGACTTATCCAGTATAGTATTTTTAGTTTTAAAATATGGAATAATCGTAACAGTAACATCATTGCAGGTTGGGGTTTTTCCTTCTCTTTTACTGGTTAAGTTCTATTGCCAGTTTGAGAACCTTAATTTTTATGATGATCTATGATAAGTGTTCATATGTTTAAAACTTTTAATATTCTGATCCATCTTTACTATGTTCTTTTCCAGGGGTTAGAGTGGAAAGAAAAGGCTGAAAAGCTCGAATTTGAACTGCAGCAATGTTACAAGGCTCAGTCACGCCTGTCTGAGCAGCTAGTGGTAGAAGTGTCGGAGGGCAGAACCTCAAAAACTCTTCTTCAAGAGAAGGAATTGTCAGTTACAACTTTGCAGAATGAAATCCTGCAAGCAAGGTTTAGTTTAATAACTGGTTTCATATATTTATGGAAGAGAACATTTTACTGTCATGGGGAATAAATGTTTCGTTTGATTTGACATACAAACCTTTTCAGGGAAGAAATCTCACAACTTGAGGAGAGTTTAGATGAGAAAACAAAAGCTTTAGATCTTCTAATAAATGAACACCACCTACTTAAAACACAACTAGAAGATGTGCTACTGCAACTAAAAGAAGCTAAGGCTGAAAACAAAAGTTTGATTGATCGCTGGATGTTGGAGAAGATGAAGGATGCAGAAAAGCTTAATGAGGTGCTTTGTCCTTCAAAATTCTTTTTTTTTTTTTGTATTTGCTGGAAATTAGTACTTATGCTGCTAGGATGTCTGGTAAAATTTTCAGACTGCTCAACATATTGAGCACCAAAACTTTATTTGCTTTCTTGGTATAGAAAGAGTGAAGTGTGCATAAAAAGCTAAATTTTAGTTGTTGATATTATTTTTAAATACGTAATTCTTCATGATAATTGTGTTTAGTTGATATCTTGAACTGAATGGGGATATAATTGGTATGATTTACCTGTTAGATTGTTTTGAGAATAAATTTGGAAATACATAGCGATCAAATTATAATTATCAAGAAGGTGGGGTGTGAATCGTAAATTCATGAAAGCGTAGGATGTGAAATGTAATTCTCCTAAGTAAATATTGCACCTTACCTATTATGCCATTTACTTCTTGTAGCTTATATTTCTTTGAAAAGTTGAGCTAAATATGATGCTTAATCATCTATAACTCAGCAGAAGTTGTTTGAAACTTTGAATAGATAAATATGGTGCTTTATTTCTATCTGTAGCAGCATCATATTTTTTTTAATCATTTTTCAGCTCACAATTTGCCTGTATTCCAATTTGTCTGTTTGTTTTCACAAAATATAGACATACTTTGGTGTACTATTTGGCCTGAGGAATTGTTTGCTCTTATGTTATTGCACAGGCTAATGCAATGTATGAAGAAATGGTCCAAAAGCTAAAAGCTAGTGGTATAGGTGGTATACAACATCATGCACAACAAGAAGCTGATGGTGTCATCCGCCGAATTGAAGCAGGATATGTAGAGGTTACGGAAGCAGCAATTCCATCTACATGCAAGCTTACTATCCATGCTCATGAAGGTGGGTGCGGATCAATAGTATTTCAGCACAACTCAGATAAGCTGATCAGTGGTGGACAGGATCGAACAGTCAAGATATGGGACACACAAACAGGGGCGCTGAACTCCACTCTCCATGGTTGCCTTGGGTCTGTACTTGATCTTTCTGTTACCAGTGATAACAAATATATAATTGCTGCCTGCAGCTCTAATAACTTGTATGTGTGGGAAACAAGTGGTGGTCGAATACGTCACACTCTAACTGGTCACGTCAACAAGGTATGTTCTGTCGACACAAGCAGGACATCCAGTTGCCTTGTGGCAAGTGCATCCCTTGACCATACAATAAAAATCTGGGATCTCCACACAGGCTACTGCACTAACACCATCATGTCATCAAGCAATTGCAGTGCCCTTTCTTTCATGGATAAAGATACCATTTGCTCAGGTCATGTCGATGGCAACCTCCGGCTATGGGATATCCGAAATGGGAAATGCAGTAGTCAGGTAGCTGCTCATCCACAGGTTACATCAGTGTGCATATCTCGGACCGGTAATTTTGTTCTAACCAGTGGTAAGGATAATGTGCATAATCTGTTTGACGTAAGAACACTCGAAGTGTGTGGAACGTTCAGAGCCGGTGGAAACAAGGTGGTATCCACCTGGGGAAGATCGTGTATCAGCGCCGATGAGAGTTGCGTTGCAGCTGGGTCAGCTGATGGGCTCGTCTATGTGTGGTCAAGGCGAAAGAATGATATTCCCAGCCTTTTGGAGGGACACTCTGCCAGTGTGCTTTCATGCACCTGGAGTGATCTTGGGGAGCCTCTTGCATCATCCGATAGAAATGGAAATGTTTTTATATGGACCTGATGGATGTTCTTATTAAAATCAGATATAGATGTTTGGTTCTGTAAATGCGTTTGTGCTCTTTGCATATGCTTATATTTTCTTAGGTATGTAACGTATTATTCCCCTTAGGGCTGTTTTGGAATTCCTTGTATAGTGGTTTCACTATCGCAGAAAACAAACCGTTTTATCTTTTGGGGTATTAGAGTGGAGTATTCTTTGATCCGCTACTTTGCTACACTTGGAATTTCAATATAGCAGGAATCATATGCTTCTCATATCAGTCGTAACTTCCTATCTTTTAACATTGGTTTAAATGTTAGAAATGTGGTTTAAATGTTAGAAATGTGGTACCTCTTTGCCTCTTAAGTTGTGAACTGAGGCAGTTGGATTGTTTTTAGGCAAAATTATATTTCACCGATTATGTGGTTAGACTTAAATTAGTTTCACCTTAATATACTTTTATTTATATCAATTTGCCCATTTGTAGTTTAAACTAAAATGTAATCGTTATTTTTAATTATTATTATATTTGATTAACTTATAAGTCGAATTTAAAGATACTTATTAGATACAAATTATAGAGAATTGAATAAGCTTTCTAATATCACATTTTTATTATTTAAAACTTAGACAGTATTATTTTAGAGACATTGAAAAGCTTATTTAATATTTATAATTTCTTTCTAATGAATGTCTTTAAATTTAATATATAGTTTAATCAAGTAGGATAAAAAACGTAATAATTTTAGGTTAGATATAGTTATAAAAGAATAAAGTGACACAAACAATATGGAGGTGAATAAATTTAGGTTTAACAACACGTGGGTAAAATATAATTTCCCTTTTGTTTTTGACCAAATTAGACCTCTTTTTTATTTATTTTTGTTGAAATAGACTATCTATTAAACTTATTACCAAATGAGAT
The DNA here is from genome assembly GCF_019914945.1 of Typha latifolia. Lineage (NCBI taxonomy): Eukaryota > Viridiplantae > Streptophyta > Magnoliopsida > Poales > Typhaceae > Typha > Typha latifolia. Next base: position 5,812,912 of record NC_133100.1, read on the forward strand.
CTAATTCATTATAGTCCTGACAAAAATATTAAATTAATCAGTATTTTTAAAAACGTTAATCAGTTCAATTTTTTATCACCAAACAATTTTTATCCTTAACTGCTGAAAGATTAAGCTAAAAATATTTTATATACATAAAATATTGATAAGTGTTTTACGACTAGACAAAAACGTCGAACTGATTAGTATTTTGTTTAGAGATAAAATGCTAATTAATTTAGTATTTTTATTAAGACTACAGTAAATTAGACTCTATTTAGTAATAAATTTAAAGAGTAATCTACTTTGGTAAAAATAAATTGAAAGAAGCTGGTTTTGTCAAAAACTCGAGTACATAGATATACTATCACTGGCGTATTACATGTTAAAAGCAGATATGGGTGAGCTTCCTATAATAATATTGTAGAACTCCAATGTTAGAAAGCAATATCAATTCACTAAACATAATATAAGAGAACTTGTTTCATGGCCACGATCCATACTTTTCTTACCCACAGTATACTAATTTTCAGACTGGATCTGCTAGAGCTTTGTTGATTGGAAAAATCTATAAACCCATCTATCTATAAGCATGGTATCTTTTCAGGAATTTTGCGTCTATGGAACAATTTCCTTTGTTATTCTGCAGTTTACTCACCCAATTCTATTCATTAAGGAATTAAAGCTCCAGGAGAAATGATAAAAAAAGAAAAGAGAGGTGTTTACCACATATTAGCATTCCACAAATTCGATTGAAAAAAAATAGTTCAGATTGCAAGCTAGTTACTTTACAAGCTTGTAAGTATGATAGTCAAAAATAAATTAAAAAGTGACTCGCAAGCATATGATGAACTCGTTAATGGTTTATAAGTGATAAATAATCAGGATCATAAACAAATCAAGCTGTAAAGAAGTTTCATCTAGCTAACTTGATTAAAGGAGCAAAGCAAGCTTGTTCCAACACAAATAAGCTACGCACTCAACCTGAATCAAGCTCTTCAGAGCTCGAGCTCGAGTAAATCACAGCCTATTGACAACCAACTCGGTGAAAGAGTCAACACTTAATTGATAACTAGATAGATGTGCCTCTCTATTACAGAGGTCATTCAGCAATACTTGTATATGTGCAAATTACCAAACATGGAAAATATATATATATATATATATATATATATATATATATATATATATATATATATGTATGTATGAATTGGACCTTTAATATCAAAGTACAAAAGAAAAGTTATAAGGTGTATACATTAAATATATATTACGAAAGAAATAATTTGGAAACAGTGCAAACCATGACAAACAGGGATACATAGCCCAATGGTGGTCCAAAACCATAAGCACCTAGATTTATGATATATCAGCTATCTTTTGTACACATTTAAAGTTGAAGTTCCCCAAAGTCCAAGTAAAAAAATTGGATTACTAGAATGGAAGAATAAAACCAACTGTATGAATATATAGAGAAATATGAAGAACGAAAAACATCTCCACTAACTTTATGCATCAAGAGATAGTCATGTGAACCAAGCAGTCGATTTCTGGATCAGTTCCCTTCATTCCATTGATCAAGCAGGTAGTGGTTCCTCCAGTACTGCCATTTCAATCAAACAATTTAGTAATAGTTTGATACCAGTATCTGATAGCTTTATGAACAAGGGAGACCTTTTGTTTTTCTGGGGGCATCAGCTTGCACAGGCACAAGTGGCGCAGTCGTGGGTACATCAGGAAGCTCGAGAACCTCATCCTCTTCACCTTCAGCTTCTAATTTAGCTTCTTCTGCAGTTGGCACTGATGGAGCAGGGACTGTTGGCAAAGATTGAAGAGTCATCTGCAAAGATAAAAGGCAAAAATCTTATTATTGTATATTCATATAGCCAAGTGTTCCTCCTTGTGTACTAAATGTGGACAAAGAAAACTGAATTGCCTTTTAGCCTTTGACATCATAGTAAGAATTAATTCATTTTGTGTCTAAGTGTGTGCACGTGCACATCGTATTTGTTTGACTTGGTGTGCATTCATGTGTTTCAGTGGTAGAAACTGAGAGGTTGATTGTAAAAACTTAAGTCAAAGTTTGATGCACTCTATGCACAGTTTCAACGAGTTGCTTTCCTATAGATGCTACTCTTATCTTGTCTCAGGCTCTCACTAATGGAGCATCTGGGCCAAATCTATGACCACTTAAATTGAAGAGGTAAATCTTACCTGTCACACTACAGACACCCTGTACTTCTATATTACAGTGTGATAAGTAAGATAGAAAAAACTTATATATTATCTACTATGCCCAGCTAAAAGTCCGATGGGCATCAAGTCTGAGATTTTGGTACATAAAAAATTTGCGTGCAAAGTATCAATGGCTTTGAAAGAAACAGTCAACAAACCTCAGTTTCCAAGTTCTCAAATTCTGCCAGAACAGCTTCCTCGTCTTCAGCAGAGAGTTGCTCGCCTAAAATAGCATTTATTTCCTTCAAAGAGCAAAGAGTAGGTTGTAACATTCATATAGTTGAATATACAATCAGGAACATAATGATAAAACAGAAGATGGAATCATATACTAGATTAAACAAGACAAGTTAGTTCTACTGATAAAACAATAATATCTCACTCCATGTTCCAATCACTCCATCTTCCAACTTAATGGACCCTGCATGTGGAATTCATTAGGTAAAGGCAAATGGATGACAAATCTTTCTCAGGAGGGAACTAAAGTAAAAAAGAAAATAAAAACATTTTCCAGAGATTTATAGTGGAAGCATGGTTCTTGCAGTGCATCATATGATTTCATTTTAAAAAGTAAAACAGATAGATGATGCAGCTTATATATTATAGAAATCTAAATAAGCATAAGCACCACCCAAAATTGCTTCTATCCAAAGGAGGGTAATCTTTTCTTTAGAATCTTCTACCAAGTCTGACTTATCTAGTGATTTTTTTGTTTGTTCCCTGATATAAGAATATGCTGAATGCTGTACTGGGACAAGGTCTTAGACAGCATAGATAGCACAACAGAAAGAACAAAGAGCTGGAAACAGAATGGTTAGGTTTGGTAAGTAGTTACATCAAAGATGTTTTAAGATATGCTGCTTCCTAGCTTTAGGGAAGAAAGATATGATTGGATAGGGACAAGGTCCAACTTTCATGAAAGTATGCACAGATGCTGTGGTTTCCCTGGATACAAGGAGGAGGTGATGGAACACAATCAAACCCTCAGCAAAGTTTTCTGAGGAAGGGATCAGTTCAACTGCTGACAATATGACCTGATGCTTCAATGAAGAAAGAGAAGATCTGAAATCCATCTGTCCTTTGTTGAAATGAATGAGTAGATGCTTTTAACTAAAGGAACTACATCACAACTTAGAAGAGACCAAGAGATTAAAACAATTGACCTTGTGAGTACAGATATTGATGCGGACATCACTGATAGGATGCGATGGCATGTGTACCAGCGCAGGAGGTGCCGACAGTTGATGATCCCTCCTATAGGGATCTGGTTCTGATTTTTATTTATTTATGGTGTCTTTTGTTTATTTCCTATGTAGGGTGTTTTTGCTTAATTCCATTGTAGGCCTATATATAGACCCGTTATATTTTCTTTGGAACTTAATGAAAGTTTATGTGATTTATTTTTTAGAGGATTTTGGTGTGAAACCACTTCTTAAGGTGGAGGTGTGAAACACCATTCCTTCCCTTCTTATTTTCCTATTTCATCTTTCTCCACCACCACGTTTTGCATCATTTTGGTATCAGAGCGAAGAATTCTAGTTTATGGACGTCCTTCCTCCCGGGTTCTACGCCGCTCCACATTTATTCTTCGCACGACCAATCGCTCCACGAACACTGGAACGTCAAGAAATCCGGCGTACGACGAGCAAGGAAATTACCATCGACGAGGAACAAAAAGAATCTATTGTCATCGCGGAATCACCACCGCGTAAGATCCCAAATCCTTCAAAAAGTAATTATTGTTGCATTATTTAGTGATCTACTATTTCATCTTTATCTTTATATTTTTAGATTGAAAAAAAAGAAGAAGAAGAAGAGAGAGAAAACAGCACGTCTTTTTTGCTGTAAAAAAAAAAGAGAAAAAAAAAAAATTTCAGTGTTTCAAATTTTCGAAAATTTTCATTTTTGGCTCTTAATTTCTATTAAATCCCAACCAATTCCTTTTTTTCCTAAACTTCCTACCAAATTTCCTATTTCTTCTCAACATCCTAACAAATCCTATCTTTCCTAAACTTCCTACCAAATTTCCTATTTCTTCTCAACATCCTAACAAATCCTATATTTCCTAAACTTCCTGCCAAATTTCCTATTTCTTCTCAACATCCCAACAAATCCTATCTTTCCTAATTCTTCTCCGTCCAATATTTCTAATTTTCAAATTCCCTTCCTAACTTGAAACCAACCCTTTCAAATCAGCTCCAAATCCTTTTAGTCTAAAACTCAAACCCTGTTAGACTAAACCCACAACCCGTTACCCAACTTCATCCCTAACCTCCCCCTCACCTCACACCAAGCCCTAGCCCTTTCCCGTCGCTGCTGCCCCAACACCGCCCCGATTCTGCCCTGCCTCGGACTTTGCTGCCGACGTCATTGATATTGCTGCTGACCACTTCCTGGTGCTGACGGGAAGGACTTGTACAACAACACACTGTGGACGAAGAGGGGAGGAAGAAGGGTGAAAACAAATTAATTAATTTCAATTCTTTTTTCCTCAGATGGTCAGGTGCATGCTCTTTTCAATGTATTAAATATTTTTGGGCCATTCTTTTTTAGTATCATCTCTAAACTTTTATCAATTCCTGCCCTCCACATATAGTGAGGGAGAGACTACATAGAAACCTTATATGCTTTAGTCCTGATATTAATAGAACTGTGCCAAATAGAATATTAGTATTATGTCAATTTTTAGAAAGAAATTTAAAGGGTTTGGCATTTATTAAATGCAACTTTTGTTTAAAAACCATTAGTCTTTGAATCTCCTGAACATAAAATCTAAATTCAAGTAAGTATTCATTTTTAAGATTTTCTTGATTGCATAGCATATCATCTCATATCATTTAGATTAAGACATTTGTATTTGGATTAAATATAGGAGACGTCTGCATTCCATTAGGTTAGAACATTATTTAATTTTATTTAAATTAGCAAGCATAAAATTAAAAAGATAAAAAAAAAATTAATTTTATTTAATTTTATGCTTGCTAATTTAAATAAAATTAAATAATGTTCTAACCTAATGGAATGCAGACGTCTCCTATATTTAATCCAAATACAAATGTCTTAATCTAAATGATATGAGATGATATGCTATGCAATCAAGAAAATCTTAAAAATGAATACTTACTTGAATCTAGATTTTCTGTTCAAGAGATTCAAAGACTAATGTCAAGACTTGATGGTTTTTAAACAAAAGTCGCATTTAATAAATGCCAAACCCTTTAAATTTCTTTCCAAAAATTGACATAATACTAATATTCTATTTGGCACAGTTCATCTCTTAATATCAGGACTAAAGCATATAAGGTTTCTATGTAGTCTCTCCCTCACTATATGTGAATAGCAGAAATTGATAAAATTTTAGATGATGAAATTATTTCAACTAGAGAAAGTGGATCCCAACGGTATCTAGTACGTTGGAAAGGACGACCTACATCTGACGACATGTGGCTTGATCGTCATGATTTGGAGGTGCATCACCCTGATACCTTAGAACAGTATGAGAGCAGCAGAGCAGCACACTCGATGGAGTCGACTTCTCTCACTGATAGGACGCGATGGCGTGTGTACCAGCGCAGGAGGTGTCGATAGTTGATGATCCCTCCTATAGGGATCTGGTTCTGATTTTTATTTATTTATGGTGTCTTTTGTTTATTTCCTATGTAGGGTGTTTTTGCTTAATTCCATTGTAGGTCTTAATGAAAGTTTATGATCCCTCCTATAGTTGATGCTCCCTCCTATATATAGACTCGTTATATTTTCTTTGGAACTTAATGAAAGTTTATGTGATTTATTTTTTAGAGGATTTTGGTGTGAAACCACTTCTTAGGGTGGAGGTGTGAAACCCTATTCCTTCCCTTCTTATTTTCCTATTTTATTTTTCTCCACCACGTTTCGCATCAGATATTATACATGTTGAATAGAAAGAAAAAGGATTAGTGTAAAATAAAGAAAATTAGCGTCTCCTATAATTAGCAATTTAGCACACCTACATGCCCACATGAAACTGCAGCTAATGGTTAAGACTCTTGGCTGATCTTCAAATCAGTTGGTCTATGCCATGCTATAGATGGATAGAATATCCATGTCCAGAAAAAAAAGGATTCATTTTCCGTAAGAAGCATTACATGAGCAGTAAAGCACTCCATCTTTTCCCTTGAACGTACAATTGTGTCTGGGAACAATTAAGGTCCTTAAACTTTTTCTTTTTCTGGTTTATTATCTGTCAACATCAAGCCCATGTTTAGTTTGAGTTCAAGAGGGTTTTGTCTAGGACCCCCTAGCCACGTTTAGTAACCAAACAATATTTTATTTTTAACCAAGTTCACTTCCCAATAAATAGAGAAAATAATAAAAAAAAGTCAACTCGAATTCAAATAGATTCCAAATTTACCCTTGAATATATATCTACAATTTTCATGTCTTGTCAATGTTTTCTCTCATTTCTTTCCCTCCCCTCTCTCACCTCTCTTCTCCAAAAAATGCATGTTTTTTATTATAAAAGAGCTCACCTTTCACCACGGTTGAGGGAAAAAATACCCTAGAAAAAATTATCCTTAGTTAAAAAATTTTAAAATGTATTATTTAATATAATTTACTATAAGTTTAGCATGGTTTAAAATGGCTAACTTGCATTTATATTTTATAAATTTAATAATAATTTTTTGGTACTATTTGGAGGACACATACCCAATTTTTCTAAATAAATATTTTTCACTTTTCATGTCACATCAAAATAAAAAGTACACTCTTATTTGACATCATCTCTCATATATCTTCAATTTTCCTCTAAAATAATTTTTTTTCTCCAAAAAAAATTTAAAACTTACTAGAGTGGTTGCCAACTTGTGAGTTTTTAAGCCTGCAAGAGCTTCAAAGTCCGCAATAACTTATTTTCTTTTTTTTAATAAAGTTAGTAAAACTAAGAACTTCTTAAAAAAATAATATAGCATTACATGCAGGCTTATAACCAAAAAAACTAAAATTAAGAAACAATAAACTCACATTATTATTAAAAAAACAAAAGTAACCTTTCTTATTATTTTAAAATATATATATATGCAAGCCTGCTTGCAGGCTTACATTCTTATAAGTCCACAAGCCCACAATTAAAAGATTTTTATTGATAAAAAGATTATATTTGTAAAACTTTCTCATCAAAGTCAAAGGGCATTTAGTAAATTAATTTTATATATCATTTATTTTTCTCCAAACTAACACATGTTGTACTTTTTCACATCACATTAAAGTTAATAATTATACTTTAGCTTAATTCACAATTAAATACCATATTTTCTTAGCTTAGTTCAAGATATCTAAATTATGACTAAGAAATTAAGTCAGCTAACCACATTTAGGACTCCATCTTTTCCTTTGAACATACAATTGTGTCTGGGACCAAATTAAGGTCCTTAAACATTTTTTTTTGGGTTTATTATCTGTAAACATCAACGGATTCCTCTTAGATAAAAATAGAAATGATATTGATCTTTGTCAAGCCATAAAGAAGCATCAAGTGTAAACAAGCAAGCATCAAAGCTTTGTCATGCAAACATCCAGAAGTGACTAGTAAGGATGAAATTTAATCACCATTTCTAGAGGAAGATGTAATATATAACTATGTAACGAAAACTTTGTGCATCGGCTTCTGTTGCAGTTCATGAAACAAAAAGCACAGATTTTACTTCTGTATAGACAGATATATTAATTTACGCAGATTATCTAAATATATCCCAAGGTGAGTGCAAAACTCAACAAGATCCAACTTAATATGATAGTACAACAAAAGGATATAGAAGAAACTTACATCTTGATAGGCCTTTGCCTCAGCTGTATCGTCCATCAACTTTTGAACATCTTCCAAATTGATCTCACTTTGTATAGCTTTAATGGCATTATTTCCTGCCTTCATACTTTCAAATACAGCCTTCTGTTTGCTTGCCAGTTCAATATCTCCCAACTGAAACAAGCAAAGAGAAGAAAGATAACACATACTATAGTACAATTCATATCAAACAGTGAGCACCATACAGGATTTTTCTCTTAGCCATGATCCTTTAAACATAAGAATAAGCTGCATACTTGTTGCTCAACATTAATTAGCCAAGTATCAACTTGTTTAAGTAGCTCTTCCTGGGCTTTCTTCTTCTTTAATGCAAGCAAAGCCCTGTCTTTCCTCTTTTCTCGAATCAGGTCCTTTGCAGCTTGTTTTTCAGCTTCAATCACAGATTCAAGCTAGAAATACAGGGAAAAAGGGAAGATGATATTAATAAACTGAAAAGGATGCTTTGCTTTTACATATAAGTGATACAATAAAATAGCACATTTAATCACAAAACAACTGCAACACCTATGGACTCTATGAAGTATGAACAGCAAGTATCTCAGTGGATGGATCATCTAATCATCTATCAAACTGGTGGAACAGAATATGCAGAAAAGCAACAAAACTTAAAGAAACAGTTTTCAGTATTAGCTGTCCTTAACCATAATAACAATAATAGCAGATCAGAAATGACTGAAATTGCATGAAGTCTGCCAAGAGTTCCTTTGTCCCGCATTTGTTTGAAGCTTGAAGCCAAAAACCTGGTTCCATATGATCAGTAGGAAAAAAATGGGACAAGTTCCCAATTCCCATAAAAAAGTATATAAATATTAATAATGGAGAGTTCTTCCTATCACAGACAAGGAATGAGCTCTGAGTCAAACTAATCCAACTATCAGTAGGTTTATAAGGTCAAAGGCACAAAATGTGTCATTAGCCTTAAGTACTTGCTGAGGAAGATCAAAATTTTACCGGCAATTATATTAGGCCGGATAGCATGCTTGACAACTCTTATCCTATATGCCCAGAAGCAACAGTAGAAATAAAGGTCAACACCACTTAGCACAAGAATTCAAGAAGCACCATAGATAATTCCATGGAGATGATGAATCACCCAGTTTCCGTGGATGGTAAAACATGGGTTATACTACCCCTGAACTAACATTTAAGAGTGAATCATACCACAATGCAAAGGATTTCAGAGATAGGTTTGCTAGGGATAGCTGACAACATTTCATGATAGTGCTAAGAACTCTAATATTTTGTATTCTGTTGAAAAGTTTAGGCTGAAGCTCCAATGATGTCCGTGCTGTCTGTTGAGTGTTGTATGTTGTGTGTTGTGTGCATGTGTTGTGTGCCCGTGCCCGTGCGTGTCTGACATGCGTGAGTAAGACTGCTAACTTTATATTAAAACTTTGGAAAGAATTTTAATAGTTCTCTCTAACCATTACTCAGGCTTCCGGATTGTAAACGCTCATCAATGAGCGTTCTCTGTAACTCTCGTAAGGCATTTTTTCTCTCTTAAAATTATTCACATAATTCCTAACATCAACATACAATTCCACAACTGATCATCTACTCATCGTTCCACGAGCGCGTTAAAAATACGAAATACCCCGAATGATCTCAACCTACATCAGATACTGGAACCCTCATACCATATAAGCAAAGACACCGAAAAGTTCGAATTTTAGTCGTCTCAAGAAAGAAAAGGAGGCAATCCAAGATTTACAACATGCAAGGAATTGTGGGGATTTGAGAAGCGGAAATCGAACCTGCTGCTGGTACTGCGCAAGTTTGCGGCGCTGCGTCCTGAGAGAGAGGATGGCCCGATCGACGTCGGTGATCTTGGGTTTCTTCGCGAATATATTCCCCATCTCCTCCTCCTATTCCTCTTCCTCCCAAGAGAAGATTTCGAACCGCTACTAACCAAGGGTTAGATCATGGTGGGAATGGAAAAATCGAGAAGTGGACGAAGAGAAGGGATTTGGGGAAATTGGGGTGGTGTCGAGGGAGAAAAAGAGATCGAGGGGAACCCCGCTGGTCTGTCCAAGAAAGCTCTACGACGGTGTCCAAGGAGTATTTGACCAAACTAGCCTCCTCACAAACTTTTATCTCTCTCTCTCTATATATATATATATATATATATATATATATATATATAAAATTTCATAATATGTTTTTGTTATGAAAAAGGCAATTAATATTTGCTGCAAAAGTATACAAAAATACAATAAGCATCAAAGCTGATACCTTGTGTGTTCCTCCCTATATATGATATATAGCAACACCACAAAATGGAGTTTTTGACTAAACAACACCTGGTTTCAAATTATTTTTTACCAAAATAGCTTACACCTCAAGCTTGATATAAAAAAAAGGGTCTATTTCACTGTAATTCTAAATAAAATGCTAAAATATTAAACATTTCGTCCGGTCTGAAGTAAAATGCTGAATCTAATTAGCGTTTTTATTATAAAAAAAATACTGAACATTTTAACGATTTACTAGAAAAAAAAGGATATACATAAAACATTGAAAAGTTAAGTGTCCAGTTAAAAACACTACACTAGAAATATATAGATAAAAATATTAAAAAAAAGTTTATAATATTATAACTTTGTGCTCGATTATCTATTTTAGTCATAAAAAAAAGGTTGTGAAGATATGGAAGACTTCTATAAGTTGGAATGAAATGGTTATTCTCTAAAGCCTACTGTACTCGGAATCGCAAAAAAAAAAAAAAGACTATAGCTCCTCCAAATTTACTTTGAATATTTTTTTCAATTCTTTCAAATAAAATGCTTATCTCTTCAGCCTTTTCTAAACATCTAAACATAAAACACTGAAAAGTTGAGTATTTTATAAAATAAAGTTTTTGACAATTTTATTTAAAAGTAAAACGTTAAACTTATAAACATTTTATCTAGGGCTATAATATCCAAGACTCATTCTAGTATTAAATTTGAGGGGTAGTCTATTTAAGTAAATAAAATATAAAAAATGGCTAGTCCGGTCAAAAACACCCACAAAAAGAACGTTAGATGCCCAAATAAAGTACTAACCGCTCTCAAAATTGACTAACTAGCCCGCGGTCCTAATTAGCCTCCCTAAAATAGTGAGAAAGGGTGGTCACAATTAAAGAAGAAAGGAGAAATAAAATGCTAGCAAAAATTGGCTTGAACTTCTACGGGATAGCAAGAGAATGGTTGAGAGTTTTATTTAAAGCAATTAAATCATATTAGATTACTAAGTTGTTGAAGCCATGGGCGCAAGCAGAAAGAATTGCCTAATAGAGAGCCTTAGCTTCAACTTAGAAGAGGTACTCATAATGGGTGGGAAAAATTTCTATCAAGATAGACCTACCAAGATAATCATAAGCAATAAAGCCTAGCCCAATGTAGGTGTCGGAGTTAGAGAATGGTCTATCATAATTAGTTTTGGTTAGCTCATCAGTGGGCCTAGCTCAAGTTGCTACAGGACAAGGTCAGTGTAGGCCCAACCCAAGCCTCTGAAGATTCGTCATATTTTCCAAGGACTGAGCGAGGGTGCGATAGAGAAATTTGGTTGGTAGAGATTTGTTTGTAAGAAAAGACTCGTTTGTTACAAGTCTTCCACAGCTACCATAAGCCACTAGCAATAAAACTACAAAAGTTGGGGGCAATCTCTTTGCCTAGATTGGCTACCAAAGGCTTTTAATGTTATGGTCTGGACTGAGTCTAAGTTAACCCAAGCTTGTGAGCCGCTTGAGTCAATTTTTTTAACTTATTGTATTCAATTTAGTCATTTGCTTATTATATTAGCTTGAGTCCATATATGATTCAGTCTCAACTAGTTTATTATTTGCTTTGAATGGGTTCTAGCCAAATCAACTAGACAGTCAAGTCAAGCTAGCCTCCTATAAATATTGTGGAGTATAGCCTAGTTGAGTCATGTAGGGAAATGAATCTACTCTCTCTCTCTCTCTCTCTCTCAACCAAACCCTAACCTTAGTTGCTAACCTTCATTACCACAGCCACTACCTAGCTAAGCACCACCACCACCCATCACATGCTCTCCTTCCCTCAACCAACACCACCATTCATACTCACCCCTATCCAACTCATCACTACAACCCACCACCCTTTCCACAACCCTAGCCATTAGCCCAAGATGTCTCACACCCTTGCACTTGCATGCGATCACCTTTCTAACGCATATGCCAAACTCTAGGACTCTTGGTCTCCCCTTCCATATCTAGACCCTCCAGCCCCTAGATGCCTCCCTCTATATTCCTCAAATGCTAGGGCTTTCTCTCAACAAGTCTATCCACTCCCTAAAGTTGTGCATACCTTGAAATCCATGCATGGCTAGACACTACACACCTCTTGGCTGTCGTGAGCATCTACTTTGTCTAAACCTTAGTTTTCTCTACCCTTGAGTTATGTGCTACCCTAACACTACCTAAGTTGATCTGCTTTTAGTTTGCCATCTACAATCTCTAGATGCAGCTCCACAAGCCCGAGATGCGCCACTTACCATATTGGGTCTAGCCCTTGTGATGCACCTAAGCAAGCTGAGAACATAACCTTAAACTTGTTTAGTAGGTGTGTGGATACTTTCTTAACTTAGGGCATAAAATTTTAGCCTAAGACTAATTAAGTAGGATATAAGTGATAGATTAATACAAATCTAAGTAAATTCAGCATCTGTCGCTATGGGCTAGAAAGAAATTATGGAGATAGGCATTATAAAGGAGCCCCATTGATACCTCTAGACCCCATTAAATCTTCCACATTAATATTTTAATTTTAAGAGCTATCAACAAACCCTATGGACCAACCATCCTTGGTAGTCCCATTAATTTCTCTAGACTCAACTAAGAATTAAGTAGTCGAAGTAGTAGCAAGCCGACCTATGGGACTAGAGACCCAAACCACTCATCTTTCATAGAGAATTGAGAAAGTCTAATGAAACAAATACAATCAGCAAGGGCAGCACCAAAATTAGTGCACACATGGGGCTCCCTCCAAGTCTAATTTAAAATTACCAATCCATATTCCTATGAACCACATTATTATTGACTTTAATAAATGTGGATTTAGATGCAATTGGATGTCAAATTTTAGGGTTCATCAATTAGGTTGGTATTAACACCATCACTAATAAGCTTGGATAAGCTTAATCTAACAGATTAAAGAGAATCATAAAGTGTTTAAACAAAAAGACTTATTGGCCTTACCCCTCAGTTTCTGCCAAGACCTACACGACCCATACAGTTGAGCATAAACCTGACCCATAATTTAATAGAACAATGAAGCAAATCCAAAAGTCTACTGACCTACCAATCTAATCTAATAGTCTTAGCCGTTGGAGATGCCAGGCTCACTAGAGATCGGCAGCCTATTATATAATTGGCTCAATTAACTAGGTGAAACCAACATGAGAAATCCTATTTACCCAAAAAAAAAAATTTGCCTGAGAGGATAGAAACAAGGACAAAAGAAGAATGCAAAACTTAGGTTGGCAAAGCTGAAAGAATGAACTTAATCAAGGTAGCATGTCAACTTAGGTTGGAGACTTTTTCCAACCTTTCAACTTGCTTTTTGACTTGTGAAAGAATGTGGTTGTGATACAAAATTTTGGGTTCGGAAGGTCGATGGCGGCATACCTCTTGGATGGGCAAGGATGGAGCTTGGAAAGGCTGATCAAAAATCGAAGAAAGGCGCTTGCCTTCAATATTTATGTTTCTCTTATTGGGTGATGCCACCATCGCCAACTCTTAGATCTAATGACTACATCAAATGGGAGAACCACAAGCTAAGTTTATCATGCACCCACTATCGTGTCAGGTTCACATGTTATTCCCAAGCCCTATCTCTTTCTATCTTTGAACCACCCCATGGCCTAACTCTATCTAAGGGTGTCCCACCTCTCATCAATCACCTACAACCCACGAATGCCACCCTATGACCCAAGATGCACCCACTAGCTGATCATCCCAAATCATGTGCCACTACCACCTACCTGAGTGGCCACCTCGGTGTCTCAATCTCTTCCACCATCCAACTCGAGCCGAGCCCCTTTCACACCTACACGCATCCATCTACACCAAATCGGCCTCCCTTGCTCGAGCATGCCACCTAGCTAGCTACGGCTACAGATCCTAATTTATCGATTTAAATCTAGTTGTAACCACTTTACAGTAGGACATAACTAAGGGGGCTAAGCAAGTGGAGCAGGGGGGAAAAGCATAGGGAAATGAAAGATGATAAAGGGAGGGATGCAAGTAAAACACTTAAGAGAAAAATGACTCTAAAGAGAGGAGGAAGACTTGTAGAAGAGAAATAATCCAATGGATATTCATGAGTAGTACGTGAAGAACTGATTTTGTCCTATGGGAAATTTATGTCGTGGCTCACATAGGTTAGCTATGATTTAACTCAAACTCTATTTGTGCCAATTAGATAGCCTAATCGATTGTGAAACCAAGCCAGTTCATAAACCTAGACTCATTCATCCTAATTGGCTTGGGCTGAACCAAATAAAATTCAAATCTATTAAAGTGAATTTGATTGGAAGAGAAAGAAGAGAACGAGAAGAAAAGAAAGAGAAAAAGAGATACATCGCTAACCTCATGTTCTACCTTGAGCATCTCTATGTTGGATAGAAAATTAGATTTAGCATGAGAGGTAGGGTCTTGGTCTCTATTTCAAGGTTAAATTCTTAGATAACAAATTAATTAGATCCATAATATCATTATGTGATATTAAATCCGTAAACTAGTGAAGCATGTTCCAAGAGTCTCATAAGATAAAGTCTAAACCTCATATTACCATATCAAATAATAATCACACATTTTCATAAATCTTGCTTAAGAATTATATGCCTAGAATCAGAATTTAAACGTGTCGAAAACAAAGGATTAATACCAAAATAATTCAAAAATATATGAAACTGTTATGAACCAAATCTGGAACGATCCATCCATAGGATAATCCTGAGATTTTGAGAGGTAGTAGTCTCAGAAGTTAGGGTTCTAATGGATTTAGAATAAAACCAATCAAAGATTCGGATTGAAAGTTATGGTTAAAGTAGTGGAGCAAGATTAAATAGGGCAGAACGGTAATTAACTGACGCTGCGGCGTTAAGGCGATCTAACGGATACGATAAAAGATAAGGATGAAAATAATAATTTGGCTAAACTCAGATTTCTTCAATGATAATTATCAACATATGTCCACTCTTATTTATATGAGTAAAAATTCCTAGCGGATCGGATCCACATGCAGATTATCCGATTCATTTGAAATTCAAACAATAAGATAAAACTATCTAACTAATGTGACTCGACTCGACTTGACTCAACTTAATCAATGTGGTCGGGTCGTAACAGTAATCCATATTGGAGCATATATCTGGAAAATGATCAAACTTGAACATGTGTTCAAGTCTAGTTCAGATCTGGATATATTTAGTTTTGATCAGAAATAATTGAGGAGAATTAGAAATTGATTCAAATATGAAATCCATTCAGTTTTGAAACAATAGGAGATTAATTCTGCTCTGAGAAGATTGAAACCTGAACCAACTTGAAAATTTAACCAGACCCATTTTGACGTAAGATTCAGTTATATTTTCCTCAGTTTCATATTCTTATAGGAAAACATGTATGTTATTATGGCGTAATTCTTGTAATCTTTGCATAGTTATTCTCTTTAATGTAAATGTAATTTAAGAGTATGTTCTTTGTGCAAAATTTAAGCATATTCTTCGTGATTATTTAGTGTAACTCACTTTATAGAAAGGTATGACTAGCTAGAGATTAGTCCTAGTATAAACCACTTTGTGACTTTTCATGGTGACTCAATTCTAGATTGAAGTCTAAGGAACATACCTATATTAGATTATTACGATGACTTCTTAAGTGACTCTGGCAAGGTAAGGATATAATCCTAGACTAGATAGAAAAAACAAAGTGTGTTTATCACCTATTGATACCTCTTGCGATCCTAATCAGATTGATTAAGAAAAAAAAGACCCAAATGCCATCTCAAGGGTGATCTCGAGTCGATATGGGTCCATGGTTAAATATCTAAGAAAAAGAAGTGTAGCATGAGTTGAAATTGAGTGGTTCCTTATATTGATATGCCGGTATCATAGATCATTACTCATACGAATATTATCTTTGTTTTTACTATTCATGCGCAAGTAATGATAAGATCATGTTTATAGTTCTTATATCATATGTAAATTCCACATTACAAACCTCTGAACATTTGGTTTATATATATATAATCATGCATTATTTGTTATGATAGATCTTAATTAATTACATGATTTTATTTCAAAATTACTATTGTGCTTATATAGAGCGGGTCCATGCAAGATGAGGTTAAAAATAGTCGATCAATATTTTTTGTCTAAGGTGTCAGAGGTACAAGAGATATAAGATAATTGAAGGGGTATATGAAAATGAGCCATCTTCAAAGAGTCCTGGTGTGCTTAACTTTAACCCTCTCTTTTAAGGTGGTATTAACAATTAGTTCCAATAAGGCAATAATAATTTGTTTTTGTTGATCCTCCACACTCCTGGCAACAATAATTCCCAAGTTGGAAGCCTTTTATAACTAACCTTTTGTCATACACTCTTACTTCATCCACTAGGCCTTATTTGTTTGGAGAAAGGACAGAGATCGTTATATAAAAGCTGCATGGCTTTGCTATCCTCTACTTCGTCACGTAAAACTTTATTCGATCATATCTAAATTACTAAACAGAATAACCAATACATCAAACGCAAAGCAACTCCCTCCCTCTCTTTTTTTCTTCCTCTTATATATACCTTGTCACTGCTGCTGCATCTCTACCATCACTTCTTCTCTTAATTAATTTCTTCAAAATGGTGAATGCCTTCTTCTTCTTCTTCTTCTTCGCCTTCACCATCGCCACCGTAGCCCTCGGGCCGGCCCACGGGATTCCGTTCACCGAGGAGGACCTCGCGACGGAGGAGAACCTCTGGGGCCTCTACGAGAGGTGGCAGAGCCGGCATGGGGTGTCGAGGGGCGCCGTGGAGAAGCTCACGCGGTTCGAGGTGTTCAAGAGGAATGCCAGGTATATCCATGAGTCTAACAAGGAGGAGAAGAAGCCCTACAGGCTTGAGCTGAACAAGTTTGGAGACATGACGAAGGAGGAGTTCGTCGGGATGGGCTACGCCGGATCGAGGACTCACCGGCACCGGGAAAACTCGCAGGCGTTCATGTATGAGGGTGTGAGGGATCTGCCTGCCTCTGTGGACTGGAGGCAGAAGGGGGCAGTCACTGGTGTCAAGAACCAAGGCCGCTGTGGTAATCAAGACTAATTAATTCATCTGATATTTTTGAAAGCTTTTTAATGGCAATTTCTCCTTCATGAACTGCTCTTCTGATTAATTAAATTGCAGTATCTTGGTAACGTTTAATTTGCAGGGTGCTGCTGGGCTTTCTCAGCGATTGCAGCAGTGGAGGGCATAAACCAGATCAAGACTGGGAGTCTCCTCTCCTTATCAGAGCAAGAACTGGTGGACTGTGACAACGATGACAACAACCAAGGCTGCAATGGAGGTCAAATGGAGTATGCATTCGAGTTCATCAAGAACAATGGGGGGATAACCACTGAGTCCAACTATCCCTACGTAGCTCAAGAAAGGAAGTGCAATGCCTCAAAGGTAGTTCAAATCCAAGTAGATTTTTTTCATTTATACAAATGCTCAATTGCTTCTCTAAGGTTGGTATAGTTATTCTAATTTCTTATATTATTATAAGAAAGTCTATTTGGTTATATATTAGCGTAGTGTAATATTTATATTTGATGTGATATAAAGTTAAAATAATAGTTTGATAAATGAATAAAATACTTTTATAATGAATGGATAAGGAGATGATAGAGAATGAGAGAGAGAAATTGAAGTATTATTTTTTCAGGGGTAAAAAAGTAATTAATTAGTATAAAAATATTAGATAGAAGAGGACAAAGAAAAAGACATTATTATGTAAGTATAAGCTTAAGTAGTTGTAGTTGTTTAGAATAAGGAGGCTTATACCATAATAAGTGTATTATTATTTTATAAGTGAATAGATAAAATATACTTGACATCAAAGCAATTACTGCACTTTGACCATCATACTCCTATATGTGTTGACTATTCTCACTCATCTTTTTAAGTTTTTTCTCTTTTTATTTAGCCTTTAAATTTAAGTTAAGGTGGTCTTGAGGTGATAAAAGCAAAAAAAAACTGAGCTCATGGTAAACATCCATATGTAGAGTGTTAAAAATAACAACAATTAAAGGTAGGTTATAAATTATAAATTCTCCCTACAAGTTGAGACTTGCTCCTATAGTTTGCATGATCTAAATTATTGCCAACATATTATCTAGCAACTTATCTTATGATTTTTAAGGCTTCTTCTTACAGATAAAGATTTACTTAATTATATATATCTAGCAAAGAGGTGATAAACATTTTGTGATTCTTTCAAAACCTTCTCATCTAAAAGTATCAGAAGATGATCAAATGAATATATATATATATATATATATATATATATATATATATATATGAACTCTAATCTCTGCTTGTCTTACAGGTGAATCCTCTCGTCGTCACGATCGACGGCCATGAGAACGTTCCTGCCAACAGTGAGGACTCCTTGCTGAAAGCAGTAGCAAACCAACCAGTATCCATTGGCATAGAAGCAAGTGGTTCAGACTTCCAATTCTATTCTCAGGTATAAACAACTATATGAATGAAGCTTTCTCTTCTTCATCTTTTTCGCAACCTTGAAACACTACCAACTCTTCGTCGTCAATTGCTCCGATGATAGGGTATATTCACCGGCGCCTGCGGCATGAACCTCGATCACGGGGTCACGATCGTAGGATACGGCGAGAACCGGAACGGAACTAAGTATTGGATAGTGAAGAACTCATGGGGCGAGGACTGGGGGGAGAAAGGATACGTGAGGATGCAACGTGGGATCTCAGCTAAGGAGGGGTTATGTGGCCTTGCAATGGAGGCATCTTATCCTATCAAAACTACATTCAAGGGTTTTACAAGGAAGCATCTCCATGGCTGATGGAGCTCTAAGATATCAAGATAGTTTTAGTCTTCCTAATTAATGGAAAGTTGCATGATGAATCTCTTTCCATTTTATCAATGTTGGAGCTTCTCTACTAAATAAGGTGAATAAAAGTAGTATTATTGCATGCCTATATGGCATTAATTACTTCGATGTGGTAATTAAATATATATGTGAGAGGTCTCAGAAATAGAAGCTTGTATGTTCTTCCAATTTTCAGGTATCTCCTATGTAAACGAGGAGATGAGTTAGAAGAGTTGCATAAGAGAAAGCTAATCAATGACTGTAAACGAGTCATTGTTTACAACATGGGATAAAAAAAAAAAAGACTCATCCAAATGAAATTGTAAATAATACATGAACTTGTTTACATCTTGTATCTTAGCTCAAGACCTGAATTCGAAAGCATGCCCCGCACACCAATCCATCAATTTTATCTCTATTCAATCGTAATTAAAATTAAATAGATTATAAATGCGTTAGCACACATCTGATAATATTCGTTGGTTAATCGAGATAGAATCATCCTTCACTGAAATACAATATAAGATAATTTTATATGGTTTAACCCGATCAATCTCTTTCAAAAGCATTAATCAGACCAAGCCATTTTTATTTTATTTTAAATTTTTGGAGAGAGATTCCGGGCCAATCAATCAACTACTAATTTTTTTGACTAAACTAATGCTCCCAAAAAATACTATGGGTCATAGTACACTTCAAACTTATATAAAATACTAAATGCATTTTAAAATTACTGTCCTATTCAGCAATTTTTAGATATATAAAATGGCTTATGAGAATTTCAAAATCACTGAAAAAAATTTGCCAAGTTTAAAGAAATTTTTTCCATATAAATAGGTTTCCTAATCAGAATTTATATAAAAATCGCTGAACCGGAAAGTGATGTTTCATAAGAAAAACAAGATTTCCCCAAACTTACAATTTTCTCAATAATTTTAAAAATTTTAATTAGCGACTTATATTACAGCGATTTTAAAAACATACTTAGATTTAAAATTGAGATAGACTTCAATTAGTAGAAAACTCAGCAGTTTCCTACCTACTTTATTGGCTTTTGAAACATGAAGGACCATTGAGTAACGAAGGGGCACGGAAAGCATCGAAGAGGGGGGTGAAATTAGTGGGTGGGCAGTGGGCAATTGGGCAATTGCCTCGTGCAGTGAGATTGACTTCTTTTAATTTACTCCCTACCGCGAAAGTTTAATAAAACTCACGCAGTACGGAGCAAGACCAGATTAGTTCCTCCAACTCCGAGGGATGCTGTCGACCCTAACAAATCTACGATCTTGAAATTGCTCTCCTTGATGGGATTCTATTATTATTATTATTGACAATCTCAAACATGGATGTGTGACACATGTAAAGGTATAATAAAATTTCTTAATGGTCTTCCAGGAGTATATTACGTGTGTAAAATATGAGTAATGCTATGCTTACAAACACTTTATTAGTGTCTCTCTTCCTCACAACTTCATGATACCATATGTAAAAATATTTATAGAAATATTTGTTTGCATATATATATATATATATATATATATATATATATATATATGTACACGGTATATTTGAGCCATCTATGCTCATTTCTACAAGCAGGGTTGGCCCCAATTGTCCAAACATATACATGGGATTAAGACCTATTGTATCAAGTATTGGTTGACCCCAAGGCATGGAAAAATAGGAAATGTTGAAGTATTAGCAGCAATCGTAACTCAAATGCAACACAATTTCTTGCGTAGTTAATTGTAGGAATGCATTCATGTAGTTGCAAAGAGTAACTCAGGGATCAGATAGCAAATAACTATTAGATAACGAACAGAGTGAACAAACAAACAAACAAAAAAACCCCTTTTGTTGGCCTCCTCTGTTACAGCATACAACTAGTAAACCATTTGTGCTACATTCCGTAACTATATAATCCCAAAAATAACAGCAGATACTGCTCTTACCTTGCAATGTTTCTGAGGGTAGAAATAGTTGAGAAAGTATGAAAAGTTGGTTGAATCAGGGATCAAACCTATTATGTATTGGCCTTCGTCGTCTTACTCGGGCATAATCCATATTACACCACCAAGGTATCACCTCTTTCTGTGGATGGCTCCATTTCCTCACCGGCCGCCGTCTGTGCAACCTAACGGTGTCTTCTTATGTGGCAAAGCATAAAGTTAAGAACATCCCAAGTTTTCATTCAGGAAAAAGACTTCAGTTTACATGCTACAATGGAAGAGAAGATGTTTTACCTACTCTTGTTTGTTCTTGGAGTAAGGAGAAGCCTAAGAGCATCGCTGCAATCATCAGAACTAGCACTACAGGAGCCCTCATAATGCACTTCTTTCTCACTACTCACTCTCTCTTCTCTTATTTCCTTTTAATACTTGGAAGTTGGTTACGTAGGAACATCTAACTCTCCCTGCCAAAGTAAGAGACAGGAGGTTTGTCAGTAGATCCATTTTGTCTCTCTAGTTACCTAGGAGAGCTATACTCGGTATTCCAAGGATAATTTCAATGGTTTCCAAAGCTTTGAATGGGCTTATAATAACTTGTCGTGCTTCTCTCTCTCACCTTCTTAGTCTAAAATATTTTGTCTCACGTGAGCTCCACTTAGCAGTGCAAGCACATGACAGTTAAAAGAAAAAAAAAATTGTAGCTCTAGATAGCAGAGCAAAGACTCCATAGCTAAAGAAAATTAGACTTAGTAATCATCATTAAGACCCAGATCTAGTTAATGGTGGAAGAGGAATCAAAAGCCCACCAGCATGTTCCAGCTAAATCTTAGTGGAACCAAGGGCAGTAGACCTAATAATTGGTTAGGCATCATATGGAAGATGTAAAGAAATGCCCAAAGCTAACATGAAATGATTTGTTAATTACCTCTTTTTTCCGCAAGCATTTATAAGTGGTTCTTTACATTTATCGAGGTTCAAAACAGATAAATAAGATCTTCGGCATGATAGTGTTGTGAAATCAACTAAAGTTTCTTTGTATTTGACTATTAAGCCGCATGATAGCTATAAGCCAGATCGAGCTTGCTTAAGACTAAAAAAACAAGATAAGCATCATTAGGTTTCAACTCTCAACAAATATCACATTGCTGTAGACATCTCTGCTTCAGGACACATTATGGCTATATGAAACACCTCAAGACAAAAACAACACATCTCTAAAGAAACCAACCACTGCAGGGAAGTTAAAACTGCACTTCAAACGACAGAGAGATCCAATCATCACAACTGCATCAAGATCATGACTTTCATCTCTACACATTTACGTAGCCAAAACTTTTCATTTTGTCGTCCAAAGAAAATCTAAATCGGACCTGAATGGCGGGTTGGGAACCATGGAATATAAAGAATATAAGCATAGGGAAAGTGGATTACCTCACTTTTCAACAGCCAAAAATCTCCTAAGTCCACTTTCCATCGAAATCCAGCTAGAGAGCTACTCCCTTCTATGTTTGCACTTTTACTTCATTCCTCTCCCATTCCCTCATCCTTCTAGTTCTCTCAGAACACATAACAACCAAACATCACTGGAGCTAAGTCCACTTTCCTTTGAAATCCAGCTAGAGAGCTATTCCCTTCTATGTTTGCACTTTTACTCCGCTCATCTCCCATTCCCTCATCCTTCTAATTCTCTCTCAGAACACATACCAACCCAACACCACTGAAGTGTCAAAGCACTTTTTAGGAAGTTACTTTTGAGAGGCTTTTTCCACAAGTGTCTTCCATGTTCTTCATTTTGCTATGATTACAGTCCTTGGCATTAAATATGACTCAAATTTATGATGCAAAAATAGACAAATTCAAAGGTTTCATGGACACCTGGTTTCAATATAAGAACCTCCTTTTCTTATAAAACATTTGCTAATTCTTTTGTATCCTTGTTCTCAATGCTATGAACTTCATAGGCAGAGAGATTGCATTTCTAGAGATGAACATGCTAATACATCTAAATCAAATAATGGAGAAAATATATAAAATATTTACTTTTAATCATGAAGGCAGGAAAAAGTTAGCACTCAATATTCAGAAAGTATGGTGAACAATAGCAATGTCAAGAGATTCAAATATCAACATGCATTAATGATGAAGTGCTAATAGAACAACTTTACCAGTTGAACTACATAAAAATAGATAGGACGCAAAGAATATTCTAGAAATATATTTGTCCTATAGAGTATATAGTATTTAGTATATAGTATATAGTATATATGACTACAACCAAGCCATTACTGCCAACATTGTATAGAGTATATAAAAATGAATGACATGTGCAGTAGCATTCATGAAATCAAGATATTTTTAAATAGACATTTTGATCTTTCTATTGATAAAACAAGTCTAATTGAAATCTCAAATGAAATAGTAGTATTCCTATTAACTAGATCAATTGAGCAGTGGCACAACTAGTAAAAGACATAGTGATTGAACAGCTTCATTCATACTGAAATTTCATTGCCAACTTATATATTTCTTCCTTTAAGAACTTTAAATATATTTCTGTTTAGCAAGCAAAGTTCCCAAAGCAATCTGGGAAACCCTACAAGGAAGCAGGAAAAAAGGATATAGTGGGTTGAAACTTGAAAGATACCCTTACTCTATGCTTAGAAGTGAATCACTCTGCCCGAATATATTTGGAATTCCATCCCACTTCCCCTTTTCTCTTGCTTCCCAATATCCACCAACATATCTGTAACAATCATCCTCGGTATCTTTTCTAAACCACCTTGGTTGCCATCCTTTCTCCTGTAATTTCCTTGCCTGCAACAGAGAACAAAATTTATTTCGAGCAACTCTTTTAATTTTAACAGTTTTGACCTATAGAAGTATAAAAGTGCTACTGATTTTATGTGTTAAGTATGATTGTCAATTCAAGGTCTTTCACATGCGGTGCCCTATGGAAAGATAGATTGTTGATGATATTTGGTAGAGAGTAATTGAAGGAAGGTTCTTCCCTTTTGATTTCACACATTTCAAGGATAGGCCCAGTAGGATATAGTGGCAACATAATAATTAAAACAACAAGAGTGCTTTCTTGCCAAATATCATTTTCTATGTAGCCAACATCAATCGGCAATTTATGATTTTAGGGATATGTAGAATTAAGATTTTGCCACCACATGATGAAAGCAGTTCAGACTTCAGACAAGTAAAATGCAACACAAATATCATATGAATAGAAAAACAGCTAATTGCAATTAGAACCTTGGGGAAAAGTAATCCCATAATCTCAGCTTGGGTTCCAAATATAGCACTAGATTTGGATTTTCTGTAGAAGCATATTAAGATTTCAAGAGTGAATCAACAAGAATTATGCATCAGTGGAGAAACAGGAAAATGGGAAATTCATATAGACAGAACTAAACTTTTGGACATAAAAACATAAGAGTTCATGGTTGGGTCAAAAAAAATGGATTTGAGCCACTAAGTAATTGACTAATAGCAGGATTTTAAGTTTTCATTTCAGTTTCGGCTGCACTAAAAGATGAAACATTGTGGTCAGTTTCGGTTCTAGTTTTGTTGTGTCTGTTTAAGACTTCTTTTGAAAAATAGTCTTCTTTATTATAATTTCCAATGCATTACATAACATCTACTAGCATGTAAGCAATAAGATTGATGTTGGGTTAGGTACATGTTGATTTCAAGTCCAATCCAGCTCAAATCTAAAACATACTTCAAAAAAAAAATTGTTACTCTTTATTAATATTGTTACGGCTCGATACTAGTTCGGAAGGCAGTTCCAGATTGGATAGGACCAAAATGCAAAGCATTTCAGTGAAACGCCTTGGTTTTGGATGAAACTTCAAACAATGGATAATAGTAACAAAGGCTGATAAAAGAAATACAAAGAAAGAATGTAAACAATCATTATTTACTCCCTAAAGGAAGATCAGGAGCTCAGATTTAGATGGTGGCACGTCAGATGTAATAGGTACTTGTAATTTCTATGCGGATTCAATTCAAAAGTTTCATCTAGGTGCTTGTTAGCTTGTAGCAATTCATTCCATAGATGATCAAGAACAGACGTAAAAAGAATTTCTGAGCCAGGCATTTTCTGACTTTGTCTAATTGAAACTTTAGTTGATCAAGCCTCAAACTTTACTTGTAATTTCTATGCGGATTCAATTCAAAAGTTTCATCTAGTGCTTGTTAGCTTGTAGCAATTCATTCCATAGATAATCAAGAACAGATGTAAAAAGAATTTCTGAGCCAGGCATTTTCTGACTTTGTCTAATTGAAACTTTAGTTGATCAAGCCTCTAATTTTTAGGACATGAATATACTTATAAATAGGTTAATGTTAGCAATAAGAATGAATGTTCTGTGCCAAAATAATGGTCAGAAACTGTGATATGTCTTACTAAAAGTTGAAGTATAGAATGAAATATTGGCCAGAGGTTCCGATGACTTAAATATAAATTTTACTGGTCCAGCTGGCAATACTGTATGATCTTTCTGTGGTTGAAAAAAGATGTGTACAAAATTTGTATTGTATTTCAAAATAAAGTTTGACTTACAGATCTTCCTGTAACACTTCATATATACATACTACCATGTATAAATGAAAAATTGGGCATCTATTATGATAGTGCAAATTAAGTTTTAACACAATACAGAAAGTCTAGCTCAATAGATAGTCTATACAAGTATAACATCTATTTAGCATGACTAACCATGCAATATGTATAATGTTGATTGTTATTTAAGGTGTATGCGTATCGTTGCAATTATGAGCCTCGTCAATCTAGACTTTAACCTATTCAATGCTTCAAACTCAGTCAGAGTTAACGATATTGTATATATCCATGGCAAGATAACCCAGCATATCAAACTTGTCAGTCAATCTCATTGATTTAGAGGCTACTATTATTAAGATATTCATATTGAAGTATTCTGGCAAAAGAGCAAGCATAAATCAGATTTGACGATATACATCATAAGAAGCAAATACTGATTCAACAGAAAGCAAGTCAACATTCAGCAATGGAAAAAGAAAAAGGAAGAACAGAAGAAACAATAGTAAGGGAGGAGTCGTCCTCAAGGATATGGAACTACTATTTCTCAAATTAAGTCATAAAACATTTTTTGGATCTTCCCATCTCCATATATATACGAAGGCAACAAAGTGCTCCCAAAGGGAATTCTAAATCATTTACTCATCCCAAATCATTCTCTGCCATGTCAGAACTCCAAAATTATTCTCAGTCCATAAACATTGTAAAAGGTCCAAAATTTTACTAGTACACCCAGTGGATAATGTCTCTGTTCACATCCGACCACTACTTTGACATCTAGAGAGAAAATACGTAATCTCCTACTAGAACTAGCCTAGTAAACCTAATGTTTGACAATCTGATGTATTGCAGATCTAACCTGACAATACCTGGTTAAACAATTCAAGGAAATTAGAAAGGGATTATTCCGGAATATCTATCAGTTACCTTCATCTGCACTCTGATTTTCGCTCTTGTAATGTTCTTTAAGGAAACCAATATGAAATAATCCATTGTCAAGCCAATGCCCTACTGTTTGTTCCTCACTTCCCTTGAAGGGCCCAGCATAACTGACAATTACCCCATTCCCCTTCTCCCTAAACCATTCGATGCATCTCACAGCAAACAAGAAACTCTCAATATAGAATAGGATCTTCTCACCCGAAACAATGTAAGCTTTTCTTTTTCATAGAACTCATGAAACTCTCAATGTAATCTCCCACCTTAAACTGATTTGCAGACACCAATCCAGAGATTTGAATGGACAAGGTCATACCATGCTTGACTCCATTTAACCAAAACTACCCATTAAATTTTAAATGAAGCACTTGGTTGCACAAATTGCTATTTCCAATACTATATCTCTGAATTTCTAGAAATATGATTTTCAGAAAATGGAGCATGGAAGGCAAGTGAATAAGTAATGATAAAAGAGGAAATGGAGGAAACCAAAATGGAAAGTGATTTAGGAGAGTGAGGGCTACAGGGAAGTGGATTAACTTACTTTTTCATCATTTTTCTCTCAAGTAAAAGTAGAAATATACTAGTACCCAGAAGTCCCACTTTATGCAATAAAACATCCCTTAAGAAATTCTGTCCACTTGACCTAGCTCAACCACTTTTAAGATTAAATTGGGTCTGAATCCAAAAGGATAAATCCAATTGCAGGCCATGAAAGATATGCTCCTACTTTAGGCCATGTTAAATGTAGGAGACTTGCATTATGCTTGAAAAATAAAATAAATGTCATCCCTTACATGGATAACTTTTTCACAAAATTGTGCCTCTTTCCTAATAAGCTCATAAATGGATCAGCACAGATGACTGTATTATAATGGCATCATTCACATAATTGGATACTTCCTCACAATATTTCCTTGTAGAGCTATGAAAGTAAATGCATTGATCGTGGTACCACTGTCTGGAACTTTATTATGAGCCAACAACAAATAAGCACATGTTACATCAATCATAATGAAACAACAAAAGAGTGACATGTTGCTAAAAGAATACCTGTCGCTGCAATTGTTCGAGCCTGAGTTTCTCCACATTTGCCAGCTCATATTCACCATTCTCTAAATGTCTCTGGTCAGGCCTCAAACGGGAATCGGTCGGAGGCAACTTGTCCAACAAGCTGTTTGTTAACTCATTCAGAGAGATAGCAAAAGGAGTGAGGTTGTATCTTGTTTGGATAACAGATTTGTCTCTCTCCCATAAAAGCACTGCCTCTGACATTGGATCATATCCCTTTGGTTTCAAACATGGATCCCCAAGTACATAGTACATGGCTTCATCCCACTTTCCCATCAACATAGCTACTTTTTCTCCTGTCTTGTTATCTTGCACAAATCCATGCACCTGCCCAACAAAATGAAACACATAGGAGTAAAGACTAAAGAAGTTCATTTTCGTATGAAAGTTGAAATAAACTGCTGACTTAAGAACTTCCTGAATGTCATTGCTTGCATTCCAATTGGTCTCGAGTAAGTGTGAGAGTGGAAATGGTACAAGGGTGAGTAACAATCTATGAAACCTTTACAGCAGAAGCAATTCAGGTGCATGAGCAATATCCCTAGTCTTTAATGGCTTGTTTGGTTTGAGGCTAAGCCCCAAACTTAATTAGTTAACCTCATTTCTTAGTCTTGATTTTTTAGAAAGCAAACTTCGTTAGGTATAAAAAAGATAAAAAAAATGTTTGGTTACTGAATTAAGTTAGGAGTCCCTAAACCGGTTAAGGAACCTTCCCTGAACTCAAACCAATTGGGCCCTAAAGTACTTAGCACTTTGTTAGAAATTAACAGCTATTATAGTTCTGAAAAAGAAATATATATTGGCGAGATGAAGTTGAAGATTTTGGTTACTGTTTTCTTTTCTTTTCTTTTTTTCACAATCATCAACTTATTTCATTTAGAATGTCCTAGACCTAGTAAAATTAGCATGAGCATCTGCAAGAGGAGAAGAATGATTTTCCTTCTCTTTTATATTCTGTGTCAGGTATGTCTTAAAGGTGAAAACAACTCATGACCTAGTAAAATTATTATTTTCCATCTTTATCTACACCCTTTTCATGTGTATATAATGCCTTTGACTCATAGTATTGTAAGATATAGGATTTCACATCTCATGGCGTTACCATAAAGAAAAAGAATATATGCTGGTGACATAAAAGTATAAACCAGGTCTACTCCTCCAAGAATTACATCTATGTAAAAAAAACTAAAAAGTAATAGCACAAAAAGATAAGATCAAAAGGAGGATCTTGATATAAAAAGATAGATTAATTTAAATGATAAGCTTTACTCGCTTTCTTAATATAAACAATCTTAAATTGAAAACAGAATAGCAGAGCCACAAAAATATAAAGATGTACTAAGACTTCCGTCGCAAGAATTATATATTATAAGAATTCATCACCAAAATGTGAGAGAAAGAAACTAGAAAAACTTAGTTCACCGAAAATTGATCAGGATAGTCTTTCATAGTTTGCAAGACAATTTGTAGCTTTATTTCCTTCCCTGTATATGTGATCGAGCTTTTCTTTCAGAAATGATATAGACCAACTTCAACAACAGTTTGATGAATCTGTAGTTTGCAAGACAATTTGTAGCTTTATTTCCTTCCCTGTATATGTGATCGAGCTTTTCTTTCAGAAATGATATAGACCAACTTCAACAACAGTTTGATGAATCTGTAGCCTCAATTTTCCATTTGTATGCATACACACACACACACACACTATATCTACGAGGCTAGACTGCAATAACTTTGTGCTGAATTTTTTGTGAAAGATCTGATATATTAATAGCCATTGATTACACCTAGGGATCTGACAAATCGCATCCAAAGGTGAATAAATTTGAAAGTACTTTCTCTCCCCACACCAGGGTTAGCTTTTCACAATCTCTAGATGCAACTAATGGCTAAGGACCTGTTAAAAATTAATTTTTAACATAAAGTTTCCAGTCCAATTCATATATAACTGGATAGAGTAGAAACTTGTCATGAGGAAAGAAAAAAATTTCCTTGGAAAAAGATTTGATTTTTCTTTTTGGAATATATATATATACAAAATATCTAGATATGGAGAGAAATCGGCTAATTCATTTCTTAGTTTAGATATGTCTATTGCCCAAGAAAATCCTTCTATTATTTCAGTGTCTCAAAAGGTAAATTTGATGATTGAACATGTAAAAAATGTACAAAAATTTTACATTGCTAGAGTAAAAGTATTCAGAAACAAGAATGTTATTCCACAAATCAAACATACAGTGGTTTGATGAAAAAGAAGTGCTATGTTTTATCTGCTATGTAAGGCAGAGTTACCTCATGAGGATTACGGTCAATGATGGACTGTTCTTTAAATTTGAGCTTGCAGGAGTACTGACCACTGCCCCTGATGCGCATCGTACCATAGTGATCACAATAAATTTTACCAATTATAATATTATATATAGAAGTAGTAACTTTACTCCATTGAAATGTTTCTCCATCTTCAAACTGGAGAGTTAAAATGCCTATAGGATCAAGCTGAATGGATCGACCCCAAAACTTTCCTTTCAGATTAGAATCACCCCAGAAATTCCACCCTTTACCCTCACAGTGACAAGCAACAACCATTGGGTGGTGACTCACCTATACCAACCGAAAGAATATGAGAAGATCATTTAAATGAGACCACCAGGAATGAACAAAGTCAACAAAATCCTACTGAGTCAAAACAAGAGACAATAATAATACAAAAGAAAAAAACAACAATATGACGGGCGTATATCATTGAGAAGAGGTCATTATCACATATTAATATTCAATCAGGAATAGACTGGAGAGTTTGGAGGCAAGAAAAGCTTGTAACCTTTTCAGAGAAGAAGCGAAGTCCTTTATCTGGATACTCAGCTTCATATGTCTCCCCAAGAAGAGGATTAAACGGTTTGCATTGTCGACCTTCTGTCGAAGCATAGCCAGATACTGCAAAAGCTGCAATATGGAGAATCCTCATTAAGCTGTTTCCCTGCATTGAATTAAAGTGAAATTATACATATCGAAGTTGGGCAACAAATAAATCATGGAAATAGACAAAAAAGTTTCTCACCACAACTTTTTAGGTTGTTTTTATTGCCTAATAGATAGTCACATCAAGCATGAGATGAAACTTTACTGGAAAAAAAAAGGAAAAGGTGACATCTGTGGAGAGTAATAAAGTGATCTCATGGTGTTATTCCTCGAAAGTGTGGTGGAATTTCATGTTAAATATCACCTTATTCACAACATCCATGAAGTATAGATGAAGAGTAATGATACTTTATAATAAATATTGGCTCAGGGTTTCGATCATGTAAGTAGGTATATTAGGCATATCCAATCCTTGTCATCTTTATATATTTTAAGTTTTTTTAACGGTTTCCTCAACCATCCACAACTATCAAATACTGTTTAAAAAACGCTTTTACTGAAAATAAGGGGAAAAAACAACTCAGTGGTCTAAGAATCAAACCTGCTTGCCCCACACCAGTGCTCGATCAACCAAGTATGAGTATTCAAGATCTTCAAAGCATTTTTGTAAGGAAGAGAGAGGCTCATTAAAGTAAACAGGAAGACAAACTCCAGAAAGATCCTTTCCTATGTTCTCTTTAATAATTGACCACAATCCAACGGGCTTCTCTTTTTCCTTAGGTTCAGGCAATTTCTCCCGACGTTTAACATAGGGATACTCAATGGTTTTGACTCCAACACCAATATCTTGTGTAATGTCAGAGAACCATGAGTCTTTAGCATATCGTGAACCATTACAGCAATTAGTCATAACTTCCCTGCTACGGTATGAAGCACTTCTCAGAGACTCTGCAGATAGAAAGTCCTTTGTATCAAAGTACGTGCACTCATCTTCGTCAGTTTCTCCATCTGCTCCTTGACTTTCGTTATCAGCATCAGAGTCAGTTGCACTGCCCTCTGATAGAACTGAGTAGAAGTCTGTAATATGAATTTGAGATGGTTAAAAAGAAATAAAGGAAGATGTTAAATATCCAAATACATCAACTCTAAAGGTATGCATCCTAGTTATGCTCTTGGAGAATTTATTACTCCTACCTACAAAGTCATGCAAAAGAGTAAACCAAGAACATGTGTTAAAGAATAAAAGCATCATACACTAATTGGACTAGTGAACTGAACAATTTTGATTTCTTAAACAGACGTGATGGTGAAGTGCTCAGAAGTGAAAGGAAATCATGAACATTGTAGCTCAAGTCAATGCTGAAGAATGAAAAGGGAATGGCCCATCAGAAATGGAAAATCAAAGCATATCAAACAACAAAAGGAGCATCCTTATGCATGAATTAACCGAGACCAATTTCTCTTCCACAAAGTAGCACTGAAGCATATTCTTAAGCCTTTACCAACCAAGATGACAATTAAGTGGTTGAACCACATCATCAGTAGTCTTACATTATTATATTTCCAAAACTCTTATCAAAATCTAACATATCAATTAATTGTTTACCAAGCAATACCTTTAACTTTAAGAACTCACATAGGTAGTAGTAATCTTTGAAACTCTTTCTCCCATTTGAACAATACTTTACATAAGTAGTTGCTTCTATTGCTTAATCATAAAAAAGATCAAAAGCTATAAAAGGCCGTTGGCATGAGGATATGCAGCTCGGAAATTGTCAATTTTGATTATTCATGAGATTGATGATCAATTCAAATTGATCATCCATGAGTAATTTTGATGATCTGCAGTTATCATCTTGACATATTTGTCAAGAATATCAATTATTTGGTGTTACTTAGCTAAGCATATAAAAAGCAGGGATTTTTTCATTTCAAAACGGGCATCATAAAATTTATTCAATTCTAACCCTTCCTTTTCTCCATGTCTAAGTTGAGCATACCATTTCCCTATATATATCCATACAATACTCTGCCAACAGATCCTAGCTGAACACGCCAACAATTTATTGAAGACAATTGTTATATTTGAGAAAAAGTGATGTAGGAAAAAGTAGGTGGTATCCTATGATGCAATGATGACCTAAGGGTAAAGAAATCAGGGTTTACATCAAAATATTCTTTGCTATCCTACTGCAGGAAATAGGATACAAAAAATTATTTTATTGTCTAAAAGACAAACAGATATGTGATGAACGTTAAGAAAGAAAACTACAATGAATGCAACTAGAGAGGAGAAACGATATAGAGTTAGAGAGAATAAGAGAAAACAGAAGAGAAAGAAAAAAGATAGAGATGAGGAAGACGCAAACCTGACTGCAAGGCTTTCATTTCTCAAATAACCAACCATATATACATATAGCTGACTAGTTCAGCCCTTTGTATAGAGAAAACAAACCCAAATTCAACAAACCGTAATAGAACTCTTGGGACTAATTAAACAATAAAAGATTAACTCATGGTATGTACTGTTCACCTGACCAGTAATTTTGGACATCCGTACTGTTCATAATGGATAATTGGATAGTACCATGACAGTATTTGTGGTAAACTTCCTTTTATTCCCCAAATACCCCTAAACTGAAAACACTAGGGGTGTAAAAATAAACGAGGGGCTCAGCTAAAACTTAGGCTCGACTTGAGCTAAGTTGAGCTAGTGCTTTGTTTTTTGGCTTGATTTGAATTCTGAGCCGAGCCTAAGCTGGAGACAGTTCACTCAGGCTAGGATTGATAGGCTCAGCTCAAATATAATATTTATTAATATTATATATATATATATATAATAGTTTTTGGCTCAGCTTGAATAGTTCTTAACTCGTTTTAAGACTTTGCAACTTGGGCTCGATTTGGCTCAGTTTGAATAATATGCTTGATTCAGCCTGGCTTGAAAATAGCCTAGTTTAAGGCTTCGGCTCAGCTTGAGTTCAGCTTGAAAATAAGCTCGAGCTCAACTTGAGTTGATCCGAGCCTGAATCCCAAGCTAGGGTTAAAATTAATTTCAAGCTTAAGCCTAAGCCGCGTATACACCCCTAATAAACACTAATAATCTAAAAAACAAAATTAGTCTCCAAATCTAGATCATTTTTTCAAGAACTAAAAAAAATTTGGAGCGTGCACGTGCGCTCCCTTCACCCTATCTGTGAGAACTGGAAAAAAAAACTTTCTTGGAGCACATGTGCGCACCCTTCTCCCTCCCTCAACAGCATGCGACGGAATCGCCGCAATTTTTTCAACCGAATCCAAATCTGTTTTGGATTGGATTTTTTTCTATAAATTAAACTCCAAAGCCCTCTCTTTGGATTTACCTTAGCCTACCCCCCCCCCACCCTTATTTTTTTTCTCTGCCTATCTTCTTCTTCTTCCTTCCTTACCGACGGAGTCATCGCCGTGGAATCGGATTGCCGGAATACTGCTGAAGCAATCGGAGACCATGTGACTTCTTGGTAAACCCTCTCCCACCCCTCAAGTTTAATTTTAATTTAATAGGTTAAAATAGAAATACCTAATTTGTGAAGTTTTGGCTTTGTCGTTGGCCTCGTGCCGTGGACGTTCACCTTTGGAGCCCTCGTGGCTCCGATCACCGTCAGCCAAGGATGGAGACCTCCCCGCCAGTCGCCATGGTCGGTCTTCTCCCCTTTTTCAAGATTGTCTAGGGCGCGAGGAAGACGTAAGCATGGCCCACTACCGCCGACTCTCTCTCTCACTACCGCCGACTCTCTCTCTCTCTCTCTCTCTCTCTCTCTCTCTCTCTCTCTCTCGTCAATCTCCCTTCGGGTTGAAGAAGGCAGACTTGGCCGAGTCTAGCCTTCCACCTTTAAGTTTTAGATTCGGGTCGGGTTGGATCCGAATTCAAGGAACCCAACCCGATTCTATTAACTTAATTGGATTGGGCCTTTGGCCCGATCCATTTAATTGTATGGTTGGGTGGGCTGCGGTCCAACTACAGCCCAGCCAAACCGATTGGGCTTGTTTTGGTCCAAGCAGATAATTTTTTAGTTCAATTATAGAAAATCTTAATATTATTTAATTTAAAAGTTGTATTGCTATTGATTATTAAAGGTGGTAATTTTTAGCACGTGAGCTAAAGATTAAATATTTCAATTATCTTGCCTAGACTCAGGTAAGTGCGTTCACTCACATTTTATTTATATTATAATTTGTACCTTTGTCAAACCATGTAATATGTTATGCGTAAATTTATTTATTACATAATCTGTGTGCATTTAATTATTATACTCAATACATTGTCATACCTTGTGCAAATTATAAATTTTAGTGAAAAAAAATAAAACTAGTATTAGTATGATTTAGAGAACGGTCTCAGTATAGATTGCTTGCGGTTTTTCATGTGACTTAGGTCTATCTGAAAATCTAGGGAAACTGCGGTGACTTTCTTAGATGACTTTAGCGGGGTTAGAAAACAGTCCCAAGATAGTTCAGAAACTTTTTGAGGTGACTCTAATCTCTCTCAACGGTTAGTTAAAAAGATAGGATGTATTGATCACATGATGACACCTCCTGATGACCATAATTGGATCAGCTATAAGGAAAAGACTCAAGTGTCATCTCGATGTGACTTCTAGTTGATATGGATCCATAGGGTATAGACTCATTGAGACAAATGACATTATAAACATTAGAAAGATATAAATATGTTGAAACTGAGCGAGATTACAAGTCATGACTCTCTATTATTATCATTGTCATTATTTTAAGAGCATGCCTCTTGGAAATTGTCATATATATTATTGAACTTGGATTTTATTTAACACTATAAAATTTTAAAATTTATCTGGTTTTCGAGTGAATTCCACTCACCGAGCTATAGTTGTTGGCTCATGAATTTCGTTTACTCTCTTCTATTATTTCAGGTAATAGTCAGCGTGGCGATTGAGCGAAATACACCGGGACCCTACCTCCACTTAGGACTTACCTATTTACCTTTCCATTCTTTTGGTCCTATGTTTTAGATTAATTATTTAATTTTATTTCATTTAAAGACACAGTAATAATGACATTTTTTTTATTTTCATTGCAATTAGTTTAAATTAAATAAAGCAGATTCTCTTCGTTTATTTATTCTTACCATTGTACACTTAGGAAGTATTAATAAGGCTTCATGTATCTCGAGCATATTGAGGTGCATGACTGGTCATAATTTCAATTTCGGATCGTGACACTCTCCCTCATTATTACGCAACGAGGAGTGGCTGCAGAATTTCTGGCCACTCTGAATCCAAGTCAAACCCCAAAATTTGAAACATACCTTATAAATCAAAACCCTAACATATTTTTTCCCCTAGTACGTTGTTCTCGCTCTCTTCTACTTTCCTTCCTGTTGGAGCACCTACCGAGGAATCGAACCACTACAGCACTGTCAAAACGATCGGAGACCACTCTACGACTCACCAGTCAGTCCTCTTCCACCCCTCGTATTCAATTTAAAATTTAATAGGTTAGGAGAGAAATACCTAATTTTGGGAGATGTTGCATCGTCGGTGAACACCGGCGACTTCGGGTCATTATCACTCCTTTACTGAAGCTTCATATCATCGCCTCGTGCTGTGGATACTTCCTTTAAAGCCCTCATGGCTCGGATTGCCACTGGCCATGGAGCGGTGGCTGTCGATGCCGATTACTTGCTGTGAATGCCTCTTAATGGTGGTGTGGTCGCGAGGGTGGTGGGGAGCTTACGGTGTAGCTAGTGGATCGCCGACAGCAATGGCCGTCGATGGCTGCTCTCTCTTCTTCACTTTCACTCTTCCTCATTTCGACCTCGTGGAAGAAGGTAAGGTTGGGCTCAAATTCAACCCGACTAAACCCTTTATTGTTTTTGCGAGTTTGGATATGGATTTCAAATCCAAGGACTCGACCCAAACTGAATTAATGAATTGTGAGCTACGGGCTAACCCATAGCCCAGTCCATTGGTTATTATTCAGTTGGGCTTAGCTCAACCCGATTAATAGAATTATGTGGGCTGCAACCTAGCCGCAACTCAACCCAATTCATTGGGCTTAAATTAACCCATTTTAGCCACTAATTAGTTTTAAATTTTAGAAATTATGAGATTGGTTAAATTAAAATTTATTATTGAAGGTGGTGATTTTTAGCTCGTGGAATAAAAATTTCAGTCTTTCCACTTAAACTCGAGTGAATAAGTTCACTCACCTTTTATGTGTTTTGTATTTCATAATTATTTACATGATCACATATTTTTTGTGCGAAAATTATATATCATATTTCTACGTGCAATAATTATCATATTTTTGTGTGCAAATTAATCATTACATTTCTATATGCAACTTAACTATTATATTTTTGTGTGCAAAATATATGACTAAGTACATTATTATACTTCATGCAAAATAGCGATTTTAATAACCAAGATTATAAATGAAAAAATATAATTGATATTTGGTATGACTTAGAGAGCAGTCCCGATATAGGTCGCTTGCAATTTTTCGTGATGACCTAAATATATCTGAAAGTTTAGATAACAGTCTTAAATTATATCAAAAGACTTCCTGAAATGACTCTAATCTCTCTCAACAGTTAGTGGAAGAGAGAGTGCATTTATCACATAGTGACACCTCCTGATAACTCCGGATCAGCTATAAGAAAGACTCGAGCATCATCTCAATGGGACTTCTAGTTACTGTGGATCCACAGGGTATTAACTCAATTAAGACATATGGCATTATTAATATTGAAAAAAATTTAATATATTGACTTCGAAGCATGTTATGAGATATGATTTACACTATTATTACCTCTGTCGTTATTAATATTGTTATTATAAGTATGCTTAGTGAAATTATTATTTTATATCGCCAGACATAGATTTAGATTTAATTGGCTTTTAAGTGAATTTCACTCATTGAGCTATAGTCGTTGGCTCATAAGATTTTTCTTTTAACATTTCAAGTACTGATCAACATAGCGATTGAGCAAGATGTACCAAGACCCCACCTCCACTTAGAATCTACCTTTTTTATGTTTTCGTTATATTAATCTTCAATTTGATTAGACACATTAGTGGTAATATTGATCATATTTAATTATTGTTGGATTATATTTATCCAAGTTAGATGTTCATATTTATTCTTGAGTTGTGGACTTAGATAATTTATTTATGATTCGTGTATTTTAAATGTATTGAGGTACACGGTCCGTCATGATTCCGATTTTGGGTCATAACAATTTTAATACCCAAATATTCCATTCCAATTATTCAATTGTATAATCGAAGCCCATCGTGGTTGTGTGCAGCGAAGAATATGCTTTCTAGCTTTGTTCTTATACCTATTACTACCTCCTTAACCATTCAAAAGTTCAAATTAAAGTAATGCATTATCAAGAAAATAAATATTTACATTCAAAATAAACAGAATACTCCCTTTTAGTCCTTTTTGCAGTATCTTACAAGTTAAATTTGATCATTACTGTAATTTCACATTTTTTAGAGGTATACAGGGCTGATTTACAATTAGTGCAAAAGGCATGGTTAGGACCAGAACAAGCCAATATAACACTGCAAATGGAATTTTTTTTGTATTACATGTCATCCAACTACCAGGAAGAATTTTGATGAAAATGACTTCATAGTTCATATATTGTCTAGCTACCTGTACCTAGTTATCAGTTTATTACTATAATCAATCAACATAATGCATAGTTTGATTACATACTATTTTAATGCTTTATTGCTAGACCACATTCTTTAGTGCACATGCAGCTAGTAATCTACTATGCAGCTACATATAGCATTTGCACTATGCAGTGGCATATCACTAGCATACTGCAGTTTTCAGAACAATGATTCATTGGAAATACATGAATAAGCAAAGGTCTTAGATGTAATAAACCAATAAAAATACCACAAAAAAAATCGTCTTCTTCTACTTGAGAATCTAAAAGCCTACTCGACAGATTTAACTTTGAAGACAATGGCCAACCAACAAGTGTCATCTTAATTTCTACCAGAGTATTGAATCAAGTCAATTGAAAGCAAATGAAGTTGAAGTACAGATCTATATGAGTCATATATCACTTACACCAAGAAATTACTAGTTGAAGTAGTACTAACCACTTAATCTTCCGTTTCCCTGTCCAACATGTGCTTCCCGCTCCTTTGTTTCATCGACAACTGTCGTTTCCAGCTCAACTTTCTCTGTCTGCATCAAGAAAAAAAGGACAATGTAGTTTCTCAAAATCACTAGCTTCCTTCTCTTGCAAAACACAAAGAAAGAAAATACAAAGTAACAAAATTATTCAGATAATCTTGGGTTTGCTCTTTTGAAAAGCTAGCTTGTCAGTTGTGCCATTACATTAGTATGTAATTCAGTTATCACCGGCATCCACGAGTTAAAAGATTCATTTTTTCCACACAAAATCTGGTGTGCCACCTCCCATGGGAGAAGGAAGACTTACTTCACACCTTCAACTACTTAATTACAAGCTGACCTTTCTATCGATTTAAAATGCTTAACTTTTATATATGCAACAAGTCAACCACATAAGGATGGGAGATGAAGATTACTGTCAAAAATTTACATGGAAAAATCATAAAGTACTAAATTAAGGCCTCATTTACTTCAGCAATAAGATAATTCTAGAATAGATATTCATCTTTGTTATTTTTAAAATGAGATCTTTATTCCAGAAATAATTATTCCTATTTATTTGTATTCTAAAATTAAAATGTAATAATTATCTTTAATGTGATATAAAGTGAAGGAAAAGATTAAAAAAATGTATTTTTTTATGATGGAATATATATTAAGAGTAAATTAGTAATTGAGTTGTGTATGGTATAAAATGTAATTTTGATGAATAGTATTTGTATTCTGGAATGAGTTATTATGGTGTTCAGCTGTTATTCTGGAATAAATAGTTATATTCTAGAATAAAAAAAAAGTTATTTCTAAAATAAACGGGGGCTAAAAGTTTCCTAGGCAAAAAGGAGTACCATGAGGGAAACCATCAAACCTTCACTTTATAACCTAATATGAGGAAAGATTTTCTTCATTATCTTTTTCTTCGGATTGCTCAGGGAAGGAAAACAACTATAAACGTTAGTGTCAAAAGGTTTTATGAAGGCTAACGCAGAACTTATCACCAACATTGATCAATCTAGCAAATCTAGCCAACAAAGGTACCTTAACTCCTCGACGCCCATCCATATTCCATACTATGTTGCCAATACAGTTTATAATTCCATGTTATATGTGATACCAAGATCCAAGGTTCGAAAAATTGGGATTGGGATCGACCTTCCAAAAAAAATAATATGTCAACCGTATCGGTCACTTGGATCGAATCGGACTTTTTAATTACGTAAATTCTAAATATTATTTAAAAATGCAAGAAAACTTCTAAAAATTTAGAAAAAAGTTTACCAAAAATAAGAAAATAAAGAAAGAAAAACTTTGGTGCAATAAAAATTGAAAAGAAGAAGAATTTAAAAAGAGAGTGAGTCAAAGGGTTATATGGTAAGGAGCGAAAAAACGAAATAAAGAGTGAAAGAAAGAAAAAGAGTAAGAGAGAGAGTGAGAAGAAAGAGTGAAAAAGAGAAAGAGAGAGAAAGTTCGGATCGGACCTGCATCGGGATTGCGTTGGGCTGATCCGGCGAACCATGGCATGATCAACCTAAATTAGTATGCCCATGTGCATTTTTGTTGACATTATCTCTCCACTATAACTAGGGGAACTTTCAAGCATGATAATGATAGTCAAAATGGGGAAAAAGCATATCAGAAGGAAAAAAAAAACAACAATTCCAATAAGCTAGTATCGGAAGTTAAAACTCTTGATTCTTGAGGTTAAAGACACTTAGTACCTCATGAAAATCGACAAGGATTCCACCCATTAATTCATGTTGTTTCTAAATTCTTGAGATTTCAGATTCATGTATGTATGATTCTTCGTAAATTTATCAATGATAACCTTTTTCCCAAGCAATAGTTGTAATAAGAGGTTATTCTTATTTGTTTAAACACTTTCTTAGCTAAATGAGTAATGGAACCTTTGAAATCAAGGACCAACTATTAGATGACAAAAGGAATAACTAAATTGAAAAAGTTATCAATTCTAGGTCTAAATCAAATTAGAGGAAGAAATTTCGATCATGGATCAACTAACATAAAGAAAATCGCTCAGCATGACACAGTACATATGAGGGGGATTTTTGTAACACAGACAATTGTTGGTAATCTCAAATGGATTCTTACAAATAAGCAAGGCCTGTATTTTCTACCCTGAGTTCGATCAGTTGCAAGGAATAGAAATTAAAGGTTTAAAGTGTTTCTGCCCATACTGAAAGAGGGGTTCAAGATGAGTTAGGGAGACAAATTAAGAGGAAGAAAATACAGTTCCCTCCATCGAGCAGTTAGGTCAGATAATCTCCTGTTCTTTTAACTTCCCTATTACATTAAAGTTCTTTCTTTCAGATCTTCCACTGCCTCAATTAGGTTCACAGGTTCATTTTTGAGTCAATATGAAGTAAATGGGTCAAACCCAGGTCTTCTCGTCAGAATTCATTGCAACCCTAAAAGACACCTTAAACTGATTGTCTCATTGTCCCAGGTGAGTTAACAATGAAATTGGCATATGAAAATAAAGTATAAAGGTGCAGCGATAACGTTGTTAGGAACTTTCATGCAATAGAAGCATGTCTTCTAATTATGTCAGGAAATTTCAAGTGATAATAGCATACCAGCATATTTTGATGGTTAGTATAGAAACACTTTGTGATTCAGAAAGTCTTCCAGAAAAGCAAATAACATAAAACAGAGTTTCATATTAGATAAAGATTTTCACAAAGAATAACCTCCATGCAGAGCAATAGAATTCTGCTAATATTACTAAAGGTAAGGACAAGAAAAGAGCTGCGTTCCTTATGTTCTTTACAAACACTTTTAGTCTGGGGCAGACCAGCCACCAAACAAAGGCTAGTTACAAGTAATTTTGACAAAGTAACAGAGAAAATTGTGAAATAGGTACCTAGCATAAGGGTAAGCCTGAACTGGTGCGCATAAGAAAGTATCGAGATAGATGAGAATAATGCCCCTAACTGTAAAAATAAATAATTTAATCTGCTCTCATTTTGTACTAAATAGGCAGAGTAACACTAAAGGATCATGCGGGACAAAAAATACCTCCAACTGCCTTAGTTTGTCAAGCAAAACTATATGTTTCTGCCGAAGAGACTTTAACTGGTTCTGCAGCTCAGACATTTCGGATAGCATTATAGATTCGCACTCCTTGACTACTGCTTCACTGAGCCCTTCCTGCAACAATCGTCCCCGTAGCTTCTCTGCTGAGACAGTGATTTCCAGTGCAGCAGCAAAATCATTGCTTGTCAACGCACGAGGAAAGTGATCTTTGGCTGACAATAGAGCTTCAATCCATGCACTCCGATCCTCTCTAGAGTTGCACCGCAAATGCAGAGTCTTTGTCCCACTAAAAATATACAACCTTTTGTCATCGGACTTGCTCGGACGGACCGAAGAAACCTGAAATCCATTCCATGAATAGGAAATTCGTCTAAATTAACAACCTCTAGAAGAACAAAACAATCGTGTATGCTGAATTATACCTTCAGATGCTTCTTGAAACAATAGATGTGCAAAAACTAAACAGTAAATTATCATCTTCCACAACCATGTACTTCATATTGTAACCAATCAAGGAGTTAAGTTTAGACAAAAAGATCTCAGGGTGTTAAACGAGGGATTTTTTGGTAGATGGTTTACGCACATTGCATGCTGAATTTGATAACAAAAATATAATGATCAAATCAAACTACATACATTTCCATCAAAGATCAATCCGGTGGATGACAAGCGATAGCAAGGGAAATCAAAATCAAGTAAACGCGTTGTCCTACAGTTTGGTAGTTAAAGCTACAGGATCCTACTGCATAAATCAACCCACCTTCAAATGTATCTCCCCAAAAGGCTTCCACTGCTTCCCACTCCCCTGCCCCGCCACACCCATCAAGCGATCCTTCCTCACCCTCCGCAACGAATCCTCCCCGATCACCCTCACACCTCCCTCCTCCCACGCTGCCCCGATCAACACCTTATCCGGGCCATGCACCTTATAGTACGACAGCACCCCGTCCTCCAACACGAACCACCTCGACCTCCACCCCTTCCCATAATTCACCCACTTGTACAGCACTCCGGCCACCACCGTATCCCCACTCCCATTCCCCTCCCCGACAACCACCGCATCGTCCGAATCCCGAGGCGCGACCA
This sequence comes from Typha latifolia, assembly GCF_019914945.1. NCBI lineage: Eukaryota > Viridiplantae > Streptophyta > Magnoliopsida > Poales > Typhaceae > Typha > Typha latifolia. The sequence continues at coordinate 5,855,770 of NC_133100.1, forward strand.
GATCCGACGAGTCCGGCGCCGGCAATGCCGCTGCCGCCGAGCTCCTGACGGGGTTCTGGAGGATCCCCAAGGGTTTCGGCTTCAGGTTTATCACCGGCGGAGTCGGATTCGCGTGCTCGCCGCCGCGGTCGAGCGAGACGGGCGCGATGCAGCAGAGGGGGTTCATCTCTCGCGATGCACTCGAGATCTGGAGGAGGAGGGATCTTGCCCTAGTGACGACGATGACATAGAGAGAGAGAGAGATCAAGAGAGAGAGATCAAGAGAGTAGTGGAGAGGGTTTTGATGGCGATTAATAGCAGGCAGCGAAAAGAACAGCGCCAGCAATTAAGGTAATAAAAGGAGGAGAGAGAGCGCGGCAGATCCATTAAATTCGCTGATACGAGTAGCAGCAGAACACTGGGCACCAGAACAGTGGAGAAAAGAAAGAAAGAAACGTCAGATAGGATCGGATATATTGTTCATTGTACGAGTTATTACACTTGTCCATTGTACGAGTTATTACACAACCAAGTCAATTCATCCGACAAGTGGGTCATCGGAGAGAGCCCTGCCACGTGGACGGAGAAGGAGGGCTGTCGCGGGGGGGGCGCCTGGTGTTCGGACGGGGGGCCCCGGGACGGTGAGGATTAACTGGTTGTGACGTGGATGGAGTGGAGCCGCGGGAAGAGGATTAGGATGTGGTGTTGCTGCGGAGTAGGGGATGGGGAAGTTTGTCTTTAGTTGGAAGCATGCTTAGGAATGGGAAAATGTATAATAAAGTGCACCTCCCACCTACTATTATGCTATAGGATGGCGATGGGGAGGGGATGAACATTTAAAGAGATACAGATTGATCTTGTTGCATGTTTTTGGATGTTATATTATAAGAATATTAGCCTTTTGGATGTTATACTATAAGATCTTATATTAAGAGGTTTTTACATCATATAATATAATAGATAAAATGTAGTGTATGATTTGTGAAATTTTCTGTATATATAGAACTAGTACTATAATATAATAAGATGTATGTTATTGTATAAGTGTCATGTGTACCCATCCAGTATATATATATATAATTTTAGACATGTATTATCATATGTGGAAAGGGATGTCCTCCACCCATCTTGATAACGACTCTTTGATCCATGACTTTACTGCCATTAGGGAGTGTTTGAACTCCTACGGTGAGTTGTAGAGTCATGAGATACGAGAACTAGAAAACTTGGGCATTTTGCTTATCCTTAGCTGATCCTCCCTGTTTGCTAGCTTCTGAGGTTAGTGTGCTTACTTTTCCTCATATTTAACTTTGAGATTCTTATTTTCTTCAAGTCTTTGCCTAAGGGAAAGGCCCCAGGATCGGATGGAGTGCAAAGTGAGGTCTATCATATTTAACCCCTTTGATACTCATCTGCTCTTGGTCAACCCCTTTGTGATGTTATTCACCAATTCTTTGATCATAGCATCCCTTACACTTCAGTAGGGAGAAACATATTTAACCATGATCCTAAAGAGATAAAATCCTACTTAAGTCAAACATTTTGCCTGTAGTGCTACGCAACATTTGCTATAAGGTCATCTCTAAGATCCTAGTCCATCGACTCAAACCCCTCTTGACCCGATTGGTAAGCCTTGAGCAAAGAGCATTTATAGCATGAAAAAAAAAAACATAAGTGGCAATTTCACTATTGATCAGGAGAAGCTCATTCTTTAATATATGATATGCAAGGCCCCCTGTGATGATGACTAAGGTCAGTATGGAAAAAATATATGATTAGCTCAGCTCAAAGGCAATCCACCATAATTTGTCGCTCGTGAACTTCTCATTGCAATGGTGTCAACCAATTATAACCTACATTAAGCCTCAATGTATTCTATCATCATTTATAAATCACCTTTGGGTTAGATTGTCCCTAATAGAGGTCTTCATCAAGGAGATCGCTTATCACCTTATCTTTTTTATTTTATTCTTTAAGGTGCTCTAAGTTTGTCCCTATGGTAAGGGGGCCTTCCTTCACCTTTAGAGGAAACTTTCTTAGGTCATGGTCACCTTCCTCTTACTTATCTTCTCTATACTAGTGACTTAATTGGTCAAGCTATTAGGAGAGAAGCTAAAGGGTTTAGGAATTGCCTTCAGATGTATTCTACCCTCACCAATCAAAAAATTAATTTTGATAAATTAGCCCTCTACCTTTCTGTTGGTCTTGCCTTCCTTTTTAAGATCAGCTTAGTCACATTTTTGGGTTTTCGACTGCTTACTTTCCTATTGTGTATCATAGGGTAAAGATTGTAGGTCATATGATCAAAGTGATGGAGATAGTGATATTGTAAAAAGCATTGAGAATGTCTTGCTAGTTAGAAGGAACTCCTTGTCTGGCGCTACTAGGCTTGTACTTATTAACTCTATTTTAAACTCAATTTCAACATATTGACTTAGTTGCCTAAGTACTTATGGATTCTATTCCAGAATTTCATAACTAAGATATTCTACAAATTCTTCTAGAACAAGATTGGAGATAAAATGATTGCATTTGATTAGTTAGGATATTACTATGTAACCCAAGATTGAGGGGAGGGGGAGGGTCTTGCTATTCACAATCTAAAAAAGGAGCAAAATGGCATTGATGGGCAACTATGTGCTCAAATTTATGAACAAAGAGAATTTGTTCTACGTTCATATCATAGGAAAGAAATATGGTTTTCCCAATCCATGGTATCCTTACTGCATACGAAAGCCCCTTGGTCTAAAAATTTCTTTATAAAATTATTATTGCCATGAATGGTAGAATCCTATGATTCAACCACTCTAGCAACTCAATGGAAATGATTCTGGACCGATAGATCACAGACTTGCCTCTAACTATTAAGCCCTTTTACTTTAGTTTGATAGCATCCATAGTGCTTGTGAGCTACACACCTGATTGAATAAAACTATTAGCTAACCCACTAGCTTTTTGGATCTGCCTTCTCAACTAGCTCCTTGCTATCACGGTGGGCTTCTCTACAACTTAAGATTGCTAGATTTGGAGCTCTGACCCAAAAGGCAGAGTATCAACTTGATCCATCTAGTAATAACTAGCCTTGCATGTTAAGATTTCTTCTAGTTATAACCTATGTTGGTCATTTATTTGGAAGATCCCCACTGCATTCCCAACTTTCATATGTTATGTATGTTCGAATTGTCTCACCTCAAAGACTCTTCTTGCACAAATTCTACATAAGTCTGAATAAAATATTGCCTTCCTATCTCATGCAGAATGAAGATACTAATCACATAATATGCATGTGTCATATAATTCGAGCTATCTAGGCTGAGGTGGCGAATTTATTCTCCTATAATATTTCACATGCTAAGCTTATCCACTCAAACTGGCTTAGTCAAGATTTGTCAATCATAGCGGTGAGGATGCAAAGCTTAAAGCCTATATTGCAGCCACCTTATGGATCATCTTGAAGAGAAAAAAACTCCTTTTTTAGAAATACTATTGAATAACCCAAAGTTCCTCTAAAGGGGCGGTGCATCTGACTCGATAGTACCTCAAGCACGAAGCACCTACCATTCGAGCATCTACTAGAATCAAGTGGGTCAAGTGGGAACTTTCACCTCCTAAATGGACTAAAATCAATATGGATGACCTATTTGACTTGTCCACCAACACTATCAGGGCCGAATTCATTATTAGAAGCCCTATAAATTCACTCTTAGCAGCGTGTGCAGAGGCACATAATCTTTGCCTTTCACTCTGAAGTATGAGTTGTGGGATAGATATAGATTTCTAGTGATAGTTGCCTTTTTTTTGAAAGCAATCAACTCATCTTTAGAATATTCTTACTCTAATAGAGGATTCTTGTCACTTGCTTCAATTTTTTAAGGAAGCCACAATCAACCATACCTACCACAAGGGAAATTAGTGGTAGACTGGTTGACAACTTAGCTATATCTGATCATAGCAATTTTTTAATTGAGGATTGTATGTTTAAATATTTCACGTTTTGATATAACAGGGGTTGTTAAATCCTGATAAAATATACAACGTATTGCATCAATTTCTCAAAAAGAAAGGGAGAGAGAGATGTTGACTTAATTAAAAGAAAGGAAAACTATATACATATCGCAATATGTATGTCTAACAATCATTTAGATTACCCCCGCGATTTCACAATGGCTATGTTGGCTCTTTAGTAATATTTCATAATCTATTACTTTCATATAGATGTTTAAATATATGCTAGTAGAAAAATAAGAAAAAAAAAATGGGGTCATAGAAAGGGGAGAAAGAGGTATGACCAATATTCATACATAAGAGTGAAGTAACACATCTTCATACTTGTCTTAGTATAAAAATAAGGAGAGAGATAGGGAGGTGTTAGGACAAATTTTAGAGCAACTTAACATTAATTTATGTAAACTAAAGTTCTAAATGTTGATATTGTTGACGGTATTGGTTGTGAAAAAATTGACATTTAGTACTTATATATAACTCTTAGATAAATATGTGGGTGCCAAGATGGTATAGCATTTAAAATATATAAAAATTAAAAAATAATTATATGTCATATATATTATATACTAATATAGTATATATAAATTTTTAATATTGCACTAAAATCAAATAGAAAATAACATAGGTGAGAGAAATGTTATGATATATGACTTGCTTCAAAAGATTAGATGGAATTTCTTATTGGGCTAATAAAATTGAGTTTCTCCCTAAAGATGAAAACTTGATGTATAATATTGAAACATGAATTTGATACTTAAAATTTGCTTAGTGGATCTGATGCACCTTGTTTGATTTTTTTCTTATTACATTAATTGTTTATTTTCATTAAAATAAAATTTATGTAGGTCGCATTTGAACGTGGAAGGGGTCGCGTTCGAACGCCCTTGCAAACGCTTGCATCAGGTTCGCAAAAATAAATAACGTGAAATGCGCGTTCGAATATCTACATCACGTTCGCATCGATAGAGAACGTTTTTTGTGTGTTTTAACGCGATCGGGCGCGTTCGAACGGATCGGCGGGATTCCACTAGGATTAGGGTTAATTATTATTATTAGGGCTTGTTATCTAGCCTCTATAAAACTGTGGATGGCAGCCAAAATCATTATGCTACAAGAATATTAGTTTATTGGCTCTCTATCTTCTCTCTACCCTAATCTCCCTCCTCTCTCTTCACCAACCTAGCACCTCTATCATTGAAAATGTCTCTCCTAACTTCAAATCTCCCTCGTCTATCGACTCCTCCCTCTTCTTTGGGATCTCGACCACTTCTTCCTCTTTATCTTTATCCCTTAAACAACATCTCCCATCCACCCTCATCTCTATTATCAACCATAATCCTAGCTTTCACTCCACCCGTCACCACTACTATCATCCGCATTATATCATTTTTTTTTCTAAGTTGCAGTTCGAATATGCGAAGGGCATAAATATAAAACACGTAGATTAGGGAGTTACAGATCTATTCCACTTTGTTTTGTAATTTTCAAACTATAGAAGAATATTTGGTGAATATTTTACCCCAGTTGCGCAGACTACTTTCTATAATAAATTTAGATCTTGAAAGAATTATTCCATAGCCTATCGTTGGTATCATAGCCAAGTGAACCTCAAATCGTCATTAATGGTGGAAACAAGGAAGATGACATCAACAAGGAGACCAATGGAGAGCACACCGACAAGGGAAGACTCAATCCACGATAACCCTAACCATAAGGTCGATTCCCTTAGAGCGATCACGGCAAGACCGAGACAACCAACGTTCATGAGTGTGAACATGGGCTTGGCGGATGAACTTAGGAGCATGTTCCAAATATTGCTGCATAGAGTTGATGCAATCAAAATAATCATAATACTTTAAAGAAATATGTCATGAACCGATCGGCTTCGTCATCTCCTCGACGAAGATCGATGGCTCAACAAGGACCAGCGGTGGGACCACATCAAACTGATACCCCCACAAGTCCAGGTGCGACATATGAGTATCAATGATCCTCTTTTACTTATGCCTACACATCATCCCCCACCTTCGATACAAAACCCAAGACCAACGGTGGTGAAACCCGAGAGGCGTACGGCACCAGTTTGCTTCGTCGATGAGGAGGATTGGCACTTTGAGGATGAGGTTGATCCCTTCAAAGATGGTGATGGATGCTTGAGGATTTAGAGAAATAGATCAACATACACAAAGGTTCGGACATGAACCAAGAATCTTTCGCCAACCCGACAATGCTATTCGGGGGAGAACCGCACGCTTAGACTTTCTAAAATTCTAAGGTGGTGATCTAACGAATTGGGTATTTCAAGTTGAACAATACTTTGATTGTCAAGAAATAGCGGAGGACACAAAGGTCTAGCTAGCAAGCTTTCACATCTAAGGAATGGCGTTGCATTGGTATCGATCGGTTATTCGTGGTGAAGGATTTACCGGTTGAGCTGACTTTTGTAGAAGGATTACACGCAGATTTGGGACAGCGGCATAGGAAGATTTTGTTGCCACATTAAGCAAAATAGTTTAGAGGACGACCTTATTGAAGTACCAAGCAGAATTTAAAAGAGTTAGTAGTCGTTGTGAGCCACCTTAGTCCGAACCGACATTGATTAGCATATTAATTTCAAGGTTGCGACAGGAGATACAGGTGGATATTCGTGCTTTATGTCCTAACACTCTTGAGGAGGCCTTCGAGAATGCCGTGAGGATGGAGCAAAAGTATAAGGCTCTTAAGATGGCAGTGAAAATAAGTTGAGGCAACCGAGATGGGCGGTTTGCGCCTAGAACACCGGCTAGAAATTTTGCGGGTTCAAAGACAACGGTCGCTATTACTAGACCACGACCACCTTTGAGACCTTCTTTTCGACGTTAGAGGAGGCACAAGACCCCCGTTCGAACTCTCACACCTGCCCATGTGGAGGAGCGAAGAGCGAAGGGTCTTTGCTTTTCGATGTGATGAACGTTTCACCCCCGGACATCGGTGTTTGAAGTCGATCGGGAGTGTGATGCTCATCGACGGTCTTGAGGAGGACGATGAGGTTATTGGTGATGGAGAGTGTTCAAAGGAGGTCTATGAGGAGGCCGTTGAGGAGGGTGCGGAGGAAGATATCTAAGTTGAAATATCGATGCATGCATATTCGGTTACTTCTGTGCCGAGGACATTACAGGTACATAGACTCATTAGAAAGCATTGTGTGCATATCCTCATCAATTCGGGGAGTACACACAACTTTCTAGATGAGAGGTTAGTGAGGAGATTGGATTTTGATGCTGAACTGACCATGGGGTTTGACGTTGTTATATGAGACGAACAAAGTTTCGGGCAGAGAGCTTGTGTCGCTAGGTCGATATGCGGATGCAAGAACACGATATCATTGTAAACTTGTATCTATTGGCGTTATGAGGTGCGGACATTTTCCTTAGCACTCAGTGGTTACAGAGTTTGGGACCCGTCATATTTGATTTTCGGAGCATGTGGATAAAATTTAAACAAGGAAATAAAGATTTGCAACTTGATGGTGTTCGTTCTCCGTCGATTCCTACGATGCAGCCAATGGTGGGGCTGCCTTGTGTGAGTGATTTGACCTATTTTCTTCAATTATTATCAGTAGAAGATGAGCCTCAAATGAATCCAGATACTACCATCGAGTTATCTAATTTATTAGATAAATTTTCTGGACTGTTTGAGAAACCAAATTAGTTGTCACTAAGGCGAACGACGAACCATCGCATAGAGATTGTACCCGGGGCTGCACCGATAAATATGAGGCCATATCGGTATCCACATGTGTAAAAAAAAATTATTTCCAAGATGGTAGCCGAGATGTTGGAGCAAAGCCTCATACAACCAAGTCATAGCTCTTATTCATTGTCCGTGCTATTGGTGCGAAAGAAGGATGGGACATAACATTTTTGTGTCGACTATTGGGCACTAAACGCTATCACCATCAAGTATCGGTATCCCATTCCGGTCATAGAGGAGCTATTGGACGAGCTTGTAGGGCAACCATATTCAGCAAACTTGACTTGAGAGTCGGGTATCATCAAATTAGAGTTCACCTGGCGGATGTGCATAAAATCGCATTTCAAACTCCGAACGGGCACTACGAGTTTCGGGTAATGCCTTTTCGTCTGACCAATGCTCCAGCTATTTTTCAATGCCTCATGAATGATATTTTTTGTTCTCTACTACGAAAGTATGTCTTAATATTTTTGACGATATTTTAGTGTATAGCAGGACTGAATTAGAGCATTTGCAGCATTTGGAGGATGCACTGAATTTATTGAAGCAAAACTAGTTGAAAATTAAAAAGTCCAAGTGCCTATGGGTAGTACCACAAGTGGAGTATTTAGGTCACATCATCTCAGCGGAAGGTATAACGATAGATCCTCAAAAGGTATCATGCATAATCTCTTAGCCGATACCTACTACTACCACAAGATTGCGAGTATTCTTCGGGCTGATCGGGTATTATCGTCGCTTCATCGCTAGGTATGACAAGATCGCTGCTCCTCTCACTTTTTTATTGAATATGGACTCTTTTAGATGGACGAATAAAGCCACTACAACCTTTGAAAAACTAAAAACAACAATGACAACGGTGCCCGTTCTAGCTCTATCAGACTTCACCAAAGAGTTCATTGTGGAATCTGATGCGTCAGGAGTTGGCATAGGAGCTGTACTAATGCAAGAAGGACATCCCATAGCCTTTCTTAGCAAGGCTTTATCACAAAAATCTCAATAATTATTGACTTATGAGATAGAGAGATGTTGGCAATTCTACATGTGGTGGCAAAGTGGAGGTATTTTGATTAGTATGCGATTTATTATCCGAACTGATCAAATAAGCCTTCCATATTTTATGGGACAGTGTATACACACTCCGGCATAGCAGAGGTGGGTCACCAAATTGCTGGGATATGATTATGAAATCTAATACAAAAAGAGAACGAAAAATAGAGCGGCGGATGCACTATCGCGCCAACCTGATACCTCCGATCTCGCAGCTTATTCTTCTCCTATCTTCCCCTTCCTTGACGAGCTAAGGTATGCATGTACATCTAACCTAGATGTTTAAAGATTGTTACATGAGGTGTTGAATATTTCGGAGCGCCATCCAGAGTTGGAGAATCGCGGCGATTTGCTGCTGGATCGCAAATGTATTCGGGTGCCCACAAATGATGGATTGCGGCAGAAATTGTTAGAACACTTCCACCAAACTCCAGAGACTGGTCATGAGAGTGTCTTGAGGACTTATAGGAGGAAATCTTAGAGTTACACGTGGCCAGGATTGAAACGAGATGTGGGGAGTTTTGTCCATACTTGCGAAGTTTATTAAAGGGCTAAGGCAACCACATTAAAATCGACCGGATTTCTACATCCTTTACGTATAACAGATCGTGTTTGGAAAGACATTTCTATGGATTTTATAGAGAGTCTTCCTCTGGTACGTGGTTATTCTGTTATTTTTATGGTGGCTAACAGATATAAGCTTATGTTTGATAACCCTATTGTATTCGATGATTCTGCTATATACGATGATTTACTACAGTGATAATGATGATGTTAAGATATAAGCTTATGACTAGGGTTTTAGTCTAATGCCAACAAACAACTGACCATATGCAGCATCACCAGACATGTACTAGTGGCATTACCGCTAGATGTCTATTGCTCGTCAATATTTGAGATGATGTGTGAGCTTATGTTTATTATGTAGTGAATAACTCTTTGAGTATGTTATGATGATTTATGGTTATGATGATTTATGGCTATGATTCAATGTGAGTTTGACATAAATAATTTGATTTTTTAAATGATGCATATCATGTATTCTTTTATTAACATGTGAGCTATAGATATGAATATGTTGCATTGATGCATCACTATGATTATGTTGGCATACACATATATCATGTGATATCATTCTTTACACTATTTTTAGACTATAAAGATGTATACTTGTTAGGCTTTATGCTCATCATCTTTTGGTGAAAATATTTTTTTCAAATTAGTAAAAGACCCCTAGCTATTTAGATTGTAGCTACTATGCGGGCATTTGTCTTGATGTAGAATATGGATATGTATTTTAGAGTTTGTTGCGGCCTGTGGCATCCCAGACTTCTTTTAGCTTGTATTAATTGGTGAAATATTTAGTTTTATTTTGTATAATGTGTAAAAAATATTGACACCTAGAAATCAAGTGAGTTTTACCCACGTAAATGACACGTGTATTTAGAGATGGGTATTTCAAAAGCACTTTTCTAAAATTATATGGATCGCAAATACTAATTGTTAAAAACATATAATTTCTTTTCACATTTTTTTTCTATAAGTAATAAAAAATTAATATGTTGCCGATTGACTATGTTTGTTTATGTGTTAAAGGTGCCACAAATATATAACTATTTATTATTGTTTAGTCTTTTATAGAGATAAAAGTAAGTCTTATGGTTCAATATCTTGTTCTATTTATAGTTTATATTTATGATTGTTGTTCTACATATATTTTCTATATGTTCCCTAGTCTTGTGGCTAGTAGAAATTTTTTTATTAGTTTATTTGTATATAGTTAGGATACCTAAAATTAGATTATCTATTTTATCAAAATTTTAATATAAGTGATACATTCTTTATCGTATATCTTCTTAATATTCATTGATCTTAAAACACATTATATTTTTTAATATATGCATAAAAGTTTTTCTCTTATTATAGACTCTTTGCAATATTTACTTATGTTATGGATAATTCAAAAAGATGCAAACTTTTGCAAAGACTTTTTAGAGGAAAATTACTACAATATATGTAATAAGTGGTAAGTTTTCTCAATCACCATTACGATTTCAAAGCAAAGTCACTAAACGCTCGCTCTAGAAATGTATAAATAAAAAATCCGAGCTTTAGGAAATAAATAAATAAATGAGAAATAATAAAATGTAAATCATATTGTTAAACTTGTATAACAGTGTTATACTAGAGCTTTCATAGAGGTAGTGCACAAATATATAAGCGAGCCTCATATGCAGATTGTCTCTTGGACACTATTTACTCAATTTATTGAATTCCCTAGCATTGATACTAATATGCCATTAACTAGTATCTTCTTAAAAGCTGAACAATTGTTTTAGAGTTCAACATTTTCTTTTTGAGCTCATAAAAGAAGATATGACGACGGTAATCACAGGACTATCAATTGCAGGAGCATCTTTAAAATTTGATTACAATAAGACTGATGTATCTCCCAACTTTATGAGTTATTATTTTCTTGATGGAGAGAGAATCTCAACTGTAGTTGAGATGATGAATTAAATATTATCTAATCTAAGGACAAAATAGTAATGGTAAATTATTATTATTAAATTATTTTTTAAAAATTGTATGGAATAAGATGAGAGAGAATGATAGATTACTATACTAGAATAAGGTAAGATATTGTTTAGTTACAACAATAAGCTTATTCTTATTCCATAAATAAACCAGAGCTAAGTTCTTTTCTTTCATATCCATGTATTGCACTGTATTTATCTTTCTTGTAAACTATTTGCAAGTTAGAAAGACTATTGCATTTACGTAGGAGGAGATGCATTTGCTTACAAAAAGTAAAGATGAAATTAACAAAAAGAAGGTAGTGATCCATCTGAGAAAGTGTCTGAAGAGTTTAAGGAAGAAAAACAAATGCCCAACATCGATGAGACACCAAGAAAAATGATATAGGAGGATAAAATACCAAAGTAACTAAGAAGGTAATTTACATGTATATGTATATGTATATGTATATGTATATATGAATATAATGTGTAAGTACAATTTTTCATTTACTCATTTGTCTATATTGTACATATAGAAAGAGATAAAAAAAATATATGGACTCTAAATTGGGGATGAAGATTAAGTGTACTATCATGGGATAAGAAGACCTAACGTATGCCATTGTAGAATTTCATATTAGAATGAAAGTGTTTACTGAGAAGGTCGAGGATCTCTCGAGGCATAAATCTGTATCTATGGTGCACATTAGTAGTTATTATCCATCATGATGTATCACCACCTATAAAACCAATAAAGTTAGATGCAGTAGATGATGTTAGATTGCTTGACTTATCAATTGAGAAGGATAATAGTAGCAAATGTATTAGGTTCTCGGAATCGACTAAGAACGTGTTTAACATTAAATGATAGTTGGTTGGAAGTGAAGTCCACATATTTTCGAGAGAGACCATTATTAGAGAAAATTGATAACTATGTATAGAAGACCTTAAAAATAGAAGACTGACATGAACAAAAGAGACAATGTCAAAAATAGTGATAAATTACTAGCAATTGTTTTTATAAGCTCCACCTAAATGTCTCTAGTAAAGAGAAATATTACTAATATTGTTGATTACCCTGGTCATAAATTTATTAGTCAGGACGAGCAAAATTTACTTAATCAGATGCTACATACAGGAAATGAGTGCGTAACTAATTATTTATTACTTACTTACAATTAAAAATTAACATGATACACAATTTCTTTTCAGTGCATAATAATATGGCACGATAAATGTAACAATGTCAGTAAGAGTCAAATAGTTTAGCTTATTAGCCAAAGTATGACTGAAAGGGATATTATATGCATTTCTTAACATATGCTTCACAACTAATGATTGGCCGACCAATTTTTTTGTGATGCACGCCTATGCTTGAGTATTAATATGAAGTTTATTCATAGATTTACATAGTAGTCTGATTACTTTTTTCTAATTTATTTTAATTTATAGTATATTTTATTTTGTTATACTTTATTACTTTACAATCTATTTTTATATTTGCTATAGAGGGTTGTAAACATGTACAATAATAGCCTACTTAAAATATTTTTCATGTCTATTCATTATGACAAACTATTAGATAAAAAAGATTTTTGAATGATTCCCTTTTATACTAACTTACATTAGCACATATCGTTATAAAGGGTTGTTTACATAAGAGAAGCATGTTGGTTATTCGCCAAATGAGGTTGAAATAACATTAATAGTTCTTTTTTTTTTTTCTGTGACATGGGCAAAAGATCAATATCTACATAACATAAACATATATATAATTGTGATGACAAAAATGGCAAGTAGGACATAATCTCAGCAAATAACAATGAGTAAGGTGTGTAAGATATCTATAAAATTTATTATATATTTTATTGGTTTTACTAATTATAATTTTTTTATGTATGTAGGTTTGATTGTGGTGTGTTTTCGTTACATTATGAAAAAGTATACAATGAAAATCTTAATTTAATTTTAGACAATGAGATATATTAAGAATTAGGTTAAAAATTGAGGCAGAAATTGCTTTAGATAGCATAGTACGATATTGCTATACGATGAATAATGTAACTAATGTGAAATAGTAAATTAAAACTTGATATAAGTATAGTAAATATTAGAGCTCTTTCATGAACTCTATGAAAGTATTGAAATACTATTTTGTGGCATGATGGCTGCACATATATCAAGTTTGGATCGAATTCAATGATTTAACATAGTGGATGAAATTTATAGTTGAGACTCATGATGGTGAAATTGAGACATGTGGATTATATCAGATTCTGAGTTACATGATTATCAAGTGGTTTGACATGCATTATATGTAGTTGCATTTAAGATTAATAATTATCACTTAATTATGGTTATTATACATTATATTTTATTATATTTGATGATGTTATATTATGATTTCATCATAAAAATATACATATATTGTTTATGATATGTTTGCATGCCCATTCATAATATAATGCTTATTATATATTTATATATTATTAATGATACAATTACATGTTCATTTATAACATCATACATTTTTTAATTTATATTATTCAAGTACATAATTTATTCTATGTTTGGTCTATGCACTAAGTCTCTTAGCTCGTGACTTTCTTTATTTTATAATATTCAAATATGAAGCTTGAGCGTGAGCTGAAATATGATGGAGTGTCAGACATATATATATATATATATATATATATATATATATATATAGTACATATGTTATTTGTATATAATTATAAAATAGTTTTAGCAATTGTATATTTATTTTATTATGTATTAGATAAAATGTTTATTTGTGAATTTTGTATATGCCATATTTTTATAGTCATTAGTAATATTATTGTGAATGATTATTGCAAGGAGAGGTTTAATATATTTACCTTTATTTTTTGTTAGAAAAAAAAAATCCTCCTGCTATTATTAAATCTCTCATCGACGCTATCCTCACTTCCTCCTCCTTCCTACTCTCTGCAAAGCCCTCCCTTCTCCTAAAGACCGCGGAACGCAATCCCTCTCACTCCGCCGATGGCGCTCGCGCTGCACTCCGCGAATTCTTCGTGTTTCCACGTCCTCGGCACCGAAACTAAGCCTTCGCGAAGGCAAAACTTCCCCTTCTCCCCTTCGATTTCCCTACTATTTTCCCCCTCAAATACTTTTGCCTGTAATATTTCCAGTTAATCGAGTTTCTCTCCTTGTCTTCTCCAGCTTGGCCACCAAAGTGTTCGTCGGATTGAAGCCCCAGTCCTCGGCGGGTATACATGTTTGTTCTTATTGGGCATCCATTAGGGTTCTCTTTGGTGTCTGGAATGCAAGATTCGATACGTATGCGCTCATGATGTCTTCTTTGTTTCATTTTGGCAGATGCTTTTGGCTCTGGTTCACCAAATGTTAGTGCTGGCTTTCACAGTAAAGTTCATCAGAGCCTCTCATTGAGGTAAATTTGAGTTCGGCAAGGAAGAAAAGAAAAGAAATACATCTTTTTTATTCTTCAGTATACATTAATAAGTATCCCACAATTTATAGTGTTTTAGAATTGTTTGTCTGTGCATGTGCTTTTATTTTATTTATTTATTTATTTATTTATTTTGTTCTTTTTATTTTTATTTATATTTCATAGATTTTATGGTTCTTAAACGCTAGGAAACACTTATCCCCCCCTCCAAAATTTGTAAGACATGGCAACTTTTCTAGCTGGAGGGACTTGCCGAGGAAGTCACTTGAGTATATTATTAACATTGATCAATATTGGTTTCCTTTTAGCCATTTTAAATTCCTCTGTATTTTCAAATATGCACGAATTGATGAAACTTGGGTAAGGGGATTTAAAATGTGCTTTACCTGGCCCTCATACTGATGCTAAAAATTGTAGTGCTTACTATTTTATCTTGGACAAGTAACCAAAACAGCTCCCTCCCAAGTTGATGACAGATCCAATGTCTATTCTCTATCACCCTTGTTTAGAGGAGGAGCATAAATAAGTTAGTGTGTATCTCAAGGGGATAAATAATACAGTTTCCTAGTTGCTTTCTATGCATGGATGAAGGGTTCTCATGCTTTCTATGCATAGAAAGAAAATTAAGATGCATGAGGAAGTCTATCTCTGTAGCTCAAGTATCCCAATTTTTTTACTATATTGATCATTTCTTACAATAGTTGCCATAAGGATTTGCAGTGGAACTATCCAAATTAAGCAACTTTTCCCTGCAAATATTTCATCAGCCCAAAATACTCAAAAGGTTTCCTATGTGTTAAAGACTCTATTTAGGGCCACTTCCTACGATGGATTACCTTGCAAATGAGTTTCATAATAATTTTTTAAGCAAATTACTGTTTTACTGCCTATGTGCCCGTCTTAGATGAATATTCCATGGCCCTGCCTTTGGTCCTGCCCAGGCGACCACCTTGCCACCTTGTATCATGTTCTTTTTATGTAGTGGACCTTGAAATTCAAACTGTTGAAGACAATGGTGAACTTATGAATTCTAATGGCTTAGAATAGTTCTTAACCAAAATGCTTTACTTTTATTGTATGTCTTTATTTAAACTTTTGTTTTAGTCATTATTTGGTTAATTTTTTTTTGAATTGTCTTGAATTTTAGGCAACTGCCTAATGCCTAGGCATTGCATGAACTCTGCCTGCCTATCTACCTCTTACAATCTCTAATAAATCTTGTTCCTAGTAGCCTGATTCATGGTGACTATTCCAATTGTAGAAGCCAATGTACTTATCCCTCTCTTTATTCTATGTTCTATAATTATAATAATACTTCTGCTTTTCATAGTCCTTTTCTTTACCATTATTTATAGTTTGTGAAATATAGCCCATTGTTATAATGAGAGTATCATCCTTGCTAGAGAGAGTGCCTTGAGCTTGAATCTCGATCATTGAGGTCATAATTCCAATACCTAATTGTTTGATCATATATATATATATATATATATATTATAATACAATGAGTGTTTTTTGATAAGTTGTGATTGCAACTTGTCACTTGTAACAGTGGATATTCATAACAAAATTTTAAAATATTATGTAAAGTACTATTTCCTAGATAAAATCATAAAAGAGAGAATTATGCTTATAAATTATAGATATTCATATTCTCTTTCTAGCTGTGCTGCAGTTCTGGATCTCCTTTACATCTTTGGTTGGCACTTGTCGCTAAATGAGTATTGCCCGCCTAACTGGAATAAATGATACTCTTTCTTCAGTTTTACTTACGTATACAAATTCATCATTTGGACATCATGTACTGTGTCTCAGAAATATCACGAAACTATATCATTATTTTTCTGCTTAATCTGCAGAATATTGGTACTAAAGATAAATATCTGACATGCTGAGAATTATTCTGATTTAGATACAATGAGAGTGTCGAAATATCACTCCTTATAGCCTACTGTTAGAATCAAGTCAAGATGGATATAGATCAACCATAGTACAAGACCTGTTAAAAACTTAAAATGTAGTCACTTGTATAATTTGTCAAGTGACAGAATCTGCTCGCAGCATTTTCCTTAAAGCATCAATATAAGATGGCAACCCTTTAGGGGAATGAGAGGATGATAAAGAGGTGTTGATATTCTACTTAATTGAAGTAAAGGTGAGAGAGATGAGTCATATGTTGGGATTGTATTGGAACTTGGAGTTTATGACTGGACATGAAGGGAAAAATGGCTCTTGGTTAGTTAGCCGTGGTCTAAATTATTGAAGGTGATAATGTGATATTATGAGGAGAGGAGTGAAACTTGGTTTCAAATTGTGGTGACTGTTAACATGGAGTTGAAGAGGAAAAGGTACAATGATAGGGAATCTAACCTGGTATAGGATAAACATTGATTCGACAGGTTGAAACCAACAAAGAGGAAAATGAGAATCATTGATGGAGAGGTGATAAAGCAATTTATCAGATTGAAGGAGAGAATCTGGATACTTATTTAATGATGAAAAGAAGTGGAGAAAAGATCTTTATATCCTGATTTTGAGTAGAAAATATGGGAAAGGAAAGAATTCTCAACTTTGTGAGGACTATATCAGTTAAAAGACACAAATCAAAGAGAAGAGACATAAGGAAGATTAGATTAGGAGGGAACTAAAGAAAAACATTGGAAGTTTAACACAATGAGGATAACATGCATGGAAGCTAACAATTGAGGAATAATATCCTTAGAGTGACAAATACAAGCGAATTGTGTGATCATAAGTTGAAATGAAGGAAAACCAACGCATGTAAAGATCAAGGTGCTATGAAACAATGTGAAATTGACAAATCGTAATCACAGTGGTACCATAGAATATATTGTTCAACTAACTTGGGAGGAAGTGAATGTGTTAACTAGCCTTGCTAAGTATTCATGAATAGTAGTGGTAAAACTTTGTTGCTAGTTCAAACTTTTATTGTGCAAGATTATAAAGAAGCGATTCTTTGTGATGTTGGCATAATGCTGGTGGCAAAGGTTTTGCTTATGCGGCAATAAATTGCTGACTAAGCTGCATATGGTTGTTTGTTTGCCAAATTGTGTGCTCCGTCCAACAACATGATGTTTGTCATGCATTCAATGAAGTTTGGAACTTCGGATAGGATTGAGTCCCAAACAAGTGCTTGTATATTTAAATTTTAAGTTAAAATTTTTTTTTTTTGTAATTTCGCTATGCCCCTAAATGTGTTGTGTCCTATTTTTGCAAGATTTGATTTATCGTTGTGTCTATATTATGTCATATCTGTGTCTTGTGTTTGTGTCCATGCTTCTTACAAAGTAAGAAATATCAGTGTGCTTAATGATGATCCTGCCAACATGACCAGAATTTATGCTAGTTGTATTTCATTCTTGTAGCCTTTTATTTTAGACTATAGTACTTGGATGATATTTAGTGGACTATCCTCTGCATAATCCTGTCAACTGAGAGATTTGAGGAATAAGATCCATCAAATTCTGCAGCATTTGAGTTTTGTAACTATTGTGTGTAATGTGGATTATATGATAGAAGACATGCATATTGCTACCTTGTTATGCAGTTACTTATTATGTTTTGATCTTCAATCATATCTTGCTTGAGTCATTGATTGCTCTGGTAGGAAATGCATGACACCACTTCTTCAGCTTGCTGATTGTCATAATTTTCTCTTGCTGGGTCTTTATCATGTATAGGCTGTCGAACAAGAGTCAAAGGCGAGGACGCATTTATATGATGCCAATTGGCACACCAAGAGTGCCATATAGAACTCCTGGTGAAGGAACTTGGCAGTGGGTTGACCTATGGAATGCTCTAGTAAGATATGACAGTGTCAATATACGCTGCTTTTACATTTTGCATTAATGGCAACTAAATTTGTGTACTTGATGTGCAGTATCGAGACCGAGTTATTTTTATCGGGCAACATATAGATGAAGAATTTAGCAATCAAGTGCTGGCAACCATGTTGTATCTTGATAGTATTGAGTCTTCAAAAAAATTATATCTATACATCAACGGCCCGGGAGGTGATGTGAGTACTTCGGGGATACATCCATTATTCTATTTATTTTTCATGTCATTGTGGTGAAATTATCCTGAGTTAAAAGTCAATTACAGTTTACAAAACTTTTGTTGGTCTGGAAGTAGTTTAGGTAGGTAGAGCTATTGAGATGGGACTCAAGCTTGACAGCCATTAAGTATTCGAGTTCGGATTCTTTATATTTCTCAGCGATCAATATAATATAAATTATGGCGAACAGTTTATACTAGTTATAAAATTTGAATGTGGAGATGGATCTAAGCTCTCTACTTTGCCATATCATGTCTAGATACTTCCAGTTGCCTTTTTCTTGGACTTGACAACTCTAGGAATTAAAGATGACCCTCTTCACTATATCGAGTAGATTTATTTAAAAGATCCTATCTGACAACCAAGACAAACTTTTTCCTATTATTGTGGCAATGACTAGTGAACAAAGAAACAAAGAGTTTATAGAATATTGCAGCCCTTTCTGAAATCATTATTGAAATTGCAAACTTATTGCTTGTTGGTTTGTTTGTGGCTGAGTTTAATTGATTGTGATTAACTTTTGGGTTTTGAGCATACATGGCATTTCATACATACATAGTACACCGTATGCTTTACATTATGTTGCCAAATTTTACTCATAGGGTATAATTTCTTCTAAGTTAGAAGTTTCTGATCACTTGAGTGCATCTTCAATTTCTTTAGTCTAATATTAATTCCTGATTTTGTCTTTTATATGCAGTATCTGATATTTAATCATGATTCACCAAGATGCATCTTTCTGGTTTTTGATCATCTCCATAATATGTGGCTTGTTTGGAAATATGTATATAACTATTAAAAAAATCTTTTTTTAAAACTCTTCTAAATAAAATATAAAAAAATTTCCTCCAATTGTTAGGTAATTGTGATGCTTGATATGGTCAAAATTTTCATTTTACTAATTTGAGAAACTGTCATCCCATATTCCCATTCACTCTAATTGGATGCTCGTGGCTTTAACATGTGTTCTGGCGACAGAATGCATCCAGTGAGCTACAAAAAGGTTAAAAGCTTTATGTGTGTTAACACCTACCTGTGACACGACACGTGGCAGGATGGACAGGCGTTAACACAGAAATAAACCTATATTCATAATAATCCATTCCATTACTAACTAATGTCATCATCCAAATATTCCCACCATAAATACATATACCTGTATACATCAGAGGAATAATAAACAACTAGAAGATCTGACTGGACCAACCACGACAAACCATTAAGTTTATGATTGACATAAATATGAACAACCACCTAGTATGCTGTCACCTATTAAAACCAATGTTTTTCTAGTACATATGATACAAATATGCAATTGCTACAATTATTCTAGGCTTATATACAATTATTATTTATACCTTATAAACTTATGACTCACACTATTAGTTATATGATTTTAAATATACCAACATATGATGCAAGACAACCCCTCAGGAATCATGTATTTCAGAATATGCTAGAATCAATGCGTTTCTCAATATTTCAATCATCCCGAATGACATAGCCATATTAGACAATTGTGCATAACCCACATCAGGTACTCGGTCTCACAATCTTGTTCGAAGGCTTAAAACATATCATGACATATGCTAGAGTATTTGAGTCATAATTATATATTGCCATATGCTAAGGGTATTTTAATTATAATAATACCCTACCATATGCAATAGTATATCATCATCCATCCAGACATGATATGTTTATGGCTAATGAAAATCATACGAGGATAACTCGCCATGCACATGCCTTGACAAACAATATGTGTTCGATTGTCTATCCGTATCAAACTCAACTGATATCGAATATGAGTCACGAGATATCGCATATTAGCGATCATAAATAACAACGAGCACCCTTAACCCTTGCATACACCCCTTGAGTATTTTTATGCTTTTACTATTAACTATCCTATTGATATGATTTTATGAATTCTTTATATTTGGTACCATAGCAAATCATGCATTTTAGGAATTTAGGTAGTAAGTTCATATATATATATATATCATAATTTGGGAAGGTATTTAGGAGGGTAAGACTAACTATTTTTTTATCATAAAAATATTCAACAACTATTCCTTACTTCCTTCTAACACTAACTCTGCACTGGTAGGTTTCACGAGGTCTCAAATAGAGGGTTTAAGATCTAAAAATATCTAGAGAGTATAAAGTTAATATTTTATCTAATTAGAGTCAATGATGCAAAACATAGTGGAGAGAGAGATGGAGGAGGAAATTAAGGGAGAAAGGAATGGGGTTTCACACCTTCACCCTAAAAATAGTTTCACACCAAGATTCTCAAAAGAGTAAAGTCAGTTAATCTTTCATTAAAACCTCAAAAGAAAATATAATCGGTCTATATATAGATTTACGATGGAATTAAGTAAAGACACTCTAAATAGAAAATAAACAAAAGACATCCTAAATAAATAAAAATTATAACCAAATCCTTATAGGGGAGATCATCAACTGTCGACGCCTCCTGCACTAGTACACATGCTATTGAGTCCTATCAGTGATGTCCACATCAGGCAATTTATATAAAATATGATAATTTATTAGATTTCTAATTACTCCTTTTAACTTTTGCAAAATGATTAGATATTTTACTTTAATTCCATCTACTAGTAATATTATGTTTACTAATTATTCAAATATATTGATAGTTCATAATTTGCTAATTATTAATATTACGTAGATATATAATGATTATTACCTACTTGTATAAGAGTATGATTGTAGAAGTATACTATTTTCTTTTTGTTATAAAGGTATATATAACAAATAAACATATATAACTGTAAGTATGACTAGAGATATGTCTATATATATATAATCAATAATTATGGTTACTATACCTGAATAATTGTGATAGTTAAATGAATATATATACTTTAAGACATTTATGATTATATTTAATCAATAATTATGATAACAATCTTGATTAATGTTTTACATTAATTGGTATATTATATATGTATCTTACTTACCTAGGCTCTTAAGTAATTACTGAAAATGACTAGTTATCTAGAAATTACTACAATTTAAATTAAAGGAAATAAAATAAAATAACTGAAATAAGGAAAGAAAGAAAAAGAAGAAGCTCAG
This sequence comes from Typha latifolia, assembly GCF_019914945.1. NCBI lineage: Eukaryota > Viridiplantae > Streptophyta > Magnoliopsida > Poales > Typhaceae > Typha > Typha latifolia. Next base: position 5,877,686 of record NC_133100.1, read on the forward strand.
CAATATCTCAACTCTAGTGCTGGGCTCAAACAATTTGAAAAAAGAAAGGAAGAGGAAGTGGACAAGAGAGTGAGGAGGAGAGGAGCTGAGCGGAGAGGAAAAGGAGGAGGAGGGAAAGCTCATTGGCAGAGATAGGGTGGTGTGACAGTTTTGCTCCTCGTTGGTGCTGTGCACATGTGAGTGGTTGTAGATACAACGGTGGTGGCAACAATAGGTTGAGAGAGAGAGAGAGAGAGAGAAAGAGAGAGAGATTATGATAGGTGTCAGGTGCGAAAGGAAATGAGAGAGAAAAAGAGAGAGAACAAGCTAGAGATAGAGAAATGAGAAGAAAAAAAAGGGAGGTAAAGAGAGAAGATGAATGTCGTGTTGCAATTGCCCTCGAGGAAGATGAATGCCAATCTGAGTTGCTATTCTGGATAGAACTAAACATGAAGCTTTGCAAGGCACATCCAACCGTTGAAATTATCTGAGATTTGGATATGTTATTCATCTGGAAGTTAGGAATCCAACGTAATCGAAATCTCATCGATAGTGGTGTAAACGAGCCGAGCCTGAGTGAGCCGGCTCTAGCTCAGGCCCAGCTCGAAATTAGTTTCGAGCCTACGAGCTCAGCTCAGTTCAACTCGAGCCGAGCCAGATCGAGCCGGAGCCGAGCTCGAGTCTGAATTGAGCTTATTATCAAGCCCTATTCAAGCCTAGTCGGATCGAGCTGGATTGAGTCAAACCGAGCCGAAGATGGCAGCTTACGGAAGGAGGCGGAGGCTGCGGCGGCTTGCCGAAGGAGGTGGAGGCCCGAAGGAGGAGGAAGCCGGACTAAGTAGGACCGAGCTGGAGGTGGCGACTTGCGGAAGGAGGCGGAGGCAGAGGCTGTGGTGGCATGCCGAAGGAGGAGTAGGCTGAAGAAGGAGGTCGCCGGATGAGGAGGATGAGGAGGCCACCGGATGAGTAGAATGAGAAGGCTTCCGGAGGAATAGGAGGATGTTGGCACCGGTACTCATGTGGTGCTTGAGTGGATGATGGATGGTTGGATGGTTGATGGGCATCCCCATGTGCATGTCATGTCCATGGTGAAGCCATACATCTCGTCGCATTGATGGTAGTCTATGACATGATGTGATGGAGATCAAATGCTTAGATCTAAGGGTACTTCATCCTCTTCCATCAATGCTATTAATAATATAAATATTTATTTGGTATAAGAAAAGCATAAATCCAGATTTATGCTTTTCTTATACCAAATAAAGAGAGAGACAAAGTTGTAAACGAGCCTATTGAGCCGAGCTTGAGCGAGTCGGATCTGGATTTATGCTTTTCTTATACCAAATAAAGAGAGAGAGTCAAAGTTGTAAACGAGCCTATTGAGCCGAGCTTGAGCGAGTCGGATCTGGCTCAACTCGAAATATAAATCGAGCCTCAAAATAAGTTCAGGCTCGTCTCAGCTTAAATCGAGCCGAGTCGAGCTTGAGTCGAGCCTGAGCCGCTTATTTATTTTTGACACCCTTGTCGATTGGGTAGGTAGATCAAAAGATATTGAGAAAATAATTAGCAAATATCAGGAGACGGCGGGATGGACGTAAATGATTTAAGTTGATAATGTGGTTAAGGTTATGGGAGATGATGATGGCTATGGTAGATGAATTAGTATTTTGAGCAAGATGAGGGGGGAGAAGAGAGCTTTTAGGTATGGCTGGTCGCTGGAGTGAGGGGGGAGAAGCAACGGAGAATTAGCCTCGATCGTAGAAGAAAGCTCGGGGTGGATATCGAGGGAGAGGAAGGAGGGAGAAGGTTGGCTCAAGCCTAGATGCAAAATAAAAGTTTTAATAATTAATAATCCCAAGGTGGCTGCTTTTTCAGATATTTGGAGGTTAGCTAATAGTCCAAAAATCCTAAATAAATTCTAATATGAAACAACTTAACCAACGAGTGTTCGAACTCGAACGCACTTCGATAGCGTTCGAACGACAAAAAAACAGTGCTATGCATGTGCGAACGCTGTGCAGACATTCAAACGCACTCGCCAAAAGTTGTCTTATTTTTCCAAAATTAAAACAGAAAATGATCTTGTTCGAAGCGAGTTGGTTATGTCCAATCTGTATCTTAATCAAGAACTGCAACAAGTTGGTGGATTATGGAAGGACCGTCGGAACAGAGAAGACAACAACGATGTAGCTCAGGTGGGAGAGTTGTTGTTGTTGCCAGAGGCCGAGCAGTGGTTGTGAGGTGAACGAGAGGCAGTGGTGAGGTGGGTGGATATGAGTTGAGTTCAGGTGGGAAGAAGATAATGATGAGAGAGGACGAGGGAGGAAAGGGAAAATTTTTTATAAGGGTAGGCGAAGTCGGTTTGAGCTGAGGATGAGAGAAGAATAGAAAAAGTAGTGGGAGCAGAGTGAAAGATATTAAGAAACTTTTTAAGATAATCCAAAAAGAAACTGTACTAGGTAAAAATGTATTATGCGTCAATATTATTTTTTATTATCATTAATATTCCTCTTACTATTACCATTGATATATATCATGTAACTACTGCTATTTATTCCTTTCTTCAATTCTACTTTAATATTATAATTACTCTTTTATTTTTTTATGATTCTCATTTATTATTATTAGTATTTACTTGTACTATTATTATTATTATTATTATTATTATTATAACTAATGTTGTCAACACAGGAGCTAATACTAATATGTTATTAATTATTATTTTTACATTTATAATTTTTTCTTCTTATTATTCTTATTATTAATTTGGGTTATTACAATGTGGCTAGGTTACATCTAGCATTCTATTGTAAGCGGGCTGCTTATGAGTATATCAATTATGAGAGGTTCTACTGTTGATAAGAAAAAGATTATATTTCCTGTAATTAGCAGCTGAAGAGGGGGCTTTAAATGTCTTTGGACTCCTAATACTTGTTTACTTGAAATGGCTTCTGCGATAACAAAACAGTATCTGGCTTCTTTGAAAACGTATTTTAATGTTGCATGCTTTAGGTTTCTCTATGAACATCCTAGTTCAGTTATTTTCCTGTAAAACTTTAGCATGCCATGCCTTGTTCATGCCTCAGTAGCTGAATCTTATTTGATGTGATGAATGAATTTAGTTCCTTCTTTTTCTTTTCAGTCTCAATTTTAGCAGCCTCCTCTTCCAGAACTTTGGCTATTTAAATCCTATTATATGTCAATTTTTAGTACTCTACTTTGGGTGAAATACGTTCTGAGTAAGAAGATGTTACATCTATTATTGACCTTCTATACATCTGTTAAGAGTATGATCTATCATAATATCATATCATATGAAGTCCTGCATATTGGTTCTACCAGAACTCTGAGGCAAGTCAATAGGCTGGGTGGCAATTGATATTTTCATAGTAGCTCTTGGATAGGAAAGAATGAAGGTAGAGGGGTACTGAAAATTTTGCCTTCTTTTTTTAATCTTTTGAGGAATCACTAACTAGCATCTGTTGATAAGCCTTGGATGACCCAGTAATGCAAAGAAATGGTAACATTAAACTTCAGATATTTTGAAAGTTGGGACTTGGAAGACATCTAATCAACAACTATGATCTCTATGTAACAGAAAACTATAGATGTGTTGGAAGTCTGGAAAATCGTTAGTATATATTAACTTGCTAGGTGAGGAGTCTTGAACCATCTCCATTTGTCATACTTTTAAGATCTCATTGGAAAATATAGAGGACATATAAAAAGAATTTGGTGAGACAGCTAAGACTCGCAAAATTACAAGAAATTGCTGGACATATATGAAAAATCAAATAGTATGACATGTGAGACTTGATTGTTGTTCCCTGCTGGCAGATCAGGGTCAGAGAGAGCCTCTATAGAATAGTGTACAAGATTGTCCTCATCAGATCAGACTCCTTATTGTCTAGAGTCTTGCGCACTTGGACGTTTTACTTTTGTTCTTTTTTTTTACAAGAACCTTGAAAGCTTGGATTACTCTCCTGCTTATGCATTTTTATGCCCATCGGCATGGCCGAGACAGGTCTATACGTATTGTGCCAGTGAATTATCATCACCGATAGTGGGGAATACCTCGATACTCCCATACATGCTACTACGAATGAACATATCTTATTTTAAACAAGCCTAATTTGAGTCCCTGTCATCTCTTTTGATACCTCTTGGTATGTGGGATATGACCTATATAGATTGTACTTCGAATTTTAGAAATGATGAAAAACTCGATTTTCTCAAAGTTATTTGGCCCAACTTAGAAAATCTGACAAAAATTGAGAAAAATAATGAGATTAGAATCTAATTGCATATGTTATACTAATATCTAGTGTCAAATGACTTTATATTAGCATTTAAAACCTTTTTAAGGCCTTAGAAAGGTTTATAAATTATATTTTTGACTAGTTAGCAAGTCTATGGCACACTTGATCGGTATGGCACATGTCAGCAATATGTATTATGCCGAGCCAAGGTTGTCAAGCCCTGTGTCTTTGGTTTTGTAATCCTTGGTCCTGATGTAAATGTAAGCTATTTAGTTCACTTATCTTATCTAATTTGATAATTGCAGCTGACACCAAGCATGGCTATATATGACACTATGCAAAGCTTGAAAAGTTCAGTTGGCACTCAATGTGTAGGCTATGCATATAACTTAGCAGGATTTCTTCTTGCCGCCGGGGAAAAGGTTTGTTTCTTTAAAGCCTATTTTAGGTTGTACTCTTTTTTGTGCTAGATATTTGCATGTATCGTTCTTTCAATTAAGAACTTCTTTGTTTCTCCTCTTCTACCTTATTAAGGGTAGCCGTCTTGCTATGCCTCTTTGTCGGATTGCACTTCAGTCTCCCGCTGGATCAGCTCGAGGCCAGGTTCTGATTCTTATTCGCAATTTTAAATTTCTATCCTTAGAAAAGTCACTATAATTGCCAATTAGTTTTCTGGTTGCATTATTTGGTGTGCACTTTCGACAGGCTGATGATATTCGTAATGAAGCAAATGAGCTCCTTCGAATCAGAGACTACCTGTTTGGCGAGTTAGCAGAAAAGACAGGCCAACCTGTTGAAAAGGTATTCTGTTACTGTGGTTCATACACACATTTACTTCATATGCTTGCCATTGAGTAAAATTTTGTGAATTGATGTTGAGTTTCTATGATATACTTCTGAAGTTGCCTATAACTTGGTTTGCGATACTATTGAGTAATTGATGAATAATGTCATCTTTAATATGTACTAATCTTGTTTAAAAGTATGATTTTTCAATTTGTTTTTTCATGTTAGTTTGCTATTTCGTGTGGGGGTGTTGATAGGTTGAATTCTAGTTAGATAGATCCATTTATGATTTCAACATGCCAACCAATAGCATAAGACTTATTGAAATTGAGGCCGCTGGAATTGCCACTCTTTAGAAGATCTTTTTTATGCATGTTTTATGATTTCTCTTATGATATTGTTTTTTTAAGGCATTGGTTAAATATATTTTCTTTCTTCTCCCTCGATTTAATCATATGCAGATCAACAAAGATCTGAGCCGCTTGAAGCGATTCAATTCTCAAGAAGCCCTGGAATATGGACTTATCGATCGTATCCTTAGACCTGCAAGGATCAAGGCTGATGCGCCTCGTAAAGAACAGAGCGGGACAGGGCTTGGCTAGTTAAGGCCACTGCTGCTAATGTATCTGATTCAGTCATATCATTGTCTCTGTAATCCTCAAAAGATTAAGACACCAGAAAATGTACTAGATCTTCTCTTTCATAGTTGCAATGCATTTACTATACAAAAATTTAAGGGCACCATTGTGTTACTTGCCTTTACAGTGAATATTATCAGCAGTTATTGTTAGGTTCTTTACATCTCATTGCGATTTCAGGTAACGGGGCGTTGATATAGCATTCTTTGTTCCTTCGTGATATAGCTTTTCCAATGTATTGGACTTCGTTCTCTTATGCACGTACCTTCATGATAGCAGACCATATGAATGAACAGTGCAATATTTAGCATATTCGACATTTTTGCCGCCCTTTTTGGCATAATTTTGCATCAGAGGCACCAACTTTGAAGAGCATGCCTTCACCCTGGTGAGAGCAGTTGCCGTGCCAGTGATACAAGAATTTAAGTGAAACCTTGCTACGCTAACTTGAGCTTATTCCAGTATGTTTCTTTATTGTAATCAAACAATAGCTTAACTTAGTGCTTGTTTATTAATACTTCTCTCCTCTTCCTTTTGTTCATTATTTGTATGGGCAATTTGCAGATTGGTGGAATAGGCCCCTCTTTTGTTCAATATTCGGTGTCTAATATGTTCTATAGATAACTGTTGCCAACATAATATGTTTTGGTCTACTATAAGATTTGAGATTTTCTATTATACCTGAATTGGTTGTCATGTGTGTTGAAGAAGCCCTAATACTAGTTTGTCTGCTCATACTCAATCAATTAATGGTCAAGCGTCGGTTCATGCTCATCGATTAATGGTCAAGAATAAGTGTTGCAAATGCTTTAGTTGTATCACTGGGTCAAACCAAAAGCTTCTTCTCAGAATCCATGGCACTGGTTTTCCTTTTGTATCTCCTCTTTTGTAATACATTATTCTTTACCTTATATAATAGAAGGTTGAAAGATATAATTACTTTCCCCAAATAAAAGCATGTTAGTTGGGGCCTTCATATGCCCGTGGCAAATCTTCGATTCGTTTGAGAGTCGTTTGAACATCGTTCCCACGTTAAAGCATATTAAAAGTTCTTGAGGGCCTTTCAAATGCCAACATGGCCATTTGAATGGCATGCCTGAAAGGCATGAGTGCAGGTCACACTCACAAAACTCCACCTTGACTTGCACTCAAGTCAATACATTATTGATACTCATCTGGCATACAATTGTCATGCCGCCAATCAAGTTCAAGCAATCCGTGAACTTGTGAGTAGTGACTTGTTTGGTAGGTTTTTTAATGTGTGAATCTGACCGACGAGACTGTCATTCTTTATCATAACCTCTGAGACAAAGTGATACTGGATATCAATGTGCTTTGTATACATCATGTTCTTTGTCAAATTGATTGCACTTTGATTATCAATCGTGACATCTTGAAGTAACCCTAACTCTTCAACCTAATCTCTAAGCCGAATTGTCTCTTTGACTGCTTCCATTATCGTCGTGTGCTTTACCTCTACGGTAGATAAAGAAATTGTAGCTTGCAGTGTTGCTTTTCAATAGAGATTACCACTTGAGCGAGTAAAATAATAGCTCGTCAAAGATCTTCGTCTGTCCAAATCATCCGCAAAATCTAACATCATACCCTATGAACACAGAGTTCAAATCAATGTCCCTTGTAATACTTAAGTATTTATTTTAATGTCCGTCAATTAGGGGTGAAAATAGATCAGATAGTGCTCAACCCACATCCGGATGCATATTTTTTTTATCCAAATATAAATTTAAATACAGATATTGGACGGATAGCAAAATTTAAATATATATCATAACTAAAAATATACAGATAATTTTTGGATAGAGTATCAAATTTTAAACGGATAATCGAATTTTAAACAAGTTATGGTCTTTTATTTAGAGACAATTAACGCAAAAATATTAAGAGTTTTAAAAAATCAATTTATTGCATGTCAATTACATAAAAATTTGACAAAATTAATATAATACATCGTTACTAATAAATATTAATATTTACTATTTAAATAAGCAAATTAAAAATTATAAATCATTCAAAAAATATGTATGTAAATGAATATCTAATATTCGTATCCGAATCTGAAAATTATATTTGACCCTACCCTAATCTGTATTTAGGTTTTAATCAAAACTCATATCTGTATCCGGATCAGATAATAATTTTTTATCCGAATTCAGTTCAAATCGGGTAGGATAGCGGGTCGGAGTTAATCTGACCGGTTTTCACCCCTACAACTTTCCTAGATTAGTCAGGTAGCCGCAAATGCCTAGTATTTATTTCCTTTATTTCCTTTTTCAATTTCTAATTATTTTAGAAGTCTTAAAATTAAAAATACTAAAAAGACTTCCATAATGGAAAACGAGCTACCTTAGTATTCTTTTGTTATCTAATTTAGTCAGCAACGTAGCTTGCCTATTTATCCTATCAATTAAATGGGTCATTTGCATCAAAAAGCCTTTTAATTTTCTAATTTGTAGAAATAGGTATCCTCATTATCAAGTTACAATTTCAGATATATTTTTTTAACTAATTTAGCCTTAACAAATCCTAAAAACGCTGTGGTGTCCTAAAAACACGTAATACATCATCTATATAATTTATACGCATTGCCTATACATGTGTGCATCAAAATCTTAAAAAAAATATTACACTTCATCTATGTAATTTATACGCATTGTAAATATAAAAAGCACGCTTTAATTTTAAAAAATAAAAATATCACGCATCACCTATGTAATATATACGCATCACCTATGTTATTTATACTCAAATCTAATGTAAAAGATACGTTCTAATTTTTAACAATGTATGCATCGAGATTAAACAGTTTGATTCGGTTAAAAAAAGTAAATTAGTTTAAATCAGTAAAAAGGGCCTAAATATGTAATTCGATAATAGAGGAGTCCATTTCTGCCGAGGCTTATATCAAACATAATTTGCCGAAATGGCATATCTGATATTTAAACAAAAAATTGGGGCAAAGTAGCTTATATTTATTTCCTATATTTTCTTTTTCCCTATTTTATAATCCAAAATTGTGATAAAAGAACCATACCTCGCATCTTCTATTATCCGAAGCGGAGAGCTAACGCGGGTGAGAGAGAGAGAGAGGAAACCATGGCGGGAGAAGCGGCCATTGGAGCAACGCCCTCGGCCGCCTGCAGTAGCTTACACGGCTCTCGCCGTCTTCCACCTCTCGCCTCCCGCCGCTTCCTCGGACCCAAATCCTTATTCGACTCTCGCCTCCGCCGCGCCTCCGCCTCCGCCTCTGACCTCTTCGGAAACCTTCGCCTGTGCTCGAATGCGCAGCTTCCGTTGGTGCGGGAGTCGAAGTCGAGTCTCTCCGTCGTCGCAATGGCTGCTCCAGATGGTTAGCGTTTTTGACCTCGTCCTACTCCTAAACCTCCCTTTCTGGTTTCTTAATTGACGGTTTGTGCTATGTTAACCTTATATCTTTGTTGATATTTTAATAGCGGGAAGTGATTTCTTGGTGTTTGTGTACATTACTCAGAATAAGACTACGGATTAACAAAATTTTGGCTTTGATTTAATGTGGCAGTATGTATTCCTAGTTTAGCTTTGCAATGCACTATATATATCCCTATTTTAGCTCTTAATTCAATTAAAGCATTGCAGTGTATTCTCCTTATATGATATGCTAGCAATTAATGGTTTAATTTTCTCACATGTTTTTTCTATGAATCCAAGATCTTTCTAGATGATCTGTAGGATAACTTGGCTTCTTAGTTCTACGTTTTAAGTGTACATGTTACTTGGACATCCTTATTATCAGTATTATTAGATTTTTTTTTTTTGACAACATGGTATATAAGGCACCCTTATTATTATTTCCCTTCTCCATTTTTTTTTTAACTAGAGATCGGCAACAGTAGTAGCAGGTTCCCCTGGAATTTGAAAATGCTCCTCAACCAATTTCAAATTGTACATCCCTATTTTCTTTGCCAAAGAACCAATAATACAAAGATATCCTTAAGGTAAGATGTGAAAAAAATTGCCGCCTCATCTTTTTCTTCTTGAAATGTTAAGAGATATTTGGGCCTATAAGAAGCATTTGTTTGACATGCAAGTAATTTAAATTCAATCTTTTGAATGTCAGAATCAAAGCGTGCAGTACCGCTGAAGGATTACCGGAACATTGGAATTATGGCTCACATAGATGCTGGGAAAACTACTACCACGGAGCGCGTTCTCTATTATACAGGAAGGAATTATAAAATTGGTGAGGTACACGAAGGAACAGCCACTATGGACTGGATGGAGCAGGAGCAAGAAAGAGGGATAACCATAACATCTGCGGCAACTACCACTTTCTGGAACAACCACAGAATTAACATTATTGATACACCTGGCCATGTCGATTTTACACTTGAAGTTGAGCGTGCTCTTAGAGTTTTGGATGGTGCTATATGTCTATTTGACAGTGTTGCTGGGGTGGAACCACAATCTGAAACTGTGTGGAGACAAGCTGACAAATATGGAGTCCCTAGAATATGTTTCGTTAACAAAATGGATCGCCTTGGGGCTAACTTTTTCAGAACTAGGGACATGATAGTCACAAACTTGGGTGCTAAACCTCTAGTTGTTCAATTGCCTGTTGGTGCAGAGGACAACTTCCAAGGAGTAGTTGATCTACTGAAGATGAAAGCTATTATATGGACAGGAGAAGAATTAGGTGCAAAATTTGCATATGAAGACATACCTGCTGATCTCCAAGAATTGGCCCAAGATTACAGAACACAGATGATAGAAACTATTGTTGAATTAGATGATGAAGCTATGGAAAATTATCTAGAAGGAATTGAACCAGATGAGGAAACTATGAAGAAATTAATCAGGAAAGGCACAATAGCTGGCAGCTTTGTTCCAGTTTTATGTGGATCAGCATTTAAAAACAAAGGTGTTCAACCATTGCTTGACGCTGTTGTTGATTTCTTGCCTTCACCACTGGATGTTCCACCAATGAAGGGTTCTGATGCTGACAACCCAGAAGTAACCATCGAAAGGCTTCCTAGTGATGATGAACCATTTGCTGGGCTGGCTTTCAAGATCATGAGCGATTCTTTTGTGGGATCACTGACTTTTGTGAGAGTGTACTCTGGGAAGTTAACTGCTGGTTCTTATGTTCTCAATGCAAACAAAGGAAAGAAGGAAAGAATTGGGAGGCTTCTAGAGATGCATGCAAATAGTAGGGAGGATATTAAATTTGCTTTGACGGGTGATATTGTTGCTCTTGCTGGTCTGAAAGACACAATCACAGGTGAAACACTCTCTGATCCAGAGAAACCAATAGTGCTTGAACGTATGGACTTTCCTGATCCTGTAATTAAGGTTGCAATTGAACCAAAGACCAAGGCTGATGTTGATAAAATGGCAGTTGGATTAATTAAGCTTGCGCAGGAAGACCCATCTTTTCACTTTTCTAGGGATGAAGAAATCAACCAAACTGTTATTGAAGGAATGGGAGAACTGCATCTCGAAATCATTGTTGATAGGCTAAAGAGAGAGTTCAAGGTTAGTGCTTTAACTTATAATACTCAGTAATCTATTCTATGTGAAAGCATCTCTTTCTTGAATTTGTTAGCAAATTGGTGTCACTTTTATAAGTATATGAAATTCATGTACGATTAAGGGAATCAACATACTTCCGTCTGATTACGGTTTTTCTTATAAGAAATCAATTTTTGTAAAAACTATAGATCTTAAACTTGAAAATATCTTAAACATTATGTAGTTGCCTTCTCTCTAAGACTGCCTTAGTAGCTACATAATCATTAGCTCTTTGAAGTTTGAACAACTAGCTGGATTGTTAATGTTATCAATTTTTTCTGCAAAGAATCCTTTCTATTACATGATAAAATTATCTGATTTAGATATACACTCATGACATCAAAGATTGTGTGGATCATGAAACCATATTTATACATGATCTTTTGCAACTTAATATCTTTCGTTTTCAGGTTGCTAGTTTAATTGGTATATTTTAAGCTTCTGTTCTTAGTTTTCCCATTTTCCTTTTATTCATCTAACTTTTACTGCATAAACAGGTTGAAGCAAATGTAGGTGCACCCCAGGTTAACTACCGTGAAAGTATTTCAAGAGTCTCGGAGGTGCAATATGTCCACAAAAAACAATCTGGTGGACAAGGACAGTTTGCAGACATCACAGTGAGGTTTGAACCCTTGGAGCCAGGAAGCGGGTACGAATTCAAGAGTGAAATAAAGGGCGGGGTGGTGCCAAAAGAATACATCCCCGGAGTGATGAAAGGGTTGGAAGAATGCATGAGCAATGGTGTTCTTGCTGGTTACCCGGTGGTTGATGTTCGAGCTGTACTAGTAGATGGTTCCTACCATGATGTCGATTCTAGTGTTCTGGCATTTCAACTGGCAGCCCGAGGTGCTTTTCGCGAGGGAGTGAGGAAGGCTGCTCCAAAACTGCTCGAACCAATTATGGAAGTTGAAGTTGTGACCCCTGAAGAGCATTTGGGTGATGTTATTGGGGACCTAAACTCAAGGAGAGGCCAGATTAACAGTTTTGGTGATAAGCCAGGAGGTCTAAAGGTACTAAAACACATACCATATTTTGTGTCATCATATAAACATCTTTTTCATGATCTTTTACATGAGTGGCATCTTTCTGGAATTAATCAGTCTTCTGATGCTTCTACTATATAGGTAGTTGAATCTTTGGTACCACTGGCTGAAATGTTCCAGTATGTAAGTACTCTCCGCGGAATGACAAAAGGACGCGCTTCTTACACGATGCAGCTTGCGAAGTTTGATGTTGTCCCACAACACATCCAAAACCAGCTCACCGCTGCAAAACAAGAAGCTGCTACAGCTTGAGCCATTCCTTTTGTTTGAATGTTTTGTTGAGAGTGTTAGTTCATGCAAGTGGATTGACCTGTTCAGGCGATAATTTGTAGCAATAGTTCAGGTCAAAACTAGCAATTTGTGATCTTCATATTTATTTTGAAGTGTAATAAGGACATCATCTAATCTAAAGTTTATTTTTCCACTTGACATCTTTGGTCTGGATTTGTCCCTAAAAGAAGAGCTTTTGACCAAACTATCCCCATCCCAAATTTTATTTATCAAAATAAATTACATCTCACAATTAATACAAAAGAAATTTAGTTTTGCCAACTCAATATTCATGTCATCAAACATCAATGTTTTATTTTTTAGACGAAAATATCAAACTATTCGTCGTCTTTCTTTTCCATTAAGTAGTTAATTTTGTCACCGTTTTATCCCAGGCATCAAAATGTGAATTCCTGAGCAGTTCAAGCTCTCTATTATGAATGTGGAAATATATCTAAGCTCTCTATTGTACCATATCATGTCTAGAAACTTCCAGTTGGCTCTTTCTTGGACTTAGTACAACTCAATGAATCAAAGATGAACCTCTTCACTAGATCGAGTTGATTTTAGTTCAAAAATTCATATCTGACAACCAAGACCCATGCACTTTTTCCTATTCTTGTGGCAATGACCAGTCAATAAAGAAACACACTGTTTATAGAATATTGTAGCCCTCCCTGAAATCATTATTGAAACTTGAAAACTTATTGTGGCTTTGAGTGATTTCCTTTTGGGTTTTGAGATATATACCTTTTATTACGTTGCCAACTTGTACTCGCAGGAGCTCTCGATTCAATAATTTCTTCTAAGTTAAGATTGTTTCAGCTGTTGATCACTTGAGTACAATCTTCAATTTCAGTGATCTAAATTGATATTGGTTCTTGATGCTGTCCCTTCTATGCAGTATCTGGCATTGAATCACCTATTCACCAAGATGCATCTTTCTGGTTTTCGACCACGTCCATTATATGCGGCTATTAGAGTTATTATATTATATTATATTTATTTATTTAGACATATAGTGACTTTGTGTAAAGAGGGCTAAGCCTCTTTTCATCAAATCAAGCAATATATTTTTCATCAAATCTTCTGCCCTCTTCCTCTCTTCTCTCTAAATCCAAGCTAGGATTAGGCTTTGTATTGTTTTATGGTATCAGAGCATCTCAATTTTTAGGGACTCAACTTAAATAGTCTCATTTCCCCTTCACCGTCTCCATTAGGTTCTACATATTGGCTCAACCCGAGCTCTTTAATGAGCAGTTCTCTCATGGCCTCCTCCCTATGAGCAGCTCCAACAGTAGCTGTCCACAAATTCTTGGTGAAGAAACCAACTCTTCTCACTACAGCCTCCCCAAACCATGTTGTGCCAGTTGACCACGTTAGACGTTGCTTCTTCCACAACACCGTCTTCTCTTACAGCTTGCTTTACCGTGGGTTAGTGTAGTTACCTTTCCTGCTTTATTTCTGTTACAGCTTAGAAGCCTTGAAGGCTTGCTCACCAATTTTTCGATGAAAATGCGCACTAACTGCACCAGCCAGTGAATCATATCTCATTCTTTTTATAGCCCACTATTCTTAGCATTGAAGTCAAGGAAGCTTTGGAAGTTTGCTATCCAAGTGTTTGCGAAAAGCCACACAGCATCAGGTAATGTTTTTAGTGATGCTCATTATATGTTTGACAAAAGTTCATTGTGTTAAGGGCAGCCTATCTTACAGCCGTCCACCACTACTCTTGGCCGTCTGCCACCCTTCGACGATCGCCGTAACGTCGAATATTTACTGTTATATCTCGTTCTGACATTGCTCCACTATTTTTAACTTTTTATTCTGACCTATAATTTATGTAAAGCCAAAACCATTAGAACCCTATCTCGTGAGGCTACTACCACCTAAATTTTCATAATTATCCTACGGACGGATTGTTCCAGATTTGATCCATAACACATAAATATATAAAGAACTCAACTACTAATAGAAAAATGCATGGTGGAATCGACCTATTAGTGGCCTCAAACTCAATATTGACAGGGTATGCGAGTGTTATGCATTAATCTTTCCAAGTTAAGGTGGAAGCATTACATTGTACCCTACTTAAAGCTCAACAACATAACTTTCTCGCATTCTCAATCGAATTAGACTCTCACATAATTACTTAAGTATTACAACTTAAAATTGCATTTCGTTAGATATATCGTCGTATCCTTTTTAATATCTTTTCTTTCATTAATAATATCAATTTTTCTTATTTATTTCATTATTATATGGAGGCTAACCATGCTACACATGAGCTAGCCAACCTAGGGATAACCCAATTTTTTCTCCCTATTAAAGTAAGATGTGGTTATTGTGCCCGATTTGCCTAGACACCGAAGCCCAACTCGTTATGTCCGCCTATTGCTCGACCTATTACACCTGACCCATCAAGGTATTTGCTATTGTTATTTAGTCCCACATTGAAAAGATATTATTTTGAAGAAATGCATATAAATATTTCCCTTCAAAAGCTAGCACAAATATTCAATAAGCTAAGTTCGTATAGTAAATAATTTTAATATACCGGACGGTTATTCTTAACCTAATGCTTGCCTAAAGCCATAGTTTGAGTTTTTGTATATGGATGCGGAGGCATTTTCTTAGACCTAAATAATTCTATACCCTCAACCTTTTTGAGGTAATGAAAGAAGAAAAAAAATTTAATTTTTGAGATATTATAGCTTGTGTTAATTTATTTTAACAATTAAATATTAGATGAAATGTATAATAGTAAATATATTATTTTCTTTCTTCTCTCTCCTTAGACCAAAGGAGAATAAACTTTTTCTTCTTCTTTTTTTTGTTTTTTAGGAGCAAAAAAAAAAAAAAAAAAAAAAATTCTTGCTCAAGTTTTCTTTTTTTTCCTTTTTATTTTTAAACTCCTCCAGTTGAAAACGTGGAGACCGGGAGATCCAAATGCTCCTCCAGCGACAATCTACGTGTCGGTGGCGTGTCTTTATCCCCCACCGCGCCGACCCAGGAAAGTGAGAAGAAAAGAAAAAGGGAGTAAGACGCAAACCGGACAACAATCTAGAGCGAAAGAGACACTCATCCAATTCGTAATCATCGGGATCGCACTTGCTTCCGCTCCGCCGCCGGTCACTTTAGTCCCCCTCTCACCCACCGCTGCCGCCAAATGCGTCGGCTGACATGGACCGGATCCCCCCCTCCTCCTCCTCCTCCTTCGCCTCGAGGTTAAGCCGCCGCTTTCGCTTGCGATCCACGCCCGATTCACCAACCCCACGAGCACATTTCGCTATCGAGATCTCGATCGGAAGAAGGGACTACCATGAGAGCATGCCCTAGGCCCGTCTCGGATCTCGCTCGCGGATCCTTGTTTGATCTCGTTTTTTGCTCCTCCAATGGACGCCGCTTCCCGCCCCGCCGTTGTCATCGACAACGGAACCGGGTATGTAGATGTGGGATTTTGTATTAGTATTATTATTTTTTGATCTAGTTGGTTGCTTGTGAGAGTTGTTGATTTTGGAGATTGAATGAATGAGATTGAGGTAGAAAGTGATCCAGATACTAGATTTTTATAGCTTTACATGTTATCTTTTGATAGATGTTTAATTGAAGCGAGAGAATTCAAGAAGCAAGATGATGTGCTGAATTAGTGTGATTGGAATCGAACAGGTTTTCCTGTAAAAGTAACAACTCATCTGATTCAGGAGAGAATACTCAATTGATATGCCATGATGAGACTTGTAGGAAGCTATGCGTTTTTCTTGATGTTATCCAGCTGGATGGTAGGCGGTAGGCAGCACCGAATAATTCATTTTTTGTTTGAATGCTAGATGATGCAAACAAGGATGAGGTTTTTGAAAGCTTGATTTGATAAGCAGAAGATGATTGATAGGAGATTTTTGTTTTATATGCTTAACTACAGAGCTAATGTAATATCTATAAATTTCTTTCCATCTGACATATTTTATACTTGTAAAATAGATACGAATGCACAGTATGGAATTGCATTATATGGTGTAAGTTACCGTCTTTTCTTGACCTTTTTGCAACGTCTTATGTTTAGGTATACCAAAATGGGATTTGCTGGCAATGTTGAACCTTGTTTTATCATTCCTACTGTTGTTGCTGTCAATGAGTCTGTGTTGAACCAATCAAGAACATCTCTCAAGGGAAATTGGCTAGCACAGCATAGTGCAGGTGTAATGGCTGATCTTGATTTTTTCATCGGAGACGAAGCTTTATCACGTTCTCGTTCTAGTAGTACATACAATCTCAGTTACCCTATTCGTCAAGGTCAGGTATGATATCATCCATTCATAGGATTCACATATGAGCAGTCTACTAGAAATGTATAAGTTAGGTGTCATGTTTGAGCAGTCCTTTAGGGATGTTAAGTTAAATTATATTATTCTGTAGGTGGAGAACTGGGACACAATGGAAAGATTTTGGCAACAATGTATTTTCAATTATTTGCGCTGTGATCCTGAAGATCACTATTTCCTTCTGACTGAAAGCCCCCTCACTGCTCCTGAAAATCGTGAATATACAGGAGAAATCATGTTTGAGACATTCAACGTTCCTGGGCTGTATATAGCAGTCCAACCTGTTCTTGCCCTTGCTGCAGGATATACTACTTCAAAGGTTCGTTTTCGCAGTTCTTCCTCATGAGCTTATACCCTAATTATGTAGCTTAATTTTTCTTGCAACATTTACTCTCTGTTACCAGTTCTAAGTTATTCTGCTAGAACCTAAAACTTGCAATACTCATAAGATGCAAATGGTGCTTTGGCTTTTACTTTGTTTAGTCTTGCACATATCAAAGGGGTGTAATGGAAAAGAGTGCTATCTAATTTGTTTATACTATTTCACTTATTAATTTGTCTAATCTCATCTTCCAGCTCCTGTATTCTTGATATTAGGAATGTCAGGTGTTCAGTTAGCAAGCAACCAAAGTTCTCCTCTGTTGTCCATACCTATATCACATGTTTATAAATGACATACAAATGTAGTGTAAGTCATCTAGTTAAGATTTCTAAGGCATTAGCTTTAATTTGGTTCTACATTTACTTGTTGTAGTGAATTCCGTTTTTTTTCTTCTCATCTTGATGTGATCAAGATGCAGCACTTGGCTCAATTTGAACAATTATAAAAGAATATTGTGAAAGTAAAGCAGAAATTATGAAATATAGATGATACATCTTCGCATCTTCATTCTGCATTTTCTTCCTTATATTTTCAAGTATTCCAATCTTTCTTTACTTCAGATGGTAGTAAGGAAGATTCAGTTACCTACTTTCCTTGTTATTGTGTACATATGTGTGTGTCTACTTTTTTGTTCTTATAACTCCATATTTCAGTTTTTCTTATAAACTTGAAGCCCATGATAAAACCTAATGTAGAATTTAAACTGACGCCTAACATTTTTTTTTTGAAGTGCATTGGGCTTTCAAGTCCTTGCGTGGCCAAATCTTTTGACATATTACTTGCTTGTAATTCAGTCTTTTATGCACGCGCACGCGCACACACATAGAAGCACTGCAAGTTTATATATACAACAAAAATATGTAATACTTATCTTATAGCATACATTAATATTTGAGGCATTGCTTATCTATTTAAAAGTTTCATCATTCTGCCTTATATTTTTCTTGGCCTTCAATTTTTCACATGCCATGAGGTTGATATATTTAATCTGTAATACATGTTGTTTCTTCAGTGTGAAATGACAGGTGTAGTGGTTGATGTTGGAGATGGTGCTACACATGTTGTGCCAGTTGCTGATGGATATGTCATTGGGAGTAGTATCAAATCTATTCCTGTTGCGGGCAAAGATGTTACTCAGTTTATTCAGCAGCTTATAAGGGTAAATACTTAAAACTTTTTATCTCTTTTAACTTATAAGAGTTGCTATAACTCATGGTCAGATTCTAGTATGCTTAAAAAAGAAAGTCATCATTCTATGTACTGTTTCCTAAGTGATCTTGTGTTATAAGAAATTCTGAGCCATGATGCTCCGTATTCTTGATTAAATTCTAAGTAGTATCTTGCTTTGTCAAATCATGGGAAAACGAGCCAAAATAGCTAGTGCTGTGGCATGGTTCTTTTGGAAGGAAGTGTTCTATATTAGGTTCTCAATTTGCATGAATGACAGATCCATTGGTACATTGGGGTTCATTGGGAAGATTGCAAGGAGCCTCGGATCGTAAAACAGAAAAGATTTACCAACATGGTTGCAGGGTGCAACCTACAATTTCATAAAGCAGAATCATGATTTTGACTTTGCTGCTACCAATGCTAGGTTTATACAAAATTCACAAACATATATTTCATATATTCCAAAATTTCTTTTTATCTTGTAAGGCTACATTACTTAAATTACCCCAGTTATATGCATGGTACATTACTAATTCAGGCCTTCTTTTTCTCTCTTCATCATTCAAAGTTTCAAACATGTCTAACATGGGGGAATTGCTTTGGAGCAGAATGCAATCAAGTAGCTTCACAGGAGTACAGGACAATGAAAAAAATCTAATAAATTCTATTACTTGGTGACAACCTGGCATTTTCTGTCAAATTCTGAAGCCAAGGCTATGAGGCAAAGAAATAGAACATACAGAGACTGTTCGTATTTCATAATTTTATATCGTTTTAACTGGAGAGCTTATCATGAAAGTTCCTCTATAGTTGTAAGAGTCCAGAAAAAAAGAGGACATGATTAGTATGATACCTGGACTGACTTTCTTCATTATGTAACAAATAAGCAAAAACAGGCAAATGAAGAACTCTCTTTTGATGAAGACATTTCTAGTGAATTTTTTAAATTTGATTTGCAAAACTTTTGGCTTTTGTAAGATTTGCCTAGGAATTCAATTCAGCAGCTATCTACTTACTTATTGGCATTTCTATTTGCAAGCCAACTTGAGAAACTGTACTCTGTGATTGACTAGTAACGAGATGTAAAATAATATTTTTTCTACAGGCCTTTTTCAAGGAAATATAAAATAGCGGGAGCGTTTAAATAGAAGAGCTTTATGCTGCTTATTAATTGATCCTTCTTTTTTATAAACAAAAAAATGATTTTGTTTCATGTAGGAAAGGGGAGAACACATACCCCCAGAAGACTCTTTTGAGGTGGCTCGGAAAGTTAAAGAAATGTATTGTTATACTTGTTCAGATATTGTCAAGGTAATTTTTATTTTGCGTAGTGACCATTGGAGATAAATCATTTTTCCATTGCATAGAAATGCGGTGCATGGTTTTAACTTTTAAGTGACAGTAACTTTTCCTAAAATCTCCTTAGTTATTCTTCAGTGGATGACATGACATGCTATTTGTTATGCTGATAAATATGATTTCTATTGAAATTGTAAGATCCATAAAATTTTCTGTATATAACAGTATGTTATTCACTTATTTAACAGTCTTACATTGTAATAATTATTTAAATCATGAAAATATATATTGCTTGTACTTACCAGGTGATTAATGTAGGATAATAGCCTTCAAAGTTCAATACTCCTTATTTTATGGTTAACTTAATGATGAGAGTTAAACTGTCTTTAGACTCCAACCTTCTAGGATTCTGCTCCTGGTAATTGATTTTGCCATGTGTTGCAAATTATTCGCTTCTGTTGGTATCAGATCTAGCAATCCATGATGCTGACATTATACAAGAGATATTTAAAACTTTCAGAAGAAGTATAAAGAGAGACTTTATAACATGAATATTGCAAGCATGATTGTTGTAGAGTATCATCTTTTATGATGTTATTGGCTATCAATGTCTGCATACTGCATATCAGAACACTAAGACTGTAACACCCTGTTTGGAATCCTCAAATCAGAGGATTTGAGTGGATTTGGATTTTTATTTGAAGGAAATCCTATGTTTGGAATGCCTCGATGAGAGATGAGAGAAATTCAATCGATTTGGGACTCACTATACCTAACAAAATGAGATGAATTGAGGTGTGATTTCATGAGAACTGATTTCTAACTCAACCAAAAATTTTATATTCCATAATTGTCCTTAGTGTACTAATTAATGAAACTCTACCTATGCCTCTTCTCTTCTCATCTGTTCTCACATTAATATTCTCCTTTTTTCCAAGTCAGTTACGTGCTTCCTATTTCTCCTCTTCTTTGCTTCTAATTGTTTGGTTTAATTTGTTTAATGAATATATTATTGATTCCTAAGATTGTGTTATTATTAATTTCTTTTTCTGAGAATGATTGGATGTAGCCCCAATTAAAATTCATTAAGAAAATGAAGAAGTATCAAATATAGACTTACAGATCAAGAAGGGAGTTAAAAGCCATAAAATCTGTTTTGCATTTCGGCAGGTAAAAGCAACTCCAATTATGCCAGAAAGACTTTTTTAACAAAGTAAAACCAACTTCAGTGTCAACCTCCCAGTAACAAAGTTGCTTGTGCTGCTCATTCGAAGAAGCCACCATAGGATTGAAATTAACATGTTCCAAGCCAGTGTGTTATTATCAACTTTTTATTCTATAATATTGTATAGTTAATTCGTATTGATGATAAAAGGGTATAATAGGGATATAGAACATATTGAAATGAATTCCTACTTGAAATCCATTTGGATTTGACTCCAAACAGAGCCTAAGCATGTATCAAGCTGAGTTTCTAAAGCCATTAGGGACGTGTCCTATTGAAGGAGATGAGATGCACCTATTATTAGAAATTTAGCACTGATACATAAGTGGTTAATTTGGTCTATATTCATTTTAGAATCACTAGGAACGGATGCTCTAAAATGGCCACTTATCTAGGCAGCTCAAATACCGCATAATGCTTGCAGTATGTGGTTGTTGATTCAACTGTCTAGTAGATGAAGTATTTTAAAATGTTATATAGGAATATTAGTATCTAGAAGAATCTAAAATGCTTTGAGAATAAAAAAATGTAAGAGTATTTATATAGAAAAGGAATCTGGCAAAAATTGAGTAGGAAATATGATAAATGAAATTCTTTTGAGAACATATTTGTTGATAATTGGATGTTATATGGTACTGTTATATAACATGCTAAAGTTTCAAGTTTGCTAATGCAAGAAGCAAATGTACCTGCTATGTAATTATTAAATAATAAAATAATAATAAAAATAAAATATAGATGTACAAATAATGGTGAATGCTTACTCTTTTAACTGTCTAGTAACCCTTATTCCTAGAGGTTAATTGCTTCATTTACTTATATCATTGTTTTCCTTAATATGCAAATATTTGGTGCCATCACTACAAGGACCAACTGCATCTGAAAGACCCTTAGGCTGGCTGTGGAAGACTAGCGGCCAACATGATACCCAGTAACATGTGGGTGGAAATTGCAATCTATGACCTAGATTAAGAAAAGGGAGAGATTTGGCAGGAACTTATCTCTATAGTGTCTACTAGTAATGAAGATTCCTTTGGGCAAAATTTTGGAGTTATATGGAGGACTGACTTCTGAGTCCTGCTAGGTAATTTGAGGATTCTTTTTTAATTTTTTTAACTGCAATCCACCCAACAGATTTTGGAGATCTGAAGAGTAGGTTCTCTAGAGAGACACTTCATGTTGGGGAAAATTGAGAACAAGCAAAAGACTTTTGTTGCTGATCTGTATCTCTAAAACAATCTTTAAATATTGAGATAAACAAATTAGTGAAAAGAAGTTTTTTTTATAATTTATAATACCAAATATATCCTTGACTAGAATTGGCTAGAGAAGGAAGTGATTGTATAATATCTTCCAAACCTAAGGGCTTAGACATAGTCTATCTATCATGGATGCTGAAGTTTGTCCACGGACAACCATCAATTATGAAGACTAGTTAAGTATTTAACGAAGGATGTTGAGGCTGTGCCATTGTGGTCCAAATTAAGAGTTTAAAGGACCAACTGAAGTACACCAGTTTCCAGAGACATGATGCAAAATATTTGATCTGAAGGTTGCAAGTGGCATATAACGCTTGGTTTTTGGGTCCCTTTTTGGGTCCTAACTTGCTTTGGCATGTGATTAGAAAATAACATCATAGGACCAACTCTTGATAGGCATGAATTTAACACATTTATGTGATAATCATGGAAAAGGATGTTATTTTAGCTAGTGTAATTAGAGGAAACTAAAATGCATAGGTTGATTAAACAAACGGAAGATTGCATAGTGTATATCCTAAGAGTACACAAAAAGAATGATTGTTCAAACTCAAAAGAAGAGGTGTACCACCTGAAGAAGTTATAGAAGACTTAAGTATTTTGTATTAGTCATATAAGCAATATGAATTTGCAGAAATACTTATGTTGCAGTAAGTGATTCTATCAAATAGCATGCGCTGTGGAATCTCATCTCAAAATGTATAGTTAATTAATAAGTTCAATATAACCAGCACAAACAAGGACAGACGTCGAACATTGAAATAACTTTGTTACAGGAAATTCACTTTTCTTCTCCAATTACCCTTATGTTAGTTGTAGCTCCGGAATCCATCTAGTTATTATTTTGGTATAATCTAGTCAATCAAGTTAATCGCATATCTCCTGATCTCAGGAGGAATGCTATCAGGACTTAATATGTTTCCAGTTTTGTAATATTATTGAAATGCAACCATATTTGTTAAAGGCTTCACTGTCGAGATGATATTGTTAATATAAGTGATTTTTACAGTGTATCCTTATTTGCTGTTTTTTGTACCTCAGGAGTTTAACAAGCATGATAGAGAACCTTCAAGGTACATCAAGCAATGGACTGGTGTTAAACCAAAGACTGGAGCACCATACTCTTGTGATATTGGATATGAGCGCTTCCTTGGGCCAGAGGTAGGGATTTTCAACTATTGACCTTTCTCAGAAGATTTATGTTTGTGTAATGATTTTTGTGTGAAAATTTGAAAAAATTAATAATAGCTGATATGTAATCTGATTTAGTTTTGCATTATTCTGACAGAAATCTCTTAATTTAGTTGCTTCTTGTACCTGTTCTAGTTCAGTCTTCAGTAGATAATAAGCTTGTGTTGCACTTTGTGATGTTTTCCCTCTTGTTCTGTCATCTGGAATTCACGTATCAAATAGCATAATTAGTTAGGGACAAATTTGTAACCTTTCTCTGTCAACATGGATTTTGGTTGTTAGAACTCGTTCTACATTAACGTTTAGTTTTCCTTCAATCTATGTTGATCATACTGTTTACCTGCCATTGTTACCTGCTTTAACGGCTGCCTTCATCATTGCCGCTGATAATTCCACTTGCATGACCTAAGCTACTGCTTCTGTTCTATTGTCAGCATCAGGTGGTTGAGTAAATCTTGTTGCTGTACATATATTGTCTTCTGTGCATGACCTGTTAAGTGTTAACCTTTAAAGTATCACCCCTTGTAGTATGTACTATGTACCGGCAATCCCGAGATACCATTTTACCATATTGACAAAAATTAGTGAACTCATATTTCCAAAATATGCAGCATTAATGGGAGTTTTGTGAAGAATGTTAATCAAGATTGTATGCACATCTCTATTCAGATATCATTTTTATTCGCTAGGGCAGCTATTTCAGCCTTTTGAGAGAGCAAAATCACCAATTCCTCTCCAAATCCTGTTACTATAAGTTTCTCCATTAGTTAGTCACACCCCCTTACTCCTGACTCTTTTTGCTAGTTCTCATGGGGATAACAGATAGAATCCTGAAATATTTTCATATCTGGTCTTGTAGGCTTGTGTGTTGTTCTCAGACATGCTCTACTAACTTGTAAAATATTTATGCTTATCAATGCTGAGATTATGGCCTTATGGGACACTTTTCTCCGTCAGAATTGTCTGTCACTGTCTCACTATCCTTTCCTGTATGCAGATCTTTTTCCATCCTGAGATATATGGAAGCGACTTTACTACCCCTTTACCTGCTGTCATTGACAAGTGCATTCAATCATCACCAATTGACACAAGAAGGGCTCTCTATAAGGTAGATGTCATCAAAGTATTTGTTTCTGTATAAGCTTGTCCTGAAATAATCTCTCTTTTGTAAGTTTAAGCTTGTGATCATTGTCTCAGAACATAGTTCTCTCTGGGGGATCAACCATGTTTAAGGACTTCCACAGAAGATTGCAACGTGATCTTAAAAAGATAGTAGATACTCGGGTTACGGGGGGCTCACGACTTGGTGGAGATGTAAAGGTAGGAGTTTTTACTTTTCTAAGGAATCCAGTTTTATAGTATTCAAAATCCACACTGACTTGTTTTTGAATTTCCAGTCTCAGCCGATTGAAGTCAATGTGGTCAGCCATCCAATCCAGAGATATGCGGTTTGGTTTGGAGGTTCTGTACTTGCCTCAACGCCTGAATTTTACGGGGTACTTTTCTATTCTTTCGGATCTTTTTGACTAATAATTTTAACTTAGCTTAAGAGTAGCATAATTCACATTAGAGGACTAGTTTTTTATCTTCAAACAAATCGCCATGAAAAGATTTTTTTTTTTTAAATATAGAGAGTTCAGTAAGCATGAATGCATGATATTAGATACTAAGGGTAATTATCATGCTGTGCCCTACAGTAACAGAAGGAAAATTGGAACCAATTATCCTTTGCTATGATTGACTGCTTGACGACTCATTTCTTTTCCAAACTTGAACTTAAGCTGTAAATTACACTTATTAGATGTAAGCCATGAAATATTTGTAGTTCCATTATATATAATATTCCTATAACCTTCTATATTAAGTAACATTTTTAAATATTTATATTTGTGTTATTTGTGTTATTTGTGTATGTATATATATGTATACATCTATAATATCGGTAGGATTTTAGGTTCAGTGCTATTGACAAAAAATAGCTGATGGGGGAATTTACTTGCAGCATTATTTTAAAATACTTAGAAACCAGAGAGGCGGAACATGTTATTGGGAAGCCTCACTCATATGTCAAGTCAAAAGAAGTAGCTAGGTTTTAAACTTTTGAAGAATCAATTTTACGTGATTATGGTTTCAAGGACTCCAAAAGAGTCAAAGTTTATAATCCAATCAAACTACTGAACAGAGGCTTATCCTAACTCTCAAAACGAATAATTGTTTGTCCAATTTGAATTAGCAAGAAGTCTCTATTGTTTGTGAATTTCCATTCTTAATTTTTCTAAATATTCTAGATCACTTGGAACTGAGCATATTGTCAAATTGGGCAAACGATTATTCATTTTGAGTGTTAGGATAAGCCTCTGTTCAATAGTCTATTATGATTCGACCGCGGGGGTATCAAGTTAGTTGAGTCAAGTCCGATCTAGTTAGTCTAATTTGATTATTTTTTAAATTTTAAATTTAAACGGATAATCTACATGTGGATTCAATCCGTTAGAACTCTACTCCTATAAATAGAAGTAATGAGATTTTTATGATGTGTGGAATGATAATTGAGTTAATTTATTTTATATTTGAGTTATTATTATTTTATCGTAGTCGTAGATCGTTTTTATTTTTGTAGGAGTAGATCTTAACTATAGATCCATTCAAAGTACTCAAATCCTAGCCGCCCTCTTCATCCATAAGCCACCCTACCTTATAGTCGTCCACCACCACCCTTAGCCGTCCACTTGATTTGAATCGAGTCAGGCTGGATCACATCATGGGGATATTAGGCTCGATGGATCGAGTTTATATTTCTTTTAATTAATTCATAATATAAATCCTTAAGGCAAGTCTAGCTAAGTAACGTAAATCATTAATATATGTTCAGTTAAATTATGTAAGCCTTTAAGACAAGTCCAAATAAGTTATGTAAGCTTTTAAGACAAATCCTAATTTGAGTCGTGTAAGCCTTTAGGGCTAGTCTTAGTAGGACTCATTGTACCCAACCTCCTATATATAGAAGGGCTCGGTTTCTTTGTTTAATCATCCAAGTATTGAAAAATTATTGAGGTTAGCTTATTTATTATTGTCGCATCTACCGTTTTATCGTAGCCATTAGATTGTCTTTATCTTTGTAGGAGTAGATTATAACAGTAGAATCTTTTCGACCTTCCAAACTCTAGCCACTATCTTCCTTCAGCAACAATCCTATTGTATGACCATCCACTACCACCGTTGGCCATCCACCACACTCCAACAATCGCCGCAATGTCAAATATTTTCACTTTTGTTCGTTCTGATCTTTTTTCACTATTTTATTTTTTAACTTTTCATCCCAACCTTTGATTCATGTGAAATTGAATTCATTAGATCCGTGACTTATGAGGCTTCCTCCCATAAAAATATCATAATTTTTTTACGTCTGGATCGTTCTAGATCTGGTTCGTAACATCACCACCCTCCGACGACCACCGTAATGTTGGATATTTACTGATATGCCCCGTTCTGACCTTTCTTCACTCTTTTATTTTTAACTTTTCACTTTGACCTTGGATTTACATAGCATCAAAGCTATTAAATTCGTAACTCGTGCGGCTACCACAACAAAAATTTTCATACTTTTCTTATGTCCAGATCGGTTCAGATCTGGTTCGTAACATAGTCTGATTGGATTTTAATTCAACTTTCTCAATCTAGCTACACACCTACCTATGTATTTTATATGCGCAAAACAAGTTTAAAGGTTGGAGATAATTTTATTTATTTGTTTTAGTGTTTATTAAATTGAAAGTAAGAATATAACAAGTTGCCATAACACTCCTTTGGCCCCCTGTATACACATGAAAAGGGTGTGCTGGTGTTTGACAAAGAAGAATGAGAGGTTAGCAGAGTTGAAGTTGCTTGTAGTCCAATGCATGATGTTCTACAAGAAAGATAGATTAGTGCACAGGAGTGATAGAATCCCACGCTATCACTCCGCTGCTATGAGCTACAAAGTACTTGAGAATTAGAAAAAAAGATACTCAAAGCTATTCTTTTGATTTCCCACTAACTTTACTACTTGAAGATAAGAGGGTGGGTGAGAAGAGGTGCCACATGCTCCCACCTTTTCAGGGTTATGGGGCACAAGACATGCAACCTTGCCACTGTTACAAAGAGTTGTTTCTGTTAATTGAAGCCACTGTGACCGGGAAAGACACTGCAAGCCTAAACTTTGAATCAAGTGAGCCCTGATATTCTGTTGTTTGGACGTGTGTGTGCACACCCACACACAAAGGTTCTCATTGCAGTCACATGGAAGCTGAAACTTCATACAATATCCTTCAGTAACTGACCCTCAGGCAATAAACTCTAGTTGCTAATTTTTGGTATTGCTCCGGTCGAAACAAAAAGGGAAAGTTGTTTCTGCTGCAAATATAATGAACTTAGATTATTCAAAGACTACAGAAGGAGGATTCCATGTGCTTATTTTTCTCTCGCCATAAGTGTGTTATCATACATCTGCCAGCTAAGTCACATTCATGTCTTACTAGTTACTACTGCATGATGAAATCTGCAGACTGTTTGCAAATTGTCCTGCTTATTTTTCATGGTAGTGAATAACCTGCTCTTGTAAACAATCTAAGGAATGAACTATGAAAGGTAATTTTCTACTTAATCTTGAGTATAATCCAATTAGATGCCTATTTGTATCCTACTTGCATGCAACAGGAAAACCTACCTCTATCATTATATTGTACAATTGCTAGAATAGGACCGAGTCCGGCTGATGTAAATCTTGGGTATAATAAAGTGCCACCTTATGAAGTGAAAATCATTGAACCACTGCAAATAAGAGTTGCTACTTAAACAGTTCTGAACTACTTCATGTTCTCATTCCCTACTTCCTAGATCTATTTCAGTGTCTTAGAAACTGAGAGCTAAACTGGAGATGTGCTTTTCACAGGCTTGTCACACAAAAGCAGAATATGAGGAGTATGGAGCAAGCATATGCCGAACAAATCCTGTGTTCAAGGGAATGTACTGAATGGGAAAGCTTGTCTACCTGATATACTTACGATTTGCATCGGCATGATAAAGCTACTGAAAACAACATTATTCCCTTGGAAGTTCCTGCATATGATCATATCTGCATTACCTGGAAAATACCGACGAGCGGCCTTTGTATGGGTTGTACTATTGTACGATATATCTACTGCAAGCTGAATCTTTTTGCTGTCAATTTGTTCCATATTCATTTCAGAAAGTTTCTATAGTTTTGACGAATGAAAAGGGAAAGAAAATCTGCTACTTTGTACACTAGGCAGAGATGTTAGTATGTTGTTGAATAGTAAATGATGAGTCAAAGCTGAATCACCTTTTAGCGTTCGGCTTAATAGATTCAACGCTGACATTCTTTGGATTTAATTACTTGCAATCATATCCTTTATAGTGTGCTACCAATCCTAGGATTTTTTACTCTCACAGAACTCATATCGGCACTTTACTGAGCATTTCTTATGTTTAGCCATTTGCATCTACAATGATGTACTTGTCTATGTTAAATTTACCAGCAAACGGACTTTCTCTTGACTGCATAGGAGAAAAGAATGGGCTTATTTGTCTTAATTTAATACAACTATGTAGGAAAAGTAGGTTTTTTATTTTTCCATGGTTGCCATATTCTTTTTTATACGTTTTGCATCTTTATTTTCCTATCATCCCTTCTTTCATAGTGTGACCGAAAACATTATACATTGTATAAAATGCTATTTTGTTATGAACCAGTTTGATCCGATCCGTAATGGTTTTGGATTAGATTGAGGATGCAACTTTTGAAGGAAACTGTGGATAATTCAACCGTTGGATCGTCTTAAATTTTAGATACATTATCGCCCTTGAAAAGAGCTTTTCAATAAATCTAAGATCGTAGGATTTGGATGACTAGATATTGAAATATTGGTCGAATAGTAGTCGAAGGTCGGGTAAACTCTAGCTTAGTAGCCCTTCAATGGTTAGATAGGTATTAGGTTAATTTCTTAGTAGGAAGGGGGAAAAGTTGTTGTAGAAGAGGGAGATTAGAAGTTAAAGGAAGTCGATCAAAGACTTGAGCGGTGGAAGAAATGATGCGAGAGATGGTGCCAATGGTTAGAAACAGTTGAGAAGAAGATAAAAGCATAATGTCGATTTTAATTATCAGATTTCAACTCCAATTAGGATTTCCTCCACATATTTATAGAAGCTCCCGACTCAAATAACTAAGTTAAAAAAAACCCTTACAAACCAACTAAATTATAGATAGATTCTGAATCTGGAGAAGTCGTGAATACCAAAATTGTATATTTAAATATTGGTGATCTTAGCCTTGATATATGCGAATATTTTTTTGAAACTGAACTGAATTTAGTTAATTAAATAAAATTCTAATATACTAAGACTTTAACTAAACTAAATAGCAAATAAAATAACTAGATTCAATCCATTGAGTCCAATGTCTTTCGAGGTGATCCGATTTAGTTCGAATCGCATCATATTCATGTTAGTTTCACAATAACCTTTCTTTCTTTCTTTTTTAAATTCTTCCATTGTTTTTATTTTATTCACTCCCATATCATTCAGCCCATTATCTTAGGGGTAGATTTTTTTGGATGCTATTCCTGTGATCTAATGTTTGATTCATGGGCTTTGCGTGTGACCCATCCATTTGCACTTCCAGCAAAACGTGGAAATTGTGTGAGGATTTCGGTAGTATATATGTGAGTCCATATCTATTAAAACTTGCTGGAATTTGGATTCGGATTAGATTCTAAATGGTAGCAAATTTCGCAATCTTCGAAGCATTTAATTGTAAATTTAAACCTAATCAAATTCCAATCATGAGATACTAATAAATGGGGAAAATTGCAATCCACACCCTACATTTTTATGATTTTACAGTTCACGCCTGATTTGGACCTTTGTCCTCGCAAATCATATATGAGTCCGATGGACGAACAAACAAATGATGAGAGAGGTGCAGAATAATTTGGCTGTAAATACTGGAAAGATAAGGTATATATGAATCATAAAGTCACAAAAATTATAGTGTAAAATAAATAAAAAAAACAAATTTTATGATCCAGATTCCGATAATCTATCGGATAACTCAGATTACTATCTGGATAATTCGGATTCTATATCAGCTTTTAAGAACCCGGTCCATTCCAATTTCCGAACGTGTTCCTGTGTGCTCTTTTTATCTTTGTTGACTATGCGAACCCCTACAAATATTAAAATTAAAATTAGACTAGTTACATTTAGATCCTTAAACTATTGTCTATTTTTATATGGATCCCTCGTATAATTTTTCAGACTCTCTAAACTATCTAATATTTGTTATTTAATCATATAACAGTAAATATTAAATGATCGTCTTATTCTTAACTTTTTCTTTCTTTTTTTTTTCTTCTTTAAAATAAGAGCAAAAATAGTCCTCAAAGTGTATAAAATTGATTGATATTTTTATTAGATAATTAATAGAGAGGGTATTTGGAGATTTTACTAGAAGGGTCAAAGCGTCACCAAAAATAAATTAGGGGTATATGCGAAAATGAGCAGGGGTCTAGTTGTAATTATCCCTATGAAATAAAATATAAAAATCATACAACGAAGATGGAAAAAAAAAATTAATAATAATAATAATAAAAGCCATTCTCTTTTCTACCTCTTTCTCTCCCTTTCTCCAAAATTCTCCCCTGCATTAGAGATTAGAGTAGATGCGGCATCTAATCGACAACCCAGATCTCGGCCTTGCTAACCTTCGGATGCACCAAAAACCCAACAGATCGAGCTATTTTTCCTTGATTACGGATACCAAAAGCTCCAAAGAGGAGCTCTACTGACTACTGGCCTTGGGCTAAGAGAAGAGAAGAAGGTGAGGAGGAAGAGTTGAAGAAAGCGAGCGAGGATCTATTCATCGCGAGAACCCAAGCAGAGAAAGGTACCCACTTCGCCTTTGTAGGGATAAGTGGCCAAAATGCCTCTTGAGGGGGATGTAGAACTTGGAAAGTCCCAATATCTGGTTATTACCTTATATGGATTTCTGGGCTGTTTTTGTTTTTCTCTTTTGTTATAGTTCTTTAGGTTTTGAGTTTAGATGCCCTTTTGATTTCAGAATTATGAGTTTTGACTTTTATTAGGAAAAGGTTGGTTAGTTAAATGAAATTGTTTTTGTCTGGGAGAACGATAGGCTTTTAATTGCTGACAAAATTAGTTTGGGTGGAAAACAATGATGGGCTCGTCTTCTTTTTATAGGTGGGTGTTGGATATTTCTGATAAATGGATCCAATGGTCGAAGAGGAGTTGGATTATGGAGAGGAGGAATATGGGAGTAGCCAGAAACTTCAATATCAAGGCAGTGGAGGAGCAATTCCTGCACTCATGGAGGAGGAGATCATGGGGGAGGATGATGAATATGATGATCTCTACAGTGATGTGAATGTTGGAGAAGGTTTCATGCATTCCATGAAGAAAAGCTCACCGCCCCCTTTTCCAAATGGTAATGGTAAATTTCTTGATCAGAAGAGTGATGGCAGTGTCTTGTTGGTTTCCCATCCCAGTGGCCTACCGAGCATGAGCCTCCCTGGGGTTGGCCTGGAAGGGAAGGATGTGAAATCCAGTTATGTGCACAAAGAAACTGATCAGAGACCTAGTGGTTTTCTCCCTGGAAAGGGTTTTGAACAGCATGGCAGTAATTACCTAAATGGAATATCCCATAATGGTAATAGGGTATCAGATATTGCTGTGGAGAGTAGTGTGAGAAATGCTGGATTTCAAGGAAGTTTGTCAGCAACTGTGCCTCCCAAAATCGAAGTGGAACCCAAGTTTGCAAGAGGTCTTGTGTCATTGCCATCGGAATCTGAAAACAATGGTGCCATAAATCCCCCACCTATGCCACAAACTCGACCTGCTGCTGCCGCTGCTGCTGTTGAAAACCATCTTATGATGAATGAAAACTCAAGACAAGGGATGAGCTCTGTTGATAATAATGGTCCGACAATGCTCTTTGTCGGTGAGCTGCACTGGTGGACAACTGATGCTGAGCTAGAGACTGTGCTATCGCAGTATGGGAGAGTGAAAGAAATCAAGTTCTTTGATGAGAGGGCTAGTGGGAAGTCAAAAGGGTATTGCCAGGTTGAATTCTATGAGTCTACAGCCGCAACTGCCTGCAAGGAAGGAATGAATGGTTATGCATTTAATGGGCGGCAGTGTGTGGTAGCATTTGCTTCTCCACAATCTTTGAGGCAGATGGGTGCAGCTTTTACAAGCAGAAACCAAACTCAGACACAGTCGCAACCCCAGGGAAGGCGGCAAATGAATGACGGAACTGGCAGAGGTGGTGGAACAGGTTATCAGAGTAATGATGGGGGACGAAACAATGGTAGGGCTGGATGGGGTCGAGGTGGACAGGGCTTGCCTAACAGAGGCCAAGGCGGTGCCGGATCAATGAGGGGAAGAGGTGCTATTGGTGCAAAGGGCATGGTTGCGGGTGTTGCTGGTGTTGGGGCTTCTGGAGGTCCATATGGTCATAGTCTACCAGGGCCTGTATTAGGTCCTGGTGGTATGATGCATCCACAGAGTATGATGGGAATGCCGTTTGATCCGACATTTATGGCTCGTGGAGGTCCTTATGGGGGCTTTTCTGGGCCTGCTTTTCCTGGGATGATGCCTTCATTTCAGGCCATGAACACCATTGGTCTTCCTGGAGTGGCTCCTCATGTGAACCCAGCTTTCTTTGGTTCTGGACTAGCTGCAAATGGAATGGGAATGCTTGGGAACAGTGGGATGGAGGGACCTTCTGCAGGAATGTGGAATGAGACAAACATGGGGGTATGGACAGGAGATGAACATGGAAAAAGGGCAAGAGAATCAAGCTATGGCGGTGATGATGATGCTTCTGACTATGGCTATGGGGAGGGCAACCATGAGAGAGGTGGAAGATCAAATGTCTCTAGGGAGAAGGAAAAGATTCCAAATCGTGATTGGTCAGGGAACTCTGATAGGAGGCATCGTGATGAGAGGGAGCAAGATTGGGATAGGTCTGATAGGGAACGATTTAGAGAGGAGAAAGATGGGTATAAGGACAATAGGAGTGACTTGGACCGGGGTAATAATGATAATTTTGCAAGGGGACAGCCCTCTTCAAGGTCTCGAAGCAACTCAATGATGACACAAGAAGATCACAGGCCTCGTTCCAGGGATGCTGACTACGGAAAGAGACGTCGCCTACCTTCAGAGTGAAAAGTACATTTAAACAAATTTCAGCAGCTAGCATCTCATACCTGGCATGCTCAGCCATGTTACTGCTGCTATTTGCCTCTGCACTTTTCAGTATCTGTTGTCTTGTTGAGGCTTCAGGAGGACAAGTAAGTTAATAGTAGTATACAAGGAAAGAATCTGCGAGTCTTGCACTTCTATCACATAAAAGCAAACCTTTCTGTTTGAATATTTGTGTGCTTGAAATTTCGAGTTATATTTGGGCATCTTGGCCTTCCAGAAACAGGCTATGAGTTGACCATATTTGTGGCTAAAGCCATCCTTTTATCTTGAATATTATAAAGACAAAATCTAAAGACATTTATGAACTCCTTAGTTAATTACTTTAGATGCTTTTAGTTTGTATGCCATTTGTTTAGTTTTCTCATTGTAGCTTGTTTGGCCAAATTTAGTGGTACTCAGATCCACTTTGTCTACATCTTGTGCCACTCAATTACAATGGATCAAGTTTTGGTTGGTAGGTTTATTGAAGCTCTCTCCGACGAGCTCCTGTATCTGACTTTTTATAATCTTAAACATCTAAACATTATATCCTTTCCACTGAAATTTCTGATTTTGCTCCTCCTTTCATTAGCAAAGTAAATTTTGATACCTCGTATTGCTATTCTAGATGCATATCAAAAAGTAAGTTGCTTGCGTAGTATTGTTGTGGGTTTTCTGTTGCTTCTTGAATTAACATTTATTTCATGATCTTCCTAACTTAAATGCCTTCAATAAGGATCTATCTCATTTGACTTTCTAATTGTATTTGTGTTAATCATCTTAGATCATGATTATTATTTTAGGGAACCTATGTCAATGATCCATTTGGTTTCTGTCAGTCTAGTCTCCAGGTTATTGATTTATATTCTAACTGTACTCGTTTGTAGTATTATACTTTCTCATTTTCTGGTATAGTGGATAGGTACAAATTTAAGAAGTCATGTGGATGCTTACACTGGACAAATCGATGAGATCCGTCTCTTAAAATTGATTTTATCTCGTTTGACATTCCTCTTGCCCATGCATTTGTAGATGTACAAAAGCTTGAGGACTGTTTTAAAGTACTTTGTGGTTTGCATTGAAGGTATTTATATAGCAAGTGACTTCATGTTTTACTCTATCCTTGGAAGACCTACTATTTGGCCCTCTGGACTGAGCATATTCTTATTGATTCTGTTATGCATTTTGATGCGTCAAGTTACTTATAATGAAACACTTGACAACCTTCTGACGTGTGTTTTTTCCTAGCTCTTTTTTTTTTCCTTCATTAGTTCTCCTTACAAATTCCTCCACCCATGCTCATTTATCATTCTCCTATACTACTCTTCATGAAGCATGAAAAAGTTTCATTCTTTTATCTTTCTTAACAACATTAGACTACTGGAGAGACCTGGTACTGAATGATCTATGATCTAATATTATGGAATGAAGTTAGTTTCTATGTGCTAACAATTGATATTAGTTCTTGCACTATTATTGAAACATCCATGACGAGCCATTAAGTGTAGAAATATATTCTCACAAATTTATCTGAAATTGGATTCAGAGTTAGTAGGATATTTATGAGATGAAGGATGATCAAAAGATCGACCATTTAATAGTAGCTACTAGTAAGCAGTAAGACTCAAACTATGGTGATCTCCCAATCGACACCCATAGCATATAATTGGCTGCTGTATGATCACTATGTAGCTCTTTGAGAATATCAGCATAACTCCTTATAGGTTTTTAGGCTACACAATCTCAGCCAACTTTATAGTTGAAATCAATCTTGTCATCAAGGATGTAATCCTAGATATATTTTTGAAGCCTGTGTTTATGGTTAGGCTTGTTATGACTGGAAGAAACAATCACCTAACCTAAACTGATAAAATCCTTTTCCTCAATCAATAGTTTTACAGTGCATTTCACGCATCTCCACCAATTGGCTCATAGCTTCTTTTTGTACTTTCACGATGATCAAGGTTGTCAAACCACCTAGGCATTAGGTTTTGATTCTTACCCTTGATTTTTCATTAAAAAATTAGTAAGTAGTAAGTTGAACATGGGACCTATTGACAACTTTTAATATTAATTCCATATCCTTTTTCTTGCTTTTGAGAGTCTCACTTATCCAGACTCTGGTAGGAGCTATATTGAATTAGTCTTGGTGAAGGATTACCTAATTGAAGCTTTCTACTTTCTAGACACCCAAATTTCTGACTATTGACATTTCCTTGATATCTGTAATTTTAGTTCTGGTCAAATTTTTTGCATTCGCCAACTTAATCTTCCAGTCTGATGAATTATTCATGAATGGAATCAGTAGTCTAAGAAAATTGTTCTGTGATGTGCTTCTAGATCTTGATGACTTCTTTATCTAGTCTTTATTATATATTATAGCTATATGTAGTTGCAAAAACTCAAATGAGATCATGTCTTCTCCGTTCTTTTTTATTTTTCAATCATACTTTTCTCTTTCAAGAAAATTAATATAGCTTTTCCTTTTATCATCAGTTCAAGGAAGACACTGTTATTCGAAATATTTACATGTAACTTCTCATGGCACTTATCAAACAGACCAAGATGAGGGTTCATATCGTGTTGCTGACTTCATTCTTTATATGAGAGGAGGATATTTTATTTTGCTGTTGCCTTTTGGAGCACGATGTTAGTAGATAGCAATTCACTGTTGTAGAAATATCTTGTTACCTAAAGCCATTTGAATCAGGTAACATAGTTGTATGTATATCATCGAGTATTTGTGAGTCAGAATGATGTATGAAGAAATGCTTGGATTCGAGTTGCTCCATACCGGGGCTTCTGTAATCTGTTGCATATACGAAAGTTCCCTTGTATTGTTACGTGCTCCATTCACCTTTGTCAGTTCTACAAAGTGGGTACAGGTGACATTAGATTGTCAAAGCCCTTTGGCTTCATCTGGAACTGGTCTTTTACGTCTTTGTTGACTTCATTTCATTTTGTAAATAGTTTGGTATGACTTGACCCTCAATATTGTAGCACTCAGTCAGCCACAATGTTTGAATTGTAATTGCATGAGTAATAAGAGGTCTGTAATGGAAGATGGGTAGTAAAATTCTATTCTTTTTTTGGGGTTCAATTTGATAATGTATTGTCATTCTTTGTACATATGTTTGCATGATAATTAAATGATTTTGTTTGAGGACCTCAGTTTGGACACATCTTGTGATATGGTTATTGAGTTTGATTGCTAAAAGATGTTGATTGGAAGACACTGGAGATCCAATTAAATATGTGGGCCAGCTTTTCTTTTTGCTATCCAGAGTTATTGTGTATTGTTTTTCTTACTAAAGTTTGCCCAAAGATGACAGAAGATAGGTTTTTCGCTGCTTCGGATGTTGCATCATAAATTTATGTACTTGGGTAGATCATAAGTAGGAGCTTGTGTTTCTACTGAGTTGGCTTTCTTGTACTTACTGTAATGTTAGGGCAAATATTTGTTCTCAGCCTTTCCTGTTGTGAAACAACTATCAAAGTTCTATGTATTAATGAATTGGTGGATAATAACCAGTTTCAAGGAGCTTCCTCAATTGCAGCAGTTTCTCCATTGCATGTCTAATTTGGATGCTGGAAAAGATGATTGCTGCCACTGTATTTAAGCAACTTACTGAAGCTGCATGTAGAACTCCTCCATTGTATTCTTGTATACTGTTGCTTAGATATG
The DNA here is from genome assembly GCF_019914945.1 of Typha latifolia. Lineage (NCBI taxonomy): Eukaryota > Viridiplantae > Streptophyta > Magnoliopsida > Poales > Typhaceae > Typha > Typha latifolia. Next base: position 5,915,019 of record NC_133100.1, read on the forward strand.
CTTAGTCTATAGGTTTTGTGGCGTAATGTTGGATTTCATGGACATTGTCATTCCATGATGTGATTGGTTTGTTGTTGTTGGATGTTCTGTATCGTTCGTAATTAATTGTTTGCCTTGAGATCAATATCTTTGTGATTAATATTCTTTTTGTGAAATTTATAGTGATTTTTTTTTTTTTTTTGGTTTATACCTGTGAGTTTGGTTGAATCGGTGTTGAGGAGTCTTGCTTTGAACTTAAGCAATTGACACGTATATAGTTGAGTTTATTTTGGGAGTTTTTGACCAAAATACTGCTACAGTTTAATTTTATTTTTCAAACGAGATTACTATTCAAACTATTTTCTAAACTAGTATTACAGGAAAATTACTTTTTCGGGCAGCGACTATTATCTGTGTAATCAATCGCTCTATGGGAAAATGATTCATGAGTCACATAGCCTTATATTTTGGAAAATTGATTATTAAGTCGTTTCCTTAAAAGTGATTTATGGCTGTGTGGCTGGATAATAAGATGATGGATCGTTTAAGTTTTCTTCGAAGCTATTTGTGAATTGCTTTCCTATAGATTAATTTATGAATTGCTTTCTGATAGAACGATTCATTAATTGCTTTTGCTAATTATTTAGAAATGGGACTTAGATGATTAAAGAAATAATAAGTCGTCCGAGAAAGCGATTTCCTTATATTAATAGTTTGAAAAATAGTTTGAACAGGGCACTAGTTTGGTAAATATTTTATAGTTTAGTAATATTTTGGTAAAAGAAACTCTTTATTTTGGTCTAATTATATTTATGCTCTTGCCCTATGGCCTAATATTGAAATGATCCTTTGAAAAAAAAAATGCAATAACTAAACTACTAGACTAACAGGGTGAGACAGAGCAGATAATGTTAATAAAAATATGCAATTATTTTTTTTTATCTTATAGTTGTGATATAATACTAGATTTTTATTCATTGATATTACTATAATTTGAAATACTTGTTTTAAAGCCCAATGGATAGGTAGCTTTTCATCAACCTAACTCCATTTCCTTTGCCATAATCTCATCTCTCATTACTCCCCCATGTTTAAAATCAACTTGAAGTTGGGCCACTTCTTCATCAATAACTTCAACTAATAGTGTGAATTTCTTGGAGGTCATCACTTAATATAACTAAAAGGCAATTAATAGTACAAAAGCCGATAGAATCCTCGAATAGAAAACTCACCACTCATTGGTAAAAGAGGAGAGAGAAAGGAGCCATTTAAGCTCTCGGGGCTTTAAAGTGTACATGTTGAAAATAAGCTATAAAGGGGGGAACATGCTCCTTTACAACGCTACTATATATTAAGTAATAAAAGAAGCATAATGCCTCACTAAGTACATTGCTATAAAATTTATAAAATCTCTCATCATGATTGTACTTAATCTACATTACGTGTCAAAAATGGATAAGCCTAATGCTCAACAAATGATACTGTCTCTAGCATGATAATATATAAAAATTATATAGCACGAAAAAGTTAATGTATTTACACCTAGCATGATAAATATATGAATAGCTAAAGAAAAATATAATGTCAACCAGTTTCAACTCATCTCTATGTTATATGCAACTCATGTTAAAGATTAACACGACAAATAATATATGAATAATGCACTTATTTTCAATCATCTCTATGTACGACATATAATATGCATCAAGTTATATTACATAGCATAGCTTAACTCATACTTATGCTAATTTTCACTATATTCATAGGTCTACTTAACTCACACTTTACTAGGCTCATTACTAACACCCGTACTACACTCGATACTAGGTCTTTCAGCCGACACACGTACTCGTCCCAAATAAATGACACCAAGAGGGGGAGTAGACCTTATCGGCAGAACTGTATGCCCATCATCAACCAATCATCCACTATTGCAAACTAAAAACCTGAGCTCATATCCTTATCTTTGTCATTACCACCACCATGTAGGATCATCATATGCAATGAAAATCATGAGCCATTATTTAAAAATATCTTCATCATGTGTCGTCGGGTACCGCTATATATACCACATCATACACTCAAATCTCTAATTTAAATATCCTAAAGATTTTGACTCTCGTCAATCGGTAACATAGTCATTTATCTAAGTCCAACAAATAATATACCTGATTGTTTGAGATCCATGGAAGGACCACCAAGTGTAGAATTGCATAGAAAGGAAAAAATTATGAACTCTACTAAAACTGAGTGATCTATTTTACCAAACAATAAAAATAAGACTTACTAACAATCCCTCTAAACACTCTAATATCATAGTGTTTAAATAATATCTTGAACATAATTAACTATCATTATGAATTAAAAAGTCTCTTTTTGGTAAGCACTCAAGATACTAACTAAAATTTTAATTATTTTATCGTTGTGGTTGTGGATGCCGATTTAAATGACATATGTTTAGAAAATTCTCTGATACTCTTATATCATCCTCTATTGCTGCACAAACACTTAAATACATGTAGATAACTCTCCTTATGGTTGATAGGAAATATATTTTGAGAGAGATTCTAAAACTCGTAAATAATTTTACTTGAAGATTTTTTAAATTGGATGACTCTCCTTTCTCTAAGTCTATCACTTATTTAGATGTGAGAAATATCTTTCCTTCGAACTAGGAGAATACATTAAAGGAAATTCTAAGTTTTCTTAGGTTTTAGAATTTCTATTTTCCAATTATTGTTTAGTACCATTTAGATGACATTACTTTGTTCAAACAGAGGTACTATACAAGTGTACAGTAGTAAATCATTACAACAAACATATTCACTTGACACACTAACAAATGCTGAATTTTAGATGCTTGCATTTTTTTACTTGAATTTTTGTTCACACATTAAACTTTTGCAAAAGTAATATGTCTTGATCATGCATAATCCTTAGATTGCACATCATAATACTTGGTGTTTTGTGTCCATAAATTTTTTGTTACGTAATCACTAGATTGTACTAACACTTTTCTCTTTTTTGCCTTTTCTATTGTGGCTACGCCATAGTTGGGAATGAGACGCTCTTCCACTAATTCTTCACTCTCCATAAGAAGGATGACATGGGTAAACCTATACCTCTTATAGAGAAGAATCTCATCCCTAATAAAGATCTCAATTTGTATTTTGTGAAAAAACTCGTCACTGACAAGCTATTTTATTCAAAGCGTGGCATCTAGATGACAACCTGAAATATATTGAGGTTGACAGCAAACTTTCTCTATGGCTTTCAAAAAGGAGAGTGATAGATGGCTAGTGTGGGAAGGGTGTTGTGGTTGTTCAACTAGAATATTTTTGCTTCAATTCTTCTAGCCAAGCAATCTAGTAAACAACTTGTTTTTTAGCTTCTACAGGCTCTAGGTTTAAGTTTATGGCCTCCATTGGAGTATCTCGCTCCCCTTTATTGATTAGAAGTTTACTGTGCGGGTTAGCGAATTGTTGGCTAAGGATTTCTTGGATGCGGCCAAATGGGCTTATTTTAGTCGATCGGGGGTGTTGTGCCTATATCTCAAGGCTCTGTACTAGTTTTTTTAATCTATTAATCCCATTAATGAGTACAATACTGAGATGCAAGTTTAATATGAGTGTCTTCCCAGGTTATTGTTCTACTATCACATGTGGCATATATATACTGATTACTTGCACGAAGTCTCCATTGAACCACCCAAGAATATCTTTCCCACCTATACTCGAACCTCTTGGATCTTTAAGCCTTGTTTCCTTAATATTAGTGGAGCATTGCCATCATTGGAGCTCTCCTCTAGAAGTGACGATGATGGTCGCCCCGGGCACAAGGTCGCTGTGGTAGAACTCCCCACCTCTCCAAGCTCCCTTCTTTAGTAGTTATCTAGTCCAAAATTCTTCTAATTGGGCTGGCCTTCATCGATGTGTAAAGAAATTAATTACCCTTTCTGACAACTACTTCCTTGTTGTCAGCCCTCAACTCACCTCCTTATCTACTATGTTTGCCCCATAAATACTCCTACAGCCCACATCTCTCCTATCTCCTCCAAAGCCTCTCTATCTGATATACTTTGCTGGAGTCTTTTCTTATTGTATTAGCTGTTTATTTTTTTAAAAAATAAAGTTTCTATAGGATGCGTTCAAACACGAGAGAGGGCACATTTAAATGCCCTTGTAAATACCTGCATTAGTTTGCATCGATAGAGAAAGCCAAATATGTGTTCGAATGCATTCAGCCACGTTCAAACGCTCGCATGTGAACTCTTGCATCAATTCACATTGACAGATAACGCATTTAGTGCGTTCGAACGCGATCGACCCTATTCGAACACGATCGGCGAGAGTCCACTATTATTAGGGTTAATAATTATTATTTTGGCTTGTTGATTAGCCTCTTAAAATGTGTGAATAGCAACCAAAATCAGTATGATGAATGAATTTTGATTTCTATCTTTCTCTATCTTCTCTCTAGTCTCTCTACCATAATCTCTCTCCTCTCTCTTCACCAACCAGCCACCTCTACCAATGGCAAGGTCTCATCTATCCTCTAATCTCTCTCGTCTATCCTCCCTCCTCCTTGGGATCACGGCCACTTCTCCTCCTTCATCCTTATCCCTTAAACTATATCAACCATCCACCCTTATCTCCATTATTATCCATAACCTTATCATCACCTCCATCTGTTATCACCACCATCACCCCCACTCTTGCGTATTTTTATCCCAGTTGCAGTCTGAATCTGCGAAGGGCATAAATACTAAAAATGTAGATCAAGAAGTTATGGATCGATCACTCTTAGTTTCGTAATTTTCTAACCACGGGAGAATATCTAGTGAATATTCTCTTAGTTGCACTTACTGCTTTTTTGCAACTGATCCACATATCAAAGAGGACACTTCGTGCATATCACCATCTCGACAGCAAAAAGGGATTTTACTGGCTTATTATTCCTATCCCAATTAATGTAACTGTTGAAAGTTGAGAGTACTTCTCTCACCTCCTACGTCAACTTCTCTATGACTTTTGAAATCGACTCTATCACCCCCACATATCACTCCCAAATCTAATCAAAATATCACTCTCTCAATTTTGCACCCCCTATCCTTCCTCGCCACGTCCAATCCAGCCGATTATGCCTATGTAACTCTCATGTCCCTTCATTGTTTGCTCATATCCTAAAGAAACCTTAAACTTCTCCCCTATTAAGCTTCTTCTATTCTATTAGAGTTTGTTCACTAGGTAAGCATAGACTACTACCCACTAATCATTGCCATAGATAAAAAATCATTTTATAAATGTGCCCTCACTAAGACCCCATATTTTGTCTAGATTGCCTAGCACATCATGACTAAAAATATCGTAAGGCTATAGAAGAATATTCTAGCTTGGAACAACTAAGACTGTGGAGGAGCCTCGACACTCCGTAACTTTTAAAAAATTTCTCTAGAACCTATGTCAGTCTCACCTTTTTATTACACATCATGTTTGACAAGTGAAGGCAACTTATATCATCTACTACTTTCCCATTTATTATAGTTTTGTTATCCATTCCAAAGATTTGTTAAGGAAATTTGGCTCCTCTATAACTTTTTTATTCATATCAATGTTCTAAAATCTCAAAATAGTCTTATTTTTTGTTGCATTTGTAATCCTTCAACTCTTGATTAGATTTTTACAAGGGTTTATGAAGATCTCTATTGTTCAAATAATCGTCTCCTTTGGTCTAAAATTTGCTATTATGCCAAAAGCAACTAGCTCCTCCTTTAATGTATGAGAGATTTCAATGCCATCTCCTCACGATGGAGAAAACATATGTTTTCTCCCTAATAAGAATTGGATCAAAGACTTCCTGCTTGGATCAGCAACTCTAGTCTACTAGATTTAGGTTTCTCTATGCTTGCATACACTTGGTCCAACCAGCGTGCTGCTTCTAGTGTCATTAGAGAATGCTTGGATCATGCTTTTGCTTTCATTTCCTAATGCATGCATCACCTCCATACTCTCCATACTTAGTAATAATCTTTGGCGATCACAACTCTATTATTTGGAACCCCTTCCTCAAGCTAAATGAGGCTTTTAGTGCTTTAAGGCAGATAATTACTAAACAACATATGACTCCTACAAACCCTTCTATAAAGAGACATGAAACTCTTCCAATATCCCCTAGCATTCCTCTCCACTAAAATACACGATCTCACTAAATGCATCAAGAGTTTGGCCAAATATAATGTGAGAAGTCTTAATACTAACATTAGCCAGCACAAGAGACATCATCTTCTTCATATAGATCGGCATTTAAAGTGAGACTATTTTATTTAGGGAGCATACTCTTAGAAGAATGCACAATAACTTGCTCATATGAGCAGAACTCTATTGGTACCAAAAGTTATGTGTTTATTGGCTTCACTATGGTGATAAAAATAACAAGTTCTTCTACTCAGTGACCACTTCTCAGTATGGATGTAACAAAATCATCTACCAAAAAAATTGTAATGTTGAATGGACTCATGGCCAAGTGAAAGATCAGGAAAGTCTTTATTTTCTTCTTTAAAGTCATTTTTATCTACTCTAGCCCCTCTTCCTTCTTCAAGTATAATCTCAACATGTGGTCTTCCATCCCTGGTCTCCTTTGAAATGAAGTGGAGGTCATTGTTTCTTCCACTGATGAGGAGGTCAAAGTTGTGGTAATGGGCCTCAGCCATAATCAAGCTTAGGGTCTTCACAGTTTGAACATGTGCTCCTTATAATCTCTTAGTCGCTCATGAAGACTATTATTTACAGTGAGGTTATATTTTTATTAGCTCTAGCGTGATAGATTATATTTTCAATAAGACTATCATCATACTCATCCCCAACAATGAGATGCCAACTGTGGTAGAAGTCTATCATTCGATAAGCCTCTCTTCCTCTATAAAGCTTATCTTCATATAGCAAAATACATTTTTCTCCGCCCACCGAAGGAAAGGGTGATGAGTTTATACTTAGCATCGATTTTTGTAAGACATTTGACGGGATGAAATGAGACTTTATAGGCGACTACTTATTGATCTATGATTTTTTCCTCTTTTTACAACCTAGTTATGGCATGCATCAACACCTCTACCCTCTGGATAGAAGTCAAAGGTATCTTAGGTGGGTTCTTCTCGCCATAAAGGGGTCTAAGGCAAGATTGCCCTATGTTCCCTATCTCTTCGTTTTGCGTCCAACTTTCTCTCATTTCTTTTGGCATGGAGCTCTATCTCAACTATGTCAGTAATATTAACATCAGTCATAGTGCTTCTAAGCTCACTTATTTACTATTTATAGATGGCCTACTAATATTTGATATAGCCTCCCCAAAAAGTCACCAATCTTAAGAGAATCATTAATGAATATTGTTTGTGGTCAAGGCAAGCTATAAATTATGAAAATTTTATTATTCTATTCAGTAATTTGATTGAGCATGCCCAACGAGACATTTTAGTATCAACTTTCATAATAAAGATCATTGATAAGGAGGATAAGTATCTTTACAACTATTTCCTTTTTCCTAGATCCTAAAATTTGGCCTTTAAATTTGCATAGATAAATTTCATCAAAAACTAATAGGTTAGAAGGCGCTCGACCTCTCCCGCTCATCAAAGTAGTTATTAGTGCAATCCCTATTTCCTTCATATCAACTATCATCTTCCCAGAATACCCTTTCAAAGCGTAATAGGTTGATATAGAACTTATGGTGTAGCTTTCCTAATGAGATGTGTTATCTGGTATTGCATGGTTGGAAGAATATTTGGATATCCCTTCATTGCGGTGGCCTTAGCATTAGGAGCATTGCTTTAGTCAAACAAGACTCTCATCCTTAAGTTGATTTGCCATCTTCTTAAGCTTCACAATAATAGCTAAGTTAAAACTATCAAACTGAGATACTTTCCCTTATGCTTTTTTTTTGTAGGCCAAGCTCTATTTAGATCCTCATAGGTGTGGAGGTCTATTCTGTTGCTCACACCTTGATTATGTTCCACCTTCTTTATCTCTAATGATCCATGGCTTTCTATATTCTCTCTCTCTGACTTTAAACAATTTATTAGAGTGTGCTTGATTAGCTACCTCATGCATGAAGGTAGGCTAAGTTGAAATTCTTATCTGATTCACTCCATCTTCCATTATGAGATAGCGACAATGATCAGTAACATCTTCTCAATCCGGTATAATACGTTAAGTTTGATCACCTAATTTGGTCAACAATGACTTCTAATGAATTCTCCTCTATGTTTGCCTTCTCCTCCCTCTTGAGTGAAAAAATAAGTAGTTCCTCCTCTAGCTAGCCTTTGAAGAAGATTTAAAGGATACTATAAAACTACCCTAGTGTATGTTAACACATTTATTTGATGCAACATTGTCGGTGCTATCTGGTTCATGCTATTCTAAACCACTTTTTGATACTAAGCCTGATACCAAGCATATTCTCTCTCGTGCAATTGGTAGTTCTCTCTCTAAAGATCACTTTTGCTATTCCCTTACTCTTATGTAGTATATTTTGAAAGAAGAATGATAAAGTATTTTTAAATAAAGACTCTTTTTCTAGTTCAACATCTCATATGCTAAGTGTATGCTTATCAATATTGCAATTCATGACGTGCACCACCCCTTTCTAGGGCTAAGCTTTGCTAGTGCACTTGAACAAGTAGTTTATCTATATTAACGATGTTTTCTATTAGGTATATGCCTCCTTGCTCGAGGCTACACTAAGACATTGATATTTTTATATGTGATCATAACTTCAATACTCAGTGCACTCCACCACCTTGGATTACTTTGCAAGTATTGTAGAATGAGAAACTACAACTCTATTACATGGTCTTAAAATGCTTAATGGGTTAGGTCTTTGATAGAGTTGTTAGATCTTGAGTGATTATCTAGATAAGATTAAACTATCAATAACCCTGCCATCTATCGCTATTGGAAGACCTACCCAATTATCTTTGAATGCATTATGTGGATTGCTTTGTTGGACAACATCAAGTATTCTTCATGAGCAAGGTGAACAATTCCCTAGCTCATGATCCAATCAATTGTGTCTCTTAAAAACTTACTTAAATAATTTGATCCATCTTCAGATTAGTTTGTAATCATGTTTCTTCAATGAATTTTCTATCTATGAAATTATATATCTTGTGAAATTATATAACTTGGAGAGGATCGACCAAATAGAAGAAACCGCTTGAGCTATTATTATGCAAATTAAGATAAACTCGAAGGCAATAAAATGCAAACAAAGTTATAAAAAATCTTGAGCCATACTAACTAGTTTGTAATTTATACAACTTAAGAACATCCTTCAAGGATTATTCTATATAAATAAAGTTCTTAAATTAGCTTTGATTTCATAATGATATCTAACATTTAGCATAAGATGGTTATGGTAGCTATTGATGCTACTATTACTAGAAGCTATTCTATATGTAGGAGGAAGCTGCAAGCAGGAAGAAAGTTTCTAGTTTGCTGCGAGGAAAAAAAAAAGGATTTGAGTTTGGATTTTGGTTGGCTGCGAGAAGGAAGAAGAATTTAGATGTTTGAATTTAGTTTAGGACTATTGATCAAGAACGTAAGTATTTTTTTCTATTCTAAAGGGATTGTTGTTCTAAAATTAACTCGTGATCGATTTAGGTCTAAACATAGATGGTGGTATATCAAAAAGATAAAATATTATGTTTGATAGTTTAGGGGGTTAATTGTCAACTTTTTTTTTCTTTGGGGGACCATTTCAATATTAAAACCTTTTTATGGAGTGTAAACATAATTAAACATTTTTTAATATTATTACTACCAAACTAGGCCTTTTGACCTGATAATTCATGTGTTTTTATTTTTGAGAATGAAAAACTAATTCTAAGTCAAATATATGGGAGCAAAATGTAATTAAATTTTAAAATTATTATAAATTCTCCACGCACATATTGTTAACTTTGTTTATGTGCACTTACTGTGATATCTTTAAGCAGTTAATTTCTCACCCACAAAGAAAAAAGAGTTGTATTAGGTTGACTACAGGTACAAATTTTTGTCAAAAAATTATGAAAATAGATCTTGAAAAAAAAACCAAAGTCAATGATAGCAATTTATTTGACATAAATTAATACATTAACTAACTACAGGTGAACAAAGAAAAATCCATTAGTTTCTTTTTTGATAAAAATGAAAACTATTAATAGTACCCTAGTTTGAATGAAATGATTTGAGGGTGGCAACTCCCTGATTAGCCTTCCGAGGGTTAATCTGGGTACACTGTTGGGTAAATGGCAAAGCATTAATTTTACATATTGGACTGCTATGATTGTGCTCGATTAAATTCTATAATCCCTCTATATTTTTTGAATGACCAAAGCAGTTAGATGTCTATAGTTAGTACGTTGACATGTATTCAATAGTGCACTTATGTCAACGCGCATAGAACGGTTTGCACCGAAACCGCCTCAAGTCTGTGCTCTTGAGTTGTTGGCTTATGGAGGACTGAGATTGAATTTTGATAGGAATTAATATTTCTAAATCTGATATAACGAAGGTTAAAATGGAGAAAAGGGAATACCAAAACTAAATTCTACTCCCAAAAATCCAAACAACAAACAAGAATACATGGATTTGAATTCAAATAAACTTCATCTAGAATTAGCTCCAAAGATGGTAGCAGGATGTTTGCCCTAATGAACAAGACCTTCTAACCCACATGATTCAAACTTCTCAACATCGGACGGCTAAAAATTCACTTGCTTACTCGAATCAACAAGACCGCAACGTAATAAAACCCTTCCTCAAAAGAACCAAACCCTCGTCTTCCGCTTTCCTCTCTACATCCTTGCTCTTCGAGGAAGGAGAAAGAAGAGTAGAAGCTCAACAATGGCGTTGGCCTTCGATGAGTTCGGAAGGCCGTTCATCATCCTAAGAGAGCAGGAGCAGAAGACGCGGCTTCGTGGTTTGGATGCACAGAAGGCCAACATCTCGGCGGGGAGGGCAGTGGCCCGCATTCTTCGCACCTCGCTGGGACCCAAGGGCATGGATAAGATGCTCCAGAGCCCCGATGGGGATGTCGTAATCAGTTTGTGCTTCGATTTCCTTCCGCTTACCGTCTTTTCTTGTTCTGTTTGGTTGATTCTGAGTTGGATTGTGTGAGGGTATGATCTTGGTGAAGGGAATGTTGGATTTTGAGTGGCGATCGGTGATCTGTGATATAAGTTGTGAGAATGGGTCTCAGGTTTTTCTGGAAATCACTGATAGAATTATGGAATCTGTTGCAGTGCATGATTTGTACTCAAAGTTAGTACCTTTCTTCCTATCTTAGCCTTTTTGGATGAGATCTATGGAATTTCTTAAGGAGAATGGATATTGGAAAAGGGTTTTGGGAAAGTGAAATATCAAATGTAGCGGGGGTGTGAGAGTTGTTTCTAGTGAGGAAGATAGTTTTGGAGCTTTTTGTTTTGAGGGTCAATTCGAAAAATATGGGTCTTAGCTAATGTCTTGTGAGAAATGGATAGTAATGTTTGTTATCTGTTTAAAAGACGTATAGATTTATTGCACAAAAGTCTTCTTATTTATAAAGTGCTATTGAGTATAAGTTTCTTGTTTGGAAGAAGTGTAGAGTTATTGCAGATACGTCTTCTTATTCTAAGTACTTTGAGGGAAGTCTTGCTGTTTTCTCTTCCTGGAACTTTGGGAGCTTGTCAAAGTTAATATCTTCTGTTTAGGAAGGAAAATGTTATTGGTGTAGGTGAAATTTTTCTCTGTTGAAGTAAATCGTTCTGGGGGTTGTTTTATTTTGAGGATGAATACAAACATTAGATTGATTTTTATGTAATTTCTTATAAGAAAATGATAGTGATGTAGTTTATAGTTAGACTTAGAAGCAGTGTGTAGTCCGTGGCATATAAGTCCTTGTTTCCTTCTGTAATTTTTGTTTTCTTGTTTCATACTTAGTTTTTATAAGGTTTTATGAAGAAAAATATAGCAATTTGCTGCTAAATGCAGAGTAGTTTGGGGATAGACATATTGTTTCCTTGCTTTCTTTTTTAGAAATTTTGAGTATTCTAGAAAACATACTTGTTTCAATCAATGAAAATTTCTAAATAAAGTTTGATCTAGTTTTGTTTCTGTCAGTGATAGTGAAGGATTCTCTAGTCTATTGCAGAGGTGTTAAGTTGGTTTTCCTCTCTCTCTCTCTCTCTCTCTCAAAAGCCTCCCTCTCATTGACATTGTAATTTTCTGATTGAACTGTCCTTACAGTTCTTAAAAGGTTGATATTTTTATGTGCTGGTCAGGTGGTGGAACAAGTAAACAACCATATTACAAGCAGGTCTATAGTTTGACAATTGTTGAATATAATTCTATTAAAAATCGAAACCCAGTAGAGTTCCATCAAAAGTTCAAATGGCTTGTATGAATACTTTCTCTCCTTCCAAAAAGTTACTAATTTTCTGGAATTAATATTTACTTTACATCAATCATCACTCATTTCTGGTCAGATATGTTAACTCTTTATTGATTGCATGACTCACTTATTGGAAAATAAATTGGATTTTTCTCTATGCAATAGCGAATGATGGAGCGACAATCTTGGAGCAGATGGACGTAGACAATCAGATTGCCAAGCTGATGGTGGAATTATCTCGAAGTCAAGACTATGAAATTGGTGATGGTACCACTGGAGTTGTTGTTATGGCTGGTGCACTTTTAGAGCAGGCCGAAAAGCTACTGGAGCGCGGTATTCATCCTATAAGAATTGCTGAAGGTTATGAGATGGCGTCTAGAGTAGCTGTGGAGCATCTCCAGCACATTTCTCAGAAGTTTGAATTCACTGCAACTAATATCGAGTCCTTGGTGCAGACTTGCATGACAACTTTGTCGTCGAAGATGTAAGTTGTGTTTATCATTTTTGGTCCTTAGAATGAAATTATATGTTTCCCTGATACAATGTTCTCTGGTTGTTCACTATTCTCAAAAAAAAAAAAAGATTCTCTGGTGGATTCTTTGCTGGTCTTGTCAAGATCTTTTCTTACTCAGAGATCACATACAATTCCACATTCTAGAAAATCACCCATCTTACCCACACTTTAGAAATGACTTTTGCCCTTATATATCTAATTCACCCTTAACATCTATCATGACAAATCATTGGAGAAAGTTCCTTTTTTCCCCTTGTATCTATTATTGGAAGAGCCAGTCACATTTGTTAAATGCAAGACTGATGTATCATTTCCCTGATACAATGTTCTCTGGTTGATTCACTATTCTAAAAGAAAAAAAAGTTCTCTGGTTGATTCTTTTCTTGTCTTGTCAAGATCTTCTCTTACTCAGAGGTCACATATAATTCCACATTCTAGAATGTCACCCATCTTACCCACATCGTAGAACTGATTTTTGCCCTTATATCTAATTCACCCTTAACTTCTATCATGAGAAGTCATTGGAGAAAGTTCCTTTTTTCCCCTTGTATCTATTATAAGAAGAACTAGACACATTTGTTATATGCGGAACTACAAGACTGATGTATCTAGTTGCTGTTACTATGCAATCATCTTGGAAATGTAGTGAATTACAATTATGCAAATAAGGGCATAGGATGCAGTTAAATGGGTAAAAGCATAAATCTGTTTGTAGTTGAACTTTGTATAAATGTATACTTACATGGACAAAATATATGCTTATTGTCAATTTGAGACTTAAAATACCCATGTATACAGTTATTTTGATCTACTATTGTTCTTTTTTGAGTAGTTCTTTTGATCTTGAGTTCCTAGTTGTGTTTCTTTCTCACATAACTGTAGAAAAAAATTGGCCATTATTTACAAAGTTATGATATATGGGGCGCATTTTGGTGTCAAGAAGGCTATTCTCAGGTAACTCTTTGAATAATGGAAGATCCTTCCTAGTTTTGGTCTTTTGGGCCAGAATTACCCCTTCCATTAGTTGACTTATACTTACAAAATCTCTTTCAAAGGCAGAAGATATGTCTTTTCCATACCAAAACCTGATAGAATAGATCTGGAGTTCTGGACAAATTTTTCATTGTTAGAATACAGGTGAGATCAGTTTCAGTTTCCAGATTTGTCTAATGTAGCAGCTAATTTATGCATGCTATTGTTTATGAACGATCCTTAATATCAATTAATTGATATAAGGTATGAGTCATATTGTAGGCAATCTGTCAGGCAGATTTTTTTTCTTGGAAGCACTTTTATATGTAAAATTTGGGCATAGGCAGTTGCTTTGTAGGAATATCATGTTCTTACATTTCTTTGTTCATTTGTTGCCTCTAAGAGGGCTTCGTCTCAATGTAATTTGAACTGCAATTTAATTAAATCTGGTGTTCTGCTAAACTATCATCTGTTTGTCTGATTGACATTCACCATTGTCATTCCACAGCGTCAATCGTTGTAAACGTATGTTAGCTGAGATTGCTGTTAAGGCAGTTCTAGCAGTTGCAGATTTAGAGAGAAAAGATGTAAATTTGGATTTAATTAAAGTGGAAGGGAAGGTTGGAGGAAAGCTAGAAGACACTGAGCTTATTTATGGAATCCTTGTTGACAAGGATATGAGCCATCCACAGATGCCAAAGAGAATCGAAGATGCAAAAATTGCTATCCTAACATGCCCCTTTGAGCCACCAAAGCCGAAGACAAAGCATAAGGTTGACATTGACACTGTGGAGAAGTTTCAGAATTTGCGCCAGCAAGAGCAGAAGTACTTTGATGACATGGTTCAGAAATGCAAGGTAAAGAAACATGCACAGGATACACAATTTTTTTCTGATATATGAAGAAAACTAATTGTGATGATGGACTTGATCTTCCAAAATTTTCAATGTTGTGAAATGAATTATTTTTCCAATTTTACTTGCTAGCCATCTGGTGGACTCATCTTGGCTACTCCTTAAACTTTCAAAGCTGTGAAATGAAGGCTTTCTCAAATTTTGTGTACTAGCCATCTGTAGTTTAAGCAGTTACTGAATCACTTGAGCTGATCTTGCCACTAAGTCTTTTCTTGTTTTTATTTAGTGGCATGTCTTTACCTGGAATATTCAGTTTCCGAAACTTAAATATTGAATATTATGTTATTCAAATATCTGTCAATCGGAAAAGTGACTTGTTATATTATAGCTTATTTCAAACAAAAAAATAATTATAGTTTATTCTGTGAACAAATCCTTGTAGGATGTTGGCGCAACACTAGTTATTTGTCAATGGGGTTTCGATGATGAAGCAAATCATCTATTGATGCATAGGAATCTGCCAGCTGTTAGATGGGTTGGTGGCGTTGAATTAGAGCTGATTGCAATAGCTACAGGTGTGCAAATAATTCTATCTTTAATTGGTAATGCAAGGACAATTAAATAATTAGCTCTACCTACAGGTGGAAGAATAGTACCCAGATTCCAAGAGTTGTCAGCAGAAAAGTTGGGGAAGGTATGCCTTTTCTTTTGCACCTTATTAACTTGGTAATTGACATATCAAGTTAATCTGCTTGAAATTTTCACATAGTTTCATTTTTGCGTCGTCTTTTTCTTCTTAGACAATAGATACTTAGGCAATCAAAGTTTGTATATAATTATGTGAGTGACGAGCTATTACTTGATGGGATGAGGAAGTGCCCCAGTAGAACTCTAGATATTATGCTGTGGCCAAGACACAATATAATGAAATTATGCTCACTTGTTATATCATTAATACATAATTAATCCTAATTACATATTGTTATTGAGTTTGATTATGAGCTCAAAACTTTTTAAGACCTATTTAATTTCTCTTCAGTTATCTGTTTTGATGCTATATTGAAGAGCCAAACATTTTGTTATCTATAATATGTCCATATGCAGTGAATAGAGGTCGCATGTGAGGGGGCTTGTGAAGGAATATGATATAAATTGTTGGTCCATTAAGCTTAAGTTTTTCAATTGCTGGATCTCCCTCCATCCACTACTTATATTGCAACATAATAGGGTAAACTTACCTTCCGAATTCTCCAAGCTTTTGGCACATAATCACCAGAAAAGAGATTGTGCACAAGGATTAACTTGACCTATGGAGTTAATAAGGATTTTGGAAATGTAGTCCTTTGTCAGTTAAAAGTCGAGACTTGTTTTTGCTTATCCTATTCTGTCCTAAATGAAATTAGGGAAGAAACCTCAGTCTAGAGATCCTATAGAAGATACATAGTTGCAGCCCTACAAGTCCAGACTAATATCCAGCTATGTGGCTCTATTTAGTGAATTGCTTCACCAATGGCATTAATGAATATTCTCTTATCTTTTTATTCCTCTCTCACACTCTCTTTTTGTTGTACTTAAAACCAGGCTGGATTGGTGAGAGAGAAGTCCTTTGGGACAACAAAAGATCGGATGTTGTACATTGAGCAGTGTGCAAATTCAAGGGCTGTAACAATATTCATTCGTGGTGGTATGCCCTATATTGACATTTCTTTGCTACTCTTTTGTAGACTCAATATCACATTCTCACCTTTTGCCATGTCAAATAATCTTGCCCGAGTTATATCTTGGTACATCTATCTTTCTTAATAATAGTTTTATGTTGTCTCATCATGCAAATATAGTATGTATCATGTGGCTTTGACTGCAAGACTGTAACAATCTATTTAGGTAATTTATATAGTAATAATTATTGAGAATCTAAATAGTCTTTTAAATTATGGTTCAAAATTTTGGCTGATACTGACGTAGACACGTATTAGTCAAGGACGACCGTGCTAGTAGGCATGCCCGTGCCGACCAGCACTTGTCGTGTCGGTGGTGGCACAGCACTTGGCACGAGGTGTGCCAGTGGAATGCCCTCGTGCCGAGCCGTGTCGACCGACATGGGTGAGTGCTGCTCGGCACAAGTGTGTGTTGCTCGGCACAGCCGCATGCTAGTCTCCATGCCGATGTGGAGCCATTTTTTAAATTTTCTTTTAATTTTTGTCAATAATTATCAAATCAATTTTAGTCATTTTCTTAGCAAACGCGATATGACATGTGGAGCCCAAATTTTTTTTTTTTAATTTCATCAATTATCATCATTATGTATTGAATGCTATTATGTGTTCAATTATATTATGGAGTATTTAATTATACTATGGAATGTTTAATCATTATATTGGTTTTAATGAATGTATTCAATTATATTATGTGTTGAATAATATTTGTATTTGATTATTATTTTATCTTTAATAATATAGATCATTTATAAAAATAATCTAAAGATAAAATATTATAATGTATGTTTTAATATATATATATATATATTTAAAATTAAAAAGTAAAGATTGACATGCCGAAGATCCAAAAATATCTTTAAATATCCTAAATTTTTTATTAAAATTATGTTAAATGCGTGCCGATAGTGGCATAGCATGGCACATGCCACAGGCACGACTATCGTTGGTATCAATATTAGTTGATGCTGATCCTAAACTATAGCCAAAATTAGGAAGGTTTGTTAGACACATTTGAACATTTGGCTGATACACAAGACATATCCACTTTCGGATTCCTATTTGTTGAGATTGGAATTTCCCCAACTTTTACAACCCCCACACCCAACCAAACCAACTGAAAACAAACTAGTTTCAACCAAGATTCACCTCATATGATTGTCTGCACCTTTGGATTCCCATTTTAATCAAAATATATAAGGAATAACTATTAATGCAGTATTTGTAAAGATTCATGCAGCCTTTTTTCATCAAATAGAGGTGAAGAACCTCCGGGCTGGAGATTCTGGAGTAGTTGTGCCAATGGAACAGGCATTGTGCCATCGGTATGACTAAGAAATTGATTATTGGACTAGTACATGTTGTCTATCCTAAACCCCTTATGGCATCGTAGGGCAAACCTTGTGCCATGCCATCTTGTCTAATCACTATCGTTAGTCTGTAATCCTGAAGAATAAATACTTGCATGAATTCTAGTAGATGGAATTCTGTCAGTATCGTGTACAGGAAATCAATTTTGCATGATTAATAACTATTCACTTGGTATCTGCCCACATGTTCACTTGTGTACAATCAGAATGCCTTCTACATGTGTGCTGTTGTGTTCAACCTATTGCATACTTTTATTTCAAATTAGAATCTGATCACCCATTAATGATTCATATTCTTGTAAGTGCTTGTAGAGTAAAACATGATTGAGTTACGCTGCAACTACTTATATCAAAGCTGAATTGTGATTGTACAGGTAACAAAATGATGATTGAAGAGACTAAACGTAGCATCCATGATGCTCTTTGCGTGGCAAGGAATCTTATCCGTAATAATTCCATAGTTTATGGTGGTGGGTCAGCTGAGATATCTTGCTCAATTGCTGTTGAATCTGCTGCAGATCGATATCCTGGAGTTGAACAGGTAAGTAAGGGGCTTTCCAACATGTGTATTTTCAAGATAAACCTAACTCACTCTATTCTTCTCATTTGTATTTGCAGTATGCGATCAGGTCTTTTGCTGAAGCTTTAGATTCCATTCCAATGGCTCTAGCAGAGAACAGTGGTCTGCAACCTATTGATACTCTGACTGCAGTCAAATCTCAGCAGATTAAGGTGTGATATTCATTTTTATAATCGCAGCCATATAATTTGCAAATACTGCTGGTTTGATTCTCTTCCCCTTGATACATTAAATAACTTTTCCTTGTTAATTTTGTTTCTGACTGATGACCTAAGTATCACAGAACATCAGGACAAATATACAACTTCAGTTATTGATCCTTTTGCTACATATATCTTGAATTGTAGTATCTACGTTATGATGGTCATGCCCTTAGTCCTTACTAGTATAAATCACTAGTATTGACAGTCCGGAAAAACGATACTTTTCAAGTGTATCGGTCTCAGTTGTATTGGATCAGATCATTTTTAATTATATACAATTTTAAATATTATTTAAAAATATAGAAAAATTTCAAAAAAAGTTAAAAAAAATGATAAGAAAATAAAAATTAAAGTCTAAAAACTTATTTCTCTCTTCTTCCCTCTCCCTCGTACTATCGTAGCTCTAACTCCCAAGCATGATTTTTTATTTATTTTTCTTCATTTCTTCTCTCTCCCTTCTCTACCTCTCTTTCACTCTCTCTTTGTCCCTCTCCTGCAGCCCAACTCCTAAGCATGATTTTTTTCCTCCATTTCTTCACTACTCTTCCCCTCTCTTTCTCTCTCTTCTTCCCTCTCCCTCCCAAGCGTAGTTATTTATTTTTTATTTTTTTCATCACGTCTCATCTCTCTCTCTCTCTCTCCCAATCCGTTTCTATCCGTTTCTATATGTACAATTTGGAGTAAGCATGATTGATGTGTTGTGAGACAGGTTGGCATAAAGTATCAACTCTCAAGTGTCACCCAAATCAATTTTACATCATATTGGTTTAATCAATAAGTAAATAAGACTCATCAGCATATAAGAACTTCCTCACAATAGCTGCAAATTTCACTCCTTGAAATTGCAGGTTTACACTAAAATTTCATTCAGCAATCTTTTGTCAACGTCAACTATTTGGTATGAAATGATACTGATGATAAGCAGCATCGCTATACTATTTTCTTGTCCAGAATATATGGTCATTTCACAAGTTCAATGCTTATACAAGTATAATCCTGTTTCTCTCTTTCTCTAGCTTAATCATCATTTGTGACATCCTCCTTTGAATATTCTCATGTATGGTGTTGCCAGTATGTGAGAACATTCGAAGAGATTGCCAAAACCATCTGAAGTCCCCTTTCCTTGTTTTTGAGGTCCATTAGTAATTTAGTATAAGGCTAGGTGTTGGATAAATAAGCTGTTTCCAGTTCTGTGTGCTTATTTCAGTTTCTGTCTGGATTTCCATTCTCATATCATCTGCAGTTCCTACTTTATATGTGTGTAAAATCTTATTTTTTTTACTGGCTGAAATTCTAGTGATGATAATTGTTCCTATATTCTTTTTATACGAGCTATTGTCCCTGTGGAAAGAAGAATGTGGTTTTCTTAAGATTTTGGTTGGTTGATGCAGGAAAAAAATCCATACTGTGGCATTGATTGCAATGATGTTGGGACAAATAACATGCAAGAGCAGAATGTATTTGAGACTCTTATAGGCAAACAACAGCAAGTTTTGCTTGCAACACAGGTGGTGAAGATGATTCTCAAGATCGATGATGTGATCACTCCATCTGAATATTGATATCGTATGGGAAGCATCTACAAGTTTTTTCGATAAGTGGTTTGACTCATGAGTCAGAATTTGCAATCAGTTTTGCTGCCAACAGAAGTCAGCTGCATCTGTTGTCTAGGATATCTTGCATTTGAGCATGCTCGTTTCCACTGTTTGTTTAAGTTACATGTTTGTTTTCATATTTGTACACTAAATATATTTCCCTACCTTCATTGCGATTTATATGGTTTATAACTTCATATCACACCATCTTGCATTATATGTTCTTTGGTTTATCTGATGGTCATACCTCTGCAGTGTCGAATGTTTCTGAAACAGTTTTAGGAACTATCTTTTTTGTACTTTATTTTGATCCTTGCATCAATATTTGTGCTTCCTATGAAGCCTGTGACATAGTTTTAAAATTTATTTGAAAGCTTTATGCAAACATTGGTGCTAGATAGTGGCAGTTCTTCTGTTAATGTTCCACTTCATTATAGATCATGTGTGCTAATTTAGTAAAGAAAATTTCCTTGATCGTCGATGAAAGTCTCCTATTAATCTTTGCAATTAGTATCAAATCCCAACACAATTTTAGCTACTCTTTTGTTCTTTGATTTTGATCCTATTTTTTTGTAATATAAATTAAGAAAATTGTTCTCTGGATCAACTATCAAATAAATCTCTTATCGTCCATTATTTTATGCTAGAAGTTGGGCCTAATATAAAGATTCAATTAGCTTCATGTATATTTAAAATGTGATCCTTTTTGATTTATTTTCTGAAGACAGATAATTTAGGTCAATAAATTAATTAAATATGTTGATGGAAGGATTTAATTAGGAACTAATTATGCGTTATTCCTCAACAATTTTACCTCATTTTTGTGCAAAAAGAAGAGGAACATTTATTAAAGGTTAGCTCACGTTCTCGCCCAAAATTAATATTAAAAAAAAATTATGGAGTTTTTGACCAAAATGGGTCTCCTTATATTTTGTTCCTTTTTTAAGTTTTAGTAAAACTTAATTATCATGTCATAAGTCAACAGTTAAATCGTTGAATTATTCGGTGGTTTATATAAAAGAAAAATTGTGGAACTATTTAGTGATCACTATTTATAAAACGCTGAACAATTCAACTATTTATTAAATAAAAAATATATTATTTTTTCTTACATAGTTATCCGTGGTAAATTTCTAAATTATTCAATAGTTTATTTTTTATATAAATTGCTGAATAATTTTTTAATTTTACTGTTGACTTATAAAATAGCAGCTGAGCTAGACATAATAGACACTTTTTGGTAATAAAATTTTATTGGTGGACTATTCCATTTTGGACAAAAATAGCTCCATTGACTATTTTCCCATAAACCTTCTTATTTACTATTTCTTTTAACACTTTCACCTACTTAATTATTTAATATCTTAGTATGCAAAAAAAAAAACAAGAAATTCCTTTGTAATAAGATAAAGTCTTATAATAACTAAGGAGGATTTGGTGCAAATTTTGAGATAATATAATATATATTACCTTTTTACAATTTCTTTTTTATATATCTCACCTCTAATGTAGTAACAATATATTAAATAATTATTTAGCTATATTTTATCTTTATTTTCCTTCTAAAATAATTCTCGAAAAAACTTAAAATTGATTACATATCTACCTAGAACGAGGCGTTTGAAGAGTTTCACGTAGCTGAGAAAAGAAATCTATATGAAAATAAATAATAATTTAAGGATCTACGTGTAATTATTTATCTATATTTGAAGCTCATGTTCAACACTTTTTATCAGAAAAGATGGAAATATAAGGTGTGAAGTGTAATTGTTTTTTTAAAAAAAATTCTTCTCTTGCAACCAGAGGTAACTCCGATGTCAGACATCCGAAACCCGTAACCACCGGCCCCCTTCCATCTCTGGAGTTGCTGTAGCCATGGATGCCGACGAGGGACGGCGCGTGCGGCTGCTGTGCCCTAAGAAGTCTCTTCTACCCTCCTCTTCCTCGCCGGGGATCCGATGGCTTATCGGATCCCCTCTCTTCCTCCCACCGCTCACCGTCGTCGCCTCCTTCCGATGCCTCCACGCCCTCCCCGGCGATCCCTTCTCCCCCGACTTCTCCGAAGAAGCAGGTCCCCATCCTCCCCCCTAATCAATCATTTTTATTAGCCAAAAAGTTTGTATCTTGTTGTAATTCTGAGGCTTATCTTTGATCGTTGAGGGGTTGTTCGGGTTGGGATGCCTTGATGCATTTCTTGGCAGCTTAGCTTGAATGCGTGGTTTACCTAATACAAGTTACTTTAATTTGAAAGAATATTTGACTGTTGCTTGAACTAGAGATCACCATCAACAGATATGGTCCTGTAATCTTTTCTTTTCTTTTTTTTGACAAAAAAGCCAGTTTTCAGCATTAAGCATCTCAAGTCTTCTTGCACATGCTTTCCTGTTTTGTTGCTGACATGTTGTGATTTCTGAAATCTAATAGAGATCTTACCTTCTCAACTCTTAGCAGATGATATTAGGGCACTACTCCTAAAAGGATTTGATATAGTAGGAGCATTATATGTTGGCTGCGAGGAAGATGCTCAGAAGGTAATCGAATCCTCTCGGAGAATGAGGTTGTCTCTTTTTGGCGAAAAAGGAAGTTATGATATGCTTGCAGCTCTTGCTAATGTGAAGACTGGTGACATTTGCTTTTTTGTCTCTGATTCATCTAAACCAAGAATTGTTGAAGCTTCAAATGTTGTCTATGAAGATAACCCTGAAAATTACTTGTGGGAGAGGGGCTGTCTTGTTCGATGTGAGCTTGCATTTAAGTTGCCAATCTATGTTCCTGTAAATAAAAAATCTGGTATGAATTTGTTGTCCCTCTTCACATTCTCCCCCTCTTCCAGTCTCTTTTTTCAGTTTTTCTGGAATGCTCCATTTATCACAAGACTATGCTATTCCAATTTACTCTCTTTATATAACATCTTAAATTGTCATGCACAATACAGTCATGCCATACTGGCCTCCATATTCTTGTTAGGACAAAGTAAACCTAGTGATTTATTTTTATAGAAGTATATTCAATTGAAAAAGAAATCTTCTTGGGGATAGATAGGGTAGGTTTGTAGGTGGTTCACATCGTGGAAGAGGAGAGGTGGGCTTTTTATAAACTACCTACGTAATGTTTCTGCAATAGGGAACAAAAACATAACCATGTACATGTAAAAGGCAGTAAGTTCTAATGAAAATTTGATCAATAGTGCTTATAATTTTATTTAGTTATTTTTAGTGAGAGAAATTTGAGTTATTGCATTGTCAGGAAAATTTAATTGTCATGGAATTAAAAAGGTGATGCATCAATAATTTTGTACAAAATTTTTAGCATAAGTAGCTTAGCCTCCCGGCCTGGTTTACTAGTCATCTATCTGCCTTGCACTCATGATTTGTGGTATTCCACCTGCTAGCTCTAGTATTCTTATCCCCCATTGAAATGATTATTCATAGTTATCTGGCTTTAATTCCTTAAAGTTAAATTAATCAGTGGCAATCTTGTAAAAGTTAAAAAATGGAACTTCTTAGATCTGCTTAACTAATAAGCTTTACCTTTATTTTGTTCAGATGCTGAAGCAAATTTCTCTTCACTGCTTGACACAACTGTTGCTAGACTAAGAGATCCTTCTGTTGCATATTTAGTTGAAGGGCCTCTAAATTCTGAGGAAGAACCACATTCTATTGTTTTGCATGGTAGGGAGTTGGATTTCAGTTTGCAGACTTCCAGTCATACCCCTCTGAGGACCAACGAAAAGGAATCAAGTAAAAATACTATAGCTTGTTCACACTTTTGTTCAAAGAAAAGGTCAAACTTCTCATCCACTGCCAGAGAGGTAAGCTGAAATTTAACAAGGGGGTAACTTGTAATGCTACTTGTACAAATTTAAGTTGCTGGGTATGTTTATCTCTAAGTAGTTTTCAAACTGAGCATATAAGAGTGTGATCCGATTGATTCTTTAAAAGAAAGCAACTATAGAAAGTAGCTCAAGTTAGCTTCTTGATTACATGCCTTATTCTAGTTTACATAAAAGCTCTGCAAAGCCCATGTCAGGCATGTTCTTGTTTTTTGACTTTTTCGACAAAGTAAGTGCTCGATTTATCATCTAGTGCAATATGATTTAGCTTATTTTCATATTATTTGTGACTCTCGCTTATTTATTGCTTAAGTAAAATTGGATAACATTTCAGATGCACTTATCTTCTTATAATTGAGAGCATATGTGTTGATAAAATAATTCACTATGAAGAGGTAAGGGATGATGATTAGTCTGACAATTTGGATATAAGATGCATTCATTGTTTCACATGTCTGGTTGCCTTTGATTGTCAGAGAAGTTTGAAATTTGGGACTAGGAGAATTGAGTTTTCTTAGACACAAATTATATTGATGCTTTAATTAGTTATAAAGCATGCGTTAACAGACTGTTTCAGTCTACCTTAACACACTGCTTCAGCCTTATCTAATATGAAGTAAAGCACTTCTTTCTGAATTTGAAGACCATTGGCATGCTTTATATGCAAGCATCTGTAGGATAGTACTCTCTAGATAAAGCTGTTTAAAATTTGAACAACTCATTTCCCCTTTCTATAAGTAATCTCTTCTAGAAAATTTAGCTATCAGAGAGGGGAATGAATTATCTTTTGCTTAGGCTGTTCTGCATGCATTTTTATGGATATAACTCCTAAAAATTGAGAAAATAAAATAAAATGAAAACAATAATTTCTGACTGTTTTAATTGCTAGAGTGCAGATGCAATTCGAGTAACTGTCCTGTTCAATCAGTCAAGAAATAGCCTTAAAATGCGTGTTCCGATTGCTGAGTACTTACCAGGTGCTATTGATCTTCCGTGCCTATTAGTCAACTATTTTTCTTTTCCATTTTCTTCAGTTAACATGGAAATATGGATTTATATACACGTTCTTTTGCTTGTAAGTTATTATGTATTCCAACCTACTTTAGTTGATAATGAATGCTTCTTTTCAGCTTCAGAACCAGCAATGATCTCAGTGATTAGTCTGAAGCTAGACGTACTTTGTTATACTTCGAAAGATTTTCCTGTGGCTGCTGCTGTGTCTAAACTGATCATGCCTGGATGTGTTGATCAGTTAGATGTTATGAAAAAGGCCGCTATTCCGGAGCTTTTATCACAACATCCTCAGGTGAACTATCTATATGTTAAAGTGAGAGTCAGGAATAAGGAACGGGCAGTATGCTTATTAGTGGCATTGTGCTTATTTGTAGAATTTTGTCATCCACATCCACAATCTGAGAACTTGCCTGATATTGTTATGCTACAGCTACAGTAAAATTTTCAGTTTCATCAGAAACCTGCTTTGGGAGAGTGAGTACAGGGAATTTTCTGTTCCATAAAAATATGTTATCAAAGGAAATCATTCTATAAAAATGTGAAAATCATCAGCATTTGGCAGAGTTAGGTTAAACATTTTGAGATATACCTTGGTACTATTGTGCCGTAGAAAGAACATAATTACTTGCGAGTACCTTGTAGTAAGACATATAATGTTCATTTTATTGGATGATTGAATCATCCCACAGTTCAAAAGAGAATAGCTCTTTCCTGGTCAGTTTTTAAGAGTTTCTTAGTTGGTACATAAGAATAAAAATTAACAACTCGAATTTTGGCTTTTCACATAATCTTAGAGTATTTCTGAACCAGGACCTATGGTTTTAGTAGGACCTATCTTTTCTTGCTGTTGATTCTTCATCTCCAAGAAATTCTCTGATGTTGCTCCATGGTTAATGAAGTAGGTGGCTTTTCTTGGTTTTAAGAATTTTGGCTTTTCACATAATCTTAGAGTATTTCTGAACCAGGACCTATGGTTTTAGTAGGACCTATCTTTTCTTGCTGTTGATTCTTCATCTCCAAGAAATTCTCTGATGTTGCTCCATGGTTAATGAAGTAGGTGGCTTTTCTTGGTTTTAAGCATTACACAGGTGGCTTACAATAGGCTGAGAACTGGTTTTAATATTCTCCATTCAGTTTTGTGGACCAGTGAAATGGAAAAAGATATGTTGGTCATTTTTAGTCAAATTAAAATATATGCTAGCAAGTCCTGCATGCAAATGAGCTACTCCTGCTTTTATCCAAAAACTAAGCTATATTGTCATGCAAATAGTTGCCTCAAGCT
The DNA here is from genome assembly GCF_019914945.1 of Typha latifolia. Taxonomy (NCBI): domain Eukaryota; kingdom Viridiplantae; phylum Streptophyta; class Magnoliopsida; order Poales; family Typhaceae; genus Typha; species Typha latifolia. Next base: position 5,941,334 of record NC_133100.1, read on the forward strand.
ATAAGCGTTTGAAGCATTGCAAGTTAGATGCATCCTGTATCAATGATGGTCATGCTAGTGACATGTGCCGTGTTGTACTACCATCGGCACAGCACGCCCCGATGTACCAGTGGCACACCCTTGTATACCATTCGCACGTATTAACATATTTTTAATAAAAAATTTAAAATATTTAGAGATTTTTCAGGGTATTTAGCATATCAATCTTTGGTTTTTGATTTAAATATATTTATTAAAACCTATATTATAGTGTTTTATCTTTATATTATTTAGTAAATGACCTATTTTATTAAAAATAAATTAACAATTAAATATAAATATTATTTAATACATAATATAATTGAATACTCCATAATATAATTGAACACATAATAATATTTAAAACATAATATTAATTGATAATAGTTCAATAACTAAAACTAATATCTAACAAAACATAAAATGACGAAAATGATCAAAGATTTTATTTTATGGTAATTGATGAAAATAGAAAAAATTTAAAAAAAAAGTGTCACATCACCACGGAGAACGCACGGAGAACGGTATAGCTCGACGCGGGGTCGTGCCACTAGCACACCCTATGCCAAGTGCTGTGCCATCACTGACATGACAATCCTTGTCCTGTATGTCTTAAGATTTTACTAAACTTTTCTTTGTCAAAGGATGTTATACTTAAGTTCCTGTTATAAATTAGTTTCTTTTATGTTTGCAGCTTAGTCCATACCACTTTCTTCCTCCTGGACTTTTTATTCCAGTAACTGCTATTTATGAACTCAGTTATGGGGAAACAGAAGAAAAACAAGGTAAGAAAATTACAAGGTGAATCCATTTCAGTAGAAAGGTCTGCTGCTATGTGAAGCTCAATATAGAAATAAAGAAAAAAATGGGTTTTTGATTGCTGGTGCTATTTCTTAGCTAAGGACTGTAATTTAATTATGCAGGTGAAATAAGAAAATCTCTGCACTTGCGACTGGGCTTACCATTGGACCGTCCTCTTTTGCGCATCGCTAATGCATTATCTTTTAGTATCAGAGGAAGTAGAGAGGGCAACCTCACAAAAGATGGTAACTTTGATCGTTAGTCTCAATATGTTTGTTATTGTGTACTGAACATGCTATTTTCTTTGCCTTCTATTTTCATACGTAATAATTATCTGCTTAAAGGAAAATGAATTGTGTTAAAACATATCAAATTTATGTTGACAATGTTTGCAGGTTCTTCATTACTTCGAGATGTCCACACTGGCATTCCAAGTAGTGGTGGTTAGTCTTCTGTGCCTCTTTATGTAATCAAGGGGACAGTACATTTCAACAACTTTGTCTTGTGGATATTATGAAATGACTTTCGTTGTATTTGCAGTTTCTGGTGGGATCATATCTCTAATTGACGGTTCCTATGAATACTATCATTATCTTCTTGATGGAATTGATGACAATGTAAAGTATCTACTTTGATGAAAGTTTCTGTAATTATTATTTTTTCTATAATTGAAGTGATGTTACATAGAATCGCACAGTTATATACTTGTTGTGCATGCGATGCATAGTTTTGTTAGAGTGGCTTTTTGCCATTCTTGTGCGATGTTAATGACATGGTTTATTTCTTAGTTTTGCACATATTCTTCATTCTTTTTTGCTGGTTTAACGGAAGTTAATTGTTATAATTCCTATGTATCCTAAGTCTGCTTTTTTTTTTTTTGGTGTCTCACTTAATGGAATCTGAAATATAACATTACTTCCTTGAAATGATTCATGTATTTAAGAGATACACATCAATATGGAGCTGATGTTAACCCTCAAAATGGTCAACAGCTTAAGACTAACAGAAAGATATACAGGCTATCAAAAAATCAGTCTCAGAAACATTTCTAATGGAGAGTGCAAGCAGGAGAGGCAGAAACTGTTATTGAGAAATACAGTAAAAAGATCATTTGTTTCTCTCTATATGCTCTCCTGATTCTTTTTTTATTTTATTTTTGGTCTTATGATTTGTAGAGCACCTGATCTCACTGTTATACATGCTTATTAAACACAGAAATGCATTGGGACTTATGGAGGACCAAAAATATATTTGACTTGTGCAACTCTAACAAACATAACATCTGTTATGCAAACCATCCCCAACATCCCACTCATCTTCAACTGAAGGAGTAATATTTTGATTTTTTTTCCTTGTTGCCTTATCTAGGCTTTTGGAATTTGATTTGTAGGTATACACCTTTCCTGTATAATGGTACAAAGAGATGGTTACCAAATATTTATTTGCAGTCTTCTCAAGAAAATAAACATTTGATGTTAGTTACACATCCCTTGATGCTTTAGAATGTTATGATCTGCTCCTGGCATTTCAAGGGACATTTTGCCGAAGCATCATGTTGAATTTTGTAACTATTACTACTAATCCCTTAAATGTATTGATGGTTGCATGCCATCTCATCTATGAAATTGCTTAGTGTCCTCCTGGAAGTTTCTTGTCATCATTGAAATCTCCTCCTATAATGGGAAGTGACTTTTTCCAGCTTTGAAAGAATTTCAGTCAAGATTCTATGTGATTCTTCAGTTTATTTTTATCTTTTTACAATTATAATTGTATATCTTTGTAATATCTGTTGTCAATTGTCTCAATTATTGCTATCTCCTTTGTCATAATGTGGTTACTCTTATCTTCTTTCTTTTTTGGCACAATAATTATCATTATACTCATGATTATTCTTCATAATAGATAACATATTTCAGAAGCTTCCAGATATTACTAGCTTTTAGTTATCTGCTTTGTACCTATGAGGTTCTTATTAAGTAAAGCTTATGCAGGGATGGGGGTGTGCTTACCGCTCTTTACAGACTATCATATCCTGGTATAGACTTCAGCAGTACACATCCATAGATGTTCCTTCACACAGGTTTGAAACTTGTTATCCTTCATAAATCCCTGTTCCTTGCATCTAATTGTAGCTAGTTATCTTTTTTACATTACTGTAAACTTTTCTGATAATAATTCACTTTGATCTTTCTTTGGTGAGCAATTTATAATACAGTTGATATTATGTCAATGTTGGCGATGTCTCATTTTTATCATCTGATTGTTGACCTTCCATTTCAGGAAGATTCAGCAAGCCCTTGTTGAGATTGGTGACAAGGATCCCTCATTCATTGGATCTCGTGAGTGGATTGGAGCCATTGAGTTAAGCTTTGTTTTGGATAAACTCCTCGGTGTAAGATTTCTCGTATTATAAGATTCAATTTGTATTGTTCTAAGGAGGTGGTGAAACTGATGATTTTAAATGTCAAATTGTTATACTTGTTTTCATTTGTTTGATGAACATATTTGTGATAGGGGCATATAGTATATGAATAATTTGATATAATACATCTTATGATGAATAGAAAGCTTTAATGCACCAACTCTACAGAAATATGTCCAAGCTAATTGAGCAATGTGGATCAAGCAACTGAATGAACACATGGGGGATGTCACTGTGTCAACTGTGCCAGTCGGCATGTGTCGTGCCGATGGCTAATTAACTCTGTAGTGCCACTGACACAATAGTCTTAGCAAGTCACTTTAACTGATAAGCTAGGCCCAATATTTTGCATGGCAAGCTGCTGATAAGTTATGCAAAAGTACAGTCGTCTGAAGGTCACATCAGCAATTATACAAGTTGGTAGTTAATATAAATCAGAAAAGAATGGCATGCAAATTTAGAGTAAATGCAAATCATGTATTTCAATATTTGAGAGGTCTTGGTCAATGATGGCTGTGCCGTACAACATGTGCTGCAGCACGATATGTGCCACAGCACAGCACATGCTGATGTACAGCACAACCTGCTCTACTGTCGGCCCCATGCAGGAGAGGGAGAGAGAAAAAACGAGAGAGGAAAGAATATTCCTACCCTGCCATCATTATTGCCCTTGTCGTAGCCTCTATTGCCCTCATCATTGCACTTGCCGTTGCACTTCTCTATCATTTGCCTGCCCTAGGTGAGAACAAAGAAGACAATGACAAGGTCATAATTGAAAGGATCTGCTGATTGGTCTAACTTCAATAGAGGATGAAGAAGACGATGGCAATGTCATAACTAAAAGGATCCGCAAACAGATGTAACTTTAATAGCAGATGAAGAAGATGATGGCAAGGTCATAATTAAAAGGATCTGCAAACTGATCAAACCTAAGTAGCAGATCAGCACATGAACGATGGAGAAGCGCAACAACGAGGGTGATGGTGACGGCTTCCGCAATAATGCTCTCCACTGGGAGAGAAGCACAACGGTGATGGTGATGGCAATGATGCTCTCTGCACGAGCCATGCGCTCGGTACTACGCTGGCACAACAAGTACCGATTGACTCAAGGTGTGCCGATCAGGACGACCATCATGACTCTTAGTACATAGATTGATAGTACACGTTGAACTTGTTCCTTAAGCAGTCCTTTTAGACAAGCAATTTGTAAGCTAGCCAAGCTCTGTCCTGGAGCAGATCAGTCAAGCTTGAACTCTGATCTTTAATAAGTGAGCCAAGCTAGATCTTAACCTGTCATAGGCATCATATGATATCCAGGTATGTTAGACAGATGCATGAGTATGCAAGAATTGTGCAGGGATTTTCGTGGATTACTTGTTCTGTTATTTATCTGCTAATCTTTTTATTGCGAACAACTTACTGCATTCCAATTACTGAAAAGTGAAAACTAATGACATAATATAGTTGCAGGCTTGGAGCATCCTACTATATTCTTTCCATGTGATGGTCACATTCATCTACTCAAATGTATTAATTTATCTTAGTGTTACTAAATCTGATCATAATATATGGTAACATCTTTCCATGTGACTTCATGTGTATTATGATATTAAGTTTCCCCTCATTTTGTTTACTGGAGGAGGATATTTTGCACGTAATCAATATTCTACTCTGTTGGCAAAAAGGATTTGCTTTACTGGGAAGTACTATTACTTGGAACAGGTTAGCTGCAAGATCATAAATGTGAGATCTGGTGAAGAACTTCCTGAGAAATGCAGAGAGCTTGCCAGGCATTTTGAGACACAGGGAACCCCTGTAATGATTGGTAAGTACTTTCGGATAGTGATACCATTGGTCTTTTTTGCGCCAATCTGATCCATAGTAGTGGTAGATTTCTGGATGAGTGTTGTAGAAGTTTTAAAATCCTGTTGCACGTTGTTTGGTTCTCCATTTTTGTTACTCCTTTTTAACCTCTTTTGTTGTAGGACTAGGGGTGTAATTGAGTTGAGCTTGTTTGACCTGACCTTACCTTGATATTAACTCTGATCAGAATTCTTATAGTCAAGGTCAGCTTGTTTTATTTCAATTAGAACCTATTTTGAGTTGAGCCAAGCTCAAGCCTATTCGAGTCAAGTCAAGATCAAGCCTAGATGAGCCATTTGATAAGCACAATCAAGCATATTTCAAGCCAAATTTAATTCAAGTTTTGATCAAATCAAGATTGAATTAATTCAAGCTCCATTGAGAGAATAGATATGTACCTTCATACCTTTATATAATGGTTCTAATTTCTAAATTATATACATTTATATTTCGAGCTTTATTGAGTTGAGCCTGAGTGAGCCTACATTTGGTCAAGCTTGTCTTGAAATTAATTTCAAGCCTATACCAATGAATCAAGCTTGGCTCATTTACAGACGAGTTGAGCTTGATCTTGTCTTACCGAGCCAAGCTCAAGCCAGCTTGATTATTTTGACTGCCCTATGCAGGCGGTTTCTTGTTGCACACTTGGATGATCCCACTCTAGGTGCTAATTCTTTGACATCTCTAGAAAATTAGGCTCTTGTATAGTTTGTGCTCACTTATGTTCTTGTACATATGGTGTTAGAGAGACATATCATCTTTGCTATATCATGTGATTCTTCTCTCTATTTGATGTGTTTGTGATATATATACAGACATACAGAGAACTTTTGGTACCATTGGTTCTGCCTCAAGATTGCAAACTGCCTTTCAAATTTGAATTTGTATGCTGAGTACAAATTTATCTGTTATCTTTACATGAGAATAGTGGTTACAATCTTGTGCTCTCCCAAGTCAGAAAGAGCATTTAAGGCCCTGAACGACTAGAAATAAGGATTATTACTTGACAAAGTAATCTTATAGAGGTCCATTTCTTAGTATGTACTTGCATAGTTCAGGAGATAAGCAGTCTTTTTTTATAAAAAATAATCCAGCATTTATATATTTGTAACCATACATTGTCATGACAAATGATGCAGGTGGTGGAGTCCTGGCATATACCCTCTTGGGAGTTGAATACAATGAAGCCAGTGGTGATTGTGCCTTTCTCATCCTTGATCCGCACTATACTGGCAATGATGATCTAAAAAAGATTGTAAATGGTGGATGGTGTGGGTGGAAAAAGGCCGTGGATAGCAAAGGCCGGAATTTCTTCTTGAAGGATAAATTCTATAATCTTCTGCTCCCCCAGAGGCCAAACATGGTCTGAGATTTATTTTGAGATATCCGAATGATCAATGAAACAAGCAATAGAATATGGGAAATTAGAGCACTACAGAAGCATTCAAAGAGAAGCTAGCAACTTTCATGCTTTGTTCTCTACTCACATTTCTGATCTTATGTTAACTTTCATTCTGGACATGTGTAGATTATTTAATCAGATTGCACTTAAGGTATTGTACAATTCAATCAGAATCTGGGGCACAATTAAAAATGTTTTTAAGGTTTCATGCTTGTAAAAGATTGTATAGCCAATTGACTTGCCTGATTTCAGGTTACTTGTTACACCAAAGAGCTCGTTTTCGTGCCACAATTATACATCATTGTGGAGTTCATTTTGGTTGACGTAAAAGTATGGGATTTGTTCGCAATACTTATTTCATTCTAACTTTGTTATTAGCATGCAGCTCCTCCTGGCCAACTTGTTGGTAACAACAATGTCTGGCTATCGCCTTGCACTTTCTTGTGGAGACATTATGTGCAATCTTAGCACAATAAGTTCTATTTTCTTTATTTATTAATCGATACATAAGCATAACAAGCTTAATAAAAAATTTACTAAATATCAATCTCAATATTTATAGACGGATTAAATTTATGATCGATAAGATCCAGCCAGTGGCGGCTTAGCATTTAAGTTGTATTGTACATCATTAAATAATTTCAATAAACTTCTTAACGATTAATGCCGCAAGGGCTGCTTTCTTCTAAACCCTAACCCTAACAGCCCTTTAGGATGTGCAGAGAGATTGAAGTATTTCTTAAGCTATCTTATCACGTTGGATTTGTATCACTAGTCTTCCTACACCTTTTTTTTTTTTTTTTTTTTGACTAAGTCGTAATTGTTAGAATTTTCATTCAAAGTTGCCAATGCTTGAGCCTTTTTAATTTAAAGACTGTCGCCAATTCGAACAAAAATTACTTTACCCCTCTATATATTTTTATATATTTTGTATCGCTTGATATTTTTCTCGGGTTACATATTTATTTAACAAAAGTAAAATCATGTAAGTGATTTTGCCATCTTTATTAACAACATTTGTATTTGTAGTTTAATCAAAAGAGGTAAACTTTTGATTCGGAGGGAGTAAATAATTTAATAAGAAGGTATATGTGAACAATAAAAAAGTTTAGGCCATCTAAATATAATTAACTCTTAATTTAAAATTTTCAAGCATAGCAAATAGTAAGTTCTTTCATGGTTATTTTTTCCCCAATAATTTCTTCTTCTTTCTTCTGATGAGAGAAGTAGGATCTTAATAGTATCCTAGTTAAACCCGGTACTGCTAGGATCCGAACTCGGTAATACTCATACAAGATGAACTTTTTCAACCATCTAAGAACTGTTTCATCTGCGATATTCCCAATGGTTAAGATACCTAGGCCTTGTTTGGTTTGAGACTAATTCTCGAACTCGATTAATTAGTCTTAATTTTTTTTTAAATAAACTTAATTAGATATAAAAAAGATAAAAATATATTTTGTTACTAAACCAGTTTAGAAATCCTTAAATAAACATTGCCGTAGTATCTGCACCGAGTGGTTTATGGGTTAATAAGTCATATAACAACATCCAAATGATTCAGCTTCTTACTAATCTTTTGTAGTCTTCTTTCCAGCCATATTAATTAAAAACTAATAGATTGGAAGAGCCTGCACTCCACTGCAGCTTCCAAGCCAAACCTGGAGAAAAGTTATCTTGGCAACCTCATTAATAGTATTAGTATTAGTATTATTATTATTAATTATGTGGAGTTGTTCATAGATGAAAGCTAACGATGACGTAAAGGGCCAAAACTATGACTTCCAATTCTACCACCACCTTACATTAAGAATCTAAGAGAGCCCTCCATTTATTGGGTGCTTATTTTTTTTAATATGTCAACCAATCATTGTCAAAGTAAGCAACCTAAATAAGGCAGCAGATCCATCTTTGGCTGCAGGAATTTATGGCAACATGTTTTACATCAAAAAATACAACAACAACAACAACAAAAAAAAAAAAATAATAATTCTGGCAGATATTCGAAGTATCCCTATATAAAACAGAAAAAAAAATATCGAGTCAAAAATGTCTTCTTTTTTTTGAGTTAAATATATTTATCTTCCCGTAGTTAGTGAAATTATACGATTTCTTGCACTTTTAGTAATGACCCAAATCAAAATACATCCTAAATTTTAAAATACAGCATTTGATTCTTTTTCTTTCTTTCTTTCTTAGTTAAACAAACTCGATAATACTCATACAAGAGCTCTTAATCTTCTTATTAAACAACTATATAGAAAATGACAAAAATACTATTTTCACTACTGAAGCACATTCAAAGAAGAAATTGGGGGTTGTTGATATTTTCTTCCCAACATTTCTCTCATGGATGTTAATAATTGCTTACTTTTCAGAACCTATGGGACTAAATGCACCAAGCCAAAATTCATAGAGGCACCCTGATTCTAGGCCTAACCCAGTAGGCTAAATTGTATTTAACCCTAACTTGTCATGTCAAATGCTGCATGATTTAAATTGAGAGCCAACCATAGACTCTGCTGCCAAACACCCCCAAACTACAGTAAGCTCATGCAATCCTTCTCCTATTTGGATTCTAATTCTAAACAGAAACAAATTATTTAGTTGTTGGTAGCTCGGTTTCATGATTCGATAACAAATTATTTAGTTGTTGGTAGCTCAGTTGGTAGTTCAGTTTCATGATTCGATTTAATTTGGGAGGAACAGTCCGATAGCGCGAAGTGTCTCTTAACAGCCGGTGAGACATGGAAGAACAATTTTGTCATCTGGAGGTAATTGTCAAAGCATTAGGTCTGTCTCTCATTTAATTCAACCCATCAAGCAATTTAATAGATATCATAGAAGGTAGACGCCAATTGCCATGGGAAGTCCCCTTTTCTTGGGCCTTTTGTTGCCATTGCATACCATCTTTTACTACATTTCAATTTTTATTGCTTAAAGAAAAATATATTATATATATATACTTCTTTTCATGTATAGCTGCTAAGAACCAACTTCTGTTAGTTCACAATGAATATTTCCAATATTTGCAAACATATCCTTCCTCTTTTCTCACTTTTGTACAGTTAAAAATTTACAATATGCTGAACAAGAGGTAGGTTTTTTGCAAGTATGCCTCAAAGAAGCAGAGGACTTGCAAGTGTAACCAAATAAAACATAAGTGTGGCTGTGTGGGTTCATTAGTATCAAACACATAACATGTCTTGCCTGTTTGATTGCAGCCCTGATTGATTTGAATCTGAAAAAAAGAAATATATTCTTCAAGTAATGAAATGAACACATTAAGTTTGCACACCTTGAGCTTAAACTATTAACAAATGTCAGCTGTCTATATGTTCAAAGGAACCCAGTGCTTTAAATGGATCCTAATTTCAAGCTTGACTATGCATTGGACATGCTTCTTTCTTATATTTACATATCAACATGAATTTTTTTGAAAGATAGACACAGCATATGAACAACAGATGCTTTGTGTGAGTGAGAGAGGTAGCTATTCATCGTAGCTACTAGCAGGGCTGCACGAGAAAATTAAAGAATTAACAAGATAAGTTGTTAGAGGAGAGGATGCTTTCGGAGTTAACTGAGATCGACGTCGACACGCTCCGGGTTTCCTCTCTCGCTCTGCTGCGCCGTAAGTTCAACACCAAGCTGACCCTTATCCCCCGCCCCAAATGCATACAACTTACCAGAGTCTGTGAGAGCAAATGTGTGTGCGTTCCAGTATATCGAATTTGTCAGGCTAATCTGCACCACTCTCTCGTTGGTCCTCTTCAGTGAGGAGACCAACTCAGGACTAAGAACATTTGTGTGCCTGTTGCCCTGGTAATGACAGCAATCAAGAAATCAGCATTCAGCAATAATGTCTGACTCGATACTCATCCATAAATTTTATTGGACTGTTCAAGGACAAATGAATGAGAAACCTATTAGTGATTCAAAAAGTGATAGCCATTTCCTCTGAAAAGAAAGTAATGAAGAAGGCAAACTAGATTTTCGGATCGATAATCCATGTGGACTGATGCTAGAATTAAGATAAGAGCCCTTGCTCATGAATAATTATTGAATAAGAAAGTAGGACAATATCTAAAGGGAGAAGTACAGAATAAGAAAAAGGAAGTTGTAGCCTAAATGATTTTGCCAATCTAAAAGGTGAAATGAAATTTGAAAGCACGGCTAACCTGTCCGTCCACAGCAGCAGAGTGCCCGAGGCTTGAGGATTCACCACATCCAAATGAATACACATCTCCATCATCACAGACAACAAAAGTGGTGTAATCACCAGTTGCAACATGGACAGCCTTAGTGTTGCTCAAGGCTTCTACAACCTTGGGAACAGACTCGCATTCCTCATTTCCATGACCCAAGCAGCCATATCGCCCCCATCCCCAAGTGCACACCCGCCCATCTCGTCCTACAACAGCAGCATGCCAGGCACCAGCTGCAACTTCCACTGGCTGCAGGTTCAAAGCCTGGAACTGCTCGATCAACCTAGGATACTTCTCATCGGTTCTGGAACCATGCCCAAGCTTTCCTCCTAAACCACAGCCAACAGAGTATACCGACCTGCATTATAATTGCAAAAGGTGTAACCCAACTACACTTCGATAAGTCACATTGATGAAACTTTTTACTAATAGTCCTTAGTCACAGTATTGTAGCTCAATCTCAATCACTGCATTTAAGAAATCAAGAAGCTCATTGGATATGATAGGATAAGAAGAAATAGTATGAAGAGAAGCTTACATGCCGCTTGGTTGGCATGCCAGTGCTAGGAGATAGCAGTAGCCAGCAGCAATCTGCACCACAGGGATATTTTCAAGAGGGCCCAAGAGAGGATGCGGTTCAAGGTCATTCGGTTCTGTCTGGTGACCAAGTTTCATGTCATTTCCCCAGGAGAAAGTATAGACCCTCCCTTCTCGAGACAGAACCGCTGTGAAGAAGTTCCCTATTGCTGCTTGAACAACAAATATGTCCTTCAAGGATTCCACCATCTGAGGTGTAGTAACAACCTTAGACCCCTGACCCCCATATTCTGCTTCTCCAAAGGAATCCTTCCCAAATGCATAAACTCTACCAGTATCACTGATCAGCATCGTTCTTCCAGCTCCTGCTGCAGCTTGTATGATCCGAATGCCCTGCAGCGATCTGCAAGGAGCATCGGATGTTCGATTCTTGTTCACTTTTATTAGCATCGAGATCATGAAGCAACTGGAAAGTTTAAAATCACCTGATAGGACGTGGCCTCGATTCCTCTTCTGTAGTTCCGTGGCCGAGTTGCCCGGAGCTGTTTGACCCAAAGGAGTAGACTGCCCCACTTGAAGTCACAGCGATGCTGTGACCAGCACCGGCAATTGCCTGAGACTTCTCTCTTCGGCAACACGCCTCACCTGCTAATATGTACCTAAGAACTAGCTTCCAAGAACCCCCACATCGTTGTTTGAGGAGCTCTCTTTCCTCAATTGTCATAGGCTTAAAGATGGCCCTTTTCTGGCACATATCCAATGCCGCAAGCTCCGACATAGATAATTGGAAGTCGGGAGCGAAATTGGCAGGCTTCCTGAAAAAAGTACATGTTGCCTGGTACAACCACCAACATCCATCAACGGCATTATCAATTCTAAAACTGGAAGGAACAAATTAACACTACTTGCCTCAAGATTGGCTAGATCTTGGGAGTCTAAATCGCATGTGGTCAGAACATGGAGAACAATTGAGGGGTTTGCTGCCAAGGGGAATTCCCCTGGAGTGGAGTCACCAAAGCAATGACGTTGCGATCTTTGGAAAGTCTGCTGCAATGGAGAAACAAGAGACAGGGGCTCATCTATGATGCTGTGGAAAGCTATGGATGGTGAGGCTCCACTAGAAGTCGCATCCATTGGGCACTGCATTAAGCAGTGCAGCTAATGCAGGAAAGCGAACTGAAGCTGCTGTCCAATTCAGAAGGAACATATCAGAAAAACTATTGTAGCATCTGCATGCAAATTGCACACAGCAATATATCTACAACTTGAAACAAAGAAAATGGTCGATAATGTCACTCTTGTAGCAAGAAAGTGAATTGAGGAAAGTCTCCAACATAAACAGAGAGAGGATCCATCAGATAATATCAAAGTCTACAAGCCCAGAAACATAAAATTAAAGAATCATAATCAAATGAAAGAATAGAAAACTAACAAGTTACTTGCCAAAAGTAGCTTCAAAAGAACATCTCAAAGTTTCAAGTCCCAAACTTGAGAGGCAAAGAACAAAAGAAATACCAAAGATTACTTTCCAAATCATTCAGTGCTGAGATCAATCAAGAGAGATTTGCTCCACAAGTAACTTAGACCGGTTCTTCGTGAAGCAAGACGGGAAGAACGTAAACTGCTTCCCTACCAGATACGTAAGGAGATCAGGTAATCTAAGACTAGACGGCAAAGGAAAAGAATTGTATGTGAATAGTGCTTCTTCCAAAAGAAAGCATATTCCCAAAGATTTTAGAAGAACTATAAAGCAAAGCATTCCACTCCAAAAAGTATGCCTTTCTTGAGATACCTCACAGTTATCCATCTATCAGCTTCCCATTTTATCACAGCACAAACGAAATACAAATCAAGACCTTATCCGGATAACAAAAAGGAGCAACAGAAAACAACACAGGCCCAAAATAGAAATTCTAATAGATCAATCGGCGTCCACAGAATCCAAAAGGAACCCAAATCCTAGCCCGATGAGTCCGATCTTTAGATAAAGGAATTCCCTCACATAAATCCAACCCAGATCGCAAAATCGCATCTTTAAGACAACCATAGAATTCAAATCGCATAAAATCATCTCTAAAGCATTCTTTCCAATAAAAAATATATATATATATCTATATATTTATATCATGACCAAGAAGAACAGAGGCAGGCAACTATCCATCCATTCACGACCAGATCGGAGCGGCCAAGAAGATAAGATCCACAAGCACGTCGCAACCACCGGAAAGAAAGCAAGAATCCTCGCTCGAATTCTTACCTTCGACAGCTTATTTCCTGTTCCAGGACAATGAAAAAAGGAACGGTTTTTTTTTTCTAATCGAAGCAGGATCTGATGCGATAGGAGAACAATTCTTCTTGGGCTCAGTTCGGATTAAGGGGATATGAATCGAGAAGCAAATCCAATCTAGAAGGGAAAGGGGAGGGGAGAGTTCTCTATCTCTCTCTCTCTCTCTTGGATTTCTTTTTCCCCTCTTCTGAATTCTGATCTCTCTCTCTCTCTTTGTTTCTGTGCTCTTTCTCTTTTTCTTGGGTCGTTTCCTTCTATGATGGATGTTGATGAGGTGTCCGCACGAGAGAGAGGGGAGAAGGGTGCGAAAGGAATTCCCCCCCTTATTTTTATATGCATGTGGGAGTGCCACGTCAGCACCAGCTTGTTAGCCTGGAATGACGGATTTACCCTCGGGTCAGGGGTAGAGCTTGGAGAAGGGATTAATTATTGGGGGCCATTGGATTTGGGTGGGATCTATGTAGGATTCCTACTACAATTTATAAATGCCTTGTTTTATTTCTCTCAATTAGGGGAAATTATAATTTATCCCCCTTTTGTTTTTGGCTTGATTTTAAACTTAATACTTAACTACTTCAGGCTAAATTTTAGCTATTAGTCAACCGTTAACTGATATCTAAAATGACTTGATCATCTTTATAGAAATATAGTCTAATTTGTAGATGAGAACATAGCTCAGTCATTTTGTTATTTATTTGTAAAAGAAATTATTAGCACCAATAAAATGCTGTTAGTTTTGGAGACTAAAAAATTGGTAGAGTGCTTAAGTTCAAAGTACATCCATAAACTAAACCCCAGCAAAACCAATAGGAATAAATTATAATCTGCCAACTATAAATTTACCCTATATAGGGGTGGGGTAATTCTACTAGGATATTGAAAAAAAAAACTCATTTATGATTGACTTTTTATTTACAATTTCATAGTAGTTATTGTCGTGTATGCGTTTATGCCAGCAGATGAGAGCTTAGAAAGATCGCTGACTTAAAAGGTGATTTAATAAATTATTTTTTTAGACGATGATTTGCATGGTAATATAGCTTAAAAGGGAGTTATTTTTTAAAGAAGCATTTTATTATCTTAAAAAAGAAAAAATTTATAAGAAAACTTAAATAGTGAACCGTTTGTTTGTTTGTGGATTGTGAGTAGCTAGCAAATAATATCCGAGTTTGGTGTAATGAGAAAATAGAGATGCAAATAAAACCCACAAGAATAAGGGATATATAGAGTTGCAACAAGATAATAGGAAAAAATAATAAGGAGATAAAACTATATACTAACTCTAAGTTGCAGCAATGATTTTGTAATAAGAATACTAAAGACCATAAATGAGTCTTATATAGTAAAACTTTGTTTTTTTTATTTTTATTTTGGGCAGGCATGCAAAAAGGAGGAATAAATAGCTATCGAATGATTAAACGTCCTAGCTGTAGACTATTATAGTGCTAGGTTTTATTTATTTTCTATATAAAACTAGGCGCTCTATATGTTTGTCGGAAAACAACTTGAATATTTTTTTTCTCCATTAAGCTAAAAAAAATTATAATTAGGAACGAAATATTATGAAAACAAAGTCATAGTACCAAGAAGATATGATTTTAAACTATGTGAATCCCTTCATAGGCTAATGAATATACCTCTATATAACAGTATTTTAGGATAAATTAGAAATACTTTTAAAACTAGTAGAAAGCCACCAAACTTCTTGCAGAAGACCAGACAACTAATCTTAGCCAAAATCGAAGCATCTTCATCACATTTTTAGCATCTGATTCAATTATTAAACGTTCCACAAGTCTTGCAGTAATAAGTCCAAATTAAATTGCTCATAACTCAATTTTTTGTGAAGACTGTGAAACAACTCTTGCATTCTTTTTTCCTATTAGAATTACTCTCGAAAAGGTGAGAATGCAAAAACATTAACTTTTATCACTTTCATATATTGTAAAAAGACAGCATCAACATACAAAAACATCTTAATACGGTTATACATTCCTATCCATATCTATATGATGACTCTATGATAGCAAGAATTCTTTTAATTTTAATTTGATGATCTTTGTCATCTTAGCATTCTTTAAGCTACTCATCTCATATACAAGAGAATAATGTTCTTTCTATAGCCACCAAACTATATGTGCAGTTTTAACTTTCCATTACAAAACCTTCTTTTTTGAGGAGAAATGCGATAACAATTTTCAAAAGTCATTAATTCTTTATATGAATCTATTCGAATAATTATCCAACCTAATGAGTCGCTACACTTTTTAAGCAAAATGATATTGAAAAAATATAATGGTCAACAATTTTTAATATCAAATTTTTTTGATGCTAGGTTTACAAAATCAATGACCAATAATGATAGCATCTATTTTCTGCATTAGACACACACTTTTTTACAATAAAATATGTATAATTTATATAAGAGGTACCCATAAGAGCCTAATTTTATTATTTTAAAGTTTTAAAGATTTTTTGGTGCAAATACCCCAACTAAGGGTTTCAAAATTATTATATTAATTTTATTACCCAATATGTTTAGATAGGGGTGTCAATTTTTAAACCAAATTCACTAACTCAATATGAGCCTAAAAGCTTCAAACATATTTGTGTTTAATATAATCGGATTCTAATCATCTAACTCGACTATTTAATAGGACATACTCATATTTATTACCTTAACTCTTTACTAACATAACTTGCTAATTCGTTAGTGATATGATAACTCGATTATAACCCAAATAATATATTTATAACACAAATAAACTTGTATATAACCTAAATAACTCATAAGAATTCAAATAATATGTATCACGCGATACCCCATTTGATAAACACATTGTGCTTGTGTTGGAGCACATTTGGTTTAATTCGACCCCATTATCGTCTCGTTTAGATGTTGTAGTGATTAAGATACTAAGTTTTAAAGTGCTATCCCATTAAAAATGCATTGCAATATTAACATTTGACATATAAGCTAATTCTAGTTGAGTTTGCCAAATATGAGATGCATATTAGCTTTAGGGTCTTCACTCATATAAGAAGAAAATTTATTCTAGTATCAGCCTCTCTATACTAGTGTTAACAATCACTTATCTTAATACTAGTTTAATAGTACCTATTTCTTTCTTCTTTTCTCTTCCTTCTAATATTTTTATATTTATTCTAGTATCAGCCTCTCTATACTAGTGTTAATAATCACTTATCTTAATACTAGTTTAATAGTACCTACTTCTCTCTTCTTTTCTCTTCCTTCCAATATTTTTATATTTATTAATTACTAATTTACCCTGAAAAGACATCATTTTAATCAACTATTCTTTCAATCACTCTTTCTACTCTTTATCTTCTCTCTCCTCTCCTCTTTTCTCCTTAGAGCATCTCCAACCGTAGCTCTATATTTGGAGCCCAAAGGCTCTAAATATGGAGCCAAAAATGGAGCAAGAGCCCGGTGCACTCCAACGCACCGAGCTCCATATATATTAAAATAATAATATAATATATATTATTATATTACCTATTTTAAATTACTTAATATGTCATTTTAACATTATTATTTTTTAATAAAAAATATATGGTTAGAAAACTCTCATTGAGATCTTTAAAATAAGACTAATATTTAATAGTTTCAGAAGTAATTTTAAATTACTAATTTTTTAATTAAACGCATCGAAATTACATTACACAAAATAAACATCGAAATAAGCATTACATATCATTAACTAAAAATATCAAAATTGCATTACATAAAATAAGCAAAAATTAATCAAACATAATAAAAACAATAGATGTTTAATATTCTGGTAAGTCATCTCCGTAGCTACCGGTTCCGGTTTCGTAGCCACCGGTTCCAGTTCCGTAGCAACCGGTTCCAGTCTCGGTTTCATTTTTAATATATTTCATGTTGGATGTATTTCATATCTAATATATTTTAATATTTAATATTTATATTGAGAATAATTTTAAGTAATTATATTTTAGGACACATAATTTATTAGACTCATTTTTTATAAATATTAAAAAATTAAAATTTTAAATTAGCTCAAAAATAATTTAATATTAGACTCATTTTAAAGGTCTCGATGAGACCTTTCCAATGATATTATTTTTGTTAAAAACTGATTAGTAAAACTAATTATATATTCAGTTTAACTAACTAAATTATTTAATAAAAAATATAAATAAAATTAAAATGATTGAATGTAATAATTATTGGATAATTTTGGTATTTCAAAAGGTTGAAATGACAAATGGAGTCGGGCTCCATTTTTATGGTGGGGCTCCAAATTTAGAGCCCCATTATTGCTAGCTCCAAATTTGGAGCTAGTTTTACAGCTCCATTAGAGCTCAACCGCCGGTTAGAATTGCTCTTATCTATCAGTTATAAAAGATATTTAGTCATCTGCCAAACTATCATTTTAGCTTTACATCATGTGAATTATAATTACTACATATTATATCGTTTAGAAGTAAACATTATAATAGCTTCTCTTTGTATAACTTCTCTTATACAAGTATAATAAATACGCATAGCTATATCAATATAAAACTTATTCCACAAGTGAATGCCCCACCCCCAGGAGTTACACCATGCTATTAGAATAATCGTCATAAAGGTCAAAAGCAAGGTATCATGAAAGTCAAGTAGCAAAATTGAATAATCACTATGAACTCTTCAAAAATCTACAATAAAATCCTTGTTTGCAACCCAATCGATTACCTTCTTCGTAGGTAACCATCAAGAACAAGTATCCACTTTGATTGCAGACTTGTTCGACTGAGCGCTTCATACTTATCGAAGTAGGATCGGCGGTCAGCTTTAAATTTGAAAAATAAAGAAAATTTAACTTTAATTTTTTACTCCTAATTTTTAATGGTCTAGAGAGGGTTGTCTTCACCTCTAAGAACTTATACCAAACAGAAACAATCCATTTGGAGAACGATATTTTTCATTGTGAAGTAGTGAATACTCTTAATTATACGATTAAGGGCAAATACTTCGAAATAGGCAAGGGAGTCTAGCTTGATTAGACTCCAACCATAAGTGATTCCTTGAAGAACCACAAATGACAATTCTTTGTACACATAGCCATGCTTTTCAGATCAAATGCATGTTTGGCTTGTTTATTAGTTAAGCTCAACTTATTTCTAAATCAAAGTAAAAATAATTGATTAAGCTCAAGTAGCTCGTGAACCAGTTTGACAACCCATACTAGCCACATTCTCTAAGAACTTGTCTTCCATATTATATTCCTCCTCTTACTTGTAACCAATAAATATATTCTATATATTATATATACCTATGCAAATGGCTATATATTTTATAGTAATTGATATCTTAATTTCTTGGCTATTCGTGGAAGCCAACACCAACTAAGTCTCACAGACTACTCTTCAAGCCCATAATTCATAACTTTGTATGATACAAGCTATGTAGTATTCCTCCTCTTGCTTCTAATCACAATCGTGTCGTCTTCCTTCACTATTCATGCAACCTCTGTATCCTTAGCATTAAGCTTAATTTGCACGATATCCATGTAGTAATCTTACTGGCTCGTGCACATTGCTATTAGTTGCGCAACAAATGTTTGTCTTCTTTGACCCTCTCGAGCGTCACTTTTTATGTTACTTCTAAAGCCAATGATTTATTGTCTTCTCAGTGTGTGTGTGTATATATATATATAGTTTTTAGATAATGTCCTATATTTTTATTATGATTCTATTAACACTTTGTTTTTGAAATTTTTTTAATCTAGTCACTCATTTTTCACTATATTTTTCATCTAATACACTATTATCTTTTAATTAATTATTATTAATCTTAGTCTATAATTTATGTAGCTCTACTAGTTTAATTACTAAAATACTCAAAAATATTTAACCTAGACCCCACACTAACTAAACCTATATAAGCCATATTCATCTTTAACCTATTTCTTGTCTGTTTCTAAATCTAATTACTCTATCTTAAACCCACAAGCCAAATCCAAAAATAATCATTAATATTTATTATAAAAATAGAGAAGAAAAAAAAAGATAATTTACGTATTTTAGAAATCATCCTTAGTATTCTAATAGGATAATTCTTGGTTGATACTTTTCTATTTGAAAATAGTTGGGTTAAGTTAACTCCAAATGTGAAATAAAAAATATAGAAAAAAAAATGAGCTAAGAGATGCTAATCTATAAAATGATAATAATATAGGGAGTTTTTAGAGTAGTTTGTGAGTTAATATAGATTTGTGGGTTCAAATCCTGGCATATTTATAAAAATATAAAACTCCGCCTATTAAATTAAATCCATATTATGAGGCGGGTACTTTTTAGAAGTTGAATAATATTTGGAACAAATTTTAGATCAAGGAGTGATATTAATAAAAAAAATTCCAATTATCCATAACTTATCACTAGTACTATGTGGCCCAACTCATGAGGCCTTAGATATGTGCTATGGCCCACGTCTAAGTTAAATATATTTGAAGTGGGTCCCTTTGGTCATAGTGCCCTTAATTTTATTAGGAAAATAATAAGATCAGATTAAATTAAATGCCCTTCTTTCTAAACTACTAATCAACCGTCAAAATATTGGCTGCCATGCATTCCCTCTGCCCTACCAGCAATCATACGTCCTCCTCTCTCTCCCCCTAGCCACAGTCGAATATAAAAAAAATAGGTAAATTAATCAAAACTTAGAGACAAATTTAATTAGTATTGAAATAAATATTACTATTACTTAATTATAATCTGTTGTCATTACTTGAAATAGTATTATTATATTGTTGAAGGGGTCATATTTCATATAATGTTGGTGACTTCCGGATTTTTTAGTTTTGCATCTATACCCCTCAAAATCTTTTTTTCTAAAAAACACTTATATACCCTTCTAAATTTTTTTTTATTTGTATAGGTACTGTTTTTTAATTAATATACTTTTTTTGTTATAAAAAAAATTTATATATAACACCTTATCTTTTAACAAAATCTTGGCTTATATTATGCACTATAAAAATATCCTCAACAAAGTTATACCAAGAGCATTTTAGTCGTTTTAAAAATAAAATATCTCTACTTAATAAAATATTCTTACGATGCTAGTAAAAATTTATGCAAAATTTGTCTACACATATTTACTAAATACTCGATTTACAAATAGTAAAAATATATGATGTAAATCACAATTTTATTAAAAAAAATAGTGTCATATGCAAAATTTTAACCAATTTAATAGATGAAAAAGACTATGCGCTTAGTTAAGAGTAATATATGCAGCTAGAGTACGGATGTTTTTATGTTTCTAGTATTAAGTGGATCAAAAATTTAACAGTCATTTAATTTTATTTTTGGGTAGTCATACAGAAACAAGGACTTTGAGAGATATCCAATTAAGAATCAGTGTTTTGAGGGGTATATGTATAGGTATCAGCTTTGGAGGAATATACATGTAAGCAATTCAGCTTGGCTTAGTGCCACGTAACGTTTAAATGGCAATATAACACAAACATTGACCCAAAAAAAGAAAAAGAAAGAATATATACATATATGTATATATATATCATCTTGAGTCAAGGAACATCTGCACATATTTGCAATTACTTTTACGTGTACAAATCATATATCAGAGCACAAAGGGAGATCCTAATTGATGTCACATTGTACATGCATCCCACTGCAAAAACGAGAAACAAGAACCATTGTTGATGCACTAAAACATGGGCTTCGTGTATATAAAAAGCATACGTCTTGGAGATTTCAAGTCAACTATTTTTCATCAATTGGCTATAAACTTTATATATATATATATATATATATATATATATATATATATATATGTTAAACTATTTTTCATCAATTGGCTATAAACTCTATATATATATATATATGTTAGACTAATGGGATTGTGTTCAGATGGTTATAACTGGTTCAACTGGAATCACAGCAATACTAGTTTAGCTGGAAGACCATTAATGTCTAACAATGTTACATCTCGAGATTCCATAAACCTCATCTCTATCTGGAAAAAAGATGACAATAATTCATCTTTCTCCACCTTACGGGGGAACCATTGTGAATCCCCAAATGTAGTCAATGGGTTATACATACATATGCGTGTGTATTAAGAGAGATCTCCAGCTAGAGTAAAAGAGAACAAAATTGAAAATTTTCAACGCAAGCCCCTTTCTCTCTTTTTGGGGAAAAAAATGGGATTTCATTTGGATTATTCTACTGAAGACAGTTTAAGAAAGAACCAATAAATCCCAAACCTAATCTATATATTCGTCAGGTGCGCTCGGAGACAGTGTTCAGATTCGTTCGCAACAGAATATAGAATTATAAAAATTGGAGTCCTTCATCCTGTCCATGAGCATTTAATTCACTGGTCTATCATACTGTATGGACTGGATTAGAGCCACCAGAGACAAAAAAAGTTATATAAAACTTGGCCATAAAAATCAACAAGAACAAGGATATGCTATTAGTGGAGTAATAAAAAGTTACCAGCTACTGTAGCCTCTGGATAAATAGAGATCTCTGCTCAGCAAACTGTCAAAGCATCCTGGCTGGGGATACCTGACAGAGAAAAGAAAGGTACTAAGGTCTCGGATCATTTCGAACTATACTAAACGAAGATGAATGAATGAGATATAACACTGAAGGATCGGCAACATCAAAAATCTTGAAAAACATTAGTGTGGAACTTATACAGCACCAAAAATGAGGCTGTGTAGCAACTTAGCATACCTATATACTATTCTTTGTAAGCCAAAAACCTCGCAACATCATGAAGGCCTGCTTCCACATAACATTCAGCAATCCTATCTACAACCTCATCCCATGTGCCTTCGATTGAGGCTAAATCCAGTAAGAAAGCAGCTTCATCCAGAGCTACCTGCATTAAAAATAAAAATATAAAAACAATTCAAAGGATTCAGATATCAAATTTAAGGAGAGTTACGTAAATTATGATAATTGTTTATGTTGTTAAAAGTAAAGGACTTGTCCAGGACTACCTGTTCTGGTGCTTTTCCTTTCTTCAGGTCTTCATTCTTACCATCTTCAGTCACTTTCTCCTTTATAAACTCAATCTGCTCATCCTCCCACTGTGCAATCTCAGCAACCTCCTAAGCAGGAGAATACAGTAATCAAATCAATTCTAGCAAACATATGAAGAAATAGAGCACCTGATAAACCAAGATGTGTTGTCTTTACAATAACAACAGTCATACATGGTATCTACAACCGAGTGTCCACCATGGTGATTTCAGCGCTCCCCGAGCTGCATCTTTGGCTTCAAGTTTACGCCCAACCCTATATGGCCACATGAATCAACAAAGTTAAGCATTGAAGAACAAGCCATATCTGAAATAAGAGAGGAGACATCCTTAAGAACTATTATGTTTAGATGGCTACAAACTTCAACAAAATCTCTGCATTGAACACAAAAGGTCGTCCAAATCCTGGGAATTGGTTCCTAGTGTAGAATTCTCCGGTGACCAGTGCTGAAACCTATAACAAATAAGGCATGATTAATACCGAAAGCACATAACATAATGATCAGTAGCCTTCATAGGTAAAATCACAATGTACTTATGCCTAACATGATCTCCTTTCTCCAAATGGCGTGCCACTTTTCTTTCTATAACATCAGGAAAGAGTCCAACCTGAAATCAACCATCAAAGTAACAATATACCGTCTTTATTTAATCGACACTGTGATACATATACACGCACACTGACCTTCTTTAAAATATACACGTCAAGATCAGGAATGCCCGACTCTTCAAGATCACCCTTTTTGTAAATCTTTTTTCCAGCTTCAGCAGAAGCATTCCATAGTGTATCACTACTTTCTTGAAAGTCTCTAGCATCTGCCTCGACAAGGATTCTATGAATATGTTGATCTACCTACAGAAAAAGGATAACTCTAGGTGTCAAGTCCTTATCTCTCATATAACATATATACGTTAAATTGTGACACAGATTAACTGACTGTAGCATGACAAAGTTTATCATACAATAGTATCATGGAACAATTTCTTAACCTATCATAATTTTGCTTGCAAGCTACTTTAGCTAGTACTAGAAATGTCGACCAAGATATTATATATATATATATATATATATATATATATATATATATAAAATATCTATTTCAAGAGAATAGAGATCCATGCTTTTTCAAAGAGTACACAGTACTTCAAAGACCAATGATCAGTTACGGAGAAAAATGAACACACTTTATGAAAATTACATTCATGCAAGATGGTACAAGTGCACAAGCCTCCTAGAAGCAATTACAAGGATGATAGCACAAGTTTGATTTAGCAACTGATGCATACCGATTACCGGACACAACAAAATATAAATATCAGGTTGCTTTTATACCAAAAGAAGTAGATAATTTTCTTTTCCTTTTACTAGATGGATAACAAAAGCATAAACATTTAATATTGTAGAAAATTAGCTAAAAGTACTGATAATTCATATAACAATTGTGATCTAAGGCTACTAGGACTAGCCAGCAATATAGATGAACCAACAGGAGAAGTTTAATTGTGTTTCTAAACAATTCAGCTTTTGCTGTTCCAAAACCAAATATGGATAGAAATATTCAAATTAAGAACAATAAAGAGGCCTGAAGCATCAGCTATAAGGTTTTATGAATGAACAAAGGCAACAGAAAAAAGAAATATGAAGATGAAATGCCAAGAGAAAATAAATTTAGAAGTAATTCTTCTTTTATCCTGGATGGCATCGTAAATCATTCAATAGTATGCCTGTTAAAATGCTATATTCATGGTTGCAACAGATGGTCAATTCCACATTAAATTAGTAGAAAGTCCAAAAAGATGTATGTCAGCGATACAACAAGAAGCAAGACAACAGTGTCGTCTCTTGAATTGTGGCCTTACATTCTTTGCCAAAAGCCAGACCCCATGCTTACGAACTTCCACAACTGGCATCTCCATCCTATGGGAAAGGCAAAAGCATGGTATTGCAAAAGTTAAAAATAATTCACTTGGAAGAAAGATGCTGAGAAACCAAACACAGGACAAAGAACAAGAAATTACCCAGGTGGAGCTGTTGGCCATCTTAGTAAGGAGGTCAAAGTACCTATATCATGCCCAATAACAAGTCAAACAGTAGGAGTTAGGCCTGTTAAGCAAACCACAATCTTCTGGACACCAATAGCAACTGCCAAATTTTAAACTGCGCCTGAACCTGATGGACTTTCTGATAGAGGTACAATGAGAGGAATCAACCCTTCCTTAGCTCCAGGAGGAACAATTGTTTCACCTGTCAAACAGTATGTTAGGTTTTTATTTGTTGGCAATTGTGTACAAAATATTCTAAGTATATTTTTTCATGTATATGAGCTTTACACAAGTCTAGAATATCTCTGGTTTGAAGAATTGCAAGATTATTGGAGAAAAGCCGTCGAGTTCACACCGCGTTCACAAACGCGTTCGAACGTGGATACTGCGTTCACACAGACAGAGAGCCGCATTCACAAACGCGTTCGAACGGGTACTGCGTTCACACAGACTGAGAGCTGCGTTCATAAATGCGTTCGAACGCAACCTGAAGAATTCAAGCTGTCGCGTTCGAACGCACTCGAGCCCGTTCGAACGCACCAACAAGGTTTAAGAATATTGTACTTTCGTGAGTACGGATAAGATTGTGATTTGGCTCTATCTTGTACTTTCATGAGTGTGGATAAGATTTGGATTTGGCTCTATCTTGAAGATCGTGAGTACGGATAAGATTTAGATTTGGCTCTATCTTGAAGATCGTGAATACGGATAAGATTTGGATTTGGCTCTATCTTGTACTTTCGTGAGTACGGATAAGATTTGGATTTGGCTCTATCTTGGAGATCATATATAAAGATTGTGAAACCCTATCTCTAGCGAAGTTGAAGAAGCATTATTGAAGGAGACTTCTTGAGGCTACATCGGTTCTTCAACTAACAAGGCTCTTCTTATTTACAAATCTTAATCTTTCGTCTTAAGGGCTATCTAGACGAAAGATCAATCTCGAGGGTTACTGAGATTGGACTTTAATCACGAGAAGCGGTGGATCGTGGGTTCTAGCGAGTAAGACTGAGAGAAACAAAGTCGTTTGGTTCGAACGGGTTGTTTTGAGAGTCAGTCTTGTAACTGCTACTATTCTAGTGATTGGTTTTGATCCGAGTTTGGATCCGTGGTTTTTTCCCGTTTGGGTTTTTCCACGTTAAAATATTGGCGTTCATCTCTATTTTCGTTCTTAATATTTCTACGAACTTTTACTTAAGCGAACGAGTGATATCATTGCCTAGTATTTAGATACATACGTGTGTCTAGGTGTTTTTTTAATTAGTATCAGAGCAGGTTCTCTCACCCTTTGAGAGAGATCAAATAGGCATGGATTTTCATAGAGATGGACCATCATCTATTAGACCTCCTATTCTAGATGGATCAAATTAAGGATATCGATTTTATGAAAGTTGAACAATTGGTAGGAAATATACAAACATTTGAGTCCAGTCTTTCAAAACCAAGGAAGTCCAAAGGGATGGCCCTATCCACAGTTGAACAAAATTTAGAGGAGTCTGATGATGAAGGTGATTTAGAATTTGAGATGTTGACCAAGTTTGTCAAAAAGTTCAATAAATTCTTTCGGAAGCCAAACAAGTTGAATGCTGAAAAACTTGATAAAAGCAAAGCCTTTGTGAAAAAGAAGAATAACGACTCAAGGTAATTGAACCAGAAAGAATTAAATTTGAGGAGAAGTACAAATTGGAGCTTGAACATGTCAAAGACCTTTCTGAACAACTTGACAATGCGAAAAATAAAATGAAGGCTGATGAAATTGAACTAGAGCAATTGAATAAGGAAGTGACATTTCTAAAAGGGAAGAACAAACTTAATGAGATTCTAAAAGCTCAGATCTCTGGAAAAGACAGGTATGGTGTTGGATACACTGGTAATTCAAATAATAACAAAACTGTATTTGTTTCTGCAGGTATACAAAAAGAGAAATACCTGAAGCCAACAACCGCATTTACAAAGCAATCCTGGATGAACCCTTCTAAACAGAACTTGAATATACAAACTGGTGAATCTTCGATGGTACCAAAGGCAAACTCTAGTCACACTCCTCGACAAAAGGTGAGTAGAAAAAAGTTTGTTCCGACATGCTATCATTGCGGCATTCTAGGGCATATTCGACCTCATTGCAAACTTTTGCAAAAACCTAGAAGTGCTTTTATTTATGGGATGAAAACAAAGGCCATATGAGTCAAGAAAGGTGATTTGTTTACAAAACCTTTGGATTTACAGAGATTTGAGTATCTTCGTACTTCTTTAGGAATTTGTGCTTTGGATTGATTTTCTTTTTGTTTTGGTTTGCATGTTTCATTTTTATGAGTTTTTTTCGTTTCTTTTTAGGTTTTATTTTACTTTGAAATTTTCTTTGCTTTTAGTTTCAGATTTGTCGAGAGTTTTTGCTATAAAAAAAAAAATTGATGCACTCCTAGATTCAATAATATACACTTGACATAAAAATATGATTTTTCTCTTGATTATGAGTTATTATAGTCAATTTTGTCATCTTGTCGTATATTGTTTCAATTTTGATTTTGTCACTCCCTCGACTTCTATAATAATAAAAAGTTTAATGCACTCATAACGTATGTGTATTATTGTGTGAGCATGATATCATGAATATTTTTTTAAAATAGCTCACTATTAACTTTGATTTGCACAGTTTGACCTCATGCTTAGTCATAAAAAATATGTTCATAAAAGATCAATGAAAAGGGCTACAATGAGTTAGTGTGAAAGCCGTCTTGTTTCGAGTCCAGTTTGACTCAGTACATTATATGCAAATTCAAAAAAAAATATATGTGAATTTCTTTTTGCACTTTGTTTGATTTGTATTACAAGAAAAGGGCTACCTACTCATGTGTGAAAGTCATCATTACACCTATATTGGTTTATGTATAAAAAATAATACAGGAAAATTCCTGTTATGTTATGGAGAATAAGTCGAAAAGTGCAAAATTTCAATACTAAGTCGGTTTGACTACTGTGTTGCATCATTGTTTATATAGAAAAGTTTGTTTAAAAAGATTGGTTCATATTATCTATGCTCATCTTGCATATGCATATCGTTATGATCAATCAAGATTAATTTAATTTTGAGTGATGCATTAGAATTGATTATAATATGCTCTTGATGATTTGATTGATCTGTGTATGACTTATTTCATTTGATTGTCATATTCTATGTCTTGAATATATTTTGAATTTTCTAGAAGTGCATCTCCAAAAAGATTTTTGATTTATTTTAGTTTAAATTTTTAAAAAAAAATCCAAATCCTCAAGATCTTCATCTTTTTCATCAAAATTTTCACTTCAAACCCTTTTAAAGTCTTTTGGCTGAAACTTCAAGATTTTCTTCACTTTTTGCGAGGTATGATCATTCATCAATTTTCTTATTTTTTTTATTCAATTAAGTCTCTTGATCTTGATTGATTTCGTGCGGTTTCAAGTTTTGATCACGTTAAAGTTAATATCTTGATTTTTTTGTGCGATTGAATGTGATATCTTAGCGTTTTCAACTGAAAGATGGGTTTCAATTACGGCCTTCATGGTTTCTTCATCGTCAGTTCCCTCCGAGTTCCTAGTCTTTGGCATTTGTGTCAAAAAGGGAGAGAGTGTCTAGTGTGTTGTGTGTGGTGCGAGTTTAAAGTTTTAGAGTTTACGTGTGTAGGGGGAGCATGGCAATAGGGGGAGTTTATTAGAGTCTTTCTGTCTTTCTAATCTTGCTTATAACTTTGCTCGGAGAAATTGTGAACTTTGTCTGTTTAAGTACTTTTGAACTTATGCTCCATTGATAACTTGTGGTTGGATTGTTTATTCATTTCAAGTTATTTTTACTTGATCTTGGATTGGTATATGTTTATTTGCAGGGATTGATGTGCAAAATATTCTAGTCTTGTTGATTGCTCATTTGAAGTCTGTGTAATATCTTGTAACCTAGGTGTTTTGTCACAAATTGCCAAAGGGGGAGATTGTTAGGTTTTTATTTGTTGGCAATTGTGTACAAAATATTCTAAGTATATTTTTTCATGTATATGAGCTTTACACAAGTCTAGAATATCTCTGGTTTGAAGAATTGCAAGATTATTGGAGAAAAGCCGTCGAGTTCACACCGCGTTCACAAACGCGTTCGAACGCGGATACTGCGTTCACACAGACAGAGAGTCGCGTTCACAAACGCGTTCGAACGGCACGCGTTCACACGCACCGAGCCGCGTTCATAAACGCGTTCGAACGCAACCTGAAGAATTCAAGCTGTCGCGTTCGAACGCACTCGAGCCCGTTCGAACGCACCAACAAGGTTTAAGAATATTGTACTTTCGTGAGTATGGATAAGATTAGGATTTGACTCTATCTTGTACTTTCATGAGTGTGGATAAGATTTGGATTTGGATTTGGCTCTATCTTGAAGATCGTGAGTATGGATAAGATTTAGATTTGGCTCTATCTTGAAGATCGTGAGTACGGATAAGATTTGGATTTGGCTCTATCTTGTACTTTCGTGAGTACGGATAAGATTAGGATTTGACTCTATCTTGTGCTTTCGTGAGTACGGATAAGATTTGGATTTGGCTCTATCTTGGAGATCATATATAAAGATTGTGAAACCCTATCTCTAGCGAAGTTGAAGAAGCATTATTGAAGGAGACTTCTTGAGGCTACATCGGTTCTTCAACTAACAAGACTCTTCTCATCTACAAATCTTAATCTTTTGTCTTAAGGGCTATCTAGACGAAAGATCAATCTCGAGAGTTACTGAGATTGGACTTCAATCACGAGAAGCGGTGAATCGTGGGTTCTAGCGAGCAAGACTGAGAGAAACAAAGTCGTTTGGTTCGACGGGTTGTTTTGAGAGTCAGTCTTGTAACTGCTACTATTCTAGTGATTGGTTTTGATCCGAGTTTGGATCCGTGGTTTTTTCTCGTTTGGGATTTTCCACGTTAAAATCTTGGCGTTCATCTCTATTTTCGTTCTTAATATTTCTACGGACTTTTACTTAAGCGAACGAGTGATATCATTGCATAGTATTTAGATACATACGTGTGTCTAGGGATTTTTTTTACAGTACAAGATTAAGGCCAGAAATTTCAACCCATTAACTATCCGAGTCCAATATGAGCTCACTAAGTTACTACTTTTCAAGCTTGCATTGACTAAAAGAAAAAGTAGATCATAAGCTTTTAATGTTACTTCTGGAATAGGGGTCATACTGACTCTTTTGAAATCTACTATAGTGATTATGATGCAAGATTTGAAATTACACCCTTACAAATATGACTATCTATGTTTCACTCGTATGCATAAATACCATGGACAACCTCATTAGAAGGCTAAGGCTATTTCATATTCACCTCAGTGGATAAACAATTATCATCAATTTAGATAGTAAAATACATTGTAGATATTCTTATTGGTGGTATATTTGAATGGAACCGAAATTCAGTTAACTCAAGATTAAGAAAAGTTCACCTCGTGCTTGGAGTATGTTCAACAAACAATGAAGATGCTCAGGAGGTTTAGTTGCAGCAACATCCTTAATAAATAAAATGTGGTCTGCATTTCATGAGAAATATTATTAGACACATATTTCATCACCAACCAGATAAATTGAAATGCATGAATTTTATGCAAAATCTGAATAAGTATGCAAGAAAAATATCAGATGTAGCAAAATTATTGCTACACCTCATTTGAATGGCATTCTGAGATAAAATATTAATAACAAATTAATGATACCAGTTTACAACTTCAAATTTTAAGAATAAAATGTACAAGATGCAGCAGACATAGCATGCACAAATAAATTGCTTTGGAAGAATCTATAAGATGAAATCACACAATGTGTAACTTGTAAAAGTGTAAACATTGCTCAAGAAAATCAAATAATTGAACCATGAAAGTTTGATTTGATGGCTTAAAATAAAAAATGAGAGTTAGGATTTTAGAAAAACAAATTGAGTCATCTCGAAGAGAGGGGATTACCGGAAGCGGTGGCGGTCTCAGTGGAAGTGGCGACGACGGCGGTGGAAGGAGACACGGAGGAGGAGCGTCGGATCATGGGCGTCGGCTTCTTGACGCGCAAGGATGGGAGCGCCGAGGCGAACGCGGATTTGCTCACCGCCATTCTCATCTCTCTCCCTCTCCCTCTACTTCGCTAGAAGGTTTTATTGAAGTGAAAGCGGTGGAAGAGTACTCAGCTCTCCTAGTTCTTGTGGTGGCGAGGAGTTTTTGGAGCTAATCTAATTTGTGTAGCTCCTATGAACCAAGAGGTCTTCCCACAAGTAATTTAGCACCAGTTCACTTTAAAAATATCTTTTCCTTTAATTATTCTAGAATACAACTATTTATTCTCCAATAATAAGCTAAACATCTTATAATCATCGAAATTATATATCAAATCAAGAAAAATATTTATAGTAAATTTATAAAAAAATAAAACACATCCTTTTTTTTCCTTCACTTTATGGTAATTATTATATTCTTATATTAAAATATAAGTAAATATAAAAATAATTATTTTTATAATAAAAACCTAATTTTGAAAATACTAAAAATAGATGTATATTCTAAAATTTACATTACTCCTAAAGTAAATAAGGCTTTAGAAAATAGAAGATAGTGAGGAAATATTTTTAGAGCTTGATTTATAATAATAGACTTTAAAGATTGTATATATAAATTATGAGCCTCTCTATTATAATTATATATATATATATATATATATATATATATATATATATATATATATATATATATATATATATGCACTTAGGTATTTTAATAGTTCAGAAGGAGTCATTATAGAGAATAGTAATAATTTAGGAGTGAAAACAAAAATTATTCTTAATTTTTCTTACAGATAGGCCCTTTTATTATAGAAAATTTTAAAAACTTCAAATAATCATTTTACTCGTAATTTTACATCTTACTTTTTCCAATTTTTGGTGTTGAGACATTCATATGTTATTATATAACATAAAAATGTATGTGATATTTTATATGGTTAAGAGGATTAATTTGTTATTAAAAAAAAAGCGAGAGGTCTAAGTGAAAATGGGCATCCGTTGAAGGTGTAATTATCCCTAAGAGCAAGAAATTAGGCATCCACAAAATCGCCTCAACTCCTGTGTGGGAACGGGTGGGTCCCGCAGGAACCCGAGGCCGGCCCAAAACTCTTCCCCCATTAAGAGAGAGAAAAAGAAGAAGATAGAATCCTCTCACTCTTCCTTCTGGAGAGAGAAGGAGAAAGGGGCGAAAAAAAGAAAGATAAAGGCCAAAGAGGATAGTCGGGAGAGGCGCGTTTAGCGAGGCAAAGAACACCGATGGCATCCCACGCCGTCTTCCACTCCACCTCGCCCCAACCCCTCATGGCTCTCCACCGCTCCCGCTTCGCTCTCTTGCCGCCCCTAAACCCTAGCGCTAGCCCTAACCGTAACCCCAGGACTGGGCTCCTCCGCCTCCCTCGACGGCGACCCGTGGCGCTGCGGCCCCTCAGGGCCTCCGCAGCTGCCGCGGACGCGCCGCAGGCGCCCGTGGAGCCCGGCGGCCGGGAAGCCCTCGAGCGGTGCTTTACCGCCTCGCCGGACTCCGGGCCGCCGTCGTGCTCGTCGTCCGGATTGGCCCCGTCGCCGGTGATGAAGGGCGGGCAGTACGGGGCGTTTGGCGCGGTGACGCTGGAGAAGTCGAAGCTGAATCTCTCGCAGAAGTCGACCAAGTCGAGCCCTGAGGTATGTGGGAAGAGTTCTGGTTTATGGATTCTTCTGTTTATATTTTAGATGGCATCTTTGAGGATTTTGGAATTATTTTGTTGGAATGATTAATTGCCCAGAAAATATGTCATCTTTTGGTGCTACTTAATTAGCTAAAGAAGTAGCTTTTGGGCGTTTCAAGTAAGTGATGTATGATTTTGCAGTTCGGAGAGTCTTCTATACGATGGGCTTCTTCTATTTAATAGTTATGGGTTGCCAAGTAGGGATTAGATTGGCAGTATTAGGGGGAAATGCTCGTACATTAGTTGCGTGCTTAATTTTTGGTCTTACGTGATTTGGGGGTATAGATTGATTTGTATGTTAACTAGGTACGTTGTTCCTAATATTCTCCATGTAATTTCTGGTAAAAATTGATTCTTTCAGAGATAATAATGGCTGGAGACAGGAGCTTGTTGAAACAATTGTGATTGTGCCACAGAAGTTGGTTCTAAAGTGAGAAGTTATCTGCCAATTGTGATAATGAGAAATCTATGGTTGCCTTCCCCTATGGGAAGATGTTGAGTGTTGCAACTGCTGGCAAATTAGAGTACTTGCCTTTTTGCTATGAAGGTTAGAGTTGAAATTTTTTACACATCAGTGGAGCTACCTGGCCAAGATAATGTCCTCCTATAAGAAGAGGATTCCTGATACTATTGAGACTTCTAATTATTTTTTTAAAAAAGCCTGGTGTTTCTCTGCACCACTTTCAACATTCTCTCATGTCTTCATCCCCTTCAATAGCTGCACCCTAGTATGACCCCAAATTTCTTCTCTCCCTATCCCTTCCTGATTGTAAAATATTTGTCTCTAGTGCTTTCATAATTGGTATACTTGGGTCTAGAGGATCCTCAGTAATCAGATGTACTTAGGCTCTGCCTCTTGTGATTACATCATTTTCCTTTTCCTTTTCCTCTTTATATATAAATGCAACGTATAAAGGGAGGTTGCATTTCAGAAGCCAAGGATTTCACATGAGAAAATGAGATCAAGAATTGAGGTTTCTATTTTTTTTTTCTCTTGGTTTTTTCATTGGTAATGCTGAAGAAATATTGGAGTAGTTGTGATTGTAGTTGTGCTTTCGGTAGAGAGGTTTGAGATTGATCCAAGTATTATGCTTAGGGTCTTGGAACACTATTGTCATGATAATTCTCCCTTAGAAGTTATCTTATGCTGATCTATTAGGTTGAGCAATGAATAGTCCTTCTAAATTACTACTCAGAAACTTGTCTTGAGCTATGGAGTACTCATGCTGAGGAGCTTCTTGAGTAAATGTCAAAGAATTAGAATTCTAGGTAAGGTGAACATAAAGAAGATTGGTAATTTTAGGGCTTCACCAGCTGCTGCGCTAAGTTTTTCCTCCTTGCATCAATCGACCATCCATCATCGAAACGACTTAGTGGGGGTTAGGTTGCACTCATTTACCCTCCCATATCTTGTGTTGCCAGGAGTCTTGTGCATTGGAACATTTTTTAAGGAAAATTAGCAAGATTCACAATTTGCTACTAGTATTCAATAAATCAGTTGCACCTAGTTTTCTGTATGATTTGATTTATGGGATGTTTGTCCTATCATGTAATTTAATTTGAAGGAAACTAGAATGGATGTACACCAAAGAAAACTTGAATGGATGCAATTCAAGAGTTGCTGCCCTACATGTTATTTTGAATATGATACCACATGCTTTAAAGTGGCTTAGATGATTCTAGAAAATTGGTAGGGATGAGGGGCTTAGTTGATGTGTTGATGTGAAAAGACTCTTTATCTGTTTCGATCCTTTGATTGAAACAATTTGTAGGAGTTCAACATCTTTTCTATGATATAGCCTCCTCTAAGTTGGATAGCAGCACGAACTCTTTTTGTTATTTTAATTTATTGTTGCTGCACATAAAGCATTCGGCCATTTCTTTTCTTTTTCTGAAATTTAACCCATATGCTCTGTTTCATTTTGAAACCACATAAAGCATATGTTGATATGGCACTTAATCTTTATTTTCTTTTGTTTAGTGCGTGAATGTCTCTTTTGTTTAAAAATGCTACAGACAGCAATCGGTGGTGGCGGTGGCGATATCGGTAAGAAGAATAGTCATGGTGGAGGTGATGGGGGTGATGATGATGGTGATGATGATGACTACTTTGATGACTTTGATGATGGGGATGAAGGAGATGAAGGTGGACTATTCAGAAGGCGCCTTATTCTTCAAGAGGTAGGCAAGTTAATTCAAGTAATAAATATAGAAAGTGTTGTTGTCAGAATATAAATGAGCGAAAAATGACATGCAAACATTTCTCTGTACTTTGGCAGCTTTTTGACAGGAAGTTTGTAGATGCTGTGCTTCAGGAGTGGTATAAAACCATGGTGAATTTACCTGCTGGACTACGCCAAGCTTACGAAATGGTATAAGCTATTTCTTCTAATGCTTGGAACAGTAAATGTTATATAGAACTAAACTTAAATGCATTGTAGGGTTTGGTGAGCTCTGCACAAATGGTACGATTCCTGTCAATTAATGCAAGACCAACAACATCTAGATTAATTTCGCGAGGTCTTCCAGAATCTCTGTCCAGAGCTTTTATTGGAAGGTACTTTCCTAAGTCTTTATACAGTTGATAATGATACATTTGTGTCTGGCTTGAAGTTCAATCTTTTGTATATCATAGGTTCATTTTGCATGATTTTGCCTATACTTCATGCACTAGAGTTTGAGGTGGCTACTCTTCTGGTCTTGACCTGTTGACTACTTTATGATTTATATTAGTATGATAGCACTCAAAGATGCTTCTTTAAGGATATTCATGGACCATGGTTCATAGTTTGCGTGAGTTCTTATTCTCTATTTACATAAATGGAATTATTACATAATACATATCATGGATCCCAAAATCGGCCGATCCCAATTCGGACTCGAAACTAGTCTAGTGGCTGGTTTCGGTTTGGGATTGGCCGGTTTGGCCAATTCGTCTCGGCCGAATTTGACGAAACTCAGTCATATCGACTGAAAACAATAATGTTGGTTGAAACTAATTTTTTTAAGGTTCAGGTCAAATTTAAAACGTTTTTAACATAGAAGACATTAGTAATTAATGTCATTAACTATTTTTTTTCAAATTTTTAGTTTTTACCCTCTATTTCACTCATTCTCCTTCTACTCTCACACTTCATTGAGCTCATTTGGTGGGTCCAGTAAACCTCTCCAACTAGTTCACACTTTGGTGAACTTGGATGAGTTTTTTTTCTCATTTATCATTTTCCTCTTTCTCGTGCACTTTTTAACTACTCTTTTCTTATTGCTATAGAACAATAATGAAGAGAGATTTTTTTTCACGATTTTATAAAATTTTGTCTAATTCAAGTTTAAATTCATTACAATTTTGAGTGAGATTTTTCTTTAGTTTTAGGCTTCATATATGACTAATTTTTATTTTTTTATTTTCCTGTTATTTTTTGTAAATTTTTATAAAATTTCCTACATTTAAAATAATATTTAAAATATTACGTAATTAAAAATAGTCTGATCCAATTCGGGCTAGCGATACGATCAATATAGTCAGTCTCGATCTCAATCCTAAGTTTTAGAACCTTGGTACATATGTAAAGGAAGAGGTTGCTATTTGACTGAGGAGAAGAGAAATAAAACATATCATGGCAGTGAGGCTATTGATAATAAGATGGAGATCTTACAATGTTTCATGAGGGGAAGGTGGCTGCCATTCTAATTTTTGACAATAGAAAGTTTT
Organism: Typha latifolia; assembly: GCF_019914945.1. Classification (NCBI taxonomy): domain Eukaryota; kingdom Viridiplantae; phylum Streptophyta; class Magnoliopsida; order Poales; family Typhaceae; genus Typha; species Typha latifolia. The sequence goes on from NC_133100.1 coordinate 5,977,441, forward strand.
GCATAGCAATTTGTAGATTCTTGATGTTTTTGCCTTATGAAATGACTGACAGGGCATACTCAAAGGATTGTATATATAATTATATATGAGGATAAGAAATAGCATATAAGGACATATAAGTATATAACCACCCAAATGTTAGGATGTTAATAGCAAGGTTCCTAGTTTCGGTCGATCCCAGGTGGGGTATCAGCTGTATCGGCCGATCCCAGTTGGGGAGGCTAGGGTATTGACTGTATCGACCGATCCCGCCCGAAACTAGCGGGAACGGGTGGGATCCGACCTAGATCCCACCCCTACCTGCTCTCTTTCTCTCTTTTTTCTCTTTCTCTCTTTTTCTCTCTCTCCTTTACTCTTCTTTCTCACTTCTTCCACCGGCAACCGAGTAGATCTCTGGCGGCATTCTACGACAAAGATCCAACGACCTTAGATGAGTTTTTTTATTATTTTTTTCAGTTCTTAATTCCTCTCATCCCTCTCTCTTTCTCTTCCTACACTGAGTAATTCTGATGACCTTTACTGTTGCTGCTGTGATGAAGCAGCAGCACCAGTTATTGAGAGTCTGAGAGAGAGAGAGAGATAAATTTTTAAGTAAATTAATACATCTTTTAAAGTTTTTAGGCTTCATATGTGAGTAACTTTTAATTTTTTTTATTATCCTCTCATTTTTTTCTAAATTTTTAGAATTTTTTCTGCATTTTTAAATAATATTTAGAATTTTACGTAATTAAAAATTGTTTGATCCAATACGAGTTGTTGATTCCCTTTCATTAGTGGAATAAAATGTTACTAGAAGAGGATGAAAATTCTTATATATGGAGGAAAATTTGGAAGATATGACCTGCGAACTTGTAATATTTGTGGTAAATTTTTTGTAATGGGTTTCAATTATTTCTGTGTTGAGGACCACATTTTTTTTTCTGTTCTAAGTAAGTCATATTGAAGACAAATAATTGGATATATTCTGTTATGTGATAATTATGTGGATACAGTAATGTTCCTTTTTAGCATCACTTTTTGTTGGACATGGGGCTAATTGGATTAACAAATGACTGAAATATGGGTGAATTGTTGGAGGAATAATTATAATAACAAATAAAATTGTGAATGATCATTTATAGGGTTATAGAGTCTTCCCGAGCATTTCCAGGATAGCATTGATTTCAGCATTCTTATATTGGTAAGTTTCTAGAGTGTCCTTAGTTTTTTCTTCAGTTAGAGTTTACAACACCATATGAATACACTTTATTCCAGGGCTCTTCTCATTTCCCTCAAGAATAGAATTTCATCATCTTTCATTCTAATTAGATTTTAGTGTAGATGAACCTTTGGCTCAATACATAACAGATGGTCAATTATAAATAGGAGTTTTATGTAAGTCAAGCAAGAGCAAATCCAAGGGCAGACTTGCTCAGCACAAAATAATCATGCTGGTTGAGTAAGATCTGACTGTTAGAGCTGACTTTGAGCTGCCAAGTGCCCAGTTGTATGTTCATCATAATTTACCTCAGTGCACCAGCAGAACTAAATTTGCCTGGCTTGGGCTAATTTTGTTGTAGATTTGTATAGTTGGTTTGCATGTAATTCTGGATTTCCCTTGATTTTCCATCCCAAATCTTTGGTGTGATTTAATCATTTAATCACATTCAGTGATTAGTTGTTTGACCTTTGCCATTAATTTTGTAACTTATAATTCTTGAGTTTTCTTTTACTGAATTTCAAAGTTTGTAAGATGTAGACAGGGAAATGCATGCCCGCAAAATTAATGTCTAGTTTTGCAAATTGTCAAATGACTATTATAGGGTTTTATTCTGTTAAAGTGGAAGAAAATAGCCTTCTATTGGTTTGGCAATGCATTTGCATGTGATACCTTCTGTTTCCACAAATGTTGTTATTGGAGTAATTCTCTTGATGAGCACTGCTCATGAAGTTTGGCAGTTTATATATTAGAAGAATCCTCAGTTCTTTCCTTACAATTTTAAATTTTTAATCCTCTTATTTATCATCAAATCAGAAGAACCTTCTTGCTTAGTACTGCTAAATGTCCAATTGATATTTTACTACATACTAACAGATGATATCATGATACTTGAAGGTTTCCTTTCTTTTTCCTTGTTTCATGCTTTTTCATGCTTTTAGTTTACATTTTAAGTGATATCACTAGTATGTAATCTTATTTCTGGTTTACAGGATGATTGCAGATCCATCTTTCTTATATAAGATTCTTCTAGAATCAGCAGCAACTCTAGGTTGCTCTGTTTGGTGGGAGTTGAAGAATCGGAAGGACAGGTACTTTTTTTTCATCTAGTAGGGACATAAAAGAGGCATTTCTTATGCCTTATGTATTATATTTGTTTGTTTGTTCAGGATTAAACAGGAATGGGATTTGGCACTCATTAATGTTCTGACAGTAACAGCTTGCAATGCATTTATGGTTTGGTCACTTGCACCATGCCGATCATATGGGAATACCTTCCATTTTGACTTGCAAAACACAATCCAGAAGCTCCCAAATAATATTTTTGAGAAGAGCTATCCTATGAGAGAGTTTGACTTGCAGAAAAGAATTCACTCCTTTTTCTACAAGGCTGCAGAGTTCTGTCTAGTTGGATTAACTGCTGGTTCTGTGCAGGGTGCTTTATCAAAATTTTCCTCTAGTAAAAAAGAGGGGAGGTGAGTGGATTTACCCTTGTCTTCTCCAACCTAAGTTATCTTGTACAAGTGGCTGTTTTTATTCTTCCTTGCCATGTGCTTAAGCCTATTGTGTTTTGGTATAGGTTATCAGTAACTGTTCCTTCTGTCAGCACAAATGCCCTTGGCTATGGGGCTTTCTTAGGACTTTATGCGAACCTGCGTTATCAGCTCTTGTGTGGATTTGATCGAGCTATGTTCAACCACTTTGATGTTCTTGGTGTAGTCATCTTTTTCAGCACGGCACTAAGGTCAGTAACCACTCTCCATTATTTATATCATGCCTCAGTCTACTCTCTTTTATTGAAGTTCTATACTTCCCATCTGAAAGTTATTATTGAGTTGGCTTAACAGAATTTTTTTTTCTTTCTGAGATGTCTTCTTTAATATAGATCAGGGAAATGTTAGCTATTGTGAGTGCCTTTCCTTGTCTGTGGAGCATTAGCATGTAACCTCAGAATGTTACAGAAAGGTTCTTGTATATTGCCCATCTTTTCTGAGATTTTAAGACCACCTAACTTGGCGGTGTGCTTTTTGGTTTTGTAGACGAACTTAATAAAATGCTAGGCTGCTCATGTTTAGCTCATGTAGCTTGACAATTCGAATGCACTAATATGTCTGACATCGAGAACCATTTACTTGACTATACATGGATTAGCAAGCAGTTCTATTCTAGACACTGAATCAATATCTGATATGTGAAGCACGATGAGCCAGCCATAACCATCAAATTTGAAATACTAATCACATTATTGTGAGCCTACTTTTTCTCTTGAGCAATTGCCGAACCTTTTATTATTTGTTGAAAGTAGAGATGAATGGAGGAAAGTGATATAGATAGCTGTTCCCCAGTATTTGTTCCTTCTTGTTTCTGCTGTTGATGATGTTTCTACTTGCCCATATGTTGAATTGGACATTATTGTTCTGCTGTAGTAATCATCTTTTCTACCACTTTTCATGTGGATGGACAGGGTTATGAATGTTCAGATTGGGGAGACATCAAGACTTGCTTGGCTTGGGGTAGAGGCTGATCCACTCATGCAGTCTGACAGTCTACTTAAAGCATACAACAGACCTTCAGAGGCTATTGACAGACCAGAGTCAAAGTGGTTCATATCAAAGAATGCCATCATTTCTGGACTTGGATTGCTAGGTATCAAGCAGGGCAGTGGGGAATCTGAGGCGACACCCCCAAAGGCACGACGAAAGAGAATTGTCCGGAAAAAGGTGAGTGCAAGTTCAGCATAGTGGGCGCGGCTTCCCTGTGGAAACAATTTTGTATGAGGTATATCCTGCCCTACAGATTATTGTCAGGAATGCAAACATGGAAGATTTATTCTTGGAAATTTTTTGCGCAATGGAGAGACACGGCACGAGGACTTGCAAACTGTAGTTTAACTGAGGGTTCACTGTCAAGGGTGCATGTTGTCATCAGCTAGATTTTTTGTTAATTTGTTTTGTTGTTATATTCCCCTCTGTGGAGATGTGAACCAGACTTTCAATTTATTAGTCGTCTCCCTTGCGAGAGCAGGAGAGTGCAACTTTCTTTAGAATGTCATACACTAGTACGAAAGTTTATTCAAGAGAGTTCTAATAAAATTGGAGAAATATATATTTTTTTTCATTCTTACTTTAGAAGAAGACAAGAATTAATTGTTGCATGGTCATGAATTTTACATCCATCAGTTAAAATCCAGCTGTGGTCGATTTTATCGTTTGCATTGCTGCCATCTCATAAGATGAAAATATGTATGACAATACATCAGAACAAAGATTCACCTTATTACAGAGATTAATGAAATAGAGGCTGGTGCAGGCACATAATGCATCACGTTTCCTCAAATAATAAGTGAATCTTATTGAGGAGGCTTTATCAGTTATATAACTAGTTTATCATGGGTTCCTCTGAAGGTCACATTGAGAATGTTATTTATTGTCTGATTAATTGCAGCCAAATCTCTCAAATAGGTCGAACTCAGCTCCGATAGAAAAGAATCCAGTATTGATTGCGAATTTATAGTCTTGGAATTTGCCATGGAAGAAATATTAGAGCAAAGGATTCCCAATCTTTGCACAGACTTGATGCTGGAAAATTTGTACACTTTATTTCTGTGAAGCCTCTGACTACTTGATATTATGAACCAAGAAAATATACTTGTCTGCTAGTCTTCTAATTGGACTTACTTTGCATAGAAGTTTGTAGAACTACTCCACAAGAACACATAATACACTTTCTTTCTCTCAAAAAAGGGGGAGAAGACACACTACTCCATTGATCATTTTAGTAATCTAGCAAAATAATCCATTCTCATTAGTCACACAATAAATGTTACATCTGACAACAAGAATGTGATTGTCTTCATGATTGCTCGAGAAGATTCTTCAAGTACAAATTCAAGATGTATCTACCAGATGACTGCACATCAAGCCTTTTCTCACTAGGTTCATATTTTCCTTTGCGTAGCTGGTATCGGTGGGTAACGGCTGAGACTATATAAGCCTGGCCTTCTATTGTGACACTCTCCCCACAATGTATGTTCTGATTAACAAGAATAGAGCAATGAGAAATTTAATAAAAATATAAGAAAATGAAAATTCATGATATTTTGCCTTAATAAGCCAACCGATATCAAAGGTATGACATAGCTAAACAGATTACTTAAAAGCATAGAGGCAAACAAACTGTCTCCACAGATAGGAATTGAAGGGCCAATAAGTATGTGAACAGAAGTAAAATATTTGCATGTATGCTACAGCAAAGACATGGATGTATAATATTGACACAACTCTAGCATTTCCACTTTGTTGTAAACCATGCAAAGCTTCATTTGTGCGGTTACCAGAGCTTGCACTAATCTGACAGAAGAGTACCTGTGATTCTCTTCCATTTAATCTCAGGGTGACTAGAAAGACTTGGCAAGTCATCAGATACTATTTGAACAAGTTTGCAACCTAAAAAGCACCTGGAAATCTGGAACTGGTTAAATTTTTTCTTGCATTAAGCTCATGTTGCAAAACATCAACTGCTGCTATTTTATTGTCATGAAGATTGTGAACCTTGACCTTATGCTGTGAGAACAGTGTATTTTCCATCAGTCTCATGAGTCGAAAAAAGTGTCTCGGCATGATACACTAGAAAGCTTTTCATTTTCGTCGTTTGGTTAACCATTCTTAATTATACATTCCACTTATCATGTCAACATCAGATACATTCATGATGAATACAGAAGCACCATAGTGTGAATATTTGAAAAGGACATCAACAGCACAAAGTCCAGATAGTTTGCAAACTAGATGTTCACATACAATAGATAGTTTGACATTGATATCCTGAACTACAAGGAGTTATACTAAACTCGTATATGTTTGTCCTTTTATGCTATAGCCTAATTTGCACGTCTAGCTTAAAGTATGAAGATTGCCTGTTTGACTTTCATGACCTATCACATCGAGATAGCTGGTAGATTTCTGATAAAATATTTGATTTTGGCATTAATAAAGAGGAAAAAAAGGAGATCTCTTCTGAGAAAAAAGTCAACTCATGCTGTAAAGAAAATAGGAAAAGTTTGTTTAAAGGAATATTCATGGAATTAAAATTACTGCCACTGAAATCATTGGACTCTTTCAGAAATGCCATTTATGATTAATTTCTAAAGAAATGTTCATGGAATCTTCCAAACGAGTGGCTGCCAAAGTTAACATATGCATTCAAAATGACGATTATGCTCTCTTTTTCTTAAACTTTAGAATTACTAATATGTGTCAGCAAGAATATAAGAAATTCACAATTCTTGGATTCTGACTGAGATCCTTTCTTCCACAATATTGAGTATTGTTAGGTAATTTAAAGAAAAAAGAATGGTTTTCACAGACAAGTTTTAACTGTTGTTAATTAGATTGAACTGGCAGTACGACATTTTCAAATGAGTTCACTGATTTCGCTAGCCATTATGATATTTTGGAGTATTTTAAAAGTTTTTCACAGGCAATTATGTAGAAAGCTTAAATTTTAACTGTAGCAACTAGTAAGTTAGATGGAGTTAACAGACTGGCATACTTGAACTAGTCCAATGAATTTTAGTGACATTTATAATATTTCAAACAATGTAGCGCAAAATTCTGATACTTGAAAAGTCGTCAAATGGTAATTATCTAAGAACCCTTTTTCTCTTATGCTTCTTCTCATTGTTTGCTCGTGAGATATCTTCAAGGTGTTACTACACACAACTGTTACTATAATTAACACATTAATAACCATGTAATAGAAACTTATTTCAAGCATCATGTTGTTATTGGCTTATTGCACTTGGGCCCTAATCTGATATCTTACTAATTCCTCAACTGTGGAAAATTAGGTCTTTTGTGTCATTGTTATCCTTTATTCGCAACTTCAGAAAAAGTCAGGACCCCAAATACTTCTGCACCTCTATTTTTTACATCCAAACAAGAATCACACTTAAAAGTCTCTTGCATATGAAATTTTCTCAAAATTGATAATCAGCACCTTGATGATTGCTGATGAATGATGTCAATTGCTCATGGATCGCCACGATGATTGCCATGCCTTCATCAATAAGAGGCTAAGAAGACCATATGGTAGTCGACCCATGATATATTCAGGAATGCTTTTTTAGTAACAATAGACAGAAGGATCTAGAACAACAAATTTTGGAGAGACAAAAAACAATCAAATGCTAATTCTTTTCTCCTCTAATTGATCTTAATAAAGGATGGTTAACACTAAAAAAATTGTACTTCATTCTTTGAGCATAAAAAATTTAACTTTCCAAGTGGAGCTCAACAAGCATACCATCGGAAAGCAACGGACGCCGAGATTCCTGGGCGGCGGTGTGATTTCCACTACCTTAAATGGGTGTTGGTGGTCGCTATCTCTATCCTTCTCTTTCTTTCTGCACATTATCTGTTTAAGGAAACCACCATATACCTGCATACTAACCATTTGTTGAATTGCCTCAACCAACTAAGAGGTAAGAAACCTCCAGGAAATGCAGACATTTGGGTACCTTGTGATGGGAGATGGAGGTGGAAGCCATGGCCATTTGGGTATGTGGTGTTCGTTCTATTGCGTCAGAGAGGAAATTTGGGAGCCTTTGTATTAATATGAACACAGCCCAGAGAGAACGGCAAAAGATATTTGTTTCCAATCTGGTGGTTGGTATTGCTGCTGAATGCTGATGTTCGGAGGTACGGTCAGTAAACCGTTAGAAAATTACAATAAAAAAAGGAAAAAATTGCGAATTCTCGTATATGCCCTTCTAAAAGTCTCAAATTAACACACAGAGTGATTTCTATGAGATCAAATGATAAATATGATAATAAAAAAGTAAAAAATAAAGTTTTTTTTAATAAGTTTCCAAAAAAATATTAAAATACCTAGAATATTAACCTTTACACTAAAATTATTTATTTAAGGTAATAAAAGTAATGAGATTATAGTGTGAGATTAATAATATAAGTAAAATATAGGGTGTTTTAAATAAATTTCAATAGTTTTTTATTTGGATAAATTATAAATTATTCCTCAGTAGTTATGACTAAAATCAAATTACTCATATAAACTTTATTCGTTTCATTTTACTCCTTGTGGAAATTATTAGTTGTTTTAGTATCCATTTCATATTCGAAAACAAATTTTTTATCTAACCTGGAGGCGTAAAAATTTTTAGATTTGAATTTGGATATGGATATACGAATTTGGTTTAGATAGATTCATAACAATTATGAATTCAAATACAAATTCATATTCGAATATCTGTTTCTCGACAAACATATAACTTGAATTCACTGGTATTTAATAGATTTTTAAAATTTTCTAGCTCTCCTAACTAGCTTAGTCATAACTTCTTTTCATCCTCCATAATCCACATTGCACTGCTAAATATAATAAATTTATTAGCATATTGCATATCAAATTATCTATCGAGCCGTGAAAAAGATTCAACAAAAGACTTCAGAATCAATTTAAAGCCCTAGCTCGTATTTGTTTAAGATCCAATCTATATCTATATCCAATTTTACTTTGATATTCATCTAATATTTGTATCTGGAGCAAAAGTTTAGATCCAGATGTGGGTCAATCACTATCTAACTATATGCACTCAATTTTCACTCCTGTGGTTAGATCAAAATTCTCAGTGACTTCCTAAATTTTATTTATATTACTAAATCTCTTATAGTTGTAAGCTATATGTAACTACCTCACATAGGCTAACTTTGATATAAAGCCTTTTTCTCTTACATCAATCAATTATAAAAGTATTTTTTTAAAAAAAATTATTGTCTTATTCTTCTTTCCTCTCAAGATGAGGTTTTTATAATTTAATTACATTTAATTTTTTGATTTGCAATAATGGACTCTAATATGCATCGTAAATATAAGTTGTGTGTATTCTAATATAACAAAATTATGTATCGACCGCAGAAAATATATACAGTCAATTTTATACACTAAGTTGAAAACTATATATTGCTCACTTCTACGTGATATTATAAACTTTTAAGAAAATAGATAATATAAATTAAAAAATGATTAAAATTTTTTAACAATTTTATGAAAAATTAATGTGACAGTTAATTTTGACAGAAAAAACTAATAATTTCACAAAGATTGGTACTCCTAGAGGTTAAGTAATAATAATAAAAATTCAGGAAGGAGCCACCTTGTAATTTGACCCTATAGAAAATTGGAGGATGTTTTTAATAAATTTTAAGGATTTTTATAAATTACACCTTATATTTTACCTAATTTGTGATTCACACTCCATCTTTAATGATTTTGTAATATGATCCCTAATTTTCTCTTATAATTCTCATTTAACACCCTGACCTTATTTTGACTAACTAATATCGATCGAGTTACTAAAATACCCCCACCTTTTCCGATCTTATCTTCCACCCTCCCCATCCTCTTCCTCCTCTTCTTCTTTTTCTTTTTCTTTGGGAAGAGAAAAAAAAAATAAAAAAGACAGGAGTAATTTAAGTATTTATAAATTATTTTATATATTATAAGAAATATTTTTTTTAGTACTACCTAAGTTAACCCAGAATATTAAATAAAAACTATAGAGGAAAATGAGGGTTCAGATTATAAATCCTAAAAGACGAAGTGTGAATTATAAATAAATAAAATATGAGATATGATTTGTAAAAATCCTAAATTTTATTTAAAAAGAATTCCATTATAACAGTATGACCTGCACTCGGATCGGATCTAGTAAGGATCTAAATCCAACCCGATAACTAATTCGAGTACAACCTATTGGATTCGAACCATCGAGCCAACCAGGGTTAACCAAACCAGCAGCCAAGCCAACGTTGGCCTCTGCACCGGGTTCGAACACTAATCTCGAAAGTGAACGGCTGTGAGTGGTCTTAGCGAGGGACGTGCGTTCTTCTTCCTCTTCAATCCCTCCCTATCTCTAGAAGCAACTCCTCACCTCTTCTCACTTGTGAATCACAAGGTAATATCCAACCTCAACTCCCTTCCCAATCATACTCGGAGAATAGGATTTCGTGTTGGGTTGTCATCTTGTAGATAGTTCACAAAGGCTTCTCTGGATTTCTGTGGTCATTCATGTTGTTGTCATTGGAATCTCACTTCTGTGCATAAACCCATCTCCGAAATGCAATCTTTAAGCACTTTACACTTCAAAGGAGCCTTTTTGGCGGCTGCCCATCTCGATTCAGAGAAGCTCTGTTCTCGTAGATTGAGGAAGGGAAGGAAAAGAAGATGGTATTTTGGTGGGACAAATGTTAGCAGTTGCTGTGCTCACCAAGTCTCTCTTTCATGCAATTATGGTGGTTTGAGGAGTTCAGGCGTAAATTTGGGTTGTGGGTTTTCAGGTAATGATCCCAAAGTTAGCTGTAGTGAAAGAAAGAGAACTCCCTTTGGCAGGTACTTTTCTATGGTCTTGGCATTAGAGCAAGAAACTGTTGGGAGTGATCATTTGGAGATTAGTTCGGAAACTTTGGATGATGTTGGAAAATGTGAGATAGTTGATGACAAGGAGGAAGAAGAAAAAGTTGTGGACTATGAAAAGAATGATCGTAGTGGTGGGATTAAATCAGTTGGAAAGAGGAGGGTCGATGTCCGGGCATTGGCGTTGAGTCTTCACAACTCTAAAACAGCAGATGATGTGGAGGACTTGTTGAAGAACTATGATGATTTGCCCCTCCCTGTTTATTCTTCCATGATCAGGGGCTTAGGGGTTGATAAAAGATTAGATGCTGCATTTGCTGTTGTTGAATGGTTGAAGAGGAAGAAAGAGACAACCGGCTCCATTGCTCCAAACCTGTTCATTTACAATAGCCTTTTGAGTGCGGTAAAGCAGACAGAGCAATTTGACAAAGTTAAAGATGTTTTAGAAGATATGAACTTGCAAGGCATTGTCTCAAACATCGTAACTTACAACACTTTGATGTCTATTTATCTGGAGCAAGGGAAAACCCATGAGGCCCTCAATGTTCTTGCTGACATAGAGAATCATGGTTTATCACCATCTGCCATTACCTATTCTGTTGTCCTACTGGCTTACAAGAAAATGGATGATGCAAGTGGCGCACTTGGGTTCTTTGTCAAGTTGAGAGAGAAGTATGAAAAGGGGGAGATAGGGAAAGATAAGAGTGAAGATTGGGAGAATGAGTTCCTAAAACTTGAAAAATTTACAATTAGCATCTGTTATCTAGTGATTCGCCAATGGCTTGTAGATGAAAAAAATCCAACTGGCAATGTTTTAGATCTTCTAAGTGATATGGATGAGGCTTTGTTAAAACTAGCTAGAACAGATTATGAGCGGCTTGCATGGGCATGTACTCGTGAAGACCATTATACTGTGGCTAAAGAGTTGTACAGAAGAATAAGAGAGGCAGATGATGAAATCAGCTTATCAGTGTGTAATCATCTGATATGGTTAATGGGTAAGGCTAAAAAATGGTGGGCAGCTCTTGAGGTTTATGAGGACCTGTTGGATAGAGGACCAAAGCCCAATAATCTATCATATGAGCTAATCATTTCTCACTTCAATATCCTGCTCACTGCTGCTAGGAGAAAGGGGATTTGGAGGTGGGGTGTTAGGCTGCTGAACAAGATGCAAGATAGAGGCTTAAGACCAGGAAGTAGAGAGTGGAATGCAGTCCTTGTTGCTTGCTCGAAAGCATCAGAAACATCTGCTGCAGTACAGATATTTAGAAGGATGGTAGAGCAGGGGGAAAAGCCAACTATACTCTCTTATGGAGCTTTGCTTAGCGCACTTGAGAAAGGGAAGCTTTATGATGAGGCACTTCGGGTATGGGACCATATGTGTAAAGTGGGTATTAGCCCAAACTTGTATGCTTACACAATATTGGCGTCACTTTATATCGGAAAGGGTAATCCTGAGATGGTAGATTCTGTCCTTCGTGAGATGTCTTCAGTAGGAATTGAGCCAACCGTTGTTACTTTCAATGCAATAATCACTGGATGTGCTAAGAATAATATGACTAGTGCTGCTTATGAGTGGTTTCACCGAATGAAAGTTCAAAATATCAAGCCTAACAAAATTACTTATGATATGCTGATTGAAGCCCTTGCACGAGATGGTAAACCAATACTTGCCTATGAGATGTACCTAAGGGCTTGCAATGAGGGGCTAAATCTTTCTTCAAAATCATTTGATGCTGTCATCGAGTCGTGTGAAGATTATGGTACTAGCATAGATCTAAATGCTTTAGGTCCTCGGCCATTTGAGAAAAGGAAAAACATCATGATACGAAGGGATATGTCAGATTTCTGTCACTTTGCAGATCTTCCTAGGAGAGCAAAACCTTTTGACAAGACAGAAGTATACACCTCACACATGCAAGAAAGATAATACCGTGGTTGGACATATTTTAGGTATACTAGAGTTCTCATATATGCACAAACTTCGGAGGAGAATTCATTGTAAGGGTCTTTGCTAGCTTTACTTAAATTATCAAATTACAGTTCATATTACTTGTCGTGGCTCATAATAAATTTCCTTATTCTTCAGTTATGGGTTCCAAATTAACTAATTTAACTGAGTTTATACTTTGCTTTGCCATCTATTGAGGATGATTTGCTAACAACAGCAGAAGCATACTTCTGGCTTTGATTTATTACTATCTTTTGTTCATATTTTTACGTCCAAATCATATAGCTTGGTTTCCAACAAACTAGTGGATAACACTTATATGGATCCTTTTCCTCCATCAATTCTATTTAAGGTAAGATTGTTTGTTGAATTGAGTATTGTCGTGCCTTTTCTTACTATTTCCTCCTATGTGTTGTTTTGATCTTTCTCCTTAACGGTGCATTCTACAGTCTTCTTTGAACATGCCTGAATAATGTCAATTGATTCTTTCATAGCTTATCCTCGGTTGGAGCTAGCTGCTACCTAATTTGTTTAGAAATGCTCATTTTTTATCCCATCTTTAAAAGTAACATCACTCATTGTCTATGCTATTTCCTAGTTGCCTAGCATTTTGATCCATAAAGCATGGGTAGTAGATTTATGGGATAATTACAAGGAAACTAGTAGATTTATGCAATAATAAAAGTTTGTTAGGTTTTTATTTGTTGGCAATTGTGTACAAAATATTCTAAGTGTATTTTTTCATGTATATGAGCTTTACACAAGTCTAGAATATCTCTGGTTTGAAGAATTGCAAGATTATTGGAGAAAAGCCATCGAGTTCACATCGCGTTCACAAACGCGTTCGAACGCGGAATTTGCGTTCACACAGACAAAGAGCCGCGTTCACAAACGCGTTTGAACACGGGCACTGCATTCACACAGACAGAGAGCCACGTTCATAAACGCGTTCGAACGCGGGTACTGCGTTCACACAGACAGAGAGCCGCGTTCACAAACGCGTTCGAACGCAACCTGAAAAATTCAAGTTGTCGCGTTCGAACGCACCAACGAAGTTTGATAAAATTGGACTTTCGTGAGTACGAATAAGACTTGGATTTGGCTCTATCTTGGAGATCATATATAAGGATTGTGATGCCCTATCTTGAGTGTGGTTGAAGAAGCATTATTGAAGGAGACTTCTTGAGGCTACATCGGTTCTTCAACTATCAAGGTTCCACTCATCTATAAAACTTAATCTTTCGTCTTAAGGGCTATCTAGACGAAAGATCAATCTCGAGGGTTACTGAGGTTGGACTTCAATCACGAGAAGCAGTGAATCGTGGGTTCTAGCGAGCAAGACTGAGAGGAACAAAGTCGTTTGGATCGACAAGTTGTTTTGTGAGTCAGTCTTGTAACTGCTACTATTCTAGTGATTGGTTTTAATTCGAGTTTGGATCTGTGGTTTTTTCCCGTTTAGGTTTTTCCACGTTAAAATCTTGGCGTTCATCTCTGCTTTCGTTCTTAATATTTCTACGGACTTTTACTTAAGCGAACGAGTGATATCATTGCCTAGTATTTAGATACATACTTGTGTCTAGGGATTTTTCAAAGTTCATCATCATCTCATCCAAGCCTTAATTACAAGGATGAATTATAGCACCTTGAATGAAAGTAGCTGAACTTCTATGCTTTTCCCTTTCTAGAAACTTACTAGTTAGCAAGAGAAAAGGAGGGAATCTCAAAAAAGAGAAAAGAAGGGATGATATGTACAATGACAGAGATGAGAATATCCCCATCAAATGCTTCAGTGCTGCATTGTCATATAGGAGACTTTTATTTCAAGGCAAGGAAGATAGGAAGATAGAGAAGTGTTATTTTCATTTCCTTAAAAAAAAGAACTAAACGAAGCAGAAGAGTTTGACGGTATTTGTCTAGCTGTTAATTGGATGACGATGAGGTTTGATAATAAGATGGAACACAAGCCAACTGGATAGTATTGAGATGGTTAAAGGGGGTTCATGTTGTATACGTATTTCGGGTTCAAATCCCAACGACATCATTTTAATTGGGACGCCAAAAGTTCTTGTAGGTGTTGTATAATCATTACATTAAGCTGCGACCTGTTATTAATAAGCAAAGAACTTCTAGAGCAGTGGTGAAAATTTGTGTGATGTATTAATGTGCATTACGCTTTGGGATTCAGCAGGTTATTTCTTCTAATTAACAGTTTGAAAGAACTGAGCTATACATCAGTGAAGTCAATTATTTTGGCTTTTCGAAATGAAAAGTTAGATGGATGTGTTCTTGCTTTGCAAGGCCATGCGATAGCTCATGTATTTGAAGTGGAAATGAAGGAACCAACACGCAAATGTTCTTCTATTTCTAACATTGTTATGACATGTTTTTTTATGTCATCTGTGAATCCATAGGCAACCTTTTGTACATGATTTAAAATGACTCCCAGCACCTGGTTTCTTGCAGATACACATCTAGTTTAACAACTCTGGTAATTGATTGTAGGAAACCAGAAATTTTAGGACATACTTTTACTGTCAGTCCTTTTCTTTGTCTTGGTCATTCCTATCAATGCTACACTTCAGGAGCTGCAGGTTTTCATGGCTTCTTAGGAGTTAATGCTTTGTAATAAAGAATGGATGTTATAAATTAAAAAGATATAGAATTGGACCCACTGCTGCAGTCTATGTTCATTTTCTTCTCTTGTGCAATAATTGGTTTAACTATAGCTTAGGTTTTGCTTGTAGTAGTGTGCTAACTTTTTTCTTCAAGCCTGAAGGCAAATACTATCAATTTTCAAAATACAAAGAGATGGGCTGGAAACTCTCTTACTTTAATTAAACTAGGAAGGAGCTTTTGCAAAATTTTAGGTGCATTCAATTGAACAAAAGTGTAAATTTTCTTTCCAAAAAGTTAATGTATGGCAAGCACAGAAAAGCTAATGAATCATGGTGTTCTCTCCAAAAGAAAGCATACATTTTGAGAAAATGAAAAAGAAAAGGAGAAGAAGGAAAGGTACATTTATCTTGAAGTAATAAAACTTGCTGCAAAATTATAATACAGGCACCTCTTTTCCTTGAACCCTAGATTTATCTTGAAGTAATAAAACTTGCTGCAAAATTACAATATAGGCACCTCTTTTCCTTGAACCCTCTAGCTGTATTCTCTTGTGACAATCTCTGATACTATCTATCATTTTGGAGGAGTTCCAACAGAGGATTCTCTCTCTGTAATAGGTATCACAAAGTAATTCAAGAAAAATATAGCAGAAAAGGAGGTCTCTTTTAGAACTTTGCTTGACACAAAAGTTAATAACTGGTCTTCATTTGGTTCTAGTATAAGGGAACCTTATTCAAGAATTAGATCCAAAAAGTACCTTTTCTACATATTTTTTTTCCATAGTTGAACATCCGATATGAAAAATCGTGCATAAGGAACAAAATTATTATAGTATCTCAATCAAAACCAAAAAGTACAATACAGAAAGAGAATGTGGATAATGCTAAAGACAAATTGTCTTATAGCACAACCAAACTGAGGAAAATATAAGGTTTATGAGTGAAGTTGAACAGTAAACTTGGTACATATAGCTATTTAGTTCTGAGTAGCAGCATTGCGTGCCTCTGTTCTGAGCCGCTTTATGATTTCTCTCTGTCTCAGATTAACACGCAACCGCAATTTATCATGAATGAATTCTGGTACCAAGCTTGCAATCCACCATTCAAGGAAATGAATGAAATTAGGCATGCACAGCACATCATGTCCAATCCAACGAATGGCGGCTTGAGCATATTCACTTGATGATGGTACAAATACAGAACGCTTTTTAGCTTCAGTCAGTCCTGATACCATCTTTGTTGCCACAAATAAAGGGACCTGCATAATTTAGGGAAGGACTTATTGTTAGAATGTAAAAGATCAAATCCACCTCGCTATCATCTTTAACCTTTTAGAAGATGATAATCTTCAAAGCCCTAGGGAATTAACTAACACAGCGTACTCAATATAATAATGAGAAGAATAAAGCGAAAGGCAAACGTAAATACACATGAAATTTTATGTGAAAAAACTCCTTGTAATCCTAGATAAAAAACCAAGGATCCCTTCTCCAGGATCGAATCAAACATTATCAAATTGGTAGATACAACGGTTGAAACCGTATTTTCTCCCAAGAACCACACTTCAAAAACTGAAATCTCAATGATAGCCATTGTGGTTAACCCTAACTAGGGTTTTCAGATGTATGTAGTGTAACACCGAAACCCCATCAATGGTCCAGATCAGAAGGCCACGGATTTTTCAAGTGGCTCGGGCATTCAAACACTTGATGGTTTCTCGGGTGCTGATGGATTGGTCATAAAATCATTCCAACACTTGCAAATTCACACATACGACCTATTAAATGCAACTCAAACAAAAATGTGATTGTCAAAATATAAAAGGTTAAGTACATCACTCTATATCAGCTTAATTAGAGACCTGGTAGTAGAGCAAACTTATGGCTCAAGAACTAATGCAGTCAAGTTTCTCAATATATATAAAAGTGCAATTACATGATACCTTTAGAGAAGGATAAACATAATTGTAGGGGAACATACACTTGAAGAATGAATCTTATGAAATTCATGTAGAAATCTATTGTCATCGGCCTGGAAGCACTGTGGAGGATTTCATGATCTCTACATTGAAAGGACTGCTCAATACTGTCTGACAGGAAAAACAATGCAAGCCAGCAAGAAAGCACAAAAGACGGTAATTGTGTTGCTTCTTTGCAAAAGAAGTCAGCATAAGTAGACAATTTTGAGATCCTACTAGTGGAAGTAAAATTGTCTTTGAATTTGACTGCGTGCATATTGTCAACAGTCATGTAATAATGTCATCATTACATGTTACAAGAATAAAATCAGACTACCAGCTAAGTAAAATCCCCTGGAATCTAAAGTGTTCGTCTCCTATTGATCACTTAGGAGCCATAAGATAACAAAACTACAGATAGCTGCAATCTGTTTAAAGGTATAATATATGAAGAAATTTACCAAGTTAGGTGTTATATATGTTCTTCCTGAGTGAAGCAATATATGCCATAGACCTTAATGATGAATATATATATTCATTCCAGGGTGATAATTTCACATCTTCTTCACATGTCCTCAAGCTTGGATGTGTGCTCCAGTATACATTACATAAAGAAATTTTGTTGATATGCAGTCAAGATTTAGATAGAATAATTCCTTAAGCATCATATATCTTATCCAAAATACATATATTGCTTGATTATTCATCAATATTTTATCCAAAATACAGGGATGACTTACTCCATGTAGGTAGAAGGTTGCAGGCATTACATATCTTACGATCTTGGGATCAAGATGGGTAAGCTGTTCTATTTTCTAGTCAATTAGTCTCATTATATGTCACAAATTGTTACAAGCGGCATATAGATATTGTTTATATGGCTCAATGCTTATATAAATTGGTGGGTGTTTATGATTCTCTGGTTGTAGCTATTGGGTTGCTGAAATTGAGTGGGTTCAAAATATACAACCACCAGAAGGGTCAGCAGACAAAGAAGATGTAAGTATGTCTGTTTGAATATTACGATACTATAAGTGGGACACATTAACTAATATTGCTTACAACAGAATTACGATGATGCAAAGAAATTTGCTCCAATGATTCTCAATTGCTCCATTGATTCTCAATCGTGATCTTCTTTTAATTGTTTATGCTACCTTACTATTATTTTAGTTCCTTTCATTCATACTGTTATATCTTTCATAACAAGTTGTAATTGAGAGGTTTGTCCTAGAAAGTGAACATACATAAATAAATGAAAATCTTTCTAAACATTAGTTTGGTTAATGGATCTTCAAATTTGGCAGACACTATTCTTACTTGTCCTCCCTCATTATGGCTCAAAATTTTCTAGTCCTTCACATACCTAACTCTTGCATGCTTCATGGTTTTTTCAGGTCATTTTGGAAAAGGACATAATAGATATCATGTTGCAGTTTCAACATGAATAATCCTAATGAAGACTTCTTAGAATTAAGAATAATTAAGAAGTACAGTACGAAAATTTTACAAAGAAGCTTTCAAGCCTTTAGAGTAAGAGATGTTTCAGGGTGCCAGTTAACTCAAATTACAAGAAGTCAGATGAAATTAGGCTTACCTGACATTGTACATCAATTCCCTTATCTTTATACTCATGATAGAGGCTTTTCGACAATTGAGCAACATACCTGTGCAGAAAATAAATATGCTCAAGTCTCAATGTCAGCATGAAAGACTCGAGGAAAAAACTGAAAGAAGTTCCAGTGATAGCTTAGAATTTCATCAAAATAAGTTAATTAACCATCCATATCCATGAAAATCATCTCATTTGGGAACTTTGGAAGTGATCTTATCATCGTCATAGCATTTTTCTTGAGAATATGGGATTGATAAAGGTCACGAATGAAGGTTCCATATAAGAATTGCTCTATAACCAATTGTCCTACTATCGTCTTGGCACCGTTTAGAAAATCCAGCAAGAGAGAGACTACTATAAAATCTGTAAGCCCCATTATAGAACTTGGCTGAAGTCAAGTAACCCCAAACACTCATCTTGTTGAAGTGGAGGGCTGAGTCATCTGGGTTTTTTCTCTTTATCTATCCAACAAAGAGGAACATAAGGCACTGTCAAGTATAAAATGAGGGCATATTCGCATAGCTTCATCCTAGTGCTCAGGGGTAAAGCCTCCTGCTTCAAATACTTTGAAGTAAAACAACATTATAAAGCCAGAAGAAATCAGAAAATAAGCTAAAAATCTATGAAAAGATCAGAAAATAAGACATAAAGCAGTTTCAACTTTCAAGTTTCAGCAACAAGTTTTATACTTTGCTTCTTAGCCTAGTTTGCATCAGCTTAAACTCGACAAATAGCCTGAAACATAAAAGCAAATCAATTTTTGCAAGCACTTAAAATTTAAAATAGCAGTTGTAATTCTTGACACTTAACTTACAAATAAAGTAATAATAGTTTGGGTACCATAATTAGACAATAAGTCTGGAACTTCTTTAATCGTAGATGGCATGTCAACTCACAACAAATGACAAGTAGTCAGGTACCATACAAGCAGACTTGACTCCAAAATGAAGGACTAAAGTAGACTAGATGATATCAATCTTTGAGAATCAATGTCGATCTGTGCTGATCCAATAGACCTTCTTAAACAAGTACGGGATACTTCTAGCAAAGAGAGTCTTACTGAACTAGCAAGTTGGTTTTTTCTAAAGGTCATGCCTGATAGTGCCAATAAGTGAGACAGGGGTAAGTAAAACCTTGATATGGTGTCCAACTGTAGTATAACTTAGCTAAAAATATAAAGAGAAGTTATCCTTGATATTCAAAAAGCATTGGCTTTTGCTTCCCGTCAGCTCAGGTAATTTATTCACAAAAAATGAATAGTTAATAAACATAGAATCAAAGTGGAAAAATGGTCTTGGTGTGCTATTTAATTATGTATTCTCTTAAATTTCAATAGGAAATTTTCATATAATTATAAGGTGTGTGGTTATTCAGAATGTGAGGAGGTTGGTGATCAATAATTGAAATGAAAATATTTAGATCATATAGGAAAGAGAAAGGTCAAAACATGCCTTGGACATACAAGATGGGAAAGATAGTAATGGCGTTTCTTTGACACAAAGCTTTATAAAGAGGTGAATGCCAGAATAGGCTTCATGCATCAAACCTCAAATATATGGAATATGACACTCTACCTTTGTAGTCAATGTTAATTTAAATTTCGAAACTTATCATAGCATATTAAATTTTTGATACTTCTAAGTGTTAATCTGATGATAAATATGTTACTTTCACTAAGAATGATTTTAGTAACACTGAAATAAGCTGAATTGAAAAAAAGAAAAAGAAAAACATCAATATTTGAGACTTGTTTCCTTCTCAAAGAATGGTTGATGTGTTGAAAATTGAAAATTGAATCTTAGAGCAAATAGTCTACTTTTTCTATAACATTATGGCGATTTAATTGACAAAGGGTCTGCTCAGTATATTTTTCCTTAAAATCACATCATAGACTGAATAATCAAGGTATAAGAACTTATTATATCATATATCAAAATACACAACCATCAGAAAAAAAAAACTGTGAAATGGCTAATACCATCTCCCTTTATCTCTTCTCTATTACTAGTAATACTGTCTCCCTCTGATGACCCAGATGACCACAACAGTGATGTGTCCTATTGGCTGCTCTGCTTCTCTTTTTTTGTCTATCCCACCGGGACTACGAAGTTCACAAGGTGCCTAAAATACCTCCTAACACACTGTCTAATACTGTCCCCTTTTATCTCTTGGCACTTCATTGATTTACCACCGATCACTTTAAAATTTCACAATTATTCCGTATGTACTATTCAGTATATATTAAAAACCTATGCTTTTGGTAACTCACAATCTTCAAAACTAATCTTTGTAACGTCTTCTTTGTCAAAATAGTATCCATGCATGCAAGCAACCAGCATTCAAAACTAAATCATTAGAAATCTAGTCAGAAAAAAAAAAGAGGAGAAATCAACAGAGGAAGATGCAAGAAGGCTAACGCTTTCGTCGCGGCGTAGACAGCATAGAGCGGAAACGAAGGCATCACCACCGTCGACCCCGACCCAATATTCACAACCGCACCTCTTCTCCTCTGAAGCATTCCAGGCAACACCACGCGTGCAATCTCCGTCAACGACTCCAAGTTCACCTTAATCATCCTCACCCACGCATCAACATCCACCTCGTGGAAGAACACCGCGCTCGGCGTCGCCACCCCGGCATTGTTGACCAGAACACCCACATCAAGCCCTTCGATCGCCCCCTTCAGCCGAAAGATCCCACCTTTAACATCCACCGATAGGTCAAACACCACAATTTTGATCTTAGTCGTGGGAGATACCCCCCAAATGGCCTCGGAGACCTCCCCGAGCTTGTCCGGATTGCGGCTGACGAGGACCAAGTTGAGGCCTTTACGGGCTAATTCGAAGGCCATAGCTCTTCCGATGCCGGAGGTGGGTCCGGTGACCACGGCCCATGACCCGTAGTCGATTAGTTGCTTCGGTGGGCGGAGGAAGTAGGAATAGACCCATCGGAGGAGGGAGAACAAGGATTTCGTGAGGGTGAAGAGGCCAAGAGAGCAGAGAAGAAGAACCCAAGTGGGTTGGAATCTGAGGTCGTCCATGAGAGAAGAAGGCATTGATTTCTCTACTACTTTCTGGAGAGAGAGAGACAGAGAGACAGAGAGAGGGAGAGGGGTTCCAGTAGTCGTTGCTGCCAGTTACTGGAGAAGTCCAGTGGTAAGCAGTCACTTAGCAGATCCTGTGCAGTCCCTGATGCAGAAATTTCATGCTCCGGCTAGAACCAGGAAAAATATAATTTCAAGCTCGAAAAAATTAATCTCGACTCTCAAGCTCTCAGTTCTCTTAGGCTTAGATCATTTACTTTATTAGGTATTTGAAGAGATATCCAATGTATCTCTATACAGAATATCATCTAAAATATTAGAGTTAGACCCAGATTGCCATGAATTCTCTCATTCCTGCCCTAGATGAGCTAATCTATTGGCCACTTGATTATCTTCAGTAAAATAGGGAGAGAAAAAAAATAGAATAAAATGTAATAAGGTGGAAAATATTATGTTTCATCGCCACGGAGGTGGCTCTTGTTGCACAAAATGCTTGAGAGTTTGAGAGTCGAAAGTTTGAGAAGCTGTGAATTAGAGCTTGGAGCAATATTATGATTTCATTGTAAGAAATAATTTTGGTTGAGTATATAATATGCGCATTCATGTAATAATACTTATTACATGCATATTTATTATTAATAATATATATATATGTATACTTGAATATGACATTATGCTCCTTTCTGATTTATATATCATGCTCCTTTGTGATTTATATTATTCAATACATGATTTACTCTTTGTTTAGTATTATTGATTCATGATAAGATATCTTTATGTGGTGACCCCACCCATACTGTTGCATGCGCCGCACGTGTCGTGTAGGACGCATTACAGATGAAAGCTGACCCAAATGACTCAAGCCAATCTCGGGGGATAAATACGGTATATAGGATGGATATAAATGACCAAACAAGCAGTGCTCAAACAACAAAAGGAAGGGGCAATTAGGTTGGAACCTTCCCAAAGCGATACATCAATAGAGCATTTATTGCATAGGATGTACGAGTTTATCATTGAATCCAATCACAATACTAGTGAAATCTCTATTTCTGACCACAACATGGTGATCATTAATGGATTCCTCGGGTGACCACAACCTTAGATCACACTAGAAGTAGATTTGCTCGGGTGTGCATTGAGGTGGACCTCAGCAAGCCTTTGAAAACATCGGTCTGGCTTGGGCAAAAAGAAGAGAGAGTGGGCCAGAGAGTAATGTATGAAAGTATCCCAAAATTCTGCTTCACGTGTGGTAGGATAGGGCATAAGGTGGAAGAGTGTGTTTTCAAGCCAAATGACAGCAACGGAAGAGCCGCGGAGGCCAAAGATGGTGGAGGTAGAGGAGACCACCAAAGGCCAAACCCTAGTTCGCCAGAGGAGGAAGACACCTCATACTATGGTCCATGGTGCACTGTTCAAAGGAAGCCTAGGTGGCAGACTACCCAGAGAGGACAAGGAACTAGCGGCCTCAATCGAAACAATGCAGGAGCGAGAAAAGGCCAGGTACCAATCGCGCTAGAGGAAGGGCGGACAAACAACCTGCGAGATAGGAAACAACACCAGAGGGGCAACACTGCTCAGGACAAAAAGAAGATCTCGAGCCAATATGGCAAAGATCACCAGCAAGACAGAACAAGCAGGAGGGTGGAAGGTAGAGATATCATGGAAAAGGCTAGCCTATGTTGGGCGCCTTCTCCCCATGTAAAACGAGAGCAGAGTCAGAAGCTCAAGAAGGTTGTAGAGGTGAACCTTGGAGAGGAAACAGCGAAGCAGTACACCTCAAAACAGAAGCCAATCAGGTTGGGAGGAGTGATGATAGCAGATCGGGCTGATGGGCCCGCGCAGAAGAGGCAATCCAATGGTGAGATGCAGAATGATGTATGGATGGCGGAACGAGATGGCGACACTGAAGGGGACCAATTAATGCAGGATGAGATGGAGCAGAAGGAGAGTGCCAACCACAAATCGACAGGTTCAGACATCGTGCAAAGGAGAGTTGTTGTAGTCCAAGGGATAACAGTGCTGCTGGGCACTGGTAACCAGCGGGTTAACCGGTCGGCCTATGTCAAAACAGTTAGAAGTCAGGAAGAAATGAGAGGGAACACCAGCACATACCCGGCGCATATCTTACAAGATGGGATAGCCACGACAAGCTATACACCCACCTCAGTGCAGAAGACGAACCCACCGGACAAGCATGGTGCAATGGCGGAGAGGGTTAAGCGTAGCTTACTACTGGCTGAGCGGGAGGAGAAGTCGGAGGAAAAGGAAGGGGAAGAGAGATAGCTGTAGTTGGCTCTAGTGGCAAGCAACGAAATTGCTGCTCCCGATCAGGATGCCATGGATTTGGAGGGGCCAAGTGAAGATATCAATGGAGGAAGTAAAGACATACCTACCTCCAAGAGAGGACGGACTCACTGACAGGCCGTCTTCTCGCCAAACTAAGGGTTTCTAAATGTTCAAAGCCTTAGTGTGGAATTGCAGAGGTGCCCGCAAGAAAGAGGCACTGGATCGATGTAGAGTCATGATACGGGATCTCAAGATGGACATGTTGGCCTTGCTAGAGACGCATACTAGTTGGGAGGAAGTTGAGCAAGTGACAAGGAAGCTCGGAAGAGGCTGGGCTTGGTTCGCCATCCTAGCTCAGGGCAGATTAGGAGGAATCCTGGTTCTCTAGAGGAAGGAGATCGGGTGGGTGGATGTGGCAGCTATATCTAGATATGCTGTGCATCTCACTGTCACCCTCACGTTAGGGCAAACCTGGATCTGGACGATGGTTTATGCTAGCACCCACCTAGAAGCTCAGAAGGAGTTATGGGAAGAACTGCTGCCTATGGCTACAATCAATACGCCGTGGGTACTGATAGGGGATTTCAATGCTTTCCTTTCCCCTCAGGAGAAGCGGTGCAGCGGAGCGGTGACCCTAGGGCCTAAGTGCAAAGCCTTCGCAAAGTTTGTGGACGACGCTGGGCTGTGCGACCTGGGGTCCAAAGGAATCCCTTACACATGGTGCAATAATCAAATGGGTGACCGTCGCATGTGGATTCGCCTAAATAGGGCCCTGGGTAACACAGAGTGGGTGAGTGATCACCCCGGCATGCAAAGTCCAGCATCTGGACCGGGCTGCCTCGGATCACGCGCCACTCCTCAATGTGCCATTAGCAGAGCCAAAGGTGAGGAGACCTTTCTGGTTCGAACTCTACTGGATGGAGTACGAGTAGGGGTGGCAATCGGGTCAAGTTAAGCGGGTTCGGGTCGGGTCAAATTCGGGTCGGGTCAACTTTACCTTGACACGAACACGACCCGATTAATAAAATGGTTGCATTTAGTAAACACGAACACAACCCGACTAATAAACGGGTAACACGACCCGACCCGCCTAACCCGTTTAATAAACGAGTCGGATTAACACGACACGCTAACACGACCCGTCTAACCCGTATACTTAAACGGGTCATATTAACCCAACACGTTAACACGATCCGTCTAACCCGTTTAATATAAATTCTATATAAAATTTAATATTTACTGATTTATTCTATATAAATAATATATTGTATAAATAAAATAACCTATTTTTAACTCAAAACTCATACAATATTAAAATTACAATTCACCGTGACAAAAGTCTATACAAATATACAATGGAGTTTAAACTACTCTTAAATGATGTATCATACAAACAAAAAAATATATTTTCAACTCAAAATTAATACAACATCAGAAATGCAATTCTTGATCAAATACTCTCAGCTCCTTCTTAAGTTCAGTTATTAGACCTTCCTTCTGCTTCTCCTGAAGAAATTAGTGGAAGCCAACTTATGATTAACACTAGAAAAAGAAATAAAAAGAATGTACAGGAAAAGTATTTAGCTCAGATGATGCGGGATGTATACCGAAGTAATGGTATCAGGTTGAGACTAAAATGCTCGAAGAACAGAACAGTATGCTTCTTGCTCAAGCCGATGGATTTGGATCTCCATATTATTTTGTACCCAGGGGTATGAAATACCACCAACAATAGCCCTTCCATATGTCCTCTTGTGCCCCTATTCTGATGTGGTGGTGGAAAATCATCAATCAGTTCCTGCAAACAACATTGAGAAACAGAATAAACATCACAAAATTATACAAATTTAGCTGAAATATGGTAAAACTCCTAAATTTTTTTTTGTAAAGTATTAGAGGGATTGAAACTTTCAGTAGTCACTATAATATGGCTTCAGTCAGTATGAGAATATAGGGTATTGAGATAACAGAAAATGCAGGCAACATGGTACTAAAAAGTTAAACCCAAACATGGCAAAATTATGGGATCCAACTGCTGGTATGTTTCTAGCCTGCTCTTTACTCAGAATGCAAGCATTCACCCCTCAAATGAGTTGGTGCCAAAGGCATCTTTCATAAGAGAGAACAGTCAGATGCTAGTCCCATAAACACTGAATCTAACTCATCTCCAAAAGAAAATATAACTCTCCTTGATCATTTACAACGGCAACGAATAATGGAATAGATCGGCCCATCAAGAACTGAAATGTCTTCGAGATCCGTTAGATCTAGAAAGCTTCTAGAGAGCGGAACAATAAACTCCTTAAGAAACAAATAAGATGCTGCTTAAATCTAAACATATCTCCCATAAGGCATGGGTAATCTGCTTTCACAGCCACATATAAATACATATGGCATATTACAAATAGAACTAAAAAAGTTATTGTTAAAGGAGAAAATTCTGAAATCAGTTTCAGCGCATATCAATCAAAATAACCATTGTAGACAAGCTTGGTAAAGGAAAGCTTTTCACAAACTCCAGATGTGGGAGAAGTTACATGTGCCAACATGGCAGCGAAAAGTCATATCGACTCCATATCTGGCAATATGATCCTCCCGTCCCCCACATGAAAGGAAACACAAACCTGTATAATTTCTCATAAAACCTCCAAAAAATCCATATCACAAGAATAGAAACCCTAGGGTCACCTTCGTGTTTCAAGGACTGGCGTTAGCCCGGTGCCATCCTTTTGGCGATGGTCCGACCGACAAAAAGGATGAACTCCTTGGCGGCATTCCTCTTGAAGTAGCCGACGTCGCTCACGTCGGAGGCGTTGGCCAAAACTACTGGATCCGTCGATCCGCCGGAGCAAGAGGAGTCCCCGGTGCTGAAGCATTTGAGGACCAGGAGAGATCCGATGAGGGTGAAGGGCTAAGCGCAGATGGTGAGGAGATCTGCCGGCGAACTCTTGGGGCAAACGACATGCAAAGACGGAGGTGGGAGGCACCGCGGACGAAGGCGATTGGAGAGATTCGACGGTATAGTGATTTAGGTGAGGCGGCTGGAGAGCGGAGAGTGGAGAGAACGAGAGATGAGTGATTTAGGTTTTAGTTACTTTATATATATATATATATATATATATATATATATATATATGGGTTGGCGGGTTGGTTTGACCCGACCCGACCTAACCCGTATACTTAAACGGGTCAAACAGATCAAAACGGGTCAGCTATATAAACCCGAACACGACCCGATTATTAAACGGGTTAGGCGGTTTATGACCCAAACCCGATTATACTAAACCCAAACTCGATTAAGAGCCGGGTTATCGTGTCGGGTTATCGGGTCGGGTCAAAATTTGCCACCCCTAAGTACGAGGACTGCCAAAGAATTGTGGAAGACACATGGGCGCGGCGCGCCGAAGGCAATCCAATGCACACGTTCATGCACCACATCAGTGAACTCCGGAGGAACCTGAGCAGGTGGAGCCGCGAGATGGTAGGGTGCATGGAACGTCAGCTGAAGGACACTAATACTCAGCTTGCAGACTTAGAAGAACTGGATGCTAATGGCCAGCTGTCTGAGGAAGGATTGAAGAGTCTAAGAAGCTACTACAACCGTAAAGCCGCCCTCAACAGACAGCTAAACATCAAGTGGCTGTAGTGGTCTCGCCTCAGGTGGGCGACAGAAGGAGACTGAAACACCAAATTCTTCCATATCTCGACTACCATGCGAAGACAACGAAACACGATACCTGGCATAACGGGTGACGGGGAGAGATGGTTGCAGGAACCCACAGAAGTGTGCCAAACCTTCACATCCTTCTACCAAGGGCTCTAGAGTGAAGTGGAAGAACAAGGCCAGGGGACTAACGAGTGGCCCACACTACCGTGTATCTCGGCTGAAGAAGCAATAGAGCTGGTGAGGCCTGTTACGCAGGAGGAGATCAAAGCGGCAGTATGGAGCCTACCAAGGGGCAAGGCTCCTGGCCCGGACGGGATGCAGGCGGAAGTTTATACTAAATACTAGAATACCATTGGCGGCAGCCTATGCCAGGCAGTTGGCCATTTCTTCACCTCCTCGACTATGCCGCAATCATGGGGGGAAACCTTCATAACGCTCATACCCAAGAAGGACCACCCAACAATGGTGGCTGACTATAGACCCATTCCTTTGTGCAATGTTGTGTATAAGGTCATCGCCATGGTCATGGTCAGTCGTCTAAAGCTGATTCTGCCCAAACTCATAGGACCGAAACAAGTGGCGTTCGTAGCCGGGAGATGCATAGTCGACAACACGCTGGTGGCGCAAGAGGTGGCGCACTCCATGGCTGTCGATAAGGGTGATCAGACTATCATGATGATCAAGATGGACATGGAAAAGGCTTATGATCGTGTTAGTTGGCCGGCATGGTAGGCTCGCTTCAACGGATGGGTTTTCCGTCGCAGTGGTGTGAATGGGTACATGCGTGCATCTCGTCCCCCCATTTTGTCTTGCTTATCAACGGGAGCCCGACAAACTGGATCACACCTCACAGTGGCCTTCGGCAAGAGGACCCGCTCTCACCCTACCCCTTCATCATAGTCACTCAAATTCTGTCGAGGATTATCAATGAGAAGGTGGACCAAGGGCTGCTGCGGGGATACAGGGTGGGAGAAGTCCAGATGTCTCACCTATTGTACGCAGATGATCTTCTCTTGATGATGGAGGCATCTACTAAGAATGCCTAGTGTATTTTAGACAGCCTAAACCGATATGAGCAAATCACCAACTAGAGAGTAAACTTCAGCAAGTCGGAGATGTACCTTCCAACCAGGATCGGAGAAGAAGCCGGTAGACAGCTCAGCGAGAAGCTTGGGTTAAAGGTGGCAGCCATGCCATTCAAATACCTTGGGGTGCTCATCTCGGGGAAGAGAGGCAAGGTTTGGTGGAACGCATCAACAAGAGACTTGCAGGCTGGAAAAGAAAGCTACTATCCCAGGCCGGCAAACTAACCTAGATTAATGCAACTCTGATGTCGATTCCGGCATATTGGTTGGGCAGCACCTGGCTGCCGAATGCAGTGCTGGATGAGATGACCAAACAAGCACGGGCCTTTCTTTGGGAAAACAGTGCTGGCCGCGAGCTGCACCTGCTGAGCTGGGAACAGGTTACCACCGCTAAGCGGCAAGGCGGCCTCGGGGTTAGACGACTCAGAGATGCAAGAACGGCACATCTCGGTAAGCTAGTCTTCAAGGTTTTAAACAAGGAGCAAGCCCCATGGATTAGGCTAGTGCAAGCCAAGTACGGGAGCTTGCACCCGTGGAAAACAAAGAGGCCAACAAATGCATCGTGGGTGTGGCGTGCTCTAACCCAAACTTCCAATCAACTAAAGATGGGCTGTAGAGTGTTGGTAGGGAATGACAGGAACACGAGAGCAGCCTACGATCCCTGGACGCAGGAGGTTTCGTGGAGAAAACAACCTAGGGAGCTTGCGAAGTCTCTAATGGACGAAAACCTGATGGTGGCGGACATCACTAACAACCAGTGTTGGACTATCGAGAGGCTTTGTAGGGAGGCGGGCTCGGATATGGCGTATGAGATATCAAGCTTCCCTATGGGTGCCGCCACCATTGAGGATAGGTGGATATGGTGGCCGCACCCAAGGGGAACTCCATCAGTGAAAGCCATTTACCACTCTCTGCAAAGGCGGAGTGAGCACCAATGGGAAGGGTGGAGGATTCTCTGGCGGCTACCGGTAGCTCCGAGGATTAGAACCTTCTGTTGGAAACTCTTCTGGGGCAGGCTCCCAACGCGAGCCTACCTCCAGTACATCCATATTGGAACAGAGGAACGGTGCGCCATGTGCAGGCTGTTTCGCGAGACGGCCGACCACCTATTATTTACGTGCAGATACAGCCGGGAGGTCTGGGAGATACTGCGAGCCAAAGAAGGGGTGGAGAGCGACATGATAGACCAGGAATGGATTACGAGAGAATGGAGCTCGAATAAAGACAAAGATCTAATGACCAAAGGGATGATAGCCTGCACACTGTGGATCCTATGGAGAAGCAGGAATGAAGTTGTTTTTGGCAAGAAGAAGACATTGAAGATAGTATTGGTGAGAAGAGCAGTTGCCTTAGCGGAGGAGCACAGGCAGATGATAAAGGGAAGCAAACAGAAGGGAGCGAGCAGCAGCAAGAGATGGGAACCACCACAGCCAGGGTGGATTAAGGTAAACACCGATGGCGCGCTCAGGGAGGGCGCCTGTCAAGGAGGTGCAGCGGCCGTTTTCTGTGGTGCAAGGGGTGACTTCGTCCAGGCGGTGTGGGAACCTTGTCTAGGGAGCTCGGCCTTGCAAACTGAGCTATGGGCAATCAGAATGGGACTGAGGGTGGCCGGAAGAGACTGCAGGTTAGTCTTTGAAACAAATTGCTAGGAGGCCATCAGATGCCTGCAGAGAGTGGAGCACTGCCCTTGGCGTGTTAGGAATCTGGTGCAAGAGAGCCTCAATCTCGCGAAGGAATGTTTGTAAGTTTGGTTTGTTCATGTTGGTAGGGAAAGTTAATAATGTAGCTGACTAGGTAGCGGCTAAGGCGAGTGTGGCTTCCGGTTCTAGCTATTACGACTGGTTAAGCCTCGCTCCCCCAGAGTTTTGTAATCTCATTGCTGTCGATGCGGCTTACGGGTCGGCAGTTAACTAATATATAGCTGGAAACATCTCCTTGATAGTCAAAAAAAATCATTAATGGATTCCCGATGCAATTAGGCACAGGGCAAAGGCATGCAAATAGATCGACATATATTAAGATTCATAAAGGTAAATAATCAATAGGGCATATCCTAAGCATATCTTCCATGATGGGCTTGTAGCTACGAGTTATGGACCAGCCTCATATGGAACAAATAATCAAAGTTCCTATCATGTGGAGAAGATAAGAGCTATCAACCATGCCTTGCTCCCAACATTGGAAGAGTGTCAATGTGGACATGCAGGTAGATTATAGAAAGCTATAGTTGATAGTTGTACAAGTTAATAACAACAATCATGAATTGATAGATGCCAACAAAGTAAAAAAATCTTCAAATGAATTTGAGGACGAAGGGAGGAGACTTTTGGAGACCGAGCAGTTCTTCCATTTTATAATGATCAAAGCTATGTTTTAGAACTATAGGAGCGCTAGGAAAAATGAGGTGCTAGATAGATTGAAACACCTACTTCCAAAAATCACGTGTTCCTCACATGGAGAGTTCCACATGATTCTTACATGACCTGTCAGTAAAATAATCTCACAAAGTATCTGGATAAGTCTAGAAATACTATAATAATCCAACAAGCCTCTAGGAATACAAGTCCATATATAAATTTAAACATAAAAACCTTCGCAGGGGCTATGTCCAACTATAAATAATAGAATAAATAATACTAAATAGGGAAATAAATATGCTACTCCTCGATATCCGCATCCTCCATAATTAGCTCTGAAATATTTCTACTAAAATGGCAGTAAGCACGGGGCCTAGCAAGTATAACCCAATAGTAATCTATGAATATTATATTGCATGATAAATAGAAATGCAAATCCATAAACGAATCAAGAAGATGGGTACAGTACAACTTTTAATAACTTTCATCATCATAGCTTAATTACATAAAAATCTATACAGAAATTGAGTCACTAATGACATGTCTCACAAAGCAATATAGTATCGAGGGGGACTAGTCATCTAGCGGTATTATCGCCCATATATGCCTGGTGACGCTGCATATGACCGGTTGTCTGTGGCCATCAGACTAAGGACCCTAGTCGTAGGCCCATCAACACCGCTCTAGTAAATCATCGCATAGAGCAGATTCATTACTTATAGCTGAATCATCGCACAGAGCAGCATCATCGCATACGGCGGGTAAGAGCACACAGCTCAATAGACGCCCTGACCCTACGTCCTCGGGTACCGCTATAACTATAACTCTATCTCTCAATCATCTTTATTAATATCATACTAGACTAGTCTCCAACTAGAGCAGTATAATCACCTGAATGCTCCACCAGCTAACAACCTCAAGTATAGACCGCTCATATAATACTATATAATACACTCTACCTTTAACCCCGGGTTGAGTAGGTGAGAAGGGCACTGCCTAATTGGGACTCGACTAATAATGATACGTGCACATGGTGCCATGACTTCTATTATTTATTATATCATGATCATCAAAGTAACCAGTATTATAACAATGCATGGAGCCTATCATACATGTGAAATAAGTAGTAAATAATGCAGGTAATAATTGACATGTAATTAATACAAGTAAAAATAACATGTAATTATTGCAAGTAAGAAATGGCATGTAATTAATGCAGCTAAGAAATGACATGAGTATACATTATTCATAGACTAATCTAGGATTCTACTTGCTTGGGATATCTCTAAAATCCGTCTCACTCTCCTAATTAGTCGGCTCCTCCTGAATTTTGAGATCTTCCCCGCACAGTAATGGGTCTAATAATTTCTAAATAAAATAAACATAAGATTGATGAACTTATAGAACTAACTCCTTATTGTATAAATTAAATTTGATTTTCTAGGTCCGAGTAGTTGACTTGGTTTTGTATTTATCCTTTCCTATTAATATATTATTTTGCATTAATTTAAAATGGTCATTTACGGTAAAATTAGAGTCAATCACATTTGCAAGCATCGATGATAATTGAAAAGACTAATAAATTTAAATGCCTATTTTAATTATGTATTATTCCTAATTTTATTAATAACATGATTGAGAAAATAGCATAAATAAAGGAAATGTAGCTAACAAAAGTTAAAGAAAAATAAAAGACTAATAATGATTAGCCTATGGTCCATATGTTGGGCTGGGCTCAAGGCCCAGCATTGCTTAGGTGAAAAGATGGGTTGCTGAAATGGTGCAGCCCACTAGGTTAAAAGTGGTGGACTGGGCTCAAGAGCCCAGTCCATCAAGGTGAGATGGTGGGTTGCGGGCCTACCGTAGCCCACTAGGCTTAAGGGGTGTTGGACTGGACTTAAGAGTCCAGTCCAGTAAGGTGAGGAGGTGGGCTCCTACCGCAGCCCACTAGACCTTAAGGGGCATTGGACTGGACTCAAGAGCCCAGTCCAGCACGGTGAGGAGGTGGGCTGCGGGCCTACAGCAGCCCACTAAGCCAAAAAAAGGGGGGTGGACTGGGCTCTGGGCCCAGTCCATCGAGGCCTTAGAAAGGGCTTGTGGGTGTGGGTTGCGGCCCACCCCACAGCCTAGATGAGAACACGGTGGGGATTGGCCCAACCCCTACCCCTTCTCATCGTCTCCTTCCTAGAGAAGAAAACATACGAGAAGGAAAAATTGAAACGAAAAGTGGTGCTGCTGTCGGTGATCCCCATCGCCGGTAGCGAAGCTCCATCGACTCCCCAAGTCGACGAGGTCGACTTGGGTTGCATGTAAGTTTGAACCATCAGCCAATGTGGCCGATGGTGAGAGTTGAGGAACTCCATGGCCGGTGGCCATGGAGCTTCCTAGTTCAGTGAAAGATGGGCTCGAAGCCCTCATCTCGAGTACCCACCTCTTCCATGTGAAGAGGTGAGTCAATCGAGGCCAACAAGCGAGGCCACCACCGCCGGTGGTGGCTGCTTGTGTCCAAGTAGCCCGACGGTGGGAGACGACATGGCATCGCCTCCTTTGCGCCCCGTGGGTACCCAAATTGGGTACCCACAGCAAGGGGCTGATGCGGGGAAACTTCTCAGACCGGTGAGAAGTTGACCCGAAGTTGCCGGCCGACGAATTTCTTCGGCGAAGGTATAAACATTTAACTAGAATTCATCTATGACTTACAGAGAATTATTCAAATTAATTTAAAAGGGAAGATGAAGACTAACCCGAGGATTGAGGTGAGGGGTTTTGGTTGGCCGTCGGCGCTCCGGTGACCCGTTGTCCACGACGAAGGCTTTGGTGGCTCGGAGGAGAAAAGAGAGAAAGGGGTGGAAGAGCGAGAGGGAGAAATTGTGAAAAGTTAAAACCCGAAGGGGAGAGGTTTGGAGTTTAAATAGAGATGAGGCGAAGAGGGGAGCGGAGTGGAGTTAGCTCCACTCCGGCGCACTTCTCTCCCACCTCTCGCAACTGACTGCGAGAGGTGGGGGAGAAGGAGAAAGAGTCAGCGCACGCACCAAGCACGCACTCTTGTATTTAGAGTGCACGCGCTTGGCGCGTGCGCTTGAAATTTTTTTTTTACATGGGTGTTACATAGATGCTAAGAATCAATTAAGGTATAGACTAGATGTTTTAGCCTTGCTCAAGTCGCACAAAATTAGGAGGCATCAAAGAATGTGGTGAGGGTATTGGTCACTACTGGTCTTGGTTCGCCATCTTGGCTGTTAATATGTCAAGAGGAATAATTTTTTTGTGGAAGATCAACATGGGATGGGTGGATGTAGTGGCCACCTTTAGACAAGCAACACATCTAGTGATCACCACCAATGTAGGATATGCTAGGCTTTGGTCATTAGTTTATGACAATAATCTCTTACATGCACAAAAGAAAGTATGGGAGAAACTATCTAAGTTGGTTGTTCTCAACATTCCATGGATTATTACTAGTAACTTCAATATGTTCATCTTGCCTCATGAGAAGAAGAGCACGGGGACAGTGAAGTTGGGACCAAAGTGCAAATCGTTCACAAAGTTCATTAATGATACCAGCCTATAAGACCTGGGCTACGATAGCATTCCATTTATGTGGTGCAATAACTAGCTTTTAGCAATCTTCAAAGATCAATATGTTAGTGGAATAGCAATGTGATGGGTAGTCTTGAAAAAACGCTTCAAACATCAAAACAAACTATTATGTGGCTGGAGAAACTGGATGTAGTGGATCAATTGAACGAGTAAGGGTTATTAGAGCTGAGAAGCTAGTATAATCACAAATATGCCCTATATAGACAACTAAATATCAAGTGGCTCTAGAGGTCAAGGCTTCGTTGGATAACTTAAGGCGATCGAAATACCGAAATTTTATAGATTACAACCATGATAAGAAAGTGTTGGAACCATATCTCTAGTATTAGAGACGAAAGGGAGGTATGGGTACAAGATCAGGCCAAGGTTAGTACAGCTTTCATGGAGTTCTATGGCAAGATTTGTAAGGATGAAGAAGTGGTAGACCAACCAGCAGAATGGTCATGGCTCCCTTCTGTCACGACCAAGGAGGGCCAGACGTTAATATCTCTAGTTAGTTGAGTTAGAGATACAAACAGTGGTGCAAAGCATGCCACACGGGAGACACTAGGGCTAGATGGTATCGAAGTGGAAATTATCATTCATTATTGGGATGCCATGCGTGAGAGTATTTGCGAGGTTGTGCAACACTTCTTCACAAATGCCACCCTACCTAGGAGCTAGGAAAATACCTTTGTAACCCTCATCCCTAAGAAAAAAAAAATTGCTACTGCACAAACTTGTACTATTAGAATAGTCTACATTTATCACTGGGCAAAGTATTGTAGACAATACACTAGCTGCTCAAGAGGTAGCCCATTAGTTGGTGAACGATAAGAACGACAACTCGTTTATGATGGCGAAGATTAATATGGAGAAAGCATATGATCGGTGAGCTGAGATGCAGTATGGGTACATTATAAAGAATAGGTTTCCTCGTGACACGGTGTGATTGGATCTGGGCATGTATTAGTTCACCATGCTTTGGATTGTTGATCAACGACAGAGAGACGGAGAAAATTACACCCAACCGTAGGTTAAGGCAAGGTGACCTACTTTCGCCTAGTTTATTTTGGTCTCACAAATTTTAATGAGGTTGCTAAATGAGGAGGCTGCACGGCTGCCAAGTTGGTGATATTTGGCTGACCCACCACCTTCTATATGTGAATGTTTTGCTTATCACTATTCAAGCTGTTATGCCCAATGCCAATTGTATTCTGGCATGCCTAGGGATGTACTCGTGCATCTCGAACCAATGGGTTAAATTCTCTAAGCCTAAGCTTTTCCTACCTAAGTGGATCAGAAACCAAATAGGGAGCTTCTGTGATAGACACTAGGTTTAAGTGAAGGGACCATGCCATTTGTTTACCCAAGGTTGATTATCTTAGGAAAGTGGGTTAAAGTGAAGGAACACAAGCCATTTCTTGGCAAACTGGAATCAAGGTTGCTAAGGTGAAAGAGGAAAAATCTTTTATCTATGGCTGACTGACTGACTCTTATAAATGTCATGCTTATTGTCATTCAGACATAGTGGATAGGGAGTAGTTGGCTACCGATTTCAGTTCCAAAGTCCATGGCCAAGCATGCAAGGGCCTTCCTTTGGAGCAATGGTGGAGGGAGAGGCTTACATCTTATTAACTGGGAGACAATGACAAGTCCGAAGGAGACTGGAGGACTGGCTGTTCGACAACTAAAACTGGCTGAGGAGGATTGTGCTTGATAAACTAGTCTTCAAACTATTGAACAAGATCAAAGTGCCTTGGATTCATATTCTGCTCGTAAAGTACGACGAGTAGGACATATGGAATTACAAAAATCCCCCAAAAGATATCTTGCGTATGGCGGGCTCTAAGCACCACGGCGACGCAATTGAAAGGTGATTGTCGAAAGTTGATTGGTAATGGCCGCTCAATAGTTACTGTGATGGAACCTTGGCTGGTGAAGGTTTCGTGGAGGAGACCATCTAAGGTCATGAGGAATGCCTTAATGGATGAGGCTCTAACGGTGGCCACCCTCCTCAACAATTGAGAATGGTGCACCGAAAGGATCTTGGAGACCGCGGGATCAGAGCTAGCTTTCAATATAATGATGTTCTTAGAAGATGAGGATCGAGAAGATATCTGGATTTAGGCCTAGCATCCGACACGGGAAACCAAAGCGAGCTCCATCTACCGGTTCCTCTAGCCTCTCGGGTTAGAGCTGTGGCAGGGTGGAAAGGCCCGTCGAGGTTACACGGGGCAAGCTACCGACACCTTAAACTTATTGTGGACCCTACTTGTTGCCTTTGTGGAATTTACAAGGAGCACGTTGAACATTTGTTTTTGAGATGCAAATAGTTCACAGGATGTTGGGGCTAAGCTAAGTAGGATGATGGGTGCTACGGTTGGTTAAATTGATTTAGATTGGTTGGTAAATGGACTTAATAGAATGTGGCCAGTGAGAGGATTAAAGGAATCATTACTTCCATGTTTTAGCTGGTATGGAAATAGAGGAACTCTATGATGCTTTAGGGGGAGTCCTCCATACCGAAGATGACTGCCTACAAAGCGTGGCAACTAGCCAAAGACTATGAGCAGCTAAATCCGAAGCTTAAAATGCACCTTGTTCTCTAGCGGCAAGTCACAAACTACTGTAGACCTGACCAAGAATGGGTTAAGATGAATGCAGATAATTTGTTTTCTATGGTGAGGCAGGTGTAATATTTAGGGATGACCCTAGTGGCCTCCTTTTCTGAAAAAATTTAAAAAAAAAAATGCAGACTTTTGCTCTTGAGGGTTACTGAGCATTAACTCACTGAAAGCAAACAAGGATTTTGTCTAACATCTTAGAAATAAAAGATTAAAAATTGTTGCTCTATCCCATTTAATTCAAAATCTACCTCAAGAACTTGTTTAGATATTTTAATCATTCAAAAATGGAAAACAGCAGATGTACACAAAATACAATAAGATATGCAAAAAGCTAGTGTAAGTAGTAGTAGCATCAGGAAAAATCATGGAACAAGTAGTGCTGCTGGTAGCTTCATCTTAACTTCTTGTTATAGAATTACAAATATTGTACAGAAAGATTTTCTTTCGGCAATGGCACAATATTAAGAAGACTACAGGGTTCATATCCATTAGCTGACATATTGCTTTTGGAGGAGGTTAGCACAAAACCCTAAGTCGAACCGCACTTCTGGCGGATCACCGATGCAATCAAAGACTGCATCTGCTGCCACAAAGTCCTCTTCAGCTGTGTAACTGTGGACAACAAGAAAGAGCAAAGTGACTCAATCTGAATGGAAAAGTGAAGCGAGATAAATAACTATCAAAAGATAACAACAAACCCATTTCTCTCCTCGATTCGATATGTCGCCAAATAAACAAAGACCAGTTAGTTATTTTTGTCCAGGATAGAGAAATGAAACATTGACATATTTTTCACTGTATATAAAACTTAACATTCTGTCTTGATATAATTATATCGAAAAAACTGGTTTTAGTGGTTTCAACATTTTTATGAATTTGTTGAGCTGAGCTAGTCATACAATTCAGTATCAGAAGGGTACTGTGAGTAAGGGATCTACTCTCATCACTTAGACTCAGATGAGATACAATTATGGGGTGGAAATAGAGCAGATGACTAATGACGAGGATTTCACATGTCAAATGAAGTGGTTGGATTGAAAAAGAAAATGGTGCTTCTCAGCACATTATTAGCAAACATCATTCATAGAATAGTACTTGAAGCAATATCAGCCATCAAGCTTTGAGGCATGGCATCAACATTCTATGTTTTTGCATTAAATTCCAATTTACAAACTTATGCCACGTTATTAACCTCCAAGCCTTCCACTCAAATATGGGTCCAGTTACATTATCATAAGATGGCAAGGCTCAAAATAAGATCAAACCTTTAGAAGTAATTAATGTTGTTTTCCTAATAGAAAGGAGAAGCCTATCCAAAACCTATTAGGTCAATACCAGTGGAAAGACCTACACAAATGATAGTTTATACTTTAAATTCACGCAACCAAGGAATGACTCGAAAACTTCTCCTACAATTGAGACGTTAAAGAGGGAGGATGAAAAATTTTGATACAGGAATTTCTAAATTTAAGCCTCAAGAAAACATACATCATAAGGATACCTACCAAATAAGTCATCCTAGTCTACATAGTTTTATGAGACTTAAAATTTCCTATATATGAAAGAATATAGAGAAGACAGTTTAAGTGAACACTGTCTTCAAATAATAACACCTACCAACCATAATTTTAGTCCTCAAATGAAAAACAAAAGAGACACATTTAAGAAAGTATAAGTAATCACTATCCTATACAACAGTGAATAAACAGGGGGACAAGGATTCAGGGAGAGAGAGAGACTTTCTTAATTAGCAGTTCCTCGATGACTGTCTGTGTGAAGATATTTTGCAGTCCTATAATATGTTCATAGATTCACTAGTAATCATGGGATGCAGTTGACTGGCTTAATTCATAGCATCAAATGGAAGAAATCATAGCTTGGATTGAAACATAATTCAGTGACAGAATTCCAACCAAAATATATGAAAACAAATAAATAAACTTGTAATATATTATCAATGTAATTCATTCAAACTGCCAATTGTAAATGATTATGAGAAATGAGATCCTGATAATTTCATTCTTAAAGTGAAATGGTGCATATCATCAATCATTTGTACATATATAATGCTCACCCGCTCTTTGTTATTATACACTTCATACCAGCAGCTTTAGCTGCAGCAAGTCCTATGGTACTGTCCTCTACTACAACACAACTGAAAAATACAAAAGATTAGTATGATGCACAAAGTATTTAACAACGAAGAATTCTTAATGAATTTTCACACAAGCATTAAAAGAGAAATCTGAAAAATATGAAATGAGTTATAGTGGTAGCTTGCTAAAGACCAGCACTCTATGATATTGATGATGTCCTGTGATATCAAATACATATTTGATGTGAAAATATTGTACAGAAATTTAGTACAATGTGTTTTCATTATCGAATACTATATTTCTGACTGGATATTCTCAAAAGGAATATAGTTTAACTATGTTAAATATTGCAAAATCATCTTATTATTGGTTGTATCACATGATAAAAAAGAGCTATACTTGGAAACAACTTTGTTGAAAACTTGAAATGATAACATTTTCATGCTAATATAAGTCTACAAAATTTAGGTGAAGAACATCAGCAACTTAACATATGTAAGGCATACCTTGATGGATCAACTTCAAGGGTATCAGCTGCTAATAAGTAGATCGCCTGCCCAAAGAGAACCAAGAGTCAACCAAGATTCATAAAAAATCATAAAAATGAAGATATGGGACTAAATATAGAATCATCAACACATAAGCAAATTTATGGAGTCTATGGACAGTCATAAATCAAAATACAGTCCTCTTCCTATATTAAACACCATAAGGAAGTTGACATTCAAGGAGACCAAACATCCATAAAGGAAGAAAAATAAATTATCTTCCATAGTTGTAGAAGAAAGTTTCAAGATCTGTCTTATTTAGAAGAATAACAAATGAGAGCTAAAAATATTTAAATGTTAAAAAAATTGATCATACAGTGAAAGCAATCATTTGACATACTCTGTTTTGGATGCTTTTCTACCATTTCTTTTAGTGATATTCCAAACAAATGATGTTATCAACAATGGAATGAAAAGATACATGGGTTTACAGGAGTTGTTACAGAGGACTCTTTGTGACAGAATATTTGGGTTAAAAGTGATGATATAGTTGTGTCAAAAGGTTATAATGACTGTTCAGACAAACAAAAGAAATAGTGATAACAGAATAGTGCAAGATAACTGTGAGACTTTTGGTTCAAATAAATCAAGTTTGGTTGCCCTGCCATTAATATTACAATGAAAAAATAGAAGAAATTGAGCCTGAGTTGAATTGAATATATAAAAAATCAGAAACGGAAACTAACTTACTGGATCAGGTTTCTTACGAGGAACAACATCCCCAGCAAATATGGTTATTTTCTCTGCTCGATCACTGCCTAACAAGAATGATACTATGGCTGAAACCTGGAGCAACCAAGCACACTTGCAGTTAGAGTAACTGTTGGACTGCATGTTCATATAGCTTGCAATTCTTGTGTAAAACCTGAAGCTAAGTTTCAGGATAAAATAGATCACCATAAACTGACTCTGCAAGTTTTTATCTATCATTACATGGTATCATATCATTAAACTCACTCAGAAGAGAAATAGCATCCACTATTGAAATGTCCACCTTTTACCCAACAAGAAAAATGAAAGAAAGAAAAGTCTCAGATGAACTTGAGAAACAATCAAGAGGAGATAGTCAATGCAAGGCCAATATCTCCTTCTGTCAAAATGCAATTATTTGACACAATAATAGAATTTATTAAGGTCAAAATTGGTATATCCAAAAGGAGAGAAGAAAAATTGCCCTTCATTAAGAATCATTTGGATACTAATTCCCTAAAACCTTCAAATTAATAGAGAATAAGTACAAGTCAAACTTCTAAAGTTCTACTGAAATATAGTCAAATGTCGATACATGAACTATCTTATTCCAGAACAAAGATTGCCACCTCGATGCTCCCAAACAGGTCTTGCATGTAAGGTTGTATCTTTGAATATGTCCTTTTAAGCAGCAACACATTATATAACGTTCTTAGCAATTCTACAATCTACATTCCCTCCTATGAGCCCCCACAGACATTATCCAAGATCTAACAAAGATCATGGACAGAAGTAGCAGTGAACTACTTATACAACTAAGAGAAGAGCCTACTACAAAGCAATGAAACAGTAGAAAAGAATCAAGAAACTAGTTTAAATAAAAGAGCTAAATGTAGGTTTTTACGCGAGTAAAGTTTTCTTTCCTCAGGAATTCAAGGAGAAAGGTAAGTCCACCAATATTCTTGCTTTCTTCTAATAAATGTAACAATTCATCAGCTAGATGTTTCATAGATCAGAAGGTGATCAATACTGTATCTTTTTCAAGACTATGAATTTTGCAGCAGAGATTATTATCCAATGAATATTTTTGATAGGACCACCATAGCAATATAAAACATAATGATTCATGTTCAAACCTAGACCCTCACTTATCCAAGCATGCAATAGCAAAACCTAGTTACCGTACCGCCTTCTCATTTGAAGTACTGCAAACTGCAACTTTTACTCCTTTTGCCAGAGCTTCATCAATCAGCCTAAAAAGCCAAGGAGCTTCACATTATGAAATCATTCTGTGGTTAACCGCTCAATTGCAATTAATCAGCTTACCCAACAGAAGCTTCAAATGTATTACCTTTGAACACCAGGTCGCAGAGGAAGTAGCTTCTTCTCTATAAGAGCCATGAATAATTCTGTCTTCCTCTTATGAAGAGACGCAATAAATTGCTTTCTATCTTCTTCAGTCTTTGGTGCTTTAGTTGGCCAACCCGTCTTATTGAAGTATGCTGTCATTCTAAAAGACCAGAAGAGCATCATAGAAGGGGGAAAAGAAGGAAAGCAAAGAGGAACAGATCAGCAATACTTTGAACAAACACAAAACTTCAACTTTCTGATTTCTATAACGAAGCAGGATGGGAGTGGTAAACAATATATAGTATCCACTTCCAAAATCTCCAGGAAATGGTATTAGACTAGAGATTACAATTTATTTAACAGAACATTTATAATCTTAAGAATCAAACTTCGAAGTTACCTCTCCTTTCCACCACCTATCTTGAGCAATTCACCATAGAGTTCAACATCCCAGCTAACACCCAGTTCCTTCTGCAACCGTCAAATAGCCAGAATGAGATTTACTTGACCAATGCGAAATAATCAAATCCGACTCAAACCCAATTGTAACCAGAAGAACCCCAATCACACGCGATTCAAGCATCCAACCTCGGAGAAGGTCTCATTGAAGGAAATCCTATGCCCGTCCTTCTCCGTGTCCACGAGCACGCCGTCGCAATCGAAGAGCAGAGCGGCGGGGAGAGACGACGTGGAAGCGGAAGAGGAATCCGACGAGCAAGAGATCCCGCCACTCCGATTCCTTAATCGAATCGATCCGCCTCCGAGATTTCCCCTCCTCCTCCTCCTCCTCCCCAGAGATAGCGAGAGGGGAGGAGCAGTTACTCGACTCGCTATTCCTCCGGATAGAGGAGAAGGATTTCGTGAGAATAGAGGGGTGGATAAGTTCTTATTCGGTAATAGCGCAGTGGAAGCAGCTGCAGTTGCGGTTGCGGCCATTGGGGAGTGTGGAAGTTATTGGGAGGCAACTTGGGAAGACGGACGGTTGGTGGTTTGCTTCCGAGTATAATTTTAAACGACGAGAGCAAGACAAGGTTATCCGAGCGGGCCCCAACCCTATCCGAGATCCCGCCACACACCATGAGGAGGCTCTTAATGGGCTTGGAAAAGACCATTAATAAGTATTGAGTTTTTTTGACTAAAAACTAGGCCTTCTTGTGATTTTTATTACCTAGGTACACTCCCTAAAATTTTTTTCAAAAAAAATTCCACATATATCCTCTTGAATAAGAAATAAATAACTACATGAATTTCTAAACCAAAAAAAAAAAAAAAAAGGTTCAGAGTGTATGCCGT
This sequence comes from Typha latifolia, assembly GCF_019914945.1. Taxonomy (NCBI): domain Eukaryota; kingdom Viridiplantae; phylum Streptophyta; class Magnoliopsida; order Poales; family Typhaceae; genus Typha; species Typha latifolia. The sequence goes on from NC_133100.1 coordinate 6,020,836, forward strand.
GGAAAAAAAGTTTAGGGAGTGAATGCGAAAATTTGATGATAGTTCAGGAAGTATTTTATTTAGTTAAGTAGTTCAACGCAAAGCCTAACACAAAAACAAAATCTATGTTGGCTACCACCTCATAGTTTCAAGAAAAAAAAAGTTAAATTTAAGCATTTTAGTTTAGTTGCTTTAATCTAATTGAAAGTAATTAATTTAAGAAGATTCCTAACTCTCCTCTACTCCTCTATGTAAACCCATTATTTACTCAATCTAAAATACAAAACTCTTGTCTCTAACTCTCTCTAGTTTATATGGAGACTTCTTATAGAGTATAATAGTGGAGGCATCTCATGTGTTCTGCCCAGAACTCCAATCTATTTTACTTGATAATCCTGACTATAGGTTGAAAACTGAAGTTTAGTACATCATACAATATGCCGAAATAATGCACATTTTTATATAAAAATATATTTAGTCTATAAAATAGTAATCTTAACAGAAAAAAGAAGCGCATTATAACGTTATTACGAACCGGCCTATTCCGATCCGCAACATTTCTGCACTCGATGAATCTCGTAACTTCCGAAGAGATCTGCGAATAATCTAACCGACCGATCTTCCTGAATTTTGGATATGTTGTTTCTCTTGGAGAGACAACGAATCCAAGATCACAAGATTTGAACAATTAAATCTCAAGATATTAACCAAACAGTGGTTGAAAGTTAATTAGATCCAATCTTGATAGCCCTCCAATGGCTAGATAGATACTAGGTTTACTCTTTGGCGTGAAGGAGGAGAAGTTGTTGTACAAGAGGGTGGTTAGAAGTTGAAAGAGGCCGACCAAAGACTTGGGCTATGGAAGAAGAGAGGAAGGAGAGGGCGTCAATGGCTACAAACAAATTGGGAAAGAGATAAAGGCCAAATCCAATTCAATTATCCAAGATCATACTCCAATTAGGGTTTTCTCTATATTTATAGAGGCTCACCTTAGGGACTCACCAACTAAGTTAAACAACTCTAACAAACCCTAATAACCCAACAACTAATAGATGTATGCATTTTCTTCTATATAATAGATCACGTGCATATAACAAGTCATGCATATAAGGAATTTAGGTGGTGAGGAAATCAAGAGGAAGATAATGCAATGTAGTCTCCAACCATATTTAACACTTGCATATCCTTAGTAATCTATCACATGTATACTCATGTTGGAGATCATATCGACATAAAATTATAACAGTATAATCACCTCCAATCATCTCTATATGTCATCAATGTACTCATATTCTAGATCAGCCTGATCAAATGTATGATAAAATATACTTAACTGAATTCATCTCTAGATAAAGTCATATAATTATGTTGGAGATATATATATATAATTATATAATTATATAATATATCATAATTTGATAAAAGCGTCTAGGGGATAAGACTACTCATTGCCTAATCAGAAGATACAAAATACGTATCCCTTATATCCGCCAACTGAGGGTCAACTCATCGCTAACAGAGTCCATGGGGTCTCACGTAAAGGGTTTGAGATCTGAAAATGTTTAGGTAACATAAAATTAGTTGTTTATCCGATTATAATCCGTTCAAGTAAGATATAATATTAGGTTTAAAATAAATTAGATTCATAGGATAAATTTAACTGAGATAATATTAATATGCTATTACCATAATTTGTATTTATTTAATAAAAATCCTAGTTTGGTAATTATAGAATAAGTAATAATTATATAGTAATTTATCTCCTTTTTGTAAATAACCAACGACAATATATATATATATATATATATTAATAAAAATAAAATTATAAATATAATCTTATTAATAAGTATTTTGTGATACTTACTCTTATTTAATTAATCATAAATTATATCAAAAATAGTCATTATCCTATTATACAAAATAATATGCAAGCTTAGTATTTCATTTTATACAAAGTAGTAGACAATATAAGATGCTAAAAATAGTTATATAAAATATAAATATAAATATAATAATATTATTAATAAGGCTACATGTATTAATCTAATAAATAATAACTAAACCATAAATAAAATTTATATGCAAATATTTATAATTATAATTAATAAATTATTATACTAAAATACTTAGCTAATAATTATACTAGTGAGTGTGAATTATCAAAATAATTAATTATCTAAATAAACCAATTTACCTTAATTATTGAAAATAAAAATATATAATTAATAAAAAAAATAGCAAGAGGGAGCAACCTCCTCTTGCTACAGTGCTGGGCGAGGAGAAACCAAGGAAGAAAAAGAAGAAGAAGAAGAAAGAAAGAAAGAAAGAAGAAAGAAGGGAAAGGAGGGGGAGGGAACTAGGCCAGCAGGGAGGGGCTCGACCGCTGTTGGCCAGCCAGCGGCCGGCCAGCGGCCAGCCTCTCGCTAGTAGCTCGGTTCCAGTGAACCCGAGAGAAAAAGAGAAAGAAAGGGAGAGAAAGAGAGAGATAGGGAGTGAGAGAGGGAAGAGGCTTACCAATGTCAATGGAGGTGACGGCGGCGGCAACAACAGTAGAGAGAGAGAAAGAGAGAAAGAGTGTTTGAGAGAGAGAAGAGAGAGAGAGCTCGAAAGATAGAGGAGAGAAGAAAGAGAGAGAGAGAGAGGCGATAGAGAGAGAGGCAATAGGGAGGGAGGCTACGGTGGCAGCGGTAGGGCGCGTGGCATCCTCCATGCAAACTGTAGGGCGCGTGGCATCCTCCATGCAAGCTGCTCATGCAGCTGCATGGGCACGAGGCTAGCCAAAATTGTGCCCATAAAATTTTTAATTTATTTTTTAAAAGGTTAGGTTGTTACACGCATACAAATACAAAGAATAAGTTTATATGGATACTAAATGAACTAAATGAACTAAATGAAAAGGGCTCCAAAACCCTAACATTATGGGCCTCAAAACTGAAGAGATATAATATAAATATCATTCTCAAAGAAAGAAATTTCTCATAATTTACTATAATTTTTTTACTATAATTTTTTCTTTATAATAGACTTTGAGATTTTCTATAAAAGTATAAATAGAAGCGAGTTACGTGCAGAAAAATATTGTGTTACTCGGATTCTATTTTTAACCCGCTAAGTTTTCAAATAAGAGAGCACGACCTAATACAAAGAAATATAACGTGACTAATTTGTAACCCACCCCCTGCAATAATTTGTTATGTAATTATAAATAATTTAAAGATAATTGAACTTAAATAAGATTTCTTCCACATTCCTAACACTCTTCCTTATAAACTCATATCTTTCCTCCTATAATATTCTCTATCTAAAACTCATTACACTTCTCTCTCTCTCTAATTTATGGAGACCATAGAACTTTGCAACATTGGTTATGATTCCTCTACTGTAATTGAGTGAAATAATGAAATCATCTCATGTGATGTACTCAGAACTCTAATCCATTTCATTTGACATTCATAACTATTAAGGGTTAGGTATCACTTTTAAACCACAATGAATTGGAATAATGGTATATACCTCCATTTCTTCTTTCAGTAATCTCATATTGTTCTTGTATATATATATGGGCATTTGCATAAAAAAGACATTTAGTTTTCAAAATAGTAAAAATGGGCCTTTGTACACATTTGTGTTGCCTATCTCTTGTATAAATTATGTGCATTTCATTATAAAGATGTATATTTAGTATAAAAAATAAATGCATTCAATTTTTTTTTGAGGACATCTGCTTCTTCTTTTTTATCATTTATATCAATATAGTATAAAGTTGGAAACCTAGCATTGAAGATGTGTAGTTCTTCTATCAATATTTGTTGTATGACTTTTTAAAATTTTGTATAAATATATTAGGATAAACACATAAATGGGTTGTTGGCTTCATGTATCTTAGGAAAAAAATTGTAGCTAAACATATAAAGATAATATAGAATTAATATTTATTAGCTTATAGATCTCATGAAATATCCTTTTCAAAAATTAAGATAGACTTATATGTATAGCACTGTAACGTCCAGTTCAATTAAATAGATGTCAAAATGGATTCTCTCAATCTTTAATGGAAAGGAAAATAGAAGATATAAGACTTGACTTATATTTATTTATTTATTCTGTTTTAATACTATAGATATTGTATTTTAAAGCACACGAAATTAAACAGCCCAAAGTATATTAACTAATAGCATTGTAAATTATTGATAGTTTAATAATCATTTATAAGAATAAACTAATAATGATGTTAGTTTGTTTTCATGGAGTTGGCAATTCATAATTCATAATATTTCTGAGTATTTAGAGTACCAGAAAAATTATTCTAAAAAAAATCACCTAAAATATATGCAAACATTCTCGTTGACATCTAAAACAAACACTATGTAAATTTTGAACAACATCAAGAATGATTTATTCTTCTTTATTATTTCATATCTCATTCAACACTATTGAAATAATGTATGTTTTATACAAATCAGTTTTATCCCATGAAATACTAATACTACCATAAAGAAATGTATACAAATTTAAATAATAAGATTAGATGCATACTCGAAGAACTAATTTGCTATCGCAAATGGGCTCTTCCCTTTCCCTTCCCTTAGCCTAATGCTAGGAGAAGTGGAGAGATATTATCTCCCGAGATCTTTTTTCCCCCTTATTCTATTATCTTTTTCTTTCCCTTTATTTCCTCTTTTTTTCTCCTCTTTCCTCATCTTGTCTCTCTTCACATTTCAACTTAGCCAAGGCCGCCATCACTATCATCGCCAAGGCTATGCTAGCTGCTGTCATGGTCATCGAGTCCTAGGAAGTTGCTTCTAGAGTCGTCAGTCCTTATTCCTTGTTGAGGCCAAGCTGGTCTCTATAGTAGTCCACTCTTAAATGTTTAGATTCATCGGCTTCTCCTCCCATCGCTCTCCTTAGTACTATCGATCATATTCATGCTTTTTCTGAAATATTTTTGTTTTGGATACCTTTGCTTAGTTCCTACTATAGTCTTTGTATGTTGTTTGCTATTTTTTTTTCTCCCTTATTTTGGGTTGGTGATCGATCTTCCATTTCTTTGGAGTTTCACAAGGAGTCTTCGATTGTTGGATCATAACAAAATCACATGCTAACTCGAAGCTCCTTACTCCCATACCATGGTCGTGCTTTATTATTAATTTTTGTGTTTTCGGTTTGATTCTATGTTTTTTTTCAATTTGTAACGCTATCTAAAATGGACTGTCAGGACTTGTGTTAAAAAGTCTTTTGTCATAGGCCTAGAGATTTCACCTAACAAAATATTGTGTAGTACCTTAATATCTCATACTAAGGCTAGTCCTCTCAAAGTCTACATCGTAGACATACCTTAAAACAACACAGCAAAATTGCATAAATATAGCCAAACGTGCTCCACGAGCTCCTCTCTCAAGCATTTTGGAGCCTCAATGCCGTCGAGTTCCAAGCACAATCAAACCCTCAAACTACGTACTAAACTCCAAAGTCTTGGCCTAGACTTGACGCCATCTTAGTTGAATCGTGAGGTCAACCTCCAAGGTTGATCATCTAAGATTTTCCAAAATAACTCACAAACAATATGTCCCAATAGGTTCTTTGACAACCGTCACCACGTAGGAATATCGATACTATAAACCTTGGTCTCACTTCCATCCACAACTATATCATCTAGTATCGTGTACTAGTATTTCCCCAACCGATTCAATATGTCTTTACAAAGTCATATCATGCAACCCACCAAGTCATTGAATACCTTAAGCAATGCCCACAACCTTCTTGGCATGTTGCACACACTCGCTTTGCATTTGCAAGCTAATGGACCTTCTGCAAAGAGGAGTTTTGCCTATGCCAAATCACCGTAATTGCAATATTGCACTCGCGTGTGTCATATTGTAAATAATATTTGCATCATATCTTCTCTCACTACTCTAGCGAGGCATTTACTAATCTACAATCCAAGGGGGTTTAAAGGTGTTGTTAGGCATTATATTTTTTTCGTATACTCATAACTTCTCAAATAACATATTAAGAACGTAACACATCTTAACTTTTCCTAATAAATAAATACTATACTACTGAGTTGGGGGAGAGCTAGCTTCGTTCTCTAATAGGCTAATTGTGAGCCTATACTTGTAGGTATTCGATGCGGTTACTTTAGCTCAGCTCTATATGTAGAAGTTGTGGGAATGAGGAAGGCTTTACTTTACTTATCAAACAAAAATATTTCAAATCTATAGATATAATCTGATCCGCGTCAAAGGTATTACTCAGACATCGTGGATAATAGAAATTCTTATTGATGATATTATTAAACTAACTCACAATTATCAAAATTGTAAAGTTACTCGTGTCTATCCAAAATTCAATTACATAGTTCTCTGAATTTTGGGTGTACATGGTAGGTAATTAAAGAATTAATTCTTTCAAAAAAAATTTGAAGGAATTAATTTTTCTTTCTTTAAAAAAAAACTGCCAATTCCAAAATCTCTCAACTGCGACTCGTCACCGGTCACTCGGAACACTGACCCGGGAGAGAAGCGAGAGTGAGGAGAGAGTCCATGAAGCGATTCTTCCAGCCCGTGGAAAAGGATGGCTCCTTCAAGAAACCGGCCCTCTCCTCCTCCTCCTCCTCCTCCTCCCCTTGCCCTCCAAACGAGACCACCGGAGCAATCAAAGATGGAGGAGGAGGAGTTGAGAAGAAGGGTCCTCTCAAGTTCCTCACATGGAACGCCAACAGCCTGCTCCTCCGAATCAAGAACGACTGGGCCAAATTCTCCAGCTTCGTTCAGAACCTCGACCCCGATGTCATCTGCGTTCAGGTACTCCTTCACCCCGCCCCTTTGATGCCTTCTTTGTGTTCTTTTTGGTCGAATGATGTTTTAGCTTAATGAGTCCTTCGATCGAAGTACATTACGCTATTCGGGATGGATTCTAGTTGGTTTTCTTTGAAAGGTCTTTCTTTGTTTTGACATTTTGGTGGAATAAAATTTTCTGCACATTTCATTTTATGATGATTAATTTTTTGATTTCGAAACTAATGGTGCCATCAAACACCTCAATTTACTGAATCGGCTAATAACTTGTGCCTATTATTAATATTTTAAGAATTATGATAGTTGATTTATTAGATAAATAGAATACGGACATATTCAATAAATGGTTATTTTTCAAATATATAAATTAATAAAAGAACTCATTTTGGTAGGAGGTGCGAATGCCGGCTGCTGGCTCGAAAGGTGCACCTAAAAATCCCAGCGAACTGAAAGATGACACAAGCTCTTCGCGCGAGGAAAAACAGGTGAGTAATATTTTCTGTTAGGATATTCTGAGCTTTGTCTTTGATATACATAACAAATTTGAAACTAACAACCATGCATACCAATTTCAAAGAGCCAATTCTAATGATCTTTTATGAGTTGTTATTTCCTGTCATTACAATACACGGTCATCACTCATTGACTGGTAGAGTGGTATGTAATGAACCAGTCTTATTTGCCAAATTAAGATCCTAGTCCTTTCTGGGCTGGAAATTTTCAAGTGGTTACTTACGATATTGTCTGCATTATTCTTATGTTATTTCACGTCACCAGTAATCACAGAAGACTTTTCAGTTTTCTTCTTTTCTCTTTGAGTTACCTGCACTTTTTCTTGACTTCCCTTGGCTTGTTAGACTAAAATCATCCAATTTGCTCCTTGCTCCAGCTTTTCATCAAGAATTTTTCTCTTATTATTCAGTACTTTATTCTTTTCCCTGCTTTGAGCAGCCAGAGCATCACTTAGTTCATCCACAATAACACTAGATACACTCTTTCTCAGCTCCTGAGAGGAGAACGTCACTTTGGTCTCCTAATGAAGGAGATCCAGCTGCTGCTACCTCTACTTAGGATCTACTCCTAGGGTCCTAGTTATCTTTCCTAAGTTGCTTTCTAAGTTATGAATACCTCAAAATTATGTTCACTTGATCTATAAACTTAAAGTTATGATCATTTAGATTGTTTAGTCGCATTTAATGAATGATGAACTATTATGTTTTTTGTTGCATGCACTTAGGGATATATCTCAATGGCTTCTGCGAATACCTGGTTCGGCGCCATTGGATCCACAGCTGGGCACCTTTAGTAAAAGGGGTTGATAACAAAATCATTTAAAATAAGTCTGATCATGTTTCTGATAAAAAATGTTCTCACCACTTAATTGGTTGAGCACTTCCTGATCTCATGGTTTCTCATCAGATAAAGTGGTGATTTAGGATAATGAAACTATTACAGAGTTCTGGTTGTTTTAGCTTGATGGCTCATTTTGATTCTTATGCAGGTGGTTTTGCGTGCATTATCAAGTTTGCCTTTAAAGGATTATCGTGTGTGGTGGTCTCTTTCAGAATCCAAGTATGCGGGAACCGCTTTGTTTATCAAGAAGCAATTTCAACCAAAAAAGGTGTCTTTCTCCTTAGATCGAACAGGTAGATGGCCACTCCTTAGATTGAACATGTTCTGCTATCAAAATATTGCCTGTATTAAAGTTTACTGTCATGCCATGTGTCACCAGCTTCATGCCATTCTCTACTTTCTTTGAAGTTTGAACATGTCTGAATGTGCTTCCATATTTCAGAGGACCTGGTAATTTACAAATAAATATAAAATTAATAACCTCACAGCACGTAAAATGTGCAATGCACATGAATGACAGTAGTTCATCAAAAATAGTTATCACCCATGTATATGGTAAACTATTATCCTAGTAGATGCTAGTGTAAGAATTATGAAACATCACCAGCCCTTTTTTATATAAGTTAAAGGGCTAAACTTTCTTGTGCCTAGTGAAAATTGAATTTTAGGGCTAGACAACATGAGCATCCTAACAACTATATCAAGATAAATCATAATGAACTTATTCTACAAAAGATAAAATTTTCATCTAGCTAAAAGTGTTTATGTTGTAATTTTGGCTAATTTTTGTATGTAGTAGCGAGTGTATTTTTCTATAGAGCATTGTGGAATTTCCATGTTGGAGATTGATGACTTGATTTCATCAAGGATGAGGATTGGCTTTCTTTGTGGGGAAATTTTTTCAAGGTGTTATTTGCATCTTCTTTCTTCTGCCTCTTATGGAGTTATGGTATCACAGTCACCTTGCCATGACTTTGTAATTTGTAGTAAGTTTGATAACCTGATACAGCAACACAATAATGTAATGCTCAACTATCTTTGCATTTATCATACTATTTTTCTTTCTTCTGTTGTTCTATTGTCATGGTGGAGAATTTTTTTTTAAATCTCTTGTTTGCAGCTTCAAAGCATGAACAAGATGGGCGTGTCATCATTGCTGAATTTGAATCATATCTCTTACTAAATACATATGCTCCAAATAATGGCTGGAAGGAGGAGGAAAGTTCATTTCAGAGACGAAGAAAATGGGATAAGAGAATTCTAGACTTTGTTCAGCATGTGGAGAAGCCTCTGATTTGGTGTGGAGATCTTAATGTCAGGTAATTAGCAGCTTGATATAAGCTTCTACTGTCATCAACTTTTTCTCACTGATGCACAATGTAGTTGAGTTGGCGACAGGCTCGATCCTAGTTCGGGAAGTTTATTGATTTATTCCTCTTTCTCTACCTCATCAAATTAAAATGAAAAAAAGAAAAGGAAAGAAGAGAAGAGAAGAGAATCTGTTTAATTGGCATCTTTGGATAGTAAGTCTCTTTGTAATCATCTTCTGAATGTTAAGTTCAAATTTGATGAACAGAAAGGAGAAAATTGTTTAACTAGAATATTTTTATATTTGAAAAAATTGTGTTTATTTTTCTGAATTTTGATTGATCAGTTTCATAATGTAAGACTTTTGCTATTAGCCAAATCTATTTTGAGGATCAGAGGATGTAGGTTTCTGTGGTCAAATCTCGGATCTTTTAGATGACATTTTCTGCTGCATACTTTATAAGTTTATATCAGCTTAGTTTATCATTAAATTTTGGTGTGATATTCAGTCTGCTATCAAGTCAGAACTGTATGAAGGGAAAGGTTATGTTTTAATGATTTTGGAACTTCGCTAATTAGATCAAGCATATTTTACAGTTTGACAGACTTTGAGCCTTTTCTAGATATTTTATATCCAAGAAGAAGTGAGGGTCACATTAGATATCAATACCTTTGTCAAGCACCATGGGTGCAAATCTTTGCTAAAGAAATCTTGGCTAGGTATTTCTCATTAGGTCCAAGCTCCACATATAAGCGTTGGAATTTTTGACCTGACAAAATAATTTGATATATACCTGAAAGATTTAAGTGGGTTTGTGTTCGTGTTCATTACTTCAACCTGTTTATGACAAGCCAACCTGTTTATGATCTGATAATCTATTTATAAAACGAGTAACACATATAAACACCCGAATGACTCGTAACCATTACATGTAAGCTATTTAGTTTGTTTATTAAATGGGTTAGATAGGTCATTTTTAATATTTCAACTCATTTTAGAAACATGTCATGTTTGTGTTGGCTCCTTAAATTAACATTCTTCTGATAAAGCTATTTGGATCTTGGATTTTAATTTTTCCTTGTTTTAGTTTGTGGATTGGTTTTAAGATGATAAATTAGGTCAGGTTTAGACCTCCTTGATTTGACTTCATTATAGATGATGCAAGCATGGGCTCAAGGTGGTGGAGACACCACTTTTCGTCACGTTTATTCTCGTAAGCACAAAAGGGCTGCACCCGTGGCCCTTTGGCTTAACGAGGGTTGTGACTAGTCACTTTCTAGGGCTATTTTCGTCTTTTGTCTTTTACTTTAGTTTGCCTATATAAAAGCTTGTAACCATCTTTTATGGGTTAATAAATATTTTGAGAGCTTTTGTCTATTGAGTGTTTGTTGGTGGATTCCAACGTCGGTGGATTCCGACACACCGATTGGTGGATTCCACGGGTTTGATTATTTCTCCCTACTTTTTCTTCTTAATTCTACAATCAAGACGTTGTCCTGCATCAGCTTTGGTATCAGAGCAGATCGTTTCCTAGTTTATGGACGCTCCACTGCCTGGATTCTATGCGGCGCTTCATCTTTTCTTCGTCAGATCAATCGCTCCACGAACACCAGATTGCTACGAGATCCGTCGCCCGATAACATTAGGATCCAGATCCGAGTTACGCAAGGAGATCACCCTCAAGGAGAAAAAAAATAAACCATTACCATCACCAAATCTCCACATAAGGAGATAATCACAAGTAAGCTTTATTCAATAGATTTTCTTTCCCCGTTTTAGATTTAAAAAAAAAGAGAGAGAGAGAGAAAAAGAAAAAAAAAAGAAAGAGCTCTCTGAAAAAAAAAAAAAGCTCAATGAAATTTTTTTTCCAAAATTCAGTTTATTTGTTTCATCTTTATCTTTAATTTTGAATTTCGAAAATTTCGAAATTAATTTTAGAAGATATTTTTTTCTTTTTTTTATTTACCTTTCCTTAATTTTAGGAAATTAGTTTCTATAATTTTGGGATTAATTTTCATAATTTTGGGGATTAGTTTCCAAAATTTTAGGGAGTAGTTTCCATAATTTCGGGAATTAGTTTCCATAATTTTTGAAAATTATTTTCCCTAATTTTAGGATAAATATCTATCTTATCTACTTTCCTAACTTAATCCCAACCAACCCAAAACCTAAACCCATTAACCCACTAGCCTAAATCTCTCCTCATTCCAAAATCTAACGACCACTAACCAACTAAGCCCACCAGCCTAACCTAACCCATCTTTTAGCCTTAGTGAATCGGTAGAAACCTATCCAAAACTGACCCGTTTACCTACAACCCAATCCAAACCCATCGTCATCTTTCTCCTCTTTAGCCCCAGCCGTCACTCACATCCATCATCCCATCATCCTTTGTTCGCCGACGCTGCCGCCGACCTCCACAGACGACGCCACCGCCGATTTCCATGGCCCTTGCTCTGCCGTGCCATCATCTTCACCACCACCGCTGCCTACCGCTGCCCATGCAACCTCCCTAGCCGCTGCAGTCCCTACCACAGCCACCCGCCACTGCAGCCTCGTCACAGACATCTCTGCTATGCCACCTACCATTTCTCCTTTCCCATCCACATCACAAGAAAAGATAGACGCTATTTTAGATAATCAAACAACATCTACTGCAGAAGGAGGGGTTTATCGTTTTCTCGTTCGATGGCACAGGCGACCAGATTCTGATTGTACGCGGAACACTCGCGAGGAGTTACAGTAGCTTGACCCTGACATTTTGGAGTACTATCAGAGCCACTCGACTGGGTCGAGTTTCTTCCACCCCGGGAGAGTTGGTGGAGACACCACTTTTCGTCGCGTTTATTCTCGTAAGCACAAAAGGGCTGCACCCGTGGCCCTTTGGCTTAACGAGAGTTGTGACTAGTCACCTCCTAGGGCTATTTTCGTCTTTTGTCTTTTACTTTATTTTGCCTATATAAAGGCTTGTAACCATCTTTTATGGGTTAATGAATATTTTGAGAGCTTTTGCCTATTGAGTGTTTGTTGGTGGATTCCAACGTCGGTGGATTCCGACATCCCGATTGGTGGATTCCACGGGTTTGATTATTTCTCCATACTTTTTCTTCTCAATTCTACAATCAAGACGTTGTCCTGCATCAGAAGAAATTTGATTTTTTACCCACCCTAAGTTCGATCAGGCCATCTTGTTCCATTCCTAACCACAGAAATAAACAGCATACCTTCCATTATTACATTCTCAGAAATCAAAATATCTTGAGATAATGCAAAACGAGGCAGAAAGAATAGAGATACCCAAGTCTCTATCACCTGTAACTGATAAAGCTAGTATGAATCAAAGGTCCATTCTGAACTCAACATGCAAAATGAAAGGTATTTTTGTGTCATATGAATCTTCCTTTGGCTATGTAGGTCATATTCCTAGTTTGCCTTATTATTTTCCTTTTTGCAACCTCTAGTCTGCCTTATTATCTAGGTCATATTCATTTATTGCTTTTCTACTTACCAGTTTGCTATCTTGAACCTTGAAGGTATCATGGTTCTTCCATGTAATGAAGTGTTTTCACTTCAAAAAGTACTTGGATATTGTCATTCAGAAAAATCAGACATTGTATGGAGTTCCCATCAATTATCTTTATATGTATACATTTCTGCAAATTGTGAGTGATTTCATCCCATCAGATTCTGATCTGTTGTAATATCTTTTTGCAGCCACCAAGACATTGATGTGAGCCATCCTGAATTTTTCAGTAGTGCAAAGCTTAATGGGTACACTCCTCCAAATAAAGAGGTAACCTTCTTAGTTCCTACCTAACAAGTGCAAACTGCTCAGTCTTCCATTGGCTTGTTTCTCTTTTTGAGAAGAATGGGAATATCCCACCAGATTCAGACTTCCACTGCTGGATCCATGATACAGTAAATTGGTGCTTGCAATAATGATTTTATGCATGACATTGTGATAGCATATGAGAGGGTACTTAGAAGTTAGAACTATTAACATTGCCCTTGTTTGTATGCTTCTTTTCTTTAGCCCTTCATCCTTAATCTGGTCTTATGTACCTGCACAAAATGATTGAAGATAAAATGGTAATATATCTTTTATTATAAATTTATAATGAGATTAAATCTGGACTAAGAAGTGATTTTCTTGGTTGCATCAGTAAATTACTCTAATTTTAAATTCACCAGGCTTCTCTTTCAATATTCAGGGGTTATTTTCTTGGTTGCATCAGTGTATTACTCCAATTTTAAATTCACCAGGTTTTTTTTTTCAATTTTCAGGTGTTCATTTTACAAGTTATCCTTTATATTTCATTTGTTCTTTATTTATTTCCATTAATGTTTTTAATCATCTTGTCTTTTGTGCAAGATTCATTTGATCCAATAACGAATTTATTAGATAAGAAATATTTTCCACATTGCTTTTACTTATGAACCAACCTCTTGATTTTTATCTTTGCATAATCTTATCACAGCCTCTTTTCTGATAGATGAAATTATCTTCTTACTTTAGGTGATATCTGTACTGGTAACTATAGTCAAAGCATGAATATCTTTGAAGACTTGCAATTCAGCCTAATTGATTATCTGCACTGTTATCATTAGTCAATAACAGGAGATCCATTTAACTATGCTGATTCAGTTATCCTGAGAGATCATAATCTTCTAGTTCTTGATAATCCAGTCATCTATTTCCAAAATTCTTTTCTCTAGGCTGATTGCTGTTTAGGGAAACTAAACAATGAGTTTTCCCTCCTGTTAGCTACTTAGTTCTTCTGCATCTTCATCATTGGAAGTTCATGTATGTGGGGATAGGTTTTCAGTTGGCATGTATCCATGGTGACCCTATAACTAAGTATTTACCAGCAAAGTTCATTAGAGCTAGGGCTATAAAATTTTTGGCTCAACATTGAAAGAAGACTTTCATTTATCTGTATCGCAGGACTGTGGACAGCCCGGATTCACCTTGGCAGAGAGATGTCGGTTCAGTAATATTTTGTCCCAGTGGGTGAATATGACAGAAATCCTTTTAATTTTTACTTTCCCTTTCAAAAGACTATTGAAAACTTTTACTCGCTTATTGCTGTCATTTGTTCAACAATCCACACTTCGATGATAATGTATTAGGTTGCCTAAGAGCAATCATATACTTTTAACTGAGTTTGACAGCAGTTTTTCTAATTTTTATTGGATAATTTTGTTTGAATAACTATTCTCACTCCAAAAAGATATTATCTTCATGTTTTTCATGTTCAATTAATTGACTATTTTCCACCATGTATGCTCCAAAGGCAAATTTGAAATCAATGGTCCTTCTACTAAAATTTTCACTTGGTCAGATTTTGTGCAAAAGATGCTCAACGTTGTTTGAAATTCAATTAAATTAAGGGGAATTACACTTTACCTCTTAGTAGTTTGGCTCAATTTTATAAAATTCTCATGTACTTTTAAATTAAGCATTTAATCCTCATGTGGTCTTGATTTTTGATCAAAGTACAACTATTATTTTTTTTATTATATTTGACTAAACTAGAGGTCGAATTTGAAAATCTTCATTATAGATAAAATTAAAATTGTAGAGGATTGGATAAGCTTTTCAACGCTTATAATATAATATCGATTGGATTTTAAAGAACAAAGATATGACAGATATATTGAAATAGATGTATATTTTTGTCATATCTTTGTTATCTAAAATTCAATTGGTATTATTTGAGATGTTTTAAAAGGTTTATCTAATATTCTGCAATTTTATCTCTAATGAGGATCTTTAAATTAGGTCTTTGGTTTAGTCAAATATAATAAAAAAACGATTGTATCTTGTTAAGACAACATAAGATTTAAATGCTTAACTTGAAAATACATTAATGTTTTTTGAAATATAGTCAAACCACAGGAGGGGCACAGGATGCAGAGTGCAATTACCCTTATATTAAATACTGCACTTTGGTGATCATGAACTTTGGCAAAAAAATCATGAACTTATTTTCTTCTTTAATGGCTGTCAATGACCTTTTCCCTATTCATGCGTGCTACATTCTCATTATCTTCATATAGTTGCTTCTATGTATCTAATAGACTTTCAGATGATTTTGTCACAGTAAAAATTAGAGAAGGAAATAGTGATTATTTTTTAACCAAGCAAGGTCTGACAAGAGGATTTGCTAAACCTTCTAAGCTAGTCGGTATGGAGTATCTGTTGCCGTCGAAGTAAAAGTGACTATGTATTATGTAGCCAAAATCCAAATATTCTTCATACTTTGTTGATATTATAGGGAAAACAACTAGATATGGTAGAACCGTAGAAGTATGTTAGGTTGAAATAAGCTGGTTGACTGAAATATAGATCCATTACTATTTCATAGTCTTTTGGAATTTGCAAACTAAGTATGACACTTGATTGAGTTGATTCATCGTTTCTCCTTATTTTCTGGTTGGCGAGCAAGATCAGATACTTATTTGATGCATATTTGATTCCCTTGAAATAAGTCAACCAAATTCATTTGGATTCCCATAAAGAAATGTAACTAATCAACTGATTTATTTTCCAGTCTTGTTTATACTCTATAGTGATTTTCATTTGTGTCTTCCTACTTTAAATGCAATTTGTTCATGCTAACCATCCTACATGTAACGTGCACCAGCATACTAACATCAAGCCACATATGTTGGGTTCTTTTGAAATTATAATAATTCTCAAGCTACATGAATGAAATAGATAAATACTGCATGCAACCTAGAATAACCAAGGCCTATAATCTGTGTGATCTCCCTCGTCTCATACTAATTACTTCACTCTCTCCTATATTTTTGTTTTTCCTTTCATATTGGAAACTGTCTTTTTATTAAATTCTGAAGTCTATTCTTCAGATACTTTGTTCCATGTGCGAGGATAAGATGCACTTTAATTCCCATATTGATTTGCATTACCTTCATTAGTATCTTCCGATTCTATGATATAGGTTCGCATAATTTATACTAATAACATAACTTGTAACAGGTCCTTTGCTAAATGGCTCTGGACTCACAACATAGTGAGTGAGCACTTATCATTGCTTCTGTAATCAAATTGCATTTTGGCCATTTGGCCACTAAGATTTGTTTAGCTATCCTATTGGAAAAAGGAGTTCAGCTTTTCTAGTGAAATGATTATACAAAGCATGGCACAGGTTTGTGCTTATGTATTGTCACATTATGTCATCACAATTAGATACAATAACTTCGCACTGAAGTCTTTGGACAAGCTTGAGGTGCGGCAGAGGGTAATAACATAATATCACTTCTGTAAGTTGAGTCATATGACTGGTTATACTTTCAGTGATGTCTCTAGCTCTAGCAGCTGGTGTGATTAGAGATTGAGAAGACGCATCGATCTGCTCTAATTACAAGACTATATGTGCCTCACTATTCAGTGTTTAGTTACATCTGAAAAACATCTCGTAAGAATAATAAACAACTGATTCATTAGCTCAATAGTTGGTAACATTCTACTATAATTCATCATACCAATTAGAGCCCTCTCCAGAAAAGGAAGAGGCAAAAAAGAAGAAAAGAATTGTACTGGCAATTCTACTTGTAACTCCCTGGTTTCGCAGAGCATTAAAATCTGCTTTAACTATGAAAATGAAGTACTTGAACATCCAATAGATAGGGTTTATAGTCATATATGCTCTGACACATAGATGGTGTGCGTACTATTTCTTATACCACTTTTGGATTGAAGTTCTCCTAAAAGACGACTATTTTAGATCACTTTTTCTTCATACTCATTCAGTTGTAACTTGTGATAGCTTGAGCAAAATTCTTTTCCACAGACAGCTTAATATTCTTCTTTTGAAAGGAAAGTAGAATTGCATCTCAAGCACCTTGGTTTCTTATTGTCCTGATTGCAGCTTTGAATGTCTAACTGATTTATTATTATGGCATATAGAGGAAAGCTGATAGATGCTTACAGACTTTTACATAAAGAAAAAGACATGGAACACGGCTTCTCATGGTCTGGCAACCCTATTGGCAAGTAAGGTTTCTTGGATCATGTCTGTTTCGTCTTCTTTTGTTGGTTTTGTTCTTTATTGTCGGTTACTAGTTATTTTGTTATCCATGTAGATACTTGGAAGTGTCCTTGTCAAACAAGAAAACAGAAAAAATTGACGTTGTGCTTGCTCATTTTTTCAATCAAGTACATTATCCCTTTATGTCAGAGGCTACTTGAACATGGAGTAATTTCAATTTCATCCATCTGATGTTTCCAGAAAGCTTATCCTATGTACCTGTATCCATCATTATGTAGGAATAATATAAATTTGCCTATGTTGTGAGGTACTTATTCATGAAAGGAATGTAAGATGTCTTTTAGATTCTTATTTGGAATTTCTATTATATATGTTCAACTGTTAAGTGATATTTTTGAAAGACCTCAGATTTTGAATGTATTTGCCATATATCATGTCAAGCCAAATTTCTATTCATTAAAAATGTTTAAAAATGTCTTCTTTCCTTGAATACATATTTAATCCATTTATAATTTATTTGTTCTAGATATCGAGGCAAGCGAATGCGGATCGACTATTTCATTGTTTCGGAACTGCTTAAGGATCAAATTGTTGCTTGCGAAATGCATGGATGTGGGATTGAATTAGAAGGTAATAGAATTTCTCCATCATGTAAAGATGTTAATGTTTTAAACTTGTTTGAACATGCATACTTATACTTTCATATATTAAATTCCTGTCCACAAGCTAGCATAAAACATGACAAAGGAATTATATGATTTTTCAAAGTGAGCCATGTCGATCCCTACTATAGAATCTTTTTTTAATTCCTAGGTACACTAATTACTACCAGGCAATGGATGCAAAGTAGTACTTGCTCTAATTGGCATGACTTTGAGATGCTTTTATCATTTTTTTATGTTGATTATTGATAAGTATGAAATTCATAATGGAGAAATTCTTTTTGTCACCTTTTTAAAATAGATGGCAACTTGTTATATGTTACATTTAGGTTCTAGCAGTATTTGTTCAGCTTTTAATAATCTTTTACCTGAATTTGCATCATTACCTTTATCTTTCAAATGTATTATCTACTACTTTATTAAGCACTATCATCTTGCATGAACCCATGAGTATTTTCTCTCCACTTATCTTTTGAGGGTAAGCATATCTACTCTTTTTGAAAAATACCTCCTTAGACATGACAGTTTGATTGCATACATCTCTTTTCTCCAGACCTCATGTAGGCAAGATCATGTGTATTGGGATGTCCTTTTATCTCTTTTGTACCCTATCTTCTTTATTAACAATGTCCTTTGGACATTCATTAATCTCGCTCCAAAAAATTGGAGGAGCACATCTGTCCATCATACAAGTAGTCTTTTAATTATTTTAGTCATTTAAGTTATAGTTCACATTTAAGTAAGAATAACATGAACTGTTCTCTGCTCTTGGCTTCTTTTTTCTTTTTTCTTTTTTCTTTTTTCTTTTTTCTTTTTTTTGACGAAAGGCCAAAGCGCAGTTTCATTGAAACAATAAACATCCATGCAAGCTAAAACTGAGTTGAAAACCACCAAACTCCAAAACACAACACATCCCTCAACTAACATCAAAACTGTAGACAAGAACATCCAGACCTTGAGGGGAAAGTTTAAGGATAATAAACACAACATACTAACCACACTACTACCAACCAGAGCCAAAATTCAATAGCAATCCAACCATATCAGAGTTTAACATAACAAACAAAACAAAACCTTGCACACCACCAACAGACATTAAAACCCTTTCAGTTGGGTCAAAACATAAAACTAGTTTTTGAGATGCAGCAACAGAAACCCTATCCAGTCCCATCCTTGTCGCCAGATTTCAATCATCGTCCTCCAGATGCACCACCTCTTCAGTAGAAATCTTCTTAACCTTTTTTTGCAGCTTTCTGCTCCTAATTGCCTGCCCAGCATAAGAACAGAGACGTTATATGTGAAATGTGTTATTTGTGAAATTCCATTGTAACTCAGCAGGTCTTTATTGCTTCCATTTTTTATTACAGGATTTTATGGGAGTGATCACTGCCCTGTTTCACTTCAGCTTTCCAAAGAAGCATGAGAACTCAAAGGTTTTTTTGCTAACTGGGATTCTTGATGAAGGTTTAATTTTTGGCACGGCCGTCGCTGTGAAACCTTGTAGACGTGACAGCATCTTGGCAAGTATCATGCCGATACACTATAATTGGCACCGCAAACACATTGGCTTGAGTTTCTTCAAACCTCATTGGCACATTAATATGTGCCGATCTATGCCAGTTGGTGAAGATGACACATCTAGTTTTTTTTTGTATATCTTAATATAGTCTACCGACTTTTAATATTTCAGGAAGCATTTCCGCATATCTCTAACATATTCTTCTTCTGTGGTGTACCTCTATTTTACTGTCTATGATGCTTCTCCAAAAGAGAGAAAAAGAAGATTATCTACTTCTTATTTTTTATATTCTGTCATGTTTTAAAGCATTCACACATAAACTACCTTGTCACTAGAGAGTTTTGTTTATAGGAGCCAATTAACCTGGGGTGGGGGGATATTCTCGCCTTCATAACTCTACTGGAGAGCCAGAGTTAAAATGGCAAAATATGATCGGCGGTCAGCAATTATTGATGGAGTGCTCAATTCTACATTTATCTCTTGCTCTATAAGAGAGGAGCCTGACAGCTAAAGTTGCTTAAAATTTTCTTGTAACAGTTGATGTGGCTTGCATTTCCATAATCATTATCTTTGCTTGATTTTGATCTGATGTTATCACCAGGGGGAATTTATCATTGACACTCATTGTTAGAAATTTCAGTATCAGCTTTCTCCTAAAGCTGTCTCTTTGTTATTGAGATTTTGTTAGGTGATGCTTCTATTCAATCAATAAAAAAAAATGTTATAAACATTTTAATCTCTATGTATTTATGTCTAAAATTACTTTACTATCTTATATTTTAAAAAGTCTCAAATCATTCCATTTACTTATGATTAAAGTGAAACGCTAGTTTTTCTGTTAAGTCTCTTTGTTATTAAAATGCTCCTTTCATGTTTTATAGAAAAATATACAGATTTTAAGATAATATAGCTAAATTACTAAAATAGCTATAGTACTTGATTAAATTTAATAGAAAAATTAACAGTCTTACTCTTAGTTATAAGTATAGGAATTTGTTTGAGATTTTTTGAAAATTTTGGAGATATAAGTACAGGAGGGTAAAATGTATTTAAAAAAAAGTGTTGCTTCTAAGTGGTTTCAAAATATCTCTTTGATCATGTCTTGAGCAATATGAAAATTTGGTATTATATTAGAATTATAGTTATCAAAATTGATCGTGGCTCGGTGGTCGGGCCGGTAAACTAGCGAAACAACCACCAAAACTGTTTGGCTTTGATGTTAGATCGAATAAGTAACTTTCAAGATTCAAGTAATTATCCTTAAATTTACTTTTTTTTATCCTAAGGGCATTTTAGTCCTGAAATTTTAGAAATGTTTGGTTAATAATATATTTGTCTTTTAAAATTTTGTGATCGTTAATATATCAAATGAATTGATTTCTATAGTTCTATTTAATTCTAATAATCATTCAAGTTTGATTCTAATAACTATGATTAGAATTACTCATTCCATCCATGCTTGATTTTCAGTGGATTGGACAAGCACTACTGCTCATTTATTCCCCACCACCACCAACAAAAATGATCCCCAAAATCTAAATGGAGGCTAAGTGGTATACAGTGGCAAATATTTGATTAGTTTTTAATGCTAGCCATAAATTATAGTTTCACTTATATATATATATATATATATATATATATATATATAGAAAAACTTAGCCATATATCATATTTGAAGAACATTTCTTTTTGAAAGGAAAGCAAACTATATTAATTAACCTCTAAAGTTACAAAAAGGAGTTTTTGCATCACAAGATGTACCAATTTAACTAGAGTATTGTTTGCGAGGTAGTCAGCTAGTTTATTAGCCTTGCAAAAAGTATGAGAGATTGGGCAATAAGAAAATTATGTGGCCGTCTCCTTTCTTCCTCCTAATCTTTATAAATTATCTTTTTCTCTTTCTTTTTCTCCCCATATTTTCTCTCCAAATAGCAACCCTAATATAGTTTTCATTCCTCTGTTTAACTCTCAAACTCTCAATCTCTTAAAGCTTTATCTTTTCCAATCTCGGTTAATCTCTCTTCCTCTTCCCTTCGTTCGACATTTCTCTCTCTAAAATAGTGAGTTCCGTGGCTTCTATTTCTCTTCTTTCTCTCAATCTTTACCAATATATACTTATTCCATTAATTTTTGTCAAAAGGGGAAATTTGTAAAATTAATTTTCAATCAACGATGTAACCTTCTATAAATATTATGATAGTTCAAGGGGAGTTTTAATGTTACAAACTTACTTTTTCTTTAAAAGATATAAGTGATACTGGATCATAATTCTTAGCTTAAAAGTGTAGGTATTATTATGGTCTTTTTAAAAAAAAATTTAGAATTTTTGACTATTATATATTTACACACCAAAAATGTGAGTTAAAAATTATTTACTTCATTAGTAAATATGAACAGATCTACAAAAGTTCATAATTTCATTTCATATTATTCTGGTTTGCAATGTAAAAAAAAAACTAACAAAACTGCTGATTTGCTCGCAAATACTACTTAGAAATATAAATTTTAGACGTACATAAAAATAGTCTTTTCCTGTTGATCTTGTACAAATTTTGACCACCGATATCGACGGCTCTCTTTATAATCCTAATGATTAATTAACACATATTATCCTTTTTATTTTTTTTTAAAAGAAAAACCAAGAAAAAAAAGAAGAAGGGAAACTACTACTTCCTCAAACTGTACCATTAGGGTGACCCGCCCTTGGGAAACTTTCAAATTCTTGAGGACTTTCTATAATCCAAGAAAGTGACTTCTAATATAGAGTGTAAATTGTCTTAAATGTAGCCCACTGTTGCACAAAACTACCCACAGTTTTTACTCCACCAGTCCAGTCCACCAAATAATTGAACCCAAGAAGACTCCCTTGATACCACCAATTCCTGCACTTCCAAACACCACACAATATATATATATATATATATATATATATTACTAACTCTTTTGGTTGGATTAAAGAAAACACCATCCTGATCCAAAATGCCCCTATGATTAGGGTCTCTTTTGCAAATAACCACCTACTATGTTTCACATTTATAGTGAAAGCCCTCATCCCTTTAGATATTTGTACATTTAAATTCTCTTTTATCTAATAAAGTGGTTATTTGCAAATAGACTGTGGAGAAGAACTGATTTATAGATATATATTTTTTTTATTGAAGCAAAAAGAGAGGTTTTTTTTGTAAAAAGTAAGGTTAAAAGTGTGGATGGTTATTGTGCACAAAAGTCCCTGTATATATGGTTATCAAGAAAGAAGTGGCATTAAGGATATTTACTCCCAAAACCAGCTCCCTTTTCAAGCCCCTTCCTCACTCTCCCCTTACCTCTCTCTCTCACATGCTCTCTCTCCTTCCTCTGCTCCTCTCTCTCTTCTCGCCTCTTCCTCTCGCCCATAGATGAAGAAGGGGGAGAAGAGGGCAAAGTTAGGGTATTAAACAAAGAGGAGAGTTGCTGCTTAAAAGCTACTAGTGGAGATACCCAAAAGGAGAAAGGGGGAAAAAGGTTCTTTGAGAGCATATGGAATAGAATCCTTTTCCCCATCCCCTTCTTCCCATCTCAGTCCCAAAATTTCTCCTCTCCACTCTTTTGTGCTGCAATGAGAGAAACAAGGTGATCTTTAGTTTTTTTTTCTTTTTATTTGGTGCCCAATCTTGCCAATGGCAGCAGACCCATCTCCCGCAGAGGTCCCCCAATGGTTAAAAACCCTACCTTTGGCCCCGGAGTACCACCCGACCCCGGCGGAGTTCCACGACCCTATCGCCTACATCCTCAAGATCGAGAAGGAGGCGTCGCGCTACGGCATCTGCAAGATCGTCCCGCCTCTCCCTGCTCCGCCGAGGAGGACCGCCATTGCCAATCTCAACCGCTCCTTCTCCGCCCGGAGCGTCGGCTCCGAGGGCCCCAGGAAAGCTCCCACCTTTACCACTCGGCTGCAGCAGGTCGGGTTCTGCCCCCGGCGTCCGCGCCCTGTGCAGCGATCGGTGTGGCAAAGTGGCGAGCACTACACCCTCGAGCAATTCGAGGTGAAGGCGAAGCAATTCGAACGCGCCCAGCTGAAGAAAACTGGAAAGAAGGCGTTTTTGCCGCTCGAGATCGAGAGTCTCTTCTGGAAAGCTTGTGCTGATAAGCCTATCTCGGTTGAGTATGCGAATGACATGCCTGGGTCAGGATTCGCGCCTCATGAGGCAGGGAAGAAGCGGCTGGAGGAGGATAGTGGCAATGTGGGGGACACACTGTGGAATATGCGGGCGGTGTCACGGGCCAAGGGGTCGTTGTTGAGGTTTATGAAGGAGGAGATCCCCGGGGTGACATCGCCGATGGTGTATGTCGCCATGATGTTTAGCTGGTTTGCGTGGCATGTCGAGGATCATGATCTTCACAGCCTGAATTACTTGCATATGGGCGCGGGGAAGACGTGGTATGGGGTGCCGAGAGATGCTCGTTTGGCGTTTGAGGAGGTTGTTCGCGTGCATGGGTATGCTGAGGAGATGAATCCTCTGGGTGAGCGTTTGGCCTCTACTTACTCTTTACCCTGTATTTAGCTATATTTTTGTTCTCTTCCATATATGTTGGTTCCCTTCTGTGTTGTTCTTATTAGTTGTTGTATTTTTCCCTTCCCCTGTTCTTTCTGTCACATGGCTCATTCTCTTGTGCGGACAAGTTGGATTTGTGTTTAACAACCGCATGCAGTCGAATTCAATCACCTGAATTGTTGGATAACTTTGGGATCTTATTTCCTATAGCTCTTTATGCTCTACTTGACTCTGAGAGAGAGTTAAAAAGAGGGTTGGCTTTTTCTCCTGAACTTTTATGTATCCTGTTACTTTATTGGCTTCTTATACCTAATTTATCTCCAGTAATTCAGTAAATGTTTCAGGTGGCTGAAAAATTACTTATTCATTTTCATTAGTGTTATATTTTCCTGCTGCTTAGATATAGGACAAAATGAATACAGGCTTTTTGGTTTTAATGAATGAAATACATAGACATGCATGGATATGAGATCAGATGAAAATATTGTAGAGGGCTTTTGTTTATTTTCTCTATAAAGTGGGAAAGTTAGGATGCTAACATGATTCCATGCATCTATTGCAGAAGGGAAAATATCTTCTGGAGGTTAGTTTTGTAATTGTCATGTATCTTGATATGCAATGAAATCATATATAAAGATTTCTAGGCTTGGTCTAAGATTATCTTATCATCTGAGGCTCTAGTGATATTATATATATATATATATATATAAGTTCCAGTCATCACTGGTCCAGGAGCTACCTGAGGGATTCTTTTCATGTCATAACATCAAAAATCTTCTCTATAAAATTTCTACTTTTTTCCCTCAAATTATTTCAAAATTTCTAGATCATTCACGACATGTACAAGTATCTTATATGGAGAATTTGTCTGTTTTTTTAATTTGTTGCTAACTTCCTTGAAGCTTTCTCAGTTACTCCCATAGCTGAAGACCATTTTGTTCTTTTGCGTCATTCCTAATATGTACATATTTGATAGTTTGATGAACAATTTGTTGTGGACTTTTTGCAGTGACATTTACAACCCTGGGTGAAAAGACCACAGTGATATCTCCAGAAGTACTTATGGATGCTGGAATCCCATGCTGCAGGTGATAGCAGATCACATCTTTTCTCATGTTCACTAGTTGAAGTTTAGTTAGTACTTAGCTTTTGGGTTAATCATTGATAGATCCTTCTACAAAGCAGATTGGTTCAAAATGCTGGAGAGTTTGTTGTCACATTTCCTGGATCTTATCACTCGGGTTTCAGCCATGGTAGGTATCTTCCTATCATATTCCTTTTCTTTTGGAGGGCATAAATGATCTGTCAAGCATGTCATGATGTACATACATTCATTTATTGTCCATTTTGTATAATTGAGGTGTTTATACTTCCTTGTTCATGATTCTCATATTAAGTATTTTATCTTTTTAGTCTTTGTAGCACATTAGCACATATCAATAAAGTCGAAGTAAAATGGAGGAAACAACCAATAACCTTCTGTTTGGGATTAGGACAGGGTTCCAAGGTGATTTGTAAGGCCCCCTAGTTCCATCGTTATTGCCTAGTTTCAAGGTATGATGACTTAGATGGTCTTTTAAACAAGTCTATGAAGAACTTATAGAAGGTTCAGAAAATGGTAAATAACTAAAAACTATCCTTATTTATTGGAAGAAAGTATAACATAATAAAAGTGAATATTGATTCATATGGAAATTAATTTCTACATTTTGCATTATTTCATCAAGTCGTAATTTCAAACCAAAGATTTCAGTCGTTATACCCCAGCTCCTCAATACTTAATACAAGACCTGTTATGATACTTAAGTATCTTGATACTGTCCCATGCTGATACTTGCCAATTCATGCCACCCCATGCTGGGCCTGTGATATCCTGTATCACCTGTGATGCTTGTGACTAATTGACAATTTTTTTTGGCATGAGGGTGTGTCATCCTCTGTTGGCCATGTTGGTTGGCACATGCTGTATTGATGGCTAACTAGAATATGCCATGTCTAGCACGGCAATCCTTGGTTCAAATCACCAGTAAAAGAAGGAAAACTACTGCTGGAAATTTTTTTTCCAAAAAGCTTAATCCCTTAATTTCTACCAAACCTCAATTCAAGTGGTTTATCTCATCCTGATCGATCCAATATTTATTGGATCCATTCTCATCACTTGGGTTTTTCTTCCCTAAAAAAATGGATTAATAACATGCATAAATAAGCCAAAACATGAAAACTCTCAGCAAGGCATTTTGGACAAAATAGAAGGATGCCTAGGTGACTAAGCATTTTGAAAGACATTAGTTTGGATAAAAAATCAACTACCAAAAAGTGGAAAACTCCTTTCCATTTGTTAAAATATTTCATTGTGAACCAAAGGTTCTCATATACCTACCAGTCAAAGACAACAGTGAATGGTTGATATCTCTTCTATCAGGTCAAATCAGTGGTTTTAGTAACATTATTTGACTAGCAGTCTGTAAGTACAAATTAAATGTTTTTGTAACCCAACAACAGAATCATTATTCATGAAGATCCCAATATGCCTTGTTAAATTAGGGATCTTTTACCTAAAGGGAACTCCATTTTTAGAAATTAGGACTAAGAATTTAAATCTATTCCTTGCTTGACAATAAATATAGTATCTAATCTAAGGTACATCTTTTCTCCCAAATGAATTTCCAGGATAACTAAGTACCATTGCAAATTGGAAATAACTCCTTAAAGTGAAATTTTTTGTAGAAAGAGTTAATTTTTGTTTATGACAATTAATGTTCATGTATGAAAGAATTTTTCCATATAAGAGCTGTTTTTAGGATTCTCTTTTCCCCCTTTGAATCAAAAGTTTGAGTATTAGTTGCTTTGGCAAGGGGCTAATCAAGATCCTTGTGATTAATTGGAGTACAGATAATTGGAGTACAGAGAAATTAAGCTGCTGTACTTTGAACCCAGTTTTTCTGTTTTTTTTTTTCTTCTCTTTTCTGATGATTTTGAGCATCATCATTGTGCTTATAGAATTTTATGTGAATTTTCTTATGTGAGACTTGAATGATCTTGTTAGGAACTTTGCAAAAGGTTTCTTGAGAGCTACCTTATCTTAGCCATAAAGTTCATTCTTGTACTTTTTAAACATTAAAGGCAATTTCTTTCATGAGATTCTGCTGATCTTACATTGAACTTTCTAGGAATTTTCTTCAGATCTGTTTGATCTTTTAACTGATTGATGCGCTAGTCTTGGGCCATGATGGCATGATGCCATCTTTACTGGCATGGTCTAGCATGGCAGGACATGCTACATCATGGAGCATTTCGCACTTGGTTAAGAATGCTTGAATCAAATATCTATGTTATGATTTTACACTTAAGAAGTATGTATTATGTAAGACACTATTTCTTGAATTTTATCTGCTATGTTGTTGCTATTGCTTTTTCCTTGCAGTACTATATAATGAAGTGTTGCTTTTACATCTTTAATCATTCTAACATAAGCAATAGCTGTTTTTTGGTCATGAGTTGCAGATATTGCCCTAAAAAAACATTGAGTCTCGAATTTTCCTAAGATCTTTTCACATTTAGTGAAAAAGAATTGGAAAGAACGTTTTCCCAATTTTAACTGCACTTCGAGTCTGATTCTAGGGAATTTCTTAGATGGACCATTGATGGTTATATTTCTATGATTTTGGGGTTTTCCTTAAATTGATTAACAATTTTAGAAATTTGTGCTCATTTTTCTCAGACTTTTTTATGGGACTTCAAAATTTTGGAAGGAAAAAAGATCCAGGTTTTCCATTCTAGGCCTGCAATAGAGTCTGAGTTTGTTGAAATTTGTCTAATCAACCACCAAAGATAGATCTAAGTATACCAAGTCTCCACAATCTTTGGCTCTCTTTTGTCTTGCCATTCTTCCTCTTGCTACCGGGTCATCTAGGTTTGTCATTGTTCTTCCTCCTCTTATTTAAGTCCACACCAACTGTACATGTTGTGTCCTTTCCTTCTGTTGGTGTGACAGGATAGCATGGATCACTTGCCTGGTAAGAGATTTATAAAGAATTGAAATCTCAATAGTGTTAGGATTTAATTTACATAGTAATTATTTTTAATGGCGGCTTTATGAAGAGAACAGATAATATATTCATGTCCTTGTTGATTTGGTCTAGAAAGATTGATTCGATATTGTGTTTAATATTCTCTTTCTCCCCAAAAGTCCTATTGTGAGGCATGGTGTTTGTTGAAGGAAACAATTTCATTGGCCAGGTTGGCTGTTGCTTCTCCTATACATATCTTCAGTCCCTTTCTAGGTCTATTTCTTTTGTCTCTTTGTAGAATTTCCTGGTTCTATCTTTTGGGCAGCACCTCTCATTGATGTCATTAAGTCACTCGGGCACATTTCGTAACCATATTACTTTCTAATTGCAAATCACTCATCTATCTTGGCATTGTAATCTTAGTTAACCTCATTCTCTAAATATGATTATCACTTGATTCCCTGATTGACTACTTCCCAATTTATCTAAACATAATGCATTACCTCTCAAATTATGAAGTTTTCTATTTCAGATTATTAGTATCAAATGGTCATGGAGCACAAAGAAAGGACCTAATTATACCTTTGATCACCCTTGTTTATTTCTTTTCTGTTCTAGTGGACTCTACCTTTTTAGTTATCTTGAAGTCAATCTTTGTGGATCATCTAGGTATCAATTAAGCACAAAACGTAATCTACAAGTTACATTGCATAGGCAGAAAATCTTTAAGTTCTGGTTCAACACTCACATTATGTGTACTGCTAAATATTCTCTTTCTCCTCATGTTGGTTGAAGCTATCAATTTAGCGAGAAAATTTTTCTCACTTCTTTTTTTCCTGATAGGTTTTAATTGTGGGGAGGCAGCAAATATTGCAACTCCAGAATGGTTGAGAGTAGCTAAAGAAGCTGCTATTCGAAGGGCTTCAACTAATTATCCTCCAATGGTGTCTCACTATCAGCTTCTTTATGCACTAGCGCTGTCATTATGCTCAAGGTTTGTTCTCTCTTACGTTTCAGCATCCATATAGGAGCGTTGCAGCTCTATTAAAATTCATTTGCTAATCCTTGACTTTCTTATTTCTCCCCATGTTTATTTTTTACCTTGTTTTTCCCTTTATACTAAAAACTTAATTGGTATAGAAGTCTCTCTTCTCTCTTAAAGTTCCTTTATTCTATTCTCTCTTTTTCTTTTAAATTTTTTCTTTCTTGCTTTTTCTCTTTTTCTCAAATCAGTCCACAGTTATCTTTTATCAATATCATCTTTGACCTATGCACTGGATTCCCTTTAGTCCTCGATTACCACTTCTTTTTGTAATCTTTGACCTATCTAGAATCCTAGATATGATTCTAAGTTCAAATCTGTGGCTAGTATGCATTACTATTTCCACTAGTTTTCTTTTGATGATATATGCATTTTCTGGTTTCATACTCCATATGGCTGTATGAAATATGAATCATCTTCTGGACACTTCAGCCCCATTTGTTTTCCAGCTAAGGGAAAATACTGGAGTAGTTATTTCTAATTTCTTACTCTTAAAATTATACCTCTAATATAGGGTAGGGTAATTTGATATTTGGTTGCAAATTAGAATAGTCCTATAATAATTATCTTTGATGTGACATAAAGTTGATATAAAAATATAAGTAAGAAGTGAAAATGATTCAAATACCCTTGATTTGATATATAAGTCATCTTTTGTAGGTATGCAATGTATACTTGAGTAAGAAATGAGATAAGTGGGTAGTAGGAGAGGCGATAAGTAGAAAAATTGAGCAAAAAATTTTGATTTGTGGAATGGCATAGATGGATGATAGGAGAGAGGATTTTTAAATTACCTTTAATCAAATTAAGGGTAAAATAATAATTGGGCTTATGTGTGGAATAATGTGAATAGTATTTCTAATCAAGAATAGGGATAATTTGACTTTTGAGTTTTGATTACAAATCTAGAGTACTGTTTCTTAATCTAGAATAGTAAAAATTAACATAGAACTAAACAGGGGCTTCTGAGCTTCCGAAATAAAACCGTACTAATTAGATTTCCTTTTTCCTTTCTCCCGTGACCCTTTCACAGTATGCAGTATCTTCTAAGGTGACTTTCTGTTATCTTGTTCTTGTAATGCATAATTAGTTATTACTATTAGCATCAATGTTGAAGAGATTATTTTAATTGCGTCATTTATTTGACCTTATAATTTCTACTTGCGCTAGCAGAGTATGAGTTATTGAGTTTAATCTTTTGTGCTTGCATAAGTAGCATTGATTTCCTTGTACAGGGTTCCCATTACTTGCAGTCCTGAACCACGAAGCTCTAGGTTAAAAGATAAGATGAGAGGTGAAGGAGAAATCATGGTCAAAGAAATATTCGTTGAAAGTGTGATAAAAAATAATAACCTTCTCAGTGTTCTTCTGGATGAGGGATCTTGTATAATACTTCCGAATAATACATCTTACAGTCCTTGTTCTAGTGTTCCTACCAGAACCCAGGTGAAGATAAAACCAAGATTATCACTTGGTTTCCAAAGTCAGCAGCTGTCAATGGAAGCATTACCTTCTGATGCTGTCATTTCAGAAAGAAGTGAAGGGATGAGGCATTTCAACAGCCCATGTTCAGTAGAAGAACATCCTTCCACTGTATCTCAAGGAAAGAAGCTATATTCATCAAATGCTAAAGTTGTAGCTGATTCTTTCTGCTCTTCCACCCCAGAATTGCAGAGTTTAGTATGTCGGCAGGGCGACGGCTTGTTGGATCAAGGACTATTGTCATGTGTCACATGTGGTATATTGAGCTTTGCATGTGTGGCAGTCATTCAACTGAAAGAAGCAACAGCCAGATATATCATGTCTAGCGATTTCAGTTTTTTCCATGGCCATATAGCTGATTCTGCAGAAACAAGCGATGCTGATAATATCTCAAATTGGAGGGCATCTGACCACCACATGGTTTCTGATTCAGGTTAGTTTAAGATTTAGGTAACATAATTTTTTTCATACTGTTTCATTTCATGATTGTGCCAATGGATTCTTGTTTTCTGATAGTCTTCTATCATTTAATTTTTTTGTTTCCCATGAAATTTCTTTGATCAGCCAAATTTAAATTCATCACAATTTGTGTCTCATTTAAGCAGGTGACCTTCCAATCCAAATAACCTTTGTTGTCAATCTTCACTACCAGGAAAAAAATTGAATGCATTTAAGCCATATCATACATAAGTTAGATTATTTTCATTATGTACAGGATTATAACATATCCTTTTGTGGAAGATGTCCTAATCATTTGTTCATCAAGTAATTGTCTGAATCATTCTCATAGAAGGAAAGAGTTGGAAAAAGATTTTCTCAAAGGATTTAAAATATGCAGCACTGGATCCCAGAACAAAATATGTTGGGCTGCATATACTGTGCTGCCCCAGTATATGGCGCTGTTGTTGATCCTCAACCTGATGATTCGCTATCTGTGAACCATTAACATGATGATAGAAACATTAATTTGATGATCTGATCTTCTCTTCTATTTTTCTTTCTGTCTCGAAGTCCCTCGAAATGAAAATCTAGTGCATTCCTTTTTTTGTTCTTTCCATTTCTAATGGCCACCGGTGGCTTCTATTGTTTCATAATACTAGAAGAGAAGATGAATTAAATTGCCTATTGATCTAGTGTAGATCTTCCTTGGATCCTAATACTAATTGGGTTCTCCTTCTAGCTTTTCTTTTTCTATAAAAGGTGTTAGAATGCAATAATTCTAGTTACTAAGACTATGTTTGATGCACTCAATCAGGCAAAGTAATCAGATCATCAACCTTTCTCTGTATTCGGGTGGCCAGATTAACAACTTCATTCTTCTCTAGAGAAGACAGAAAGAATCCATTTGTTTCGTATATGTACTATGTAATTGGTTTATTATTATTTTGATATGTTGGGATATTGCGGAGATATTCTCCGAATGTTGGTACTAAAATTCCATCTTTTGATGAACTAGAACTTTAGTGTGAAATTGTTGTCTTGAGGTCACAATACTATGCTTCCAGTAGTTCCTTGTTTCATCTTTCATCAGCTTCCTTATGCTCCATAGGACTTCTAATTAATTTTGTAGCTCCTCCACAGGACAAGCACCAATTACTGCTGGTAGTTTGGTGTCAAATACATTTTCAGTCAAAGCTTCAGATCAATGTGAACAAATTTTCAGTAAGACAACTCGTAAAGGCATTTCTGCTCTTGATCTTTTAGCTTCTGCTTATGGGGTCTCAGACTCTGAAGAGGAAGCACCCAATGAGATGTTTGCAAGTGCTGATGAAAATGATTTTGAGGGCTCTTCCTTAAAATGCAAAACAAATCCAAAATTAGCAAGTACATCAAAGGATCTCTCTTCAAGTACCACTCCATATGAGACAGAACAACAGTTGGACAGACATGAGAGCAAACAGGGATACACTGGGATATCAAGGATTCCTTTTGCAAGCTTAGATGCCGGAGGTGAAGTGTCGGTTCAAAATTCTTGTAACATTGATGACTTATCTAATTTAAATGGAGCAACAAGTCCCAAGTATGTGGACACTTGCCAAGTGAGGTTAGAGTGGAATGGGCAAGTGGATGCAGGAGCAGCATCGAGATGCTTAAAATATGGTAGTGAGATGCAAGCATCTAGTGTAGTGGGAAAAGCGGACAGCAAGCTGCTCTCAATGTATAGTGGTGATGAAGAAGTTAATGGAAGGTTTCAATTAACTGGGACTGCTAGCATTAGTACGAATGATATGGAAAATCCGGGGTCCAATTCTGGAGACTTTTCTAGGCAGCCTGATACCTGTGTAGATTTAGCTGCAATAACTGGAAATGCTCACCTGAGAAATCACAGAAGCTCTATAAAGGAGTCAGCCATGTCAGACATGCTAAAATATGACAAGGATATTTCAAGGATGCATGTATTTTGTCTCGAACATGCTCTAGAGGTGGAAAAACAACTTCAACCAATTGGTGGTGTGGATGTTATGCTTTTGTGTCATCCAGGTGAGTAGTACTACTATAATCTACCTTTGTTTTAATTACCAATACTCTTTCTTTTGTTTCTGGCATACTACCCATGTCCTCTTTTATGTTTATTCTTGATGACTATGTTTTCATTAGTAGAGACAGAAATATTAGAAGATTCTCTTGTTAAAGGAAGTAGGGATCTGAGGTCTGAAAGATCCAACTGCAATAGTAGGAGGAACAAAAGTAAGATTGTGGAGATCCTTATTCTTATACACTGATTCTTCCTGGTACTTAATTCTGATGCAACAACATAAAGGGTTGACGAGCATCAAATTATGGGATGGTGATGATGGTGGAAGGGTGTTCTATAAATTGAATCAAGGATCGATAGATGTAGAAATAAATATTGTGGTGAAGCCTCAAATTTTGCATGCCTCGTTATACCCTAAATCTAAGATCTTAAAATGGAGAATGTTTCAGTGTACATGGCTCCACCTACATAGAGTCGCCGTCGGAAAGATTTATGTATCCTTACACTCATTTTTGAACTTGTTACAAAGACTGGAACCCCTGACCTCTTGGATACAAGGAGCAATCCTTACGGTCATGTTAAGTGAACTTGATAAATTTAATAACGACCAAAAGAAGTGCAATCCAAATAACTCTTATGAGGAGTGTAAAGAGATCTAGAGAACTAAGAGGACTACCTAATGTTATAAGAGAAGTATCATATCAAGAGGAGACTCAAAGATGCTAACAGGAAAATTGAAGACAATTTGATGGGAGAATAAAAGAGACATTCAAATAACATTATTTAATTTAAGATTATTTCTTGTTGGATGCAATACTGGAAAATGCTACGAGGATAATGCTTGCTCCTTGAGCCTCCGGCTGGTAAACTGTTTATATGGGATGTGGAAACCAGCATGGCATGCCCACTTGAGTCACATAATAGTACAAATTTGCCAAACCAAATAGGTCTGAAGTGGTCAGAAGTTGTGACACACTAACAAAAATAAGTTTTAGTGTAGCCAGTAGTGAGTTTATGGGGGGACAAAGTAGGATTGATGTGCCTAGTTAAGTTTGTTTAGTCGGTTTTGTTGCATGCATTGACAGCCTTATTATGTTCTCGGATTTCTCATTAAATTTATTTAATTTTAGTGATGTTTGTAAGACTTATCTTTAAAGCATATGGAAACCTCAAGTTATAGCATTATAACTGGATATTCTTAGTAACTCTTACTAAGCTGGACAATTATGCAGAACTTTTGTTTTGCAAATTTGAATTTACATTTTATATGGTGTATCATTTGCTTTCCATCTCTTTCATCTCTGAACCAACCACCTTATTCCCACATCGTATGCTCATATGATAGTTTCATGGTTAACACAAGAATGGAAACTCTTATCTTCTTCTAGCCAGTAATTGTCTACTGTATAGAGCTTGTCGACTATTTCCACTAATCTGCTCAAGTTTGTTGCTTGAACCAAATAAATATTATATAGGAATATGCTGCTAAACTTCCTGCATCATATTGATTCCTATTTAAAAGTTGTCTTCCTTAAGAGGAACCACATTGCATGCAGAGTATCCTAAAGTAGAAGAAGAAGCTAAACTTATGGCAAAAGAGTTGGGAATTGATCATGAATGGAAGGAGATTAATTTTAGGGAGGCAACAGAAGAAGACAAGGAAAGAATCCAAACAGTTTTGGAAGATGAGGAAGCCATACCCGTCAACAGTGACTGGGCAGTAAAGATGGGCATCAATCTGTACTACAGTGCCAGCCAGAGCAAGTCCCCACTTTACAGCAAGCAGATGCCATACAATGCTATTATATACAAGGCGTTTGGCCGAGAATCTCCAGATAACTCTCCCATGAAACCAAAAGGTCCAACAGGAAGACTGGGCAGGCAGAAGAAAATAGTGGTAGCTGGAAAGTGGTGTGGTAAAGTTTGGATGTCCAACCAAGTCCATCCATATCTAGCTCATATAAATGAGTATCAAGAACATGAATATGAGGACAGATCCCACCCAATTCCTGTTCAGAAAACAAAGGTCAAACCCAACAATCCATGTATTAAAAGAAGAGAGCGGTCAAATGGAGATCTATCTATTGGTAGCACACCATCAACAAAAAAATCTGGAAGGAAGAGAAAAAGACCATCAGGGAAATCAAGAACCCAAAAACGGAGAAGTACTCAACTGGATAGAACTGACATCTCTGAAGATGTACCTGAAATATCTTCTTCATCTAAATGTCCTAAGGTTGTATGCAGCAGCCTTATTAAAAATCTATCTAAAACTAAGTGTCAGGAGAATTGCAGTCAACATGAAATGAAGCTGAAAATCGGAGCTGAGGATGCCCCAAGAACACGACTTAGAAGGCAACAACCAAAATTAGAAGGCATAGAAATGAAAACTTCGAAGAAGTCAACCAGTAATAGAAAAGCAAGAAAAGCTCAAACTAAAGATTTATCCCGGAAGGATGAAGAAGAAGAAGAAGATGAAGAAGAAGAAGAATACTCATGCGACTTGGAGGGATGCTCCATGAGTTTCAGCACCAAGCACGACCTGGCATTGCACAAGCGCAACATATGTCCACTCGAGGGTTGTGGAAAGAAATTCTTTTCACACAAGTATCTTCTTCAGCACCGCAAGGTTCACTTGGACGACCGCCCTCTGAAGTGCCCATGGAAGGGGTGCAAGATGACGTTCAAGTGGCCGTGGGCCAGGACGGAGCATATAAGGGTGCACACAGGAGCCCGGCCTTATGTCTGCAAGGAAGCAGGTTGCGGTCAGACCTTCCGGTTTGTATCAGATTTCAGCCGCCACAAGAGGAAGACAGGTCATTCTGCGAAGAAGATTTGCAAATAACTGCTAATTTTTGTGCACTAATATTGTTTTTATGACACTGATGTGAAAAAGGGAGGGCCAAAAATTAATTTCTTGTGAAGAATGCAATTGATAGGGGAGTAGGATAGGTTAGGTGTCCTCTCTAACTTCTTTCATTGTTCTCTGCTTCACAGTCAACTGTTCATTGTCCAAGCTCCATTGGCCTCATTGAATTAACTTAATTTACTCATTTTCTTTGCAATCAGAACAACGCATTTTGATGTTGGAAAATTTCTTCTGATTTGCACTCGGTCTACTGAGATTAAAAAAGAAGAAGCAAACTTAGTGATGCACTATTATTGATTCAGGATGATCAACTTTTAATTCTGAAAGAAAAAGGTGCAAATTGGCTAAGATATTGTTGATGAATGATGAAATCAGTTTTTACATAAAAACTAAGTGTTGCAATAGATTTAGAAGCACAGACGGATGATTGCGTTTAAATTATCACAAGCTTTGTAGTTGTTTTGACCCTTATTGTACTTTCAATGGTAGATCATAATCCTCTTTCCCTCACCTTTTCCACCACCTTCAGAAGAGTTTTCACAAATTCCAAGTTGCATTCTACAAAATGCTTGAATTAATATATACACAATATATGTTTGTTTGTGTTAATGTGCGTGTTCAAATTTCTTATTCGTTATCTATGCCACATACTGTGATTTGTGAAGGTATCACCTTTGAAGCATTCTTGCGTTCCATATTCGGTCAGGATTTGAAGTCTTCTGCTACATTAGTCAACTCATTCAGGAATCGGATGATTTCGATTCAGGAAAACAAGAAGGATAGGGAGGTTGACAAACCGGCAGAGATCAGTAAAGGCTCCTGCAAGAATTCAACTGTGGAGATTTGTCCCAGGAAGTAGACCAAATGGCGATAACTAATCACGATGGCAAGCAACCGAAGATAGATCTACTTAACTGTTTCAGATTCTTTTTCGTGATGTCTGATCTTACTCTAGAGAAGTTTATGAGGGTATAGTGGGATTTTATGGTGTCCATTCCTCCAGGGATAAAATCTCTATATAAAACCCCCATCCCTGTCAACAGAGGGGCATCTATTCATTGGGCCGTAGGGTAGAGGGTATAAAAAGGAGATGTTTGTAGCCATTTTCTATTGCCCATTATGTAATTAATTCTAGTGAGGAAGGAGGGCTTGGTCCTGAAAACTCCTTGTTAGATGGAGGATGAGAAGGGTTGATGTTCTTTGAGGGATATTCTCTGGAGATTATATGAGCCAAGAACTTAGACTACAATTACTATGATTTCATGACTCCAAGATCAAAACCTTCTTGGAAGTTGAGCCAATTTGAAAAAGAAGCATGGGAAACCATCAGTCACTTTAAGCAATTCTGTAGTTAGTACAATCTATCACCATGTAAGTTAGCTTTAAGCCAAAACTCTAGCCCTAGAAGATGCTTAATAAGACAATATCAATAACCAGTATTACCTGTAAAAGAACAGGATGCTCAAGCTTGAGTATATTAAGGAATGTTCTTTTTATATGTTAAATGAGATATAATAAATGATCGAATACAAATATGGATAAAAGAGGGCAAGACAACAATGCCGCGGGGACCGTAAAAAGAATTTAAAAAAGAACTAAAAATGATAATTATACATTCTATGATACAATTACCAAGCTATAAAAGGTAAGGTGGTCACTATTACGCAATGTCACACTATGGTGCCTAACAACCATAGATGCAAGAAGAGCCAGTATGCAATTAGTCCTAGCCTTGCTCTTGGTCGATTCATCAATAGTCGACCTCCTGATACCCTGCAAAGACAAGGGATACAGTGAATATCCATTTGTAGAAATATTTCAATCATCTGAGGTCAAAGCTTGTAATTTACTGGGTTTGAACAAACTAAACAATTGACAGGTATCAACTCTTCAAGCCTGAAGTGATCAGAATCTCAACTCTACCAAAGTAGAAGTGTCGAAGACAAGCTTCAAAAAGCTGTATAGCTACTTTTATTCCTATATATTCATTCTTGCATCGGCTCTCTTTCACTCTTCTATGAGACTCAGACAATTCATCTCGATGCATTTAAATGCTAAGAACGGTAAGACAGAATGGACAAACACTGCATGAATCACAGTTTTTGTGGCAATCAGTTTTTTGATAGTGAAGGGACAACTGAAATATCTAATTAAAATGCCTAAATAAATGGATTTCCAGACCTTATCAAGTTGTAGCAATATCCATAAATTTATCAGGCACCCCTTCGATGGTCTTATAAAAAATATCATAAGTCAATATGAAATTACTTTTAGCTTTTAGACAAAACATAAATAACATTAGTGATTTTCCTAGTCCTTATCAAGTTGCAGTTGTTACCAAGGAACATATCAGGATAACCAGTGTGTAGTCTTATAATGCATACACTCAAGATGAAAGTATTTCAACTATTAGACTAAAGTCGCTAAACAAAAAACAACTCCACTTGAATGGCTTCCCTTTAGTCCTTATTATGTTGCAGCTGCTATGAAGGAACATGAAAGGCATATCCAGGATGACTTCTTATAATGCATATCATCTATCAAGATGAAATAATTTCATCAACTGTTACAGCAACTTGCATGTACCATGTCAGAGGAAAAATATTCGAGGACCTTCAGATTGAAGTCACCCTAGATGGGGTTGAATGCTGGAGAATAATTCATTTGGTCCAACATCACATATTTCAGACATGAGGTTCCATCACTACTGCTACTGCTGCTGTTTCTGCTACTGCTGAAGTTGTCTATAAAGATCCAAACCACGAGTTTCTAATAGTAGCCTAAAGTATAATCTGAAAGCTTTTAATACTTTGGCATGGATCGGAAGATAAACCTTAAGATGAAGCAAGGCTACCAAATTATAATTTGAGTAGTAAATAATAAATATCAAGACCAAATATATGTTTATCAAGTTTCACAATGGAAATATACAGAAGTAAATATTTCATAGAATTCCTTTTTATATGCAACTATGTGTTTTAAATAGAATATCATGTTTCCAAATAAAATTACAAGTAGAGCACAGTCACTTAAATAACAAGCTAAGAAGCTGAACAGCTTACCAGATGCTATCAACCCTATCTGCGATTAACTTTCCTTGCTTTGGAATTAGGCCAGATGTGTTCAAAGATTTGAAAACATGACCTGCAACGGAAACGAAGCAACGTTATTCTGTCAGGAAGACATTGTTGATACTTGACAGAACTAATTTAATAAAGCACAAAGTTGGACGATATCCAACCTTTGTCATCAGTTTCCTGTGACGCAATAAGCCGCTCAGTTTCTGAATCAATATTAAGAACAAGATGGTCATTTGACCCTTTCCGCATTGTTCTTACATGGGTAACAGTGGAGGCAGGAGATACAGAGTTCTTCACAATTGGGCCCTGAACAGTGATACACAATCAATATCATTGCATGCAAACTATTCTTGCACTTTATACTTTTATATATACATATGATGTAATATAGATCTACAAATTTGATGGTTTGTAAATCCATCTTGTTCATAAATGGTTTACAAATGCACCTTGTTACATTTATGATGTAATACAAGATAGACCAATGATCCTCCATTGAATCCCGACAACTGAAGGAGAAGTTGGCCCAGAGTTCAGGCACGGTTGTAGGATGATGGATGTCAAAAGAAACAAATCTAAGCAGGTATTACTGTTGCTAGTAAAGCACAAAAATGACTTCATTGTAACAATCAAGGCAAAATATCCCCAAATCCCATCCTCTAGAGTTCTATCATAATGAAAACACTAGCTATCCTTTGACTACATTGATTATCTTCTATCCAGTCTCCAGAGCTAATAGCTACTCCATACTGTTTTCATAATCTTTTCCCAACCACTGAAATCCTAAATCATACTTCGAAAATAGAATTAGCTTTTTGAATCATTGTTCGTAGGTCATTCTTACCGGATTTTACAGTATCTGCCACTGCAAGATTTACCAAATCACATCGTTATCACTAAATCTATTGATGAGGTAATAACTATTAAGTCTTCCCCTCATTACCAAATCACCCTCTGCCGAAGAGCACTCAGATAGATCAGTTGTATGTAAATCTGATAAATCCTCAATCATGTAGCAATTTTTAGTATCTTATTCTAAACATCCTTCCTTGTGTTAAAAAGAATCAAACTAAATGCAAGATTACTCTAATTGTTTTATGATCTCATGTACATAGAAGAGGAGACTTATTCAATAAATTGACCCATACAAGTATACAGCTGTCTGGTTGATACTAGCAATTTTTCTCCCACCAAGCTCTAGTGAGTTCTAAGTTTAATTAGAATGTATCTATTTCTTATGCATTTGGCTTGATTTCTTCAGTCCAAAAGCCAATCAACTTCTCCAGTATGTGCTGGTGCAGTCCAAATGAAGGCAAGTCAAGACAGTTCAAAGAGATTATTTTTTAGTTCGTCCATATTCGAGTTCTCAAACAAGATCTGAAGAAGAAAATTTGAGGAAAGAAGAGACGAATAGAAAATTAACTAACACAAGGTATTCCACCAGTATGATTCCTTCATAAAACAGTGCCAACAAGTCTTCCTGTTTGGAGGCAGAAATGAAAAATGAACAAATGCAAACCATCTCACAATTACAATGATCTTGCACACTTTGTTACAGTTATTATGCATGCTAGTTCTTTTAATATTTATCCAATTTTAGTATGTCTTCTTAGATATACCTTCAATGCATGACCATCGACAAAACAACCAGTGTCCAGTAGGTTTATCATAAGTTACTAGTTACATAGTCTCTCACACCAACTAATGGGACATTGATTCCTGAAGAGTGAAACAGGTACCATGTTTCTGTTCTTTTAGATAAACATTCAATTTTAACAAAGCTTCACATATATCTCAACCAACTCATAGTAAAGTCCATTTAACACGCGTATGCAAAAGTGGGAGATGAATAATGCTTAATGATACAAAAACCGAAGGAGAAGCACATTAAAATGAGTCTTACAATTCTTACCACATCTTGAATTTCGGATATCTCTGATGCCATTCCCGATGAGGATGCTTCAAAGATAGTGCTCTCTTTTGCAGTCTCTGAGTGTGCAAGTTGAGCATGAAATGAGTCTTCAAGTACCTTAATCTTTGCTGTCAATTCATCCACAGCCTTTTCCCTGGCCTGCAACTTGGTTTTCAGATCCTGTATCCTAGATCTGGAATTTTCAGACTCAACACTTGAGGCAATTGTCAGTCTTTCCAACAATGACAAGAGTGCCTTCGTAGTGATGGGCTTTTGATCCCCAAAGGCCTCATTTCCTCCCAACCCCTGTATGATTCTTTCCAAACCGGATGTCAACTCAAATATATCAGCTCTCGCTAATTCCAACTCACGATAATTGGAACCAAGGAGTTCCGTGGACTTCTTTAGATGTTCAATCTCAGTAACATGAGATGCACGAATTAAGTGCAAATCTTCCTTCTCAGAAGTCAACTTGTCCACTCTATGCTGCATCTCAGTGGCTTTATCAACAATGTAGAGGAGTTTGTTAAAGGGACTTGAGAAAGGAAATCCCTGATCCAGTGAATCAGACTCACCGAAAGGGATCTTCTTCTCACTTACTTTTTCAATGAGGATTTCCAATTGGGCTTCTGATAGTACTTGATCATTTCTTCCTAAAATGACAAAAGAAATTTAAGAGAACCAAAGAGGACTGCCTAAAACAAAAAAGATGTTAGAAGATAAAGTAAGAATGCACAATATACCTCTATCTTTGGAGCTTGAAGAGCAATCTAGTGACAAAAGTTCTTCCTCTTTAGCCCTTATCATATCCTCTCTGGCCTGATAATTATCTATCTTGATTCTCATCTCAGTGCAAATTTCTTGCAATGTTGCAAGATCTTTCTCCAATGTAGAAACTCTTTCTACATCTTGAGAGACAGTTTTGGCAGTCAACTCAGCATGTTTTAGTTTGCTTTTGAGATTCTCCAGATCTTCTTTCCAGACTTCCTTAACATCTCTCAACTGTCTGGATTGAATCTTTAAGCTCCTAGCCGCAGATAATAAGCTATTTGCTGCGTTAACATATTCACCACCATCCTCCTCTAATCCAGCTGCAGCATCTTCTTCAAGTATTGATTCCACACTAGTTTTCATTATGTCCTTCTCCGATGCAAATTCTGAATCGAATAGATCATGAAATTCAATCTGGATCTCTTTGGTGGCATCCATACATGCAGACAGAAGTGTAACTACCTCCTTCTGCATGGAAACCATTTTAGCTTCTACAACCATGTTATGAGCTTCCAACTTATCTACATCTAACTTCATGGATTCCTCAAGTTCCAGAATATGAATAAACTCATCCCTTACTACATGCGAAGCTTGCAACATATCTGCAATATGATCATCCATGTGTGTAGAGAAGATTTTAAAACATTGCTCAAGAAATTTGGTTTGATCATGCAACCCTTCAACGACCTTACTGAAGGATGAAATATCATCAAGGTTTGTCATTCTTGCATTACTATGAAACTTTACATCGTTAATGAAGTTCGCAAAATCTGGAATGGAGACCAGCTTCAAAAATTCCTCATCCTGCAAATTTACATATTGGACAGTGAGACAGGGTTCCAAGGCCTGAGGGAGTTCATACAGAGAAAACAGAAATGGAGAAAACAAAATTATGATAGCTTATGAAAGAATACATAGAAAAAGATAAAAATTAGATTTTGGAAGGCATTGTACTTCTTCTAAGTTCCTAAAGGGAACAAATAAAGAACCAAATAACCTAATTTAACACGTCTAAAGAACTTTTAAGATTGCTTTATCTACTTGCAAGGGTTGCTTCCATTAATAAAATAGGAATACTAACTTACAGTTAAGATTTATTTTCTCCAGCCAAAGCAAGTGAAGATGAAAGTTGGAACTGTACCAATTGTTTATACTATATAAGAAGCCCTGCTTTTAGTACACCCTTACCCTGCTTTATACTGAGGCAATAAGTCTATCATCCTTTTCCTCATATTGAACACTTACCAGAAAAGTACACCCTTAACTTAGTCAACTATATTTTGTCAATGTCAAGTATGCTATCTCAGTTTCCTACTTTTCATGGTTGCTGGATATAAAGTTTGAGAAAGAGAATAGCTTACTATTAACATACACTGGTCACAAAATGCCTTGTCATGGGTTAGTTTTGTAAAATATGCTCTGAATAGATTGAGAGGCCTGATGTCCACATAAGCACAAAGGTTCTAAGTATCGGAATCGGAATCGAGATCGGCCATTAAAAAAAAACGATACGTATCAACGATATCAACAATATTGGCCATCCATATCGACAGTTTGTTTTTTAAAATATAAAAAATTTCTAATATTTTTTAAAATATATAAAATTAAAAAATTAAAAAATAAATATTATTTTCTCAATCTCTATCTCTCTCTTTCTATCACTCACACTCTCTTCCTCATATAAATAAAAAAAATTCTTATTCTCTCCCTCACTAACTCTCTTCCACTCTCTCTTATTAATTCTCTCCCACTAACTCTCCCCTCTCTCCCACTACCTCTCCGTCTCCCTCACCAACTCCCCTCTCTCTCTCCTTCTCCCTCACCGACTCTCTTCTCTCAATCTCTCTCTCCAATTCTCCCTCCTCTCTCTCCCACTAACTCTCCCTTGCCCCTCACTGACTCCCTTCTCTCTCAGTATCTCCCTGTGCGATCCCCCCCCCCTCTCTTCGATTCTTCTCTAGCGATGTTTTTCCGATGAGATATTTTCTCTTTCTCTCTTACTCCCTCCAACAAGCTCTCTTTATCTCTCCCTTTATTTTTTTCTTACTCTCCTCCCTCTCTTTTCCCCTTTCTCTCTTACTCCCTCCAACAAGCTCTCTTTATCTCTCTCTTTATTTTTTTCTTACTCTCCTCTCTCTCTTTTTCCCTTTCTCTCTCAATTTCAGTTGGTTTCAGCCGACACGACTAATCCAGTCGATACCAAGCTGAAACTTGGAACCATGATAAGCACCTCACTCAGATCTCTCATGAAAATGGTATCCTAACAATTGATGTAAAATGAGTTCCTCATGAAGAAACTAGTATTATATGCACCAAGCATAGTTGAAGGAAGGTATGATCCAGCTCCTTCACTGGAACCTTTTGCCTCCTCGAATAATGAAGTTTCTGGTCAGGCT
Organism: Typha latifolia; assembly: GCF_019914945.1. NCBI lineage: Eukaryota > Viridiplantae > Streptophyta > Magnoliopsida > Poales > Typhaceae > Typha > Typha latifolia. The sequence continues at coordinate 6,065,040 of NC_133100.1, forward strand.
TCTTCACAAATTTACCTAGTCCTGATGATGCAGGTGGGATCTCATTTACTAGAACAGATAAGAAGTAGCCTCCCATTGGAGCGAATATAGATATAACACAATAAAAGTATATAACAGATATTTCAGTTACAACAAATTTCTTAACTTTCACTTTTGCCAATATATATGACTAAGTGAGTCCTTTAAATATCAAACTAAAATTATTAAATCTACATGAAATAGCCCAATAATGAAGACTGCAGATCACATAATTGTACCATTGAATCATGCTTTATTCTCTTATGTTCCTAGGTGCAAAAGCAATTCCAAGAATATGAGGTTCAAATTCTCTTGACCGCTTCACTATTAAAATCCTCTGTCTGAACAAGGACTATATACCAAAGTCATCATAGATAAATATATCCAATGAATCATATAAGAACTGGCCATAGAAAACAAAAGTAAATCAATCACCTCTAAGCCATGATGGATATGAAGCCCCTTCGCAGCAAATTGCTCACGTATGTCTTTCATTATAAGACCTATGTTTCTTAAGTTGTTGATCATTTTCCTGAATTCTGCAGTCATCAAGGATAAAAGACTTTCATCCATCATAAGCATCTTAAGATTTTCAAGGTGACCATTTAGTTCAGCTGATTGGATTTCAGAACTGCCACGGGTTCCCACCAACTCTTCCATACATTCTGATAACTTCGCATTCAATGTGATAATCTGTTTTTCGTGTTTGTCTTCAGCTTCATTCTTTTCAGCATACAAGATAGAATTACGCTTTTCTGATAGTGACAATGCATTTTCTAGTGATTTCAGAGTTGCAAGTGCATCCGTTAATTTGCCAGCATTCATCAAAGCTTCCCCTGTAATCTTCTCCAATTCCTGCTCCATTGAAGTTTTACCAAGTTCCAATTCCTTTCTTTCTTCAGCAATACAAGAAATATGCTCTTCTGCTTTACTTAACTTGTTTTCTAATGATTCAATAGTTGCAAAGGCATCAGCTAACCTGTTAGCATGCAATATACTTTCCTCCTTCACTTTAACTAGTTCTTCCTCTAGATGAATCTTAGCAATTTCTGCTTCTTGAATGTGCTTTACAATCCAGTTTACCTTCTCTATAGGCCCTTCAAAGGTATTCTCAGAAGGAAGAGCAATTTTTTCAATAGATTCAAGTAGAGCCTGCAGATAACTATTTCTTTCACACAAATTCCTTTCAATTTGTTCTCTCTGATCCTTTAGAGAATTGTTCTCTGCCTCAAGCTTCTGATGAATCTCAGGAAAAGCAGATAAATGATTGATCTGCTCTTTGCAGTCAAATATTGCAGAATCTTTCAGCTGGAGCTCATGTTTTAGCTTCTCAATTTCAGATTTCTTTTCATCCAAAGAGAGCTTGAAGCCTTCACGTTCTTGTACCAAACCCTTTCCTTTCTTCACAGCCATCGAAAGCTTTTCTCTGAGCAAGGAAAACTTTTCCTCAACTCGTAAAAGCTCTTTCTGCAGGGACTCTTTATCGTTTCTCAAGTTGGCAACTTCCTCTGATACTTTTTGCAACTCATCAGACAGTCTCATCCTCTCAGATCTATCAATCAGCTCATCTTCAAGCATCTCTTTGCATAGCATTAGTTCTTGATCTCTCATGTACAATAGACTTTGTAGCCTTTCGAATTGATCACTTTTAGCAATAGAAACGTTATTTCCTTCCTTCATTTTAACCATGCATTTCTCTATGATTGAGTTAGTGTCAGTAAGAGACTCATTGTCTAATGTGATTTCACTAACCTCTACTAATACCTTTATCAGCTCATTCTTCTCAGAAGAAACCACAGAAAACTTTCCAGCAATGTCTTCATATTTGGACCTTAGGTCAGCATGTCCATTTTGGAGAACATCTTTTTCCTGTTTTTCTTCCAACAGAGATGCTGTCAGATGGTAAATTTCTTCTCGTGTGCTGGACAACTCTGATTCATGCGAGGCCACAGTAAGATGCAAATCTGATATTTCTTCCTGCATCTTGGTTATATCTTTTATAGCATTGTTTAATGAGTTTACAAGCCAGTTAACTTGAGAACTTAGTTCACTATGTAAAATGATCTCTGGCAGGTCAACTAAACTTAAGGCATCTTTGATTTTGTGGTTTTCTGTGAAGATAATATCGGCAACATTTTTCTGATTGACAAGCCACTTTATCCTATCTGCGACCTCCAAGGAGAGCACTTCCTGTTGGAAGTTACTCTCAAGTATAACCTGCTCAATTTCCTGAAGAACCATGTCCCTCTGTGAAAGAGAATCTTGAAGAGAATTAAACATATTGTATGTTTTATTCAGATCTTCAGCATTGATTTTAGCAGTCTCCAGGGCATCAGATTTTTGTTGCAACTCCACTAAGCATTCCTCAAACTCTCTTGTCTTATCAGCTAATAACTGCTTCAGCACCTCAACATTGGCTTCAGTGGCTCTCAAGGATTCAGACTTCTTGTGCAACTCCAGCATGCAGCCCTCAAGCTCACTTGTTTTTTCAGCCAATGACTGCTTCAATGAATCGCGACTTTGAAGCAATGACTTGCCCTTTGTCACTGCCATACTGAGCTTCTCTCTGGTTGTCGCTAACTTGCTCTCTGCCTGCTCAAGTTCTATCCTCGTTTTGCTGGCTGCAGCATTAGCTGCATCTAAATTTTCTTCCGTTGTCTTAACCTTTTTCTCAAGTCCATCAATTTTCTCTAGAAGATAAGCCTCCTTTCTCTTGCTTTCAAGCAACTCCTCCCGAGCAACAGTCAAAGCAACAATTGCTCCATGATCACCTGAGACTTCAAAGTCAGGTTTAATCTCTACCAAGCTCTGCCCAAGTTGTTCGATTTCCATCAAAAATTGTTTATGTTTCTCAATTAGCAGCAAAGTTTTCCTCTCAACAAGGGAGGTTCCGTCAACATGTGTGTCCTCCTCTGGGCCAACAACTGATTCAAGTGAAGCTAGCAACTTCTCAGAAACATTGGCTGTGTCCTTCAAAGGCTCTGCCCACGTCTCACGAAGTGAGCGCAAGTAAGAAATAACAACATCATGAGACATAGAAAACTCCAATGCTTTCACATTAAGGTCCTCGATCTCTTGTTCTTTGGTATATAGGGCTGCATTTAGCTCCCTAATCATCCCTCCAGAACTTGCCTTCTCATCAAGAATGTCTTTCAAGTGAAAAATATATTTGGAACAATCACCCAGCATCGAATGCAATGGCATAGGGGATGATGAAGACACCTTTTCATCTACCGGTGATTCCAGCTGATGGAGATGCTCAACAAACTCATCGCTGTTTGCCACTATAAATGACTGATGATTAACCATATCTTGAAGATGCTGCCATATACCAACAATTTCACTCCTAAACACCTCCCTTTCATCCTGAATCGAGACATTGACATTAAACTCTCTACTCCTACATTAGAAAACAAAACCAATTTCCAAAAATCCAAAGTTTTGCAGCCACACCTTATACTTTTGGCATTCCGCCTGGATCTGGGCAAGATCACCAGCAACAAATCCACCACCGGAGCTCTCACCAATCTCAATCACCGCCATTGAATCGTCGAGCCTGACACTCCGCCCGCCGACCATGCCAAGCTGATCCGTCGCATCCTCGAAACTCTCCTCCCTTGCCGAATCCTCCGGCTGCTCCTGCATCGACCCATCTATATTTACTAAAATGCCACTGTCCGGATCCCTCCGCGAGCGCCTGGAATCCTGCGTCTGGACTACCTCAACACCCAAAACACATAAAGATCTCAACTTTAAAGCAAAAACCGATCTAAATTACCTGATCCGAGTTACCGGGGAGTTCGACGAGCACGCCATCGCTGCTACCGCTCTCGTCAGACGACTGCTGCGCGTTGCTCGGCGACTCGGGGTCGGGCAAGGCGGTGGGATCCTGGTCGGGTCCGGCGGCCGGCGACATCCCCGGTACCGTGACGGCTCTGTCACCATCGGCGCCGGAGCTAGAACTCGAGCTACTCGAAGACTTCGGCGACGAATCGGAGTCCGAGTCATCCGGCATTGCAGATCTCGGAATCAACTCCCAGAAGCTTACTTCAGATCAAGCGGAGCGATTGGCTTAGAAACCGGAAACCGTAGATCCAATGGGTCGGATCAGATCGGATCGAATTATAACTGAATCGCGAAACAATTGGATAAAAAAAAAGGAGGAAAGGATTTGGGGAAGAAAGAAGAGTTTCCGGGAACAGAGGGAGAACGAGGAGGAGAGAGTTGTGATGTTCCTTATAAGGAAGTTTAGCTTAAAGTGGTTCCATTCGATCGGACAAAAAAAAAAAGAATGGAACTGGAGAAGAAGACGTCGAATTGAAGCGAACGGACGGTGAGGAGTCGTCGTCAGCGGTGGGAGGAATGTGAAGCCGCACTTAAAAGAATTAGGATCGACTGCACAAATGGATGTAGGAAATTAGTCTCGTAGCCAATCGAAGTGAAGTGGATTGTTGAGTTTTGGGTAATACTACCTTGGTTTTTTTTTAATCATAGTTTGATGGCTAAATATGGGCCAGACAAAAGTCTAACCCCTCCGTAAGTATTAGCTCAATGTCTCACCAAACTTTAGCCAACATACTAAGTATTCTATATTGGATCATAATATACAATGTTGGATAAATACATAATATAATTATGAATTGCATATTGTTATTCATGATTGTCTTACTAAAGTGATCAATTTGGATTAAGAATTATTTGACATTCTATGTATTCGTTAGGGTGTGGTTCATATATGTGTAGACCTATTTGAGTTGATTATGAGATTTGCAAATAAGTGAAGTCAACTTCTAGAATTTCAAAAAACTAATATTCAGATGGATTGGTCTGCAAGGCACAAGATAATAAAAGACAGAATTTAAAATGTTATTCATATTGTCTTTTTTTCTTTGACACCATCTAAGAGAGAGAAGAGAGATCCATAGAATATTTGGAGAGGATTTCTCAAGGATAAAATCTTGAAGCCTTAGAAGATCTATTCTCGTTGTTCAATAAGAAGTCTCTTGCCATTAGAGACAAGTCATGTACTCACGAGGATGGTTGGTGATTTCTCAAAAAATTGGATTAATTCATAGGAATTTACATCGATTCAAGTAAAGTTCCGCACTCAAGTAATTTATGATTTAAGTATACTTTGGCATAGATCGATCCTTACGTTTAGATGGGGAATTATTTTTTCTTCCCTAGAGTGTAAGTGTTTAATTCCAACATTCTAGTCTAGTTTTAAGTCATATGCATCGCCGAACTATTGCTTTAAACTAAACATGACACTACTCTAAATCATTGCATTGCCAAGTTGCTTCTCCAAGCCATCACACCGCCGAGCTATTAATTGAGCCGAGCCATTTAGCTAAGCCACCAAGATAGTAAACCACCAAATAATTTTCTTCACAATATTTATTTGGGGTTGAAACAAATCCTACAACCTCCTAGGTCATTGAGAATGGTACATATCATCTCTATAATAATTTATTGGTATAATATAACTTTATAGATTGGTAGTTAGTACTCTTGTAGTCCAACTAGGGAGCAGATTGCATGTAAGCATGAAAGTAAGAATTTCCTACGGTTAGATATATGGGAGAATATGCTAATCAGATTTTCTTTTTATTTAATGATTAGGATTAAATGTATTTTCCCTCTATACTTATACATAAAATTATTTTACCCGTATTAATTTTTATACTAAACATGTTATACTGAACCCATCCATATAGTTATAATAGAAGTGAAACGATTAAAATTTTAAATTCCACTTAATAAAACACCGCCAAAATTATCAAAATGCATATGTTATATTTGTTACATAAATTGGTAAAAAAGAAGGACAATTTAGATATTTTTATATTTATCATATTTGTTATAATAAGGTATTTTGGTAATTTGGATGAAAATTTTAATTCCACTTTAATCATACATATTATTAAGAAAAAAATCCAAACAAAGCTTAATAATATTGCCTAAAATCATTCCACCTTCTTGATTTTTTATTTGCATGACTTTGACTTCTTTGTGGTCCAAACTAATATGACAAAATAGAACTTTGAGGAGTGCAAGCTTAATTAACTAAGAGTTTTCTGGTCCTCTTTATACTTGGTCAAATAACCAAAGGGATGAGGGTAAAGTTTGGTGCAAAATCGACCATACTTTTACAAAATTGATAGTGCTTTTTATGAACTTTCCTTCTATTATTAAGCATTTGGTTATATTTGGATCTAATTACGCCCCCTCTTTATCTTAATTTGTTTCCTAAAATAGAGAAGAGGAGGAGGCTTTTTAGATTTGAGCACTTTTAGTTTGAGTACCCAAAAATTAACAAGATTGTTGAATCTAATTTTGAACCTTAAAGAGGTAGAAGATTGGGGAATAAGATTAACATGGTTAAGAGGATGGTTATTTATTGGAATCAAAATAATCTTTGGAAGTTGGAAAATAATATTGAATATGTTGAGAATTTGATTCAGGTGTTGGAGCATAAATAAGATATTGGTAGTATTATAGAGCTTTATATAATAAACACGACCGTACTAAAATAAATTGAGGTGAAATGACATTCTAAGTCTTGTGACATGTGGGTTGATTTTGGGGATAAGAATACTAGGTATTTCTATGTTACTATCCTCAATTAGACATAGACGAAATAAGATTAACTCTATTTTATTAGATAATGATAATCGTATTTATTATGTCAATGATATCCATAATGTTTTTATCAATTTTTATGCTTCTATTTGAAATATGGATAGTAGTAATACTTCTCTTGATTTTGATTGGATCTGGTTACTTTGTATACCTCCTCTTGCTATGATGATTTAATTGCGAATTTTTTTAACAGCGAGATTAAGAAAACTCTATGGGATATATCTCTTACCGAATCCCCAAGGTCGAATGGGTACCATATTGAGTTTTATAAGCATTTTTGGGATCATGTGGGCTCGGATGTATGTATGATCATGAGAAGGTTTTAGATAAATGGCAACTTGGAACCGAATGCTTATTATTTTTATTCCTAAAAAAAGTAAAGTCTAGTAAAATTTTGGACTTTCAACCTATTTCTTTATGTAATGTAATTTATAGGTTATTGGCTAAGTTTTTAGCTAATTGCTTAAAGATTTGCTTCCGCAAATCAATAACTTTGAACAATTTGCCTTTGTGCTAGGGAAGTGTATTAAGGATAATATTTTATTAGCTTAAGAGATTACTCATTCTCTAGAAGTTAACAAAAAAGATGATATGTATATGCTTATCAAGTTTGAAATGAAAAAGACTTATAATAGAATTGATTGGATGGCTATTCTACATGTTCTTGAAAATATGAATTTTCCGAATAGATAGCTTTTTTTGTTTCACTCTTATATTACTACTGTTTGTTATGTTTTTTTGGTTATTGGTGCTGGTTCTAAACGGGTTAATAGTTCTTGTGGTATTATACAAAGGGATCCTTTATCGTCATATTTATATATTCTTGCTATGTAATTTTTTTAAAATTTGTTGAATATGAAGATAAATAATAGTAGTTTGGATGGCTTTGATATTTCGCAAAATATCAAAATATGTTATTTAATGTATGCGAATGATATTTTGATTATTACTAAAGTTTATGTGGGTAATTGCAACATTATTAATGAGGTTCTTGAGAATTATAGTTGCATCACTAATCAAAAGATTAATAGAACTAAATCTTTTTTTATACTTACCTTTGTGGTGTAGCCTTAATATTAGGAGAGATATGAAAGGAATGTTAAACATTAAGTAGAGTGATCTTCCTTTTCGTTATTTAGGAGTGAATCTTGCATCTTAGACATAAGCATTGTGCTAAGATTTTTAATAAAATTGATGCTAAGTTGAGTGGGTGACGTAGAGGTAATTTATTTTATGCAAGTAGAACTGTTCTTATCAACTCTATTATTAATGTCATTCTAAATTTTAAGCTCAGATATTCCCCTGTCAAAATTGTGGAGGATATTTCTAAGAGAACTAAAGATTTTATGTGGGAAAGAAAAATGAGTAAAAATCTTCATTTAATTAATTGGAGGCAGATTAATTTTCCTTACGATATAGGGGTCTTTATATAAGAGATCTAAATATTGCTAGGATTGCTTTTATAGTGCTTAAAATTATGAATATGCTGAATAATAATAACTTATATTGGGCTAAATTAATGAAATATAAGTATAGTAAGTTTAACTTGCAGGGACAAAGAGTTCAGAAGAAAAACTCAAGTTTTTATAAACACTTACATGCTTTATTAATATTTTAACATGGCTTCTTTAAATGCATTGGTGATGGGAAGTCTACGCATATTCTTAATGATCCATGGATTTTTAATATGCCTATATATCTTGCAAAATCACCTTCCTTAATATGGGCATAAGAATAGGATCTAAGAAAGTGACTAGATTAATTAAGAAGGGAAGTTGGAATGTTGATAGGCTTATTCTTTAGTTTGAGCCTACATTAGGAGAGCAAATTGCTAATATCTATATGTCTATGTCCAATGTGAAGGATTATTAGACATAGATATATGATTCTAGAGATAGGATTTTTGTCAAGTTTACTTACAATTTTATACTGAAAGGCTGCACAGAGAACTTCCCTAATACTGATAAGAAGTGGAATATGATTTGAGGCTTTTTGATTGCTCCTCGTATAAATTTTTTCTTATGGAAGCTCCTCTTAGATAAACCCCCCTATCAAAGAGAGATTAATGCCATTGGCTTAACAAACTCCCCTATATATGGTAAGGATGTAGAGGATATACATCATGTGTTTATGAATTGCTTATTTGCTAAAAAATGTGAGATTTGAATATGACTGCTTTGAGCTTTCAATTTAATTTTGTGGATAATTGGGTTATGAATGGTTGGTTAAGAAAAGATTTGGATTTATCTAATAAGAAAATAAATTTCATTCTTTCTGTTATCGCTAACATCTTTTGCTAAATGCTTCTTATGATTTATAGAGTACTCTAATAATATTTTGAAGGGGCTGCCTTCACCAAAAAGAGTGCTATTTTAGTCAATTGGTCCGGCCTTCTTCTAGTTAGATTAAAATTAATATGAATGGGTCTTTCGATCCAGCCATTAAGAAGGAAAAAGGTGAATGGATTGCTAGAAATTCTAATACTAATATATTTTTTGCAGGTCGTGGTACCTGCCATGCTAAGGATGCTCTAATGACAGAAACTTGGGCAATAGAGCGAAGGAGCAACATTTGGAGAAGGTGGTAGTAGAATTAGATTCTCAGATTCTTAAACAATATTTGGAAGGTGGCTCATCTCATTGAAATATTAGAAGCATTATTGAAGATTGCAAGTCTCTTTTGAACGAGTTTTCTAATATACAACTGAATCATATTTATAGGAATGCAAATCAAGCCACTAATTGGTTGACTAAATTTTGTAATATTATAATTATTATTATCATCCAAAAATATTTGAGGTCAGGACCAGTAAACTAGACGCCTTAATTGTGTTCAGTAATTTTATTTTGAACTAAGTTCACTTCAAACAAAGGAGAATCTAAATTTGAATTTAAATTACATTATAAACTTATATTTGAAATGCTTGCCATTTATATTATATAAAATTTAATAATAATATTTTTGGTACTATTTACATGATATATCTTTAATTTCTTAGAAATTATTTTTTATCTTTTATGCCACGTTAAAATAATAATGACACCCTTATTTTAAATCTTTTCTCATGTATTCTTGATTTTCCTACAAATAAATATATTTTCTTTGGAATAGCTCACTAGCTTACTTTTAAGTTTACAATGTTGAGAATTTCTTAAAAATAAAATGTAACCTTGACTTAAGATTATAACTGCTTAAAGAACCAGGTATCCGGATCTGGGTCACGACGTTCTAAACCCAACTCACGTACCACTTTCATCCTTTTTTTTTTAATATGAACTTGTAACAATATAAAGTAATTTATTTAGACCTCACGAATTATAAATGTATTTCACACACCGAATTTTTTTATTACTCAAATACACTTAGATATCCCCATTGTAAAAAAAAAAGTAATTATACAGAACTCTAAAATAAATAAAAAAATTTAGTTTAGAGGGTTATATATGGTAATATATATATAGTGTACGTGGAAAATAGTTATAGTTCAGAAAATCTAACTAGAATTATTCATAATCATGATGATATATTCTATTTTTTAGAGAAATTTATATATAACATTACGTCTTTTAATAAAATTATGGTTTATACTCTACATTTTTATTATTTATAAATCGAGCCCTATAATTTTACGAATATGTGTAAAAAAATACTTTGTTATTAGATTAGTAGATTAGTAAGTTAAACTTAATCAAATTTCTAAGTTAAGTTAACTAAACTAAAAAATTACGAAATACCCTCCATCAAGTTGTACTAAGAATATTTTAATTATTTTACAAATAAAATATCTCTATTTAATAGAATATTTTGACGATGTTAGTTTAAATCTAATATAAGATGTTTCTTATACATATTCGCTAAATTAGAGGGCTCGATTTGTAAATAGTAAAAATATAGGGTATAAGTAATAATTTGTTTAAAGCAGAGTGTTATATATAAATTCCCTTATTTTTTAATAGGAAATATAAGATAAATAATTATATATATATATAAGAGGTTTAATGCAAAAAAGAAATGAAAAGGTCATATGAAAATGAGCAATAGCTTTTAAATAGTTAGGCCTTGGAGCCCTTGAGGTATTATTTCCTCTTCCGATTTCTCCTCGTTGCTCGCTCGCTCTCTCGCTCTCTCGCTCTCTCGCTCTCTCGCTCTCTCGCTCTCTCGCTCTCGATCCTGCGCCCCCGGAGCCGAATCCAGTCGATAAACCTCAATATGATCGCCGGCGAGCTGCTCGGGATCGATCCCCTCGAACTTAAATTCCCATGTGAGCCTCCAAATTCTTTTTTTTTTCTTTTGTAATCCCAATTTCCATAGATTTCGATGGTCTCATGGTGTTTTTTGTGTGGTTCGAAAAGTCGAATTAGACAAGCAGATCTCCTGCTTCCTTCAGTTATCCAACAGGACCGAGGACTGCGTTGCTTTTAAGGTCGGTCCGTGGATTTTCTTGTTTTTAGAGAAATTATCAGATTTGTGCTACTAGATTCTCTCAGAAATTCTATTAATTACGAAAAGATTGAATCTTGCCAGATTTTTATTGTTTCTTTTTCTTGGATTTTTCTGTTTCCTGTTATAGGTCAAGACGACTAGCCCGAAGAAGTATACTGTTCGGCCTAATATGGGCATCGTCTTGCCTCGATCAACTTGCGATGTCATCGGTACATTGATTCTTGTAAAATTCCACTTATTGTTTTGTTTTCCTTGGTCGAAAATGTGATCTTTAGTAAATTGTTTTGATCTTTGTTTCAGTTACGATGCAAGCGCAACGAGAGGCTCCTCGTGACATGAAATGCGAGGACAAGTTCCTCGTTCAGGGTTTCCTCACGAGTGCAAGTGCTAATTTGAAGGACATTGCTCCAGAAATGGTTTTTCTTTTTATCTCTGTTATTTTAACTTTGATCGCACTTCAAGAATTTGATAAGAGAGAAAGTTGGTGCTATTGGGTCTTTTAGATAAAGTTAGAATCTATGTGCTAATTATTGAAATGGGTGATTTTGCAGTTCACTAAAGAGTCGGGCAAAAAAGTGGATGAGGTTAAACTGCGAGTTGTCTATGTTGCACCTCCACGGCCACCCTCACTTGTTCCGAAGGAATCCGAGGAGGGTTTGTTGCCTAAGGCTTCTAAATCAGAAAATAGGAATTTAACTACTATTCTCAGTGTGAGTGTGAGGTGTTGATTCGTAAGTTTGAAGGATTATTTTCTGCAACTTTGGTAATGTGGAGGGCTAATGATTAGCTGATGTCTAATTTATTACAGGAATCAACAGAGAATCTTAAGCCTCAAGAGAGATCTGAAGAGGTTAGTACTTTTGGACTTCGTAATATTTGGTTCAGTATGCCTTTTGTTGACATGCTTATATTAGCTTGAAATTTGAGCTCAGATACATAATATAGTGTAGAAAATTTTCATGATGGATTTCAGAATTAGAATTATAATTCACATTCATATTTGAAGCAAGGTTTCCATAAATATCAGGATTGGGATCGATATCGGCCGTCAAGAAAAACGATACATATCGGCTGTATCAGCAGCATTAGTCATATCGGATCGGACTATTTTTAATTACGTAAAATTATAAATATTATTTAAAAATTTAGAAAAATTTTAAAAATTTAGAAAAAATGAGAGAAAAATAAAAAAATAAAAATTACTCACATATGAAACCTAAAAACTTAAAAAATATATAAACTTACTTAAAATTTAAAATTTTGATGAATATTGAACTTTCTCTCTCTCCTCCTTTTTCTCAAAATTTAAAACTTACTAAAAAATTACTCACATAGACAAGGTTCTCATCTGAGTTGGATACCACCAGTTTTAGGTGGGATCGGGTATCAACCAAAATGACCAATAGGTTGGGGTCGGGATCGGCTAGGGCTGATCCTGATCCGTTTCAATCGATCCCACTCGGGATTGGCCGAAACTGAAAACTATGGTTTGAAGTTTGAATATGATCAAAATTGTTTGAGCTGATTTTTAATGATTGGCTGTTGTTTGCATAATAATCCACACTAGTTCCATGATGAAATTAGCTAGTTGCCTTTTGTTTTTCTATTGTTTTCTTGACTATGCATTACAAGAAAAATCTGCTCGAGTTATAAAATAAAAAAATCAAAAGCACTCATCTTATGTACATTGTACTAGAAAGAAAGCTGGCAAGTATTACTATGATCAAGGATTGCTGTGCTGATTGACATAGGTTGTGTCGATTGGCACTTGCCATGCTGGCATAGCGCTAGCATGTGGCACGAGTTGTTCCTATATGTATGCATCAATGCTTATTTCAGTATTTCAGAGTTTTCCTGATAACCTTATTCGCATTTCCTTACTATAAGAAACATTTTCCAATATCAAGAATTATTTATGGATGACTTGTTGCCCTTGGTTTTGGTGTATCTCATTCATTGACTGTAGCATCTAGTAGGATTATAATAGCAGTGTATGCTTTATTGCAGGCTACAGTTTTGATCTCAAAGTTGAGAGAGGAGAAGAATTTTGCTATTCAACAGAACAATAAGATTAGACAAGAACTGGTCAGCATGTTTTTTCTTTTGCTAATTCTTGTCCCAAATCTATTTTCCTTTTTATTTCATGATAGCATGTTTATCTTTTTCATATGTTGTTTAGTGACTTAATGGACCCATCTTCTGCAAAGAATTTTTAGATTTTTTAAAATAAGTTTTGAAGTGGGTTGAGTCAATAAGAAAGGAGGGAGAGACATCATGACAGATAGCAAACCAAAGGTACATATGCCACAATATGTGAGACATAGTCTTATAAAAACCAGCTGATATAGCTGCAAATTGAGATTGACATTAGTGGGCTTGGTTTCATTTCAAATACATTGTCCATGGAAAATGAGATGGGAGTGATCAGCCTGCATCCTCGATATTTGTCCAATTTGATCCTGGTGTTTCTCAAATTAAATTCAAGATTGGTAGTCCACACCTTCGATGAACCAAAACATTTGCCTACTTGAGTAATTTATATCCCTAACGGGGATTTGTAATTAAATCTATGCTAGGAGTATTAGCAAACAATTTTGAGCATAAGGACTGATATTCTGTAATTGTGTGTTTATACATATTACTATATTAGGAGAGAGAATGTTTTGCAATTTTGTATATAATTATTATAGATCTAATTTTGCAATTTTAATTTTCTTTATCTTCTCAAATTCCATTTTCTCCTGTTTGATTAATTTGAAAAATGTGTTGTGGCACTGTGTTCATGTCTGCAGGAGCTTGTTAGGCGAGAGGTCAGCAAACAACATGGTGGCTTCTCCCTTATGTTTGTCATTGTGGTTGTGCTGCTTGGAATCCTATTGGGTTATCTTGTGAAAGCATAATCCTTCTCGGGTTATGCATCCTGTTAAAGAGGAATGAAGTATATTTCCACTTCTTTTTTATTGTAAGTTAGCTAATTGGAGATTCACACTTCTCCAATCCATTTCTTTCGGTTGTAAATTATGTTCCTTTTGCCCTTTCAATCAAGAGTACACAAGGAACTAGCTGCTTTAGTCTTTATCTTGTATGAACACAGAGATCCTTCAACCTTCATCTTGTGGCATCTTTTCTTCAAGTGTTTTTCCTCAATTATCTGAAATCATTGATACGAGGCACAGATCAGGGACATCAACATTATATTCCAGAAATTCCTCTCCCAAATATACAGAAGAAAGAAGAAAGAGAAGAGGTCTTCCATACAAGCAAACTCTTGAAGGGGGAGGTCTAATTGGAGAACTACATTCAGCAAGAACTCAATTTTCTTTGGCTTTAAATAGTGTCTTGTATTTATCTTTAAGCTATTTTCTTTGTCAATCAAGAGTGGACAAAGGAACGTGGCCTTGGATCTTCTAAAGCAGCAGGCTGTACATACTTCCATGTCAGAAATTTTTGAGTTCTTTTTCATTTTATTATACCAGCTGTGCTCTTAATGAGGGTAAAAATACAGTAATACAGTGTTTAAGCTTCTGAAAATAAACTACTCTTATGTATTTTTCAGCAATGGTACACAACAGGTTCACATTTTTCCTTTGTAAATTGTATCAGTACCCTTCAGAAGTTTATATATTCTCAATGAATATTTTGTATTATCTTGTGCTGGTATTTAGTCTGTGTCTGATTCTCAGAGAATATAAAGTGGTTTACATCATACCTCTCCAAGTAAGAGATTTAATTATTTCTTCTAAAGTTAATTAAACTCACTAGCCCATTTTATAAACCTCTTTTTTAATTTCTTTTATTACACTTTGACCCCACAACTATATAATATTTATTATCTCTCTTAGTATAAATAGTAGAAACAAACAAATGAAAAAAGAAAAGGAAGTTTTCAGAGTTTTTGACCAAACTAGCTTATTTCAATTTATTTTTACCGAAATAGTCTGCCCTCAAATTTATTACCAAATAGCTTTTAATTGACTGCAGCCTTAATAAAAATGCTAAGCTAATTAATATTTTATCTCTAAGTAAAAATGCTAATTAGTTCAGCGATTTTATTGGGTCCTAAAACGCTGATTAGTTTAGCATTTTATATATAAAATCTTTTAAGTTAATCTTTCAGCAGTTAAGAAAAACAAAATTAGCTAATCATAAAAATGCTGAACTGATTAACATTTTGAAAAACGTTTGATTAGTATAGAATTTTTATTAGGATTACAGCAGAGAGTTTATTTTGATAAAAAATAAAAAATAAAAAAATTCTAGGTTGGTCAAAAACTCATGTTTTGTAGACAAGCATATTTCAAATAATAATAATAATAATAATAGCAACAAAGTGGGGTTCAAAATGGAGCAGATACTAATGTGCCCCACTTCCCAATGATGCACCTTCCTCAGATTCCATCCAGATTCCCTGCATAATTCTTTTTCTGGCTTTCTCCTTTACCAACCTTACTCAAAATATAAATAACTTAAGGTCATCTCGTAAATTGTACCAACTTGGAGGCCTTTTTGCATAGTGGCTTTCCATTCCGTAAGCAGGAATAAATAACGCCTTCGACCCCACCAATTGGCGCTTCGCTTTAGTTTCCACTACTCCCCTGATCCTCCCCAATTCTCCCCGGAACTCTCAGAATTACGTGCGAGCGAGAGAGAAGAGGAGGATGGCGTCGTGGAATTCTCTCTACTTGGAGGTCACGTACCAAGTCCTGGGATGGATCGCCTTCTTCTCCTGGTCCTTTAGCTTCTACCCTCAGGTCCTCCTCAATTACAGGAGGAAAAGGTACGGGCTTTCCTAAGTTTCCTTGGTCATGGAGCGGTTCCGATGTGAGGAAAGATTCTATTTTGATTGGATTTTCTGGGGTTTTATGGGATTTTGGTATCTGGGTATCTTTTGGTTTGACTCGATTCATTTTGTGGTTTGAAGCGTGGTGGGCTTGAATTTTGATTTCTTGGTTCTCAACATGACGAAGCACTCATCGTATCTCATATACAACGCGGCGCTATTCTTTAGCCCCACGATTCAGAGGCAGTATCATGAGAAATATGGATTTGGAGAGGTTAGTTACCTTTTTTGGGGTTTAATTTCTTTTACAGTTTTAATTCTTTCCCTTTTATAAAGGTAGTTTGGGATGTTTTATATTTAATTTATTGAGGTAAGGTATTGCCATGTTCAGTTTGATGTTATGGTACTAAGTACAAACAGGGCCCAAATTGGGGCCCTTCGCAGAAAATGTCAAGAGGGGTCATTTAAAATCATGTTTTCGTTTTCCTCTTTTTTTGATCTCTCACCACCATTTACTAGATCCATTTCGTAGAGTAGTATCTTTGAAAAATCATATTGCAGGTAAGTTGTAAGATCAAAGAGAAAACATCAAGCTTGGCGATATATGGATATGCAATTGCGGAGGTTAAAGCTCATCTGATATAAATCAATAGAGAGGGCCTAAAAGAAGATACTTTAATTCTCTTTCGAATCTTCATAAGATAACCCTCATTTTTTCTCCCTTATTTCGTTTTTCCTTTTCTTGGTTACCATGTAACTTGTCTAAGACATGGTTGTGAAGGTACACATGCCTTGATAGTGTAATAATTATATGAAGTCTACGAGAACCTCGCCATTTTCAGGCAGACCTGTTCATGTTATGTTTCTTTGTTAAAACAATGTGACCATGTTTAGTAACATGACAATATAGGTACTATTGCAGTTCGTTAGGTGTTTCTGAATTTCTTGCTCATTTTTGTGACTTTAATACAATATTCAAGACTAAAATCCTGTGCTGACATCCTGATAGGTGTTTCTCATGTCATAAAGTGGGGCTGTTGATGTAGATATTTTGTCAATATACTTATTGAGTGCTTGTTTTGGCAGATGATTCCTGTAGCTGCAAATGATGTTGCCTTTTCAATTCATGCTGTTGCATTAACAGCATTTACACTATACCAAGTCTTGATATACGAAGTGAGTAGTCCATCTTGTATAGTTCGAAACCTCTTTATTTTCCGGTTTGTACTATCTTATGCAACCCTTCTCCATCCCCTTAGGAGAACTTACATTTTATGGTTTCCTCTTAATTCTAATATACAGCGTGGCAGTCAGAAGGTCTCTAAGACTTGCATTGGAATCACCACAATAGCTTGGGCCTCTGCTGTTGTTTGTGTGATTATAGCCTGGCCAAGTCATTCCTGGCTTTGGCTCATCTCTGCATTCAAGTAAGCCTTCCACGTTTTGAGTATAGCGAAAGCTCCAGCCTAATGATATTTAGGGGAAGTAATCTTTTTGTCTTAATCTAATTATGATAAGCGTATCAAGGGGAAGAAAGATGAATCCCAAAGATACTTTTCTTTTATTAAATGGTTCACCTCTTGCAACTTCTTGTAATGTGGTTAACTTTTCCTTGTTGCTGTGCATTTCAGCACAATTCAAGTTATTATGACAGCAATCAAGTACATCCCACAGGTAGGGATACTTCTTGTCTTTATAATGTTTATTTTTGATCCTTGGTTGATTTAAAATGTCAAAGAAATGCACATTCTGTATACAATTTTGTGCATGTGATGAGGATATATCTTTTACCTTGAAGTCATTGATAAAATACATAGTGTCGGTTTATCTAGTTGAACTTTGTACCAAAATTGTGGTGAGACACAAGAAGTTAAGGTTCTCTTTTCATATTGACAATGATACTGTCACATATACTGAAGCCCCTGAAATATCTTCCCCATTTGCATATTTCAGTATCTAAACACTAATAAATAATTTTGATATTCTCAATTTTCATACCACTTGTATAAAACTCTCTCCAATACTCAAAAGATGATTAATTTTGTAGTTTTTCTTCTTTTTAACTCTAATCCCTGCATTGATAGCATAGTGAACCGTAACTTTACTTAAGATGGAATATGGAAAATAGGAGGATGTCACTTGTAATTAGAATGAGACTGAATGGTGGTTCGCTAGAACAGAATTCAAAATTGAATAGTTTTCTGCAAATCATAGATCATGTAAAGATTCATTCCTTGCTGGGCATAATGGAAGAAAAGGTAAATGTGAGGTTTCGTCCTATACTTTAGGAACTGTACGTTTATTTCTTGAAAATGATTAACTGGAAAGATACTAGATAAAATGAAAGTATATGCAGCTTAGGGTTTGGGACCAATTTGTAGAGTGTGTGTGTCCCAAACTGTAAAATTCTCTATTCGTTGGATTTCTTTGATATGTAGTCTCTAGTTAACCAAATGTTGTTTGGAGAAGGATTGAACACGGTTTAAGCATTCATGTTATAATGATCTGATTGAGATCTGAGAAGTTATATTTCAAATTGTAGACCAAATGTAAACAATTATTGCAGTTGAAATATACTAAGGGAATGATCTGTATAATAATGGTGATTTCTTGGTGTCATAAAACCTTGATCCATTGATCCATAGCCCCGAAAGTACATGTACTGACAACAATCTTGATGCCTAGCACAAAAGATCGGGTTGCACTACAACTCCATGAGTAAGAACAATAATAGTAGGCAGAGATCCCTGGTTTTCTGATTGTAGTGTTTTTAGAGAGCCATCTGTCATGGATATCACAAATTTGAGGAAAAAAAAGATATTTCATTGAACTTATAGAGCTTATGGAGTATGCTGTGGTGTTCATTGGTTTTTGAGTTTGTTTAATATGCATTTGAATCTATTTGTCATCACTGGAATTTTGCTTTATGACTCATGTCCTCAATGAGAAGTCATGTGAAAACTAGTCGAACAAGTTGATTAAAGACAAATAGTTTATGATATTTATCTAAAGACTGATTAAAGACAATTGAAAGGCTGGAAAAGCTCAATCTTATCAAGGAAGTGTTGAATTAAGTTCTCCAAGTTGAGCACATAAAGCTACTTCTTATTGGAGATATTCTATGACTTTATCTATTGTAGAATCTTTGACATCTGCCAAGAAGAACAAAAATAAAGAAAAACAAGTAGTTTTGAAAATATAATCAGGGACGATTAAAATTTGAGGTTTGAAGATTTAAAAGTTTATTACAAGAATAGTCATGCATCAAAAATATAATTCTAGTATACAAATTTTTAAGTATTATGATCTGTCTTAGTAAAGCATAGTAATCTAAGTAGTTAAAATTGCTACCTAGTACCTACTTTCTGTCAGACCAGTTCTGTTAGTTTCATCTATCTGATGTGAGATGTAGGGTGTGTTACTTCGTCCATAGAGTTAACCCTGTTTATGGATTGCCTTGCTCCATTAATCCAGGCCTTCATGAATTTTAAGCGCAAGAGCACCTTAGGGTGGAGCATTGGCAACATCTTACTGGACTTGTTGGGAGGCTTGCTGAATTTCGGTCAGATGGGTGTGCAATCTATAGATCAGAGTGAGCTGCATTCTTTTTACAAATCCTTTTCCTTCTGACTTAATAATTATTTTTGTATTTTCCTGACCAAACCAACTCTCATGCAGATACATTGGTAAACTTCTACGGGAATATTGGGAAAACACTGCTTTCATTGGTAAGTGATACTGTTGACATCTTAAATCTTATCATCCTCCTGAAAAGATTAATTTTTCCTTTTGCTTGCCAACCATGTTTTAGGGTCATCTGAATGAATTTCTTTGCGTGCCTTAGTGCTAATATATATTTGTAAATATAGATAAACAGATTACTAATGTGAGAAATGGAAGTGCAATACAGCTAGTGTCAGAACCACCTAGTTTCCTCCATTTTGTGCCAACTATAAAAACAACAATGTGTAATGTTAATAATCCTTCTCATCTTGTTATTGCCGGTCTTCCTCTTTGATTGTTAGTTCATGCCCACTCTTATCCAATTTTATGGTTTAGGATGAAAGCTAATTAATTGTGTCACATTTATGGAAAATACTTTCTTTTTGTTATGTAAAACTCGCTCACTGCCATGGGGTTACAGAGGTAGTTTTTTTCTCGGCGTTTTCTTCAATGGTCACCATGTTCTGTATTCATTCAGCATTGCACGAAGTCTTAATTAAAATGAAACAGCAAGTTTGTAGTATTCTGTTTCCTCATAGTGCTCTCTCGTATAACTACTTGCTTGACTGTAAAATGGAATGCTCTATTGCAGGAAGTGGTATTCTTCGACCTTCTCTTCATATTCCAACACTATGCACTCTACCCTGTGAAGAACGAAGAAGGTGGCCAGACTATATTGTCCGAACAAATTGCCCCTCTTATCACTTCTTCAGATAAGTCTCAATCTGCAGATGTATGAGGGATTATTCACACTTCATTTGTAATATGGTAACATTTTTCACCCTTATTACTCTAAATTTAACTCGTTTTACAGTTGCTTCAGGGAGAAATTCATGTATCCCTATACAAGAGTGATAAGGTTCTGTAAATAATTGTTGATCAGGAGAAGTATTGGTTAAATTTGTCACCAGAAATGGTGGAAATTTATGGTTTCACCAATTAAATCACATACTGCCAGAACTTCATGAAATGAACACTAATATAAATGATAAATTTTGCAAAATAAGATGGTTTCTACTATATGAGAATTTGATGTAAGAATATGGCTAAAATCTAAATTTGCTCCTTAATCAACTCTTGTATATGTACAATATGTCCTTTTGTACCTTTGCTATAACGAATCATTAGCCAGGTTCTACATCATTGAAAAAGTTTCTTTCATCTATGATAGGCCCCAATTCCTATTCCACTTTAATCTCCATTTGGAATCCTATGGAAAACTTCTCTACTATTACGATACAATCTTTTTCCTTGCATATTTTTTTCAGTTAGCCAAGTTCTCAAATATTTATAATTCATCGTGTCACATCTGTCCGACAAACGTTTTTATATATTATCTGTTTCTGCATAATATGAATAGAACTCACATTATAGCAATCTTTTGTTGAATGCACGTGCACACAGACAATTCATGTTGCAAAGTGATAGTGGATAATGAGAGCTGTATAAACGCTGTGTCATCTATTGTTATTTCAAAATTAAACTTGAAGGTTATTCCTCACCCTAATCTGTACAAGGTTTTACGGATCAACTTAACCACTGTCTTTAATAAAGACCGGTGTTTGGTCCCAATAGAGTTCACTATTTATAATGATAAGATTCGATGTGATGTTTTGACCATGGATATGGGTCAAATTATCTTTAAAAGGCCTTGGCTATAATGATGTTGATATCTTTGGCTATTCAGATATATGTATGTTTGAACACGAGAGTAAAATAAAGAGGATTCTTTCCTAGCATCCTAGAATTGACAATGGTGAGAAGAAGCTTAATACCACTAAGCTTGAAAGTAGAATCAACTTGATTAGGGCCAAAAGTGTTGAGCGTAAGATGAGTAGAGAAACTCTTATTTTGATTCTTGCTGCTTAAGAAATTCTGAATGAACCTAATGAATTAATCTCTTTTGAGATCACTCCCATGATTGAGAAATTCTCTGATGTTTCCTCTGAGGATCTCCCGAATAAATTATTGCTTATACGAGACATTCATTATGCTATCGATCTCGTTCCGAGTGCATCTTTTCTTAACTTGCCTCATTATTGACTCAATCTAACCGAAACACAGAACTTAAATGACAAGTTGATGAGCTGTTGAGAAAAGATATTTTGAGGGAAAGTCTAAGTCCTTGTATGGTTCCCGCATTGTTAATGCCAAAGAAAGATGGAACTTGGCATATGTGTATTGATAGTAACGCTATCAATAGGATAATAATAAAATACTGTTTTCTCATTTCTCGTTTGGATGACATGCTGGATATGATGGCAGATACCACAATATTTTTAAAGATAGATTTAAAAAGTGGCTTTCACCAAATTCGTATACGCCTTAGTGACGAGTGGAAGATCGCCTTTAAAATAAATTATGGTTTGTATGAATGGATAGTCATGCCTTTTGGGTTGACTTATGCTTCGAGTACTTTCATAAGAGTAATTATTTAAGCATTACAATCCTTTATGAAATAATTTTTGGTCGTATACTTTGATGATATTCTTATCTATAGTCAATCTAGGGACCAACACATAGACCATCTTCGTTAAGTCTGTGTTGTCTTGAGGAAATAACTATCAAATGAAAACCCTAAGAAATACCTTTTTGTCAAACAAAGTCATTTTCTTAGGGTTCATTGTGTTTGATAGGGATGTGAAGTTTACCAACTATTTTTGGAAAATCCTATGACATAAGATGGGAATTAAGCTTTAATACTCAACTGCTTTCCACTCTCAAATTGACAGACAAACTGAAGTAGTCAATAGGAGTCTAGGAAACCTATTATGAACTCTTATCACGAGAATCTAAGGAATTGAGATAAAAAACTACCAAATGCTGAATTTTGCCTATAATAATTCTGTTAATATGTCGATAGGTCTAAGTCCAACTGAGGTAACGTATGGTTATAAACCTAAACAACCTATAAATTTTATTCCTATGATCCATTATCATAAGTTGTCTAAGTCTGCATCTGCATTTGTATCAGATATTCATAACTTAGCATAAAGAAATCAATAACATAATTTCTCAAAATAATGTCAACTATAAAATTTGAGCTAACTTAAGGAGATTTAAGAAATTTAATGTTGGAGACTATGTGATGGTCTAGATACATCCGGAATGGTTCCCTCTTGGAACTGTCAAAAAGTTGCATCTACAAAGTCTCGGACCTTTTAAGATTCTCAAAAAAATTAATAATAATACTTATGTTCTAGATCTACCAAATGATTTCGGCATCAGCTCTACTTTTAATACTAGGGCTCTAGTAGCTTATAAAAGTCCAGATCTTACTTTAGATAATCTACTAGCGAATGAGCCTATCGATGACCCTATTTATGAGAGACCCTCCCTATCTTCACTTCCCAACATTTCATCTAATATGGCAGACGAAATTGATAAAATTTTAGATGATGAGATTATCCCAACTAAAAAAGATGGAACCTAACAATATCTGATACGTTGGAAAGGGCGACCTACATCTGATGACATGTGGCTTGATCGTCATAATTTAGAGAGACATCACCCTGATATCCTAGAGCAGTATAAAAGCAACAAGGAGACACATTCGACAGGATCTCCTTCTCAGGGTGAATGATGCGAATATCATTGATAAGACATGATGGCGTGTGTATCAGCGGAGGAGTTGCTGACATTTGATGATCCCCACTGTAGGGATTTGGTTCTGATTGAGAGTTTATGTCATAACATTTATGATTGTTTTTATATTTTTTTATTTGTCTAGGGTGTCTTTTGCTTATTCTCATTGTAAGGTCTATATATAGACTTATGCTTTCTTTTGAAATTAATGAAGATTTTTGATATTTACTCTCCTTAGTGAAATTGGTGTGGAACCATTGTTAAAGATGGAGGTGTGAAACCTCATTCTTATTCTCTTATATTGTTTACTCTTTCACCTCATTCTCTCCATCACATCGTTTTGCATCATACGTGCTTACGACATAAATAGTGAGAGATATGGTACAAATAAAGTGATCAATGTTAATGCATATCAGAATCATATCATTATCTTTGTGAATATGCATTCTACGTGCTATATATACTATCATGTTGGGTTTGTAAGACGCGTTGGCTTTAGCCACAATAGTGTTGTTCACGAGGTACTTAAGCATGTTGCCACTTTTGGTGTTTGAGAATGCTATGCTAATAAGTCATGCTGAGCATTTGTATTTTGGAGAATTGAATTATGTTATGTCCTAAGCATGCTATGCTGAAAGATGCATTGAAGCATGCTAGACATCGACGAGCTCAGTATGCTTACAACATGACATATTGCCTGTGTGTTGGAAAGGGAGCATGATGTATTTATGACCCCTTATACATTCATGAGGTGATAACGGGTGTTGTTTGTCTGGACATGGTTATATTGTTTCTATGAGAGACTTCTTTCATATAGCGGTGTGCACCAATACCTGTTATCTTAGAGGTGATATGCATGTTTTTGGCCTATTTCTATGGACCTCAATCATTATTTATAGCAATGTGATTCTCTAGATGTGCGGTAATATGGTACAACCTCGTAAGCGACCTTTATGCCCCATTGACTCATTCATTATGTTAGGGGGCTTATATGATTTTCTGACATGAGTTGGACGAGGATGATCCATTGAATATATTTTTAAGTCCATGCACACTTTGAGCTCCAAAGTTTAATGATTTTATTGCGTCTTTCATTTTTTGCAAATCAAATCAGCTATTAAAAGTATTATATATTGTAAAATACATAATACCATATAAGCCTGTGATTTGAGCATTTAAGATCTCATTTAGTTTTTCCTTTAAGAACCATTACTTCTTTCACCAAATGCTATTATTCTTATTCAGTGTCCCAGAGTCTTACCTTAAATTTATATAGTTGATGAATAGCCTTGATAAAAAAAAAATTGTGTTGTTTTTATCTTTGTGTTTCTGAGCTTAACATTTGTCCTTTCTAGCTTATATGACTCATACAACTCATTGTATGCTCTTTATAGTTAAGAGTTATCTTCACTATTTGGTTGAACCATGTCTTGTTCTTTTGCACTATAAGAATCATGATTGAACCATGTCTTGTTCTTTGTAGTTAAGAGTCATCTTCACTATTTGATTGAACCATGTCTTAGTTCTTTTGCACTATAAGAATCATGAGAGCGATCAATAGACAACAAAGAGGCAGTAAAGGCCATAATTTTTTAATTGTTCATCTTTAAAATTATCATCTTTAGATACATCCTAATTGCTCAAGTAGCCTTCATAACTTTACCATTCCTCTTGAGACGATTTCGACACTCGTGTTATCTGCCAAAAACCTAGACACTCATACCATTACACCTTGTTTTCTTGATTCTTAGTTTTTAATTTTGACGTATTTGTGCCTACCCTACCCAATTGCTTTGACCCATAGTATTTATCTTCCTTTCAAATTTCTTAGTCTTTCTCTTGAATTTTAGAAAATTTCTTAGGTCGTTTGAAAATTTTGTTAAATTTCATCCCTAGGTCCAACTCACACTCCTCGTCTGACTCATCTTGTTCACTCTACTATTGGTTAAGGTCATGCCTTTTAAACTTTTGAGATTAACGAAGATAAGACACAGAAGGTTTGTAAGTTGCCCCTAAATTGTTCTACTTTCATTGAATCTGTGTCTTTAATTTTTTTAATAGTAGTGACCTTAGCCTAAAACATTTTAGGCAAAGACCTTAATTTTTCTAACAATTTTTGAACAGACCTTAATTTTCCTTACAATTCTGTGTTCAAGAATTTTTTTTCTCCTGAATTGAAACTTGAGTTCACGATCACACCAAGTTTTGCATAATACTCATCAAAGAGCTCACTCTCCTCCATGCGAAAGGTTTCAAAACTTGACTTAGATAGCTTGACAACAGTAGTACCCTCATAAGTAGTTTGAAGAATATCTTATGCATCCTTGACAATTTCACAAGTAGAAATTCAACGAAATTCGTCGGGAATAACACAACTAAAAATGACATCCTCGATGTTTCATTTTGTCTCAGTGATCCTCAAGACATAGCTATTCTAAATCTGATATAGATGAGTTCAATAGTAAGCGAATCAGCACATTCTGCTCAAAGCCGTGAGGTAATCTCCAATGGCCTTCAAAAGATGTTCCAAAAAGAAAAAAAATAGCTCATAGGGTTAGGTTAAACCTCTCTTAATTGCTCTTCAAATAGAGTCCTAATGACTCTCAAAATTAGTCTACAAAGTACCAAAAAAGTGAAAATCCATAAGTGCGTTAGAATGCACCGTTCACTTTTCGAACAGATACTGTTTTATTAGGTATTGTTCATTCGTGCTAGCATTAAAATCGGACTTTAAAAGAATGTCTATGAAAATTCTCTATTTTTAAGAACGCAAGAAATTGTATTCAAACTGACTTTTCATTTTTTGGTTAGAACCATTTACTAAAAACTTACTTTTCACTTCAATATTTTTTTTTTACTTCAATTTCTTTGTTAACCTTCATAACATTTGTGCATATACTCATACAAAAATTATAAACAAAGTCACATATTTAAAATATTTTGAAATACATTGCCAATTATATAAAAATCTTATAGGAAAGTCCCATCTTATCTTGGATTTAGTTTTATTATTTTATTTTTTAAATATGGGTTATTATAAAATCAATCTTAAACCTACTCACATAAGAGTTATGTAATACCACTCCATATTACGGCTAGTTAGACATGATAACCGGGCGGGCCGGGCCGGGTTCGGGCCGGGCTTTTCGGGCCAAGCGGGCTTAAGTCTTTGTTCACGGTCCGACCCATTAATCACTCGGGCCGGGCCGGGTTTGGGCTGGGCTAGAATAGTCTAGCCCGTTATCGCCCGTTGGCCCGTGAGAGATCGGGCCAACCCAACCCACCAATCACTCGGCCCAACCCATATTTCAGCTATTTTTAGAATTTTTTTAACTATTAAATTTTTTTTAAAATATTTATATTCCTCTATTTAAAAAAAATTAAAAAAAATTAAAATTTTTTAAAAGTCTGCTTAAAATAATGCAAAATTGTATAATACTAAAATATTTTTTACTGTAGCAATGGTAAAGTACTGTAGCAAAACGGTCAAAGCACTGTAGCAGACGGGCGGGCTTAGTTGCAGGCTAAACGGGCGGGCTTTCGGGCCGGGTCGGGCGGGCAAAGGGCTGGCCCGTGCCGCCCATGGGTAGTTCGGACTCGGGCCGGGCCGGGCCTAAATCGGGTCCGGGCCGGGCTTAGCCCGGTCCAAACCGGGCCGAGCATGGGCGGGCTGAGCCATTTGATCATGTCTACGGCTAGTTCACTTTTAAGGAGCTCTTTCAAGTTTCAACCTTGGCTTGAAATAATAGCTTTTGTGACTTGTTAAGTTAATTAATATTCGCGTATATAGTCAGAGAAGATCTTAACTATGGCGAACTTTGTGCAGCTTAGTTTTGTTCTTCTCTCTCTCTCTCTCGAATAAAATTATTTCGAGGATGGGTTGTGTTTAGGGGCAGTGACTCAGTGCTGGCTAACCCTTACAGTTTGGTCACATCCAACAGTGTGCTGGTACTTAAAAAATAAGGTTAGAGCGAATGTGATCATAAGGTTAACCGATGTGTTAACTTAATTTGCATCAGCAACAAAGCCTATACTTTTAGAGGAGCATTTCTAATGTATTAAGAAGCTGCTTCAATGTTTCTTTTTCCCTCATCTCTGCGTTGCACTATAAATTATTCATCAAATGACAAACTCTCCTTGAGCTCCAGGAATCAGTTGTCCCATTGAAACTCTCATCAATCATATACTGGAACAAACATTAACCTTCTGACACGATCTTTGGTACTCTCGACTGAAAATGATGATTTGGATTCACAAATTGCTAAAGTATGTCTTACAAATCTTATTGTTGTTCTTGCTTTCCACAGAACCGTTGCAAATTCCCTTCAGAGAGTTTTGTTTGAATGGAACAAAATAAATCACAGTATGTTAACTAAGACTGTTTATAGGGTTGAGAGTATCTATTTCATATCATGATTTGTTCACTTTAGGAATAACATTGTCCTAATTAGGTTACGTGATGAGCCTAAAGCTGCAACCAAGAAGATAGATTGCTAACAGGACCACATGTGAAATGAGAAAGAATACCAAACTTATGTATACATATATATATATGAGTATATGTGCGACAATACAAAGAACTAGCAGCTCTTTTCTATTTTCTTTTCAATTAAGAAAGATGGTTAGCTCACTTACTTTTGCCTGTCTCTCATTAATTATTTATTTCCAGACTCACACTTAAACCAAGTCTGAAAACAGGTTGCAGCAATCAACATAGTATGTGATAGAGAAATCTAAAGCATCTATCATCCTGTCAGCATTGCCATCATACATGCTTAAAACTAGCGTCTTCTTAAACTAATACGCTTCTTCCGCCTAAGACTTTTTTTATGGAGTTTTATAAATTACACTCTATATTTATATATTTTATGATTCACACTCTATCTTTGAAGATTTTATAGCCTGATCCTCTCTTTTTCTCTTATAATTCTCATTTAACACCCTGATATTATTTTGACTAACTAATATCGACCAAGTTACTAAAATACCCTCACCATTCTTCCTCCACCATCTTTCTCACCTACTTCCTCTATTGTTAGTATTGCTATCGTCACCTTTCCTCATCTCCCCCCTTCCCCTCCTCCTTATCCTCTTCTTCTTCTCCTTCTTCTTCTTCTTGTTCTTTTTGTTGTTCTTCTTTTTTGGGAAAAAACGGGATGAAAAGATAGGAGTAATTTATATATTTATAAATTTATTTTATATATTATAATAAAAATATTCTTTTCTAGTACTGTCTAAGTTAATCCAAAGTGTTAAATACGAATTATAGAAAAAAAGGAGGGGTCAGGTTACAAAATTCTCAAAGATAGGGTATGAATTACTAAATAAGTAAAATGTAGGATGTGATTTGTTAAAAACTTTTTTGTATGATTATTCAAGAGCCCGAAGACTAGATATGGGTTAAATAAAGAGTCAATTCTCCTTTAGTACAAAGACACTTCAACCCCACTAAGCCGCATAGTATAGACTTCACGCCGTGTATGAAGCTATTGTTATAAACTAAATACCAAATAAGTTTGAGTCTTCTTAGGAGAGGTATTTACCAACTTTACAAGAGTTGGTTGGTACTTTTTTAATTCTTATCAAATTATAAAAGGTAATGCCTTAAGAGCCGATTGCCTGCAGTTTTGCCTTCGCTGAAATTTATGTCCATCAAAGTTGCTTCTAATTTCAATTTATAGATAACTGGCTTGACTCGAGCTCGACTCGACTTGAGCTAAGCTAAGCCTGAATATAAAAGTATGCTTGAAATTAATTTACGCTCCTAGTAATTAGCCCTTGAATTTATGTCTTTGTTTTAGCATATTATGAACCGAGATTTCTACTTTCTGAAGTATACTGTAGATTATACCCTTCTAAAACTGCTACTGGAACACTTCAAGAATCTAAAAAGATGGTCTCTTCCGGAATTAAAGACAAGAAGCTAACTATGCAAGGAAAAGCAAGTTTGTTTAATTACCTTTTAGTAATCATTGAAATGTACTTACTTTGGCAGCCATTTGACTAACTTATTATTTCCGGTTCCCATGCCTTAAAATAATAGACCAAGCGCCAGAGTGAGAGGGACAGCTAGTCTAGGAGTTGTTCCCGGGCATACTAAAAAAATAGGTTATTATACACCCCAATCCCACCATCCCTTAGGAAAGAAAAAGGTAATTGAAGCAAACATATTCGAGCCCACATAACCATGACCATGACCCAATGGAGGTGGAAGACCCGAGGGAGGATCACTGGTCACTGGTATGCATTGAGAACAATAATGGTCTCAATGCTTCGGGTACGGACCGAAAGAAGGTGGCGGAGACGGAAAAACCGGATTAGGGAAGAGCGGCCGCGAAGCACGACAGAATGGTTTAACCCTAAACCTGCATTATGTTTAAAGCCATTTACTGGAATTGCCGTGGCGCCCTGAAGAAAGAAGTACTCGACAGGTGCCGCGACATGATTAGAGAGCACGTTTTAGATTTTGTATTCCTGTTAGAAACTCATGCAGACTGGGCGAAGGCGAAAGTGGTCGGTCGTGCGATGGGGCGAAACTGGTCCTCATTTACAGTACCAACTGAAGGAATATTTGGAGGCTTGATAATGCTATGGAAGACGGCGTTTGGATACGTCGATGTGCTGGCGGTCTCGCGGTACGCGACGCACATGGTAGTCTCCTCCAGGGAGGGCGAGACATGGCTGATGACGGCAGTGTATGCCAGTAACCAGCTGGACCAACAGAAACTGCTATGGGATGAACTAGTGGGGCTAGGGAGCCTAGGCTTGCCGTGGATAGTTGCCGGAGACTTCAACGCAATCCTATCTACGGAGGAGAAGAGGAGCTGTGCCCGGTTTACTCTTGGACCGAAATCCTCCACTTTCGCCAAGCTTGTAGAGGAGGCCGGAGTATGTGACCTGGGGTACGAAGGGGTGCCGTTTACGTGGTGCAACAACCAGCTTGGGGACAAGTGGGTCTGGGTCAGATTGGACAGAGCGCTGACGAATACTGACTGGGTCCGGAAGTATCCTAGGAGCCGAGTGGTGCACTTGGATCGTTCTGCCTCAGACCATGCACCATTATTAGTCCTTGTGCAGAGCGAGCCAGACAGTAGACAGAGGCCTTTTCGATTTGAGCTATATTGGACGGAGTACCAGGAATGCCGCAACATTATAGCAAGGGTCTGGAGAGGTAACACGCATGGGAACCCCATGCATGGCTTCACTCACAAGGTAATGAACATGCAGCGGCAACTCAGAAGTTGGAGCAAAACAGGTCTGGGTCGTCTGGAATTAGAGTTGGACTTGGTGAGGACGGAAATCAAAAGGCTGGAGGAAAAGGATGCCGGAGAACATTTGGATGATGCTGGCCTCACCACCCTACGATGCTGTTACAACAAGAAGGCTGCGCTAAGCCGACAGATCAACCTGAAATTGTTGCAATGGTCGCGACTGAAATGGGTGCAGGAGGGGGACAGGAACACCCACTTTTTCCACCTCACGGCAACATTGCGGGGACGACGGAACAAAATTCAACTTCTCATGTCAAAGGAGGGGGAATGGATCCTGGATCAAGAACAGATTGTTAAGGAACTTATTGATCATTACGAGGAGTTGTGGGGACCAAACAAGGAGGAGAAGTGGGCGTTGCCGGAGGAGCTGGAGTTGCCAGCAATATCTAATGAAGATCGAGTGGGTTTGCTGACGCCGGTGGACAGCGATGAAATATTAGAAGCGCTACGAAGCATGCCGGTGGGGAAAGCACCGGGGCCGGACGACCTACAGGCGGAGGTCTACCTGATGCACTGGCAGGAGATGGGAGCTAACCTGTGTGAAGCTATCAAATACTTCTTCGAACATGAAAGGCTACCACAACAGTGGGGGCCGAACCTTTATAACCCTAATACCAAAGGTGGATAAACCAGCCACGGTGAGAGACTACCGGCCGATCTCACTCTGCAATGTGGCATATAAGATAATCGCCAAGGTGCTGGTAGGCAGACTGAGGGGGCTTCTACCACGCTAGTGGACCATGAGCAGGTGGCCTTCGTCAGGGGCCGAAACATCTTCGACAACATTCTGGCGGCCCAGGAAATCGCTCATTCGATGAACAATGGCAAGCACCTACATCCACTGATGATGCTAAAACTTGATATGGAGAAAGCTTACGACAGGGTTAAGCGGAGGGCTGTTCTACGTGTGTTGGAAGCCATGGGTTTTCCAACCAAATGGTGTCGATGGATCAGCGCCTGCATCAAGTCACCAAGATATGCCATCTTGGTGAACGGCCGACAAGATGGATTACGCCCCACCGCGGGCTGAGACAAGGAGACCCACTATCCCCGTATCTATTCATTCTTGTACCGCAACTGCTGTCTAGCTTGTTCAGAGATTGGATGGCTCGAGGGTTGATGCAAGGATATCGGGTGGGGGAGGTTCACCTGGCACACCTTCTTTACACAGACGACCTGCTAGTCACAGTGGAGGCGTCGATGAAGAATGTGGAAGCCGTCAAGGAGTGCTTGGATATATACTCAACAGCCACAAACCAAAAAGTGAACTCAGCAAAGTCAGAACTGTTCCTACCTGACTGGATGGAGAAGGAGGCAGCAGATAACATTCGCAACCTAGTAGGGATGCTGGGATCGAGGATGCCTTTCAGATACCTCGACGTTCCTATCTCAGGCAGGCGAATCACTGTTCGGGATCATAGCTGGTTGGTGGAGAGAGTAACTAAGAAGCTTGCCGGCTAGAAATGTAATAGCCTATCCTTTGCTGGTAGACTAACTCTCCTTCGGTCTACCATGTTGGCAATTCCAAACTATTGGATGAGCTGTTCATGGGTGCTAGAAACGGTGTTGGAGGCGATCAACAAAGTGGCGAGGACCTTCCTATGGTCCAATGGCAGAAACAAAGGAATGCACCTGGTAAGCTAGGGGAAGGTGACACAGCCAAAGCGGGAGGGAGGCCTTGGCGTGCGCAGTCTGCGGCTTACCAGAATCAGTTTGCTTGGCAAGCAGGTGTTTCGTGTCCTCAACGGAGAGAAGGCGATCTGGATTAGAATCATGAAGGAAAAGTATGGTGGCTTGCATCCTTGGAGACAAGACAATTGGAAGATGGCGTCTGGAGTCTAGAAAGCCTTATACAAAACTGCTTGCGACATTAGAATGGGCTGTCGGAAACTGATTGGCGATGGAACTGACACGATTGCTGCGGATGACCCGTGGACATCGGCCGTGCCATGGAGGTGGCAACCACACATTATGCACTTGGACCTACTAAGAACGGACCTGTCAGTGGCGGAGATTCTGCAGAGCAGAACGAATAGCAGGCATAATCTTGTGGGAGTGGCTGGGGTGGAGCTGGCGTTTGAGATAGCTAGCACCAACCTGGCTACTTCTGAGGTCAAGGATACTTGGATCTGGTGGCCACACCCACTGGGGGTCCTGAAGGCCGCATCCATTTATCGATTCCTCAAACCTGCCGAGGGCGATGTGTGGCTTGGCTGGCATGGGTTGTGGAAGCTAAAGGTGGTGCCTCCGGTACGACTATTTTGCTGGAAGCTCCTATGGGGAAGACTACCCACTAGAGAAATGATGCATGCTATCCGAATAAGAGAGGATAGGTGCTGCCTTTGCGGTCTGTTCACTGAGACCATTGATCATCTGTTCTATGCTTGCCGATACAGCAAAGAAGTGTGGTCCAAGCTAGGCAAGGCACTTCTGGAGGTTGCGGAGCTGAGCGACTCAGTGAGCTCGGAATGGATAACTATGGCATGGGGTAGGAGAACAGTGGGTGACGAATATATCAGGGCGCTAATAGCGACTACGTGCTGGGGCATTTGGAAGCAGCGCAATCGAGTGGCCTTTGGTGAGAGCTTGGAGGTGGCAGATGCCGTGGCGAGGCGTAGCCTCTTCATGACTGACGAATATACTCCGGCCACGACAATCAGAACAACGGAAGGAAGACAAGAGCAAGTCGAGTGGCACAGACCAAGGGAAGGATGAGTGAAACTAAACACTAATGGGACCTTCCGCACCGGGGCCTGCCAAGTTGGAGCGGGGGCAGTTATCCGAGATGACAGGGGAAGGCTTGTGGCAGCTAGGTGGGAACCAGCGCCGGCGGTGTCGCCCTTATACGCAGAGGCTTGGGCTCTCCGAATGGGACTGAGCCTACTCGGGGCAGAGTAGCCAGTGGAGGTGGAGTCAGACTCAAAGGTCTTGGTGAAGATACTGAAGGAGGACAACCCCTGCCCTTGGCAGATTAAAAGCATCATACGTGATTGCAAAACCCAGATGAATGGGCTAGCAGAGTGTACTGTAGCTCACGTAGGTAGGAACTGTAATAGGCTTGCAGATTGGGCCGTGCTGAGGGGATTGGCTGCAACCCGGGCCGGAATGATCCGAGCGGGGGAACTAATTCCTCAGGAATTGTATGGTTTGGGCGAAGTGGGGCATTACCCATGTGAGCCAATCATCAATAGCTAACTATAGCTCATTTACTAAAAAAAAATAACATATTCGAGTTTTTGATCATATACAACCGTTTCAAAATTAATTTATCAAAATAGACCACTGCTTAAACTTATTACTAAAAGGGGTTTATGGCATTGTAACTCTACTTAAAACGCTAAAAATTTCACATTTCACCTCTAAGTAAAATCACTGATGAGTTAAATATTTTCATGTAGAGATGAAACGCCTAACTCTTTTAGCAGTTCGCTTGAGCTGTTTACTTAACCATTACTTAATCGGCTAATTATACTTAAGCGTAAAATGCCGAAATGTTAAGCGTTTCTATAAAACGCTTTCCACTTAAGCATTTTAGCACGATAGAAAAGAAAAGGCTAAAAAGATAAAACATTTATCTTGTAAGTGTTTCTATTGAAACTTCAACCCAAATACTGAATATTTCACATCTCTATCTCCGCTGTTTATCAAACACCACGTAGTATCACAGAAATTGTAAGAAAAATATATTCAAACACAAATAATAATAATAATAATAATAATAATAATAATAATAAAGATATTTGGTGATAGAGTAATATCTACATATATTTGAGGATCCACCAAAACTAGTAAATTCACACCAAACCATATCAAAAGTAAAATCATTAAATGAGATATATTCATATCAAAATATTTCAAGTTCTGAAACAAGTGTCTACCCTCCTAGTACATAAAATCGTAAATGTTGTGGTTTCTTTCTTTTTTACCTAAGCAACCCTCGAGCATGAGATGTAGATGGATGGCTCTTGTGTAAGCTGTGAAGTATGCATGTCTACATTTGTTAGTCTCCATGGTGCAAGTGCATCCGAGCCTCGATGATGCGATCTGGGTCTAATCGAATCAAATCATGAAGACATTGAGCTCAATGGATCGAATCTATTTATCTTTTAATTTGTTAATATTTTATCCCTTATGTAAGCCCTTAAGGCAAATATATTTATGTCATGTAAGCCCTTACGACAAGTCTAGTAAGTCGTGTAAGCCACTAAGGCAAATTCAATTAAATTACATAAACTACTAAGGCAAGTTTAATTAAATCATATAAGCCTCTAAGATAAGTTCTAATTCGGGTTGTATAAGCCTTTAAAGCTAAATTCGAGTAGGACTTATTGTACTCGACCACTATATATTGAGAGGTTGGGCTTATTTATTTATCATCCAAGTATCCAAGCACCCAAGCATTGAGAATTAATTGAGTTTAGTTATTTTTTTATTATCGAATTTACTATTTTACTGTAACTGTTAGATTGTCTTTACCTTTCTAAGAGTAAATTATAGCCTTAGAATCTCCAAAGCTTTCAAACCCTAGCCACCACTTTCCTCCAACAACCACCCTACTATACGACCATCCACCACCACTCTTGGCCGTTTGCCACCCTCCGATGACTGCCGCAACATATGATATTTATCAAGCTGTCCCATTCTGACCTTCCTCTACTATTTTATTTATATTATTTCATCTCGATATTCAATTTATGTGAAACTAAAACCATTAGAACCCTAACTTCCAAGGCTACCACTACCTAAATTTTCATAATTTTCTTACTTCTGAGTCAGTCCTGAAAAAACCCCTAGACACACGTATGTATCTAAACACTAGGCAATGATATTTTTCGTTTGCTTAAGTAAACATTGGATGAAATATTAAAAACGAAAGCAGAGATGTACGCCAAGATTTTAACGTGGAAAAACCCAAACGGAAAAAAAACCACGAATCCAAACTCGGATCAAAACCAATCACTAGAATAGTAGCAGTTACAAGACTGACTCACAAAACAACCCGTCGATCCAAACGACTTTGTTCCGCTCAGTCTTGCTCGCTAGAACCCACGATTCACTGCTTCTCGTGATTGAAGTCTAATCCCGGTAACCCTCGAGATTGATCTTTCGTCTTGATAGCCCTTAAGACGAAAGATTAAGATTTGTAGATGAGAAGAGCCTTGTTAGTTGAAGAACCGATGTAGCCTCCAAAAAGTCTCCTTGAATAATCTTCTTCAACCCCATCAAGTTAGGGAAACACTATCCTTATATATCATCTCCAAGATAGAGCCAAATCCAAGTTATATTCGTACTCACGAAAATCCAATAAATTGCAAACTTCATAGGTGCGTTCGAACGCGGCCCGTGTGTGTTCGAACGGCCTGACTTGATCTCAGGTGCGTTCGAACGGGCCCAAGTGCGTTCGAACGCAACAGCTTGAATTCTTCAGGTTGCGTTCGAACGTATTTGTGAACGCTGCTCTCGGTCTGTGTGAACGCAGTGCCCGCGTTCGAACGCGTTTGTGAACGCAGTGCCCGCGTTCGAACGCGTTTGTGAACGCGGCTCTCGGTCTGTGTGAACGCAGTGCCCGCGTTCGAACGCGTTTGTAAACGCGGTGTGAACGCGACGGCTTTTCTCCAATGATCTTGCAATTCTTCACACCAGAGATATTCTAGACTTGAGTAAAGCTCATATACATGTAAAAATACACTAAGAATATTTTGTACACAATTGCCAACAATTAAAAACCTAACAAGTCCAAATCTGGTTCGTAACACTCAATGGTGAATATCTGATAAAGTATGAATATACACCAAATTCATATTAGTTAATTTTTTTGCAAACCTTAAACCTTTGAGAATATAAAATATACTAACATAAAATATTATAATTTGTACTAAATATACTACAGCCTCAATAGTTATACCAAAGGGCGAAAATTACATGTGTGGTCTATCTAATAATGGAGAAAATAAACTGTCGTGTAATCCTCCAATACCATTACATGTATGGATCACCATAACTCATCGCTGTAATCACTGGTAGTGAATCCACTATGATGGCTCCACGTTGCTCCCATATGACAATATATTCTGTATGGTGAGCTTGCCAATTATATAAGTGCTCTTACCAAGCTTATCGACAACATGAAGTTTGTCTTCAATATTACATGGAGTAAGGATTTGTTGAGTCCGACCAAACTGTCCAAAAAATGTCGCTCACCAATATCAAAACAAATAAATGATGCCCTTGACATTTATATATTGCTATTTGCTGTATATATTATTAGTAGTCTAGCCAATACTTCTTCTATATATGGCTTCCATATAATTTGCATATTAGTAAAATAAATTAAATATATCACACTAGAAGTAATTTTATATATTTGCAAATATTATTTGATCATCGCGTTGTCGGTCTAGTTGATCTCGATAAAAACACAATATATATGGTGCCATATTTCGGGCATAACTTCGGTTGCATTGTGACCTCGCCGACAGAGATTGAGCTGGCTAAGGCTCCCCTAGCTGAGACTTAATATTGACAATCTAAACGAGAGCTGGCTGTCTGTCATGCCTGCCCACATATAGTCGTTTCCAAAACTTTTTAGCGTTTCAATCTATAGGAAAAATGCAAAACATTTCAGCGTTTTATGCAATAGAATAAAAAGCTAAATTGATAAGGGTTTGATTTAGGGCCTTTTGGTAATAAGTTTGGGGGTGATATATTTTGGTAAATTAATTTTGGAACAGGGCTAGCTTGGTCAAAAGTTCAATATGTTCTCTCTCCAGTTTACAGGGGAAAAAGATGCGATGTGGACCATGTGGTTTTACTTATCTGGCAATCCAGGAATACTTTATAACATATGTATTTCTATCTGGCCTTCTTTGTAATCATCTACTTCTTATCCTGATTCTATGCAAATGACGTCTCTGTCTCAATCATCTAGTTCTTATCCTGATTCTATGCAAATGACGTCTCTGTCTCAGTATCGTAATCTTTTGCATTGACATTAGGCTAACTTTTTTTTTTGGTAAACTCCCTGTCTCCCACCGACATGTTGGATAATTTAATTAATTGTAGGGTGGTTTTTTTATTTTTTATTTTATTTTTTATCATTCATGAACCCGAAGGCTAAGATAAAGTATTTTTTTTTTATCATTCATGAGCCCGAAGGCTAGATATGGGCTGAACAAAGGGCCAACCCTTCCTAGATACAGAGGCATTTTAGGCCCCACCGAGCTTTTAGCTGTCTAGTCTAGGCTTCAAGCCGTCGCCGAACAATTGCTTCGAATCAAATGCCGCCGAGACCTGCTCCAAGCCGTTGCGTTGCCAAGCTGTTCTTCCAAGCTAACCGCACTGCCGAGCCATCAACCGAATCGAACTAAGCCACCAAACTAACAACCACCAAACAATTTCTCCATAATATTGTTTGGGGTTGGAATTAAACTTATGACCTCCTTGGTAATGAGCAAGATACCTACCAACTCTATGGTAAGGCTAAGATAAAGTAGGGTGGGTTATTTTGACTCGTTCTTGATTCCCCTACAAGATCAGGAGGAAGATTGTTTGCAGGCCAGTCTGCAGTAATTTCGCACAGCTCCTACTATATGGTCTTTTCTATATCTGCAACCTCCTCCGTCTGCTCTCTTGAAGAATAGGAGCTGTGCTGCTCATCAAGATGGCGGAGTTGTTCGGGTCTGCGCTCGTGGGTGTGTTGGTGAAGAAAGCCACCTCCTTCTTGGCCGGCAACTACGAGATGCAAGCTAGCGTCAAAGGCAAGCTGGAGAGACTGGAGGAGCTGCTCATCAAGATCCAGAGCGCAGTGGAGGCGGCGGAGGGTCGGCAGATCATGAACTCGTGGCTGCTGCTATTGCTGCGGAGGCTCAAAGACGCGGCCTACGAGGCTGACGACGTGCTCGACACCTTCGATTACCGAATCCTTGAGCAGAGAGCTAATGAGGATGACGACAAGGTGAGTAGCTCCTTTGTCTCCACCTCTTCTAATGCGGCCAAACGCATGCGTACTGCTGCTAGGACCTTGTTTTCTTGTGATGAAGACGTCAATGAGCTGAACAGTGTGGTGGAGAAGTTAGAAAGAATTGCTGCCGAAGTGGGGGATTTCCTTAAACTGTTAGAATTGGATTGCAGATCCAAGAAACCGGAATTGTTCAGCAACAGGCGCATCACTAGCTCGTTGCTGCCGGAAGAACCAATTGGCCGAGAGAAAGAGAAGCAGCATATCATCAACCTTCTGCTACAATCAGAATCTGGCACTGTCGAAAATGTTTGTGTCATTCTGATTCTCGGAATCGGAGGTGTCGGAAAGACTACTCTTGCCCAGCTGGTATGCAAAGATGGGAGGGTGAAGCAGCACTTCTCTCTAATTATGTGGGTATGTGTTTCAGATAGTTTTGATGAAGTCAGGATCACAAGGGAGATCCTCGAGCAATCCCACTGTAAGTGCAATCCTGGAGATATCGAGAATTTCAACCATCTACAGATGACCCTTAAAGAGAAGCTAAGATCAGAGAGGTTTCTACTAATCCTTGATGACGTCTGGAATGAGAATGAGAGGATCTCATGGGAGAAGCTTCGCACTCCTCTGTTATGTGGGAAGGAGGGAAGCAAGATAATTGTGACGAGTAGACTGGAGAAGGTTGCAAAACTGATGAATACTATAGATCCAATTAGATTGAAGGGGTTACCAGAGGATGAATACTGGTTATTCTTTAAAAAGTGTGCATTCGATATTGTGGACCCTGAGGAGCATCCAGGATTACTTGTTATTGGGAAGAAGATAGCAAAGAGGTTGAAGGGATCACCTTTGGCTGCAAAGACCCTGGGTGCACTGTTGAATGATAATCTGAATGATGAACACTGGGAGAGCATCTTGAAGAGCGACACCTGGGAATTAGATCAGGGCCAGAATGATATTATGCCAGTTCTAAGGTTGAGTTACCAGCACCTTCCGGTGGACCTGCAGAGATGCTTTGCATATTGTAGCGTATTCCCAAAAGATTTCAGATTTAATCGTGATTATCTAATATATATGTGGATAGCAGAGGGCCTTATTCCTAATAACAATGGGAAGAAGAGACTGGAGGATATTGGAGAAGAATATTTTGACAATTTGATATCCAAGGCATTCTTTCAAGAGACTTATCAGGTCATCAAAGAGGGTGGAATAAAAATAAAAGCCTGGAATGTACATGATTTATTGCATGACTTGGCAGAATCTGTTTCAAAATATGTCTATTGTAGACTTGATGATGGTGAGCCAAGGAAAATCCCAGAAGGTGTTCGTCATTTATCTGTGATGACTACTGATCTAGCTGGACTTATCAAGTACTCCTCCTCTATATTTCAGCACTTGCGGACCTTAAATTTCTTATTTGAGCGCAACTCGGATCCTAATGTTGCTGATCTTCATCAAGTACTGGAGATGCTAAAAAGCATTCGCGTGCTTAATTTCGTTAATTGTCATCTGGAAGTACTGCCCATATCCACATGTGGCTTAATACATCTAAGATACCTGAATCTCTGTAATAACGGAATCAAAGTATTGCCGGATGAATTGGGTAGACTTCACCATTTACAAATGTTGATTCTTGAGGATTTGGAGCTTGATAGATTACCCACGAGCACAAACAAACTAATCAACTTGCGCCATCTTATTGAAGTTCAAAGAAGGACTCGGTGGGGTTTTCGTCTGTCTAGAAAAGATAAACCAATAGTCACTACGATATTCGACATTGGTAAATTGACTTGCCTCCAGAAATTAGAAGTTTTTTGTGTAGAGAAGCGGAGGGGTTTTGAGATCGGACAGTTAAAAACCCTGAGCAAGCTCAGAGGATCCTTTCAGATAAGAAATCTTGAGAATGTTGGTAGTAAAGGAGAAGCCAGGGAAGCTAAGTTAAGTGACAAAGCGAGTGTTGTCACGTTGGAGCTGTCGTGGTGTGACACTCGACGGAATGTGAGACAAGAGGTAGAGGAGGAAGTATTAGAAGGCCTCCGACCACATCCACATCTTAAAAATCTGAAGGTGGCTGGCTATAGTGGAGTCCATTCCCCAAGTTGGCTGATGGGAGAACATTATTTAAAGAACATAGTAAGCCTTGAGCTCCGGGGCTGCAGGAGGTGGAAAGCACTCCCACCTCTCGGACAATTTCCGACGCTCAAGAGCCTCAAACTATATGAGATGCATTCGATTGAAGAAGTTGGTTGTGGGTTCTTTGGTTCTGATGTCGTCAAAGGATTTCCATTGCTGGAGGAATTAGAGCTACATGACTTTCCAGAACTAAAAGAGTGGTGTGCAGTGGAGGAGGCTCAACTGTTTCCATGTCTTCTGTCACTCCGAATAACATGGTGCTCCAAACTGACGGCACTTCCTTCCTTCCCACCTACACTGAAAGTGTTAAGCATAGAGAGAGTGGGATTAACCAGTCTCCCAACATTTCGAAGACCGATATGTCCACCATTGGCACCCCCCTCATCCTCATCTTCTTCATCGTCATTCCTATCTCGATTGGTCATCAGGAACTGTCCAAATCTGAAAAATATTAACGAATGGACCGAACAAGAACGGGAGAAATTAAGTCGTTTGGAATCAATAAGCATTTGTTATTGATTCCTGAGGATGTAGCGTTGGTAGTAAAGAGGAAGCCATGGAAGTTATGTTTAAGTAAGTGACAAAGGTAAGTGTTGTTGAGTTAAGAGTTTTTTCGTGGCCCGACACTCCACGGAATGCGAGATATGTTGTGGCGCTAATTTGTATTGCTGATTTTATGAAGTCCTTGAGTGATATAACTCAATTACCATCAAAAGTTTGAAGATTGAGCAGTACCTAGCTAATCTAAGAGGAGGGAAGGGATCCGAAGGTGTAGGAGGACCCAACCTCTTGCTTGCTTCTTTCCAATTTTTGCCATCTCAGAGTTGTACTAAACATTATCCATCAAATGGCAAATTCTCTGTAATCATATATCTCGACAAACTTACTTTAGCCTTAATCCTGGCACAATATTTGTTAGTCTTATCTGACAATGATGATTTGGATTTACAAAATACTGCTAAACTATGTCCTGAAATCTTATAATTTTCTTGCTTTCCTCAGAACCGTTGCTTCCCTCGGAGTTTTCATGCAATTTGTAAGGATAGTATCCATTTCTTATCATGACTTCTTCACTTTAAGAATCTCTTTTAATTATGGCTTAACCCAGTAGCTTGCTATGAATTTAATTCTTCTTACATGAGCAGAAGAGATTTTAACACACCTCTGCGAATGCATGAAAGTGTTAAACATTCGTAAGCTGAAATGCGAATTACAATTACAACCAACATGCTCCAACGTAGTTTTTTTAAATCTCATTTTCCTTATCAAGACTAAGAATATTAGGATAAATGGGTTATTTTATTTAAAAGGCCTATACCATCGGAAGCTTGTAAGGTATCAAATTGATTGTTGGGACAAAACAAAACAAAGAAAGAAAGAAAGAAAGAAAGAAAGAAGAGTTCTTTAGTCAGCAGGAAAGAGACTATATCAATTCTAACCGGTACAATCTTAATTTGTATGTTTGACTTAATTGTAATCTAAAAATGAAGGTAAATCCCTAGTTGAGATGTTCTCATCTTTCTCCCTTCTTTTGGTTATTCCCATGTCTACATAACATTTTGAACATTCTATAGTTTGATGAAAAAGATACCACTGGTAATGGGATATCTCTATAGTGGAGAAAAATAAACTTATGATACATATCAGTAGAACATTGCTGTCCACTATGTGATCTGAAGATTCATTACAGGTAGTCTGCATGAGAATAGCTTTCATGTTGCTATCAAGAGATCCTCATGATCCTTGCCTATAATTTTATTGGCCACAATAATCTGATTCAAACAATCACAATATATATATATCCAATCTAATATAAGTAATAAAGATTATAGAATATAAAATTTTGTATAAATTGAGTTTAGTGTTGAACACTATCTTTTTAAGATAAATTTGCCCACTACCACTTGTTTCTAAAATAGCGAACGTCGGTCTCCAAAAATATAATAATTATCTTACACACGAAAGAAAGTTATAGTTTGAGTGTCTTATTGAACCAGAATAATATAATATCCTCACTCAAATACAGAAGATTTTAAAATGTACGAATAGATTGAATTTTTTATATACCTAAATGTAGACATCTTTACTGTTCATTCACCAAGAGGTGTGTCCATTCAGTCGGAACTAAGTGATATATTTTTTCATATGAAATGACATACCTTTTCAACGAAGAGGTGTGATTATTTGGTTAAAATAAAAAGATAGATTTTTTCATTCGAAAGGATGTATCTCTTTAATGAAAGATTGCATATCTTCTCAGCGACACTTTAAAGCTAATTTTTATTTATTTTTCATAAATTTAAATAAATAAATATTTTAATTCTACCATTAATAATATATGGACCCACTAAAATTTGAGCTTCAAGTTTATATAATTTCATGTCCAAAATAAATGATTTTTTCCAACAAATTTTGCTAGCTTTTTTTAAATAGACAATGATGCAACTGTGGATAACCTACCTGTTGTTTATTTATTGCCAATAGATTGTAGTCTGCGTTCATCGTGGAGGAAAATCCATGTCCGAGGAGATCTTGCATGGTCCATCAATCTGTTATTACACTCAATGCATTTTATAATTTGATCTCTATCTACTTTTGCATTCTCTCTCTGTGGGCTTGTTGAAATAGTTCTTGTACAAAATCGTACGAGGACGAAGGTAAGGACGCCACGAGTTGTATAAGATTAGCATAATGTAAAATTATATTTGTCCATCATCCAAGTATTCAAGTACTCAACCATGGCCTAATTGTAATATTCACAACAAAAAAAAAAAGTTTGTTGCATGCGAGTCACGTGTCTGACTCGTCTTCTCCTCATTTTCTTCTCTTCTCTCCTTTCCTTCTCCGACTCGGGTTAAGACGATTTCTGAATTTTTCGTGATGCCCTACCTATAAAACATAGCAAACCCCTTCTCTGGAGGTACTTGGATTTTCTTCTCCTTCTCTTCCTTTTTCCCTTGAGATTTCTTTTCCCTTCACCGCCGAAGTCATCGTTGCTGGGGTTGGGCCGTCACAGCATTGTTGGAGTAAAATTCCTTCTCCAAGCGAGCCAAAGGTGGTGATTTTTAGCATGCGGATTAGATATTTCAATTGTTTCACCTAGACTCAAGTGAGTGGGTTCACTCAAATATTATTCGTCTTGTACTTCATGCTTTTATCAGATCACATATTTCTCTGTGCGCAAATTAAATATTATATTTCTGTGTGTAATTTAATTACTATATCTCTGTACGCTAAATATATGACTCAGTATATTGCTATACTTCATGCAAATAGTAATTTTCATGATCATAAATATTAGTGGATAAACATAACTATGTCAGGGTGAATTATATTTATTAGAGTCAGATACTTATATTAAATTCTTGTCATGATAGACTTAGAAAATTATTTATTAAGGCTTCATGTATCTCAAGTGTATTGGGGTACATGGCCAGCCATAATTCCGATTTTGGGTCATGATAAAGTTGGTATCAGAGCTTAAGTTTAAATCCCCTTTTAGAGAAAAGTGGAGGTTCGGCTGCACGAGTTCAAATTCATTGCGAGTTAATTTATTAAATAGAATTTTATTCTTAACATTATTCCAATTTTGTAATGACACTATGTATACGTGCCGCCACCATGGATTTAGTGCCCAAAGTATGTATCCTAACGGGAATAGAGATCAAGAATCAACTCCTGCACCAACTTCAGCTTCTGCGTTTGAGCCAACG
This sequence comes from Typha latifolia, assembly GCF_019914945.1. Taxonomy (NCBI): domain Eukaryota; kingdom Viridiplantae; phylum Streptophyta; class Magnoliopsida; order Poales; family Typhaceae; genus Typha; species Typha latifolia. The sequence goes on from NC_133100.1 coordinate 6,109,305, forward strand.
ACTACTCCTGCCCCTATTGCAGATGCAGTTCTCATTGCAATTCAGACTTTGATCCAGGCCATTGGACGAACATCACAGCCCTCCTCTATAGCAAATGCTAGGCCTCTTAGCCTAGATAGAGGCACAATGTTCAAGAAATTCTTGAAGTGTTCTCCACCTTCCTTCAAGACAACTGATTCAATCGAGGCGAAAGCATGGTTACTTCATATCAAAAAGATCTTGAAAGTTTTGCACTGCTCGGATGAAGAGAAGGTTGCATTGACGACATACATGTTCGAAAACCGAGCAGAGCATTGGTGGTAGATGATCGAGCGCCAGTACTTAGGTAGGGAGAAGGAGCGAACATGGAACAATTTCCAAAAGATCTTCGAGAAGTTTTACCCACGTGCCTTGAAGAAGAAGCATGGCAAATTTTTTGAGTTGAAACAACATGGCATGTCGACGGTGGATTTCGAAGCCAAATTCACCGGGTTAATACGCTTCATTCGGTATATAGCAGCTAGTGAAGAAGAGAAGCTCATCTTCTTCGAGGGAAAACTGTGACCATCTATCTAGGACAGGATCACACTTTTTTAGTGCAAGACACTTTCTGAGATGGTTTCAAAAGCGCTTCTTGCTGAGAGAAACATAGAAGAACTTCGCTAAGACCACAAGCAGCATTATCAAAATAAGAAAAGAAAATACTACTGCAGGCACTATAGCATCGGAGAAGCCTCCAACGACGGCCCCAACATCATCTTTCCCAGTCGTGGTGGAAGCTAGGGTTGAAAATACTAGCTTTCCACCGACGGCGATCCAAGTGCTCTCGATCCAAGCTGTCACTTCCACTCCCTCCCTTGAACCTTCTGCACCCAAGCCATGGCCTAACCTGTATGTGCTAAGACCTCAGTCTAATCACCCGCGGCTAGGGTAGACTTTGGCTTGAACAAGTGGCCCTAGAGCAAAACCCACCATGGGCCCTCCTCCATAAAATAGATGAGACCCACATGGAGAGCGAGGACATGCAATTTAAGAGCAACCGAAGGTATGGAAACTACCACAGACATCTTGAGGACAAAGTAGTTGAAAGTGTGGTGGATTAATGCGAACCGGGTTAGATCGGATCGTATCATAAGGACATTGGGCTCGATGGATTGAGTCTATTTATCTTTTAATTGATTCATGCTTATCTCTTATGTAAGCTCTTAAGACAAGTCTAGTTATGTCATGTAAGTCCTTAAGTCAAGTCTAGTTAAGTTATGTAAGTCACTAAGATAAGTTTAATTAAGTTACGTAAGCCATTAAGATAAGTTCAAGGCAAGTCCTAGTTTGAATCGCATAAGCCTTTATGGCTAAGTGCGAATAGAACTCATTATATTCAACCTCTCTATATATAGGGGCTAGGCTTTTTATCTATTCATCCAAGCATTAAATGAAGAATTATGAATTATGTTTTAGCTTTAGACTATTTTAGGAGTAAGAGTAAGATAATCTAGGAATAGAACCCTAGCCATCATCACCTTCACGAGCTACTCTATCTTACGGCCATCCAGCACCAACATTGGCTGTCTACCACCCTCCGACGACTGCCGCAATGTCGGATAATTACCGATATGTCAAATTCTGACCTTCCTCCACTATTTTATTTATATAATTTTATCTTGACAACCCATTTACGTGAAACTAAAACTATTAGAACCTTAACCTTTGATGCTACCATTATATAAATTTTTATAATTTTTTTATATTTAGATCAGTCTAGATCTAGTTCATAACAAAAAAACCTAAGGACATGCGGAAGAACATAGAGATGATGAACAAAGTTTAAACTTCTAGTATCAAATACATTCCCAGTGCTTCATAATCGTACAAGAGTATGTGCATTCTATGATATGTGTTGGTACTGCATAGGGAATCTTGAAAAGCAGCTCTTTGGGAATTATTTAAGCAGATACTCTGCTTGGGAATTATTTGATATCTGTTCACTAACCCCCGTTCACTTGTAGAATAAGGGTGGAATAGGCATAAGTATTCTAAATTTTAATACCAGAAGAAGGGGGCTAATACTAGTATAAACTATTATAATATTTAATTCAATACTAGTATAAGAAGTAATAATTACGTTTAATATGACATAAAATTGATATTAAAGTATTGAAGAATAATAAATTTGTATTTGGAATTGGTGATATTTTATACCAACTGACAAAAATACCCTTGATTGACTTATTGTAGTAGTAGTAATATATATTTATCTAAAATTATAATATTTTTTATTATAACTGTAGACTTAAAATACTTCATATACCCGCACAGAAAAGAAAAAATATTGCACGGGGAAAATAACCCCGCACTATGTAAAATAACCATGCACTACAATGAAATAACCATGTACTACGGAATAATGCAGGGTTATAAACCCACACTGTAGAGAAATATAAGCCCACACACTGGGGTTATAATTTTTTTATTACAACTGTAATCTTACTAAACTCTATATACCTGCAATTATTGTATTTAATAAGCATTTCCCTGCATTTTTGGAATCAAAATATTTTTACACTTACCCTCTCCGTAAAAAATAAAATTTGCAACCATGTATTGAATAAGCCTTACTTCCACACTAATCATTTCCCCACATTCTGCTCACTGTTAGTGAATAATCACGCATTCTTTTGAGTAGTAAATATCTACGCATTCTGCCCACATTGCTAGTGAATACCCACACATTCCTTTGCACTACGAATAAATATTCATGTATTCTGCCGCACTAGTGGTACCCATATATTTCTTGGCACTGTGGGTAAATATCTACACATTCTGTCGCACTATTGGTGAATAACCACATATTCCTTTGCACTGCGAATAGATAAGTCTGCACTGCATCCAAAGGTTGAAATTACTCAGCACTGAGCACTGCATAAAATAAGTTTGCATTGTATGTTGTTACTGATAAATACTAAACACTACATAAAATAAGGCTGCACTGCATACTGTAAACCCACACTAACTACCGACAAAGGAAATGTGAGCATAGTTACAAATTTGCACACTATAGTATAAATACGCATTCATAAAAAATAAATTCGCACCAAGACACATCTTAAGGATAGAATAAATCTAAAAAAAGTTACTCTAATATATGAAAAAGAGAAGTATATTTAAAAAAAAAAATAGAAAATAATGAAGGTGTGCAGAGGTCAACTAAGACAGCAACAAGTGAAAGGAGCCCAAAGTAGAAACCAAAGAAAGAATGACCTCCTCCTTTGCTTTCTCGATTGAATCTTATACGTAAATCCCTAATCTTGAAGTAGTCTTCCTCGTGAAATTCCTCGTCCTCCAGGGATGGCCACATTTCGAAGCTTTTGGAAGTTGCAGTTTAGGGCAAGAGAGGGTGGAGAGAGAAGGGAATGGAACCCTTTTCTTTTTGCTTTCAATAATTTAGTTATTTTTAGGCCATGACAGCCTTCGGAGAGAAGAGAAAGAGGAGAGAGACAGAGGGAAATGAGAGAGAATGTTAAAATAATATACTAAAATAAGATAAGATATTATTTAATTATTACACCAGAATAAAGAGGCTTATTCTAGAATTCTTATTCCACAAGTGAACGGAGGCAAATCAGTCATTACATCATCTGACTCCATGAATCTTGATGGTATAGTCTACCTCATCTCAAGCCAATTAACAATGTCAGTGATGTAGGTCGTATACCTTGATCTCATTATATGGTTCAAGAGAGAAATCCACAGCAAAAATCTGCACTGCATGACAATATGACATAGATAACTCCTCCAGGTTTAAGCTTAAAACAACTATTTTTGTTTCGTGTATAGTAGCAATACAGGACCTTCAACAAGAATGCAGAAAAATTACAACTCAGTAGAGAAAAATTAATCCTGTTCTCAGACTTCTTAAGAAGCCCTTGGTCATGATAATTAACACACTTGGTGGGAGGAGATAAAGTGATGGTGAATCAAAGTAATATTGGCCAAATCTACACTAGGACCGAAATGAGAGGTCTGCTCCGCAGGAATGAGAGGTTTAGACATTAGCAGTATCTGGAATTGAGATCTTATCATTTTGGGCAATATCGTCGATCGGTGGCCGCTGCTTGTGGTGATCAGTGACAGATTGGTAAGCCATGGCTAGTGCTAGGGCCTGCATAAGATGAACAAATCGCTTGCATTGTTTATAACAAAGCTATAAGCTAGTGATGGGAGAAAGAAACTCAACTAAAATTCCATGGCCTAGTAAATGAAAGAAAAAGACCTCTAACCATTATTTAAAATTCCACCATGCAAGTTGAGAACTCTTGAGTTATTAGACAGTCTAAAATCATTCCACCCTTCTCTAGAGCAGCAAAATCAGTAGTAATATGAGAATTCTGAATAAAAATAGAACTTACAATGTGATCATGATCAGGCGGCGCATATATGCCTGTCTGCATGGTGGATCTCCGGCGGGTACCCCCTTTGGGTGGATCTTCAATGCTCTTAAAACCTGTTGGAACGACAACCACTGGAAAACCCACAAGATTTCCCAAGCAAACCAACTCCCAATCAGTGGCATTGCCGATGAATGCATCTACTGTGAAGCTTGCCCGAACTTCACTGATCAATTTCCCTCGTACTCTTTGTGCCTGCAGATGATAATTATTCATGTCAACCAAAAAAGAAAAGAGAAACACAATTCTTACTCTCATATGCAACCAATTAGGCAGGAAGACAATAATATAATAATGCAAGTATGAAAAATGCCAACTATAACAACAAGATCCTTCTGTTCAAGTTTGCAGAAATTGAATCATAACTTAATCTGTTACTGACACACACAGCTGTAGAGAAAGCATGTTGGCAGATATACCTGTATATAGTCTACTGCAGGCACCAAGCGAGCACGGCGAAGCTCCACAGGCCACTGGTCTTGGGCTTCATAATCATCATCATGTCCTGCTCGCTGCCATTTATCAAAGTGTGCCAGCATATCGACATCCATTGTTATATTAAGTATGGATTGAACTGATTCAACTGAGTACTCCAGCTTGAAAGGAACAAGCTTAACACCCATCGAAGAAAGAACATCAACCACCTGACAAAAATTAAACAGTAATAATTGATGCCAATTAAAGCAGGGCAAGATGTTCTATCAAGGTTCGAAAAATCGAAATCGGAATTGGCCTTCCGAAAAACGATACGTATCAGCCGGATCGGCCGGATCAGTCGCCTGGAACAGATCAGACTTTTTAATTACATAAAATTTTAAATATTATTTAAAAATGTAGGAAAACTCTAAAAATTTAGAAAAAAGTTTACAAAAAATAAGAAAATAAATAAAGAAAAACTATGGTGTAATAAAAATTGAAAAGAAGAAAAGATTAGAAAGAGAGTGAGCAAAAGAAAATCAAACAAAAGAAAGAAAAACCATAATACAATGAAGAAGAACAAGAACAAGAAGAAAAAAAAAGAAAAAGGAAGAGAGTGGAAGAAATTAAAAAAACTGAGAGAGAAATAAAAAAATAAATTAAAAAATTATATACTGGAGTTCGTTGCCGGAGCTAGATCTCTCCATAAGAGAAACAACGATAATATGTAAGGAGAGAAAAAAAGAAAGAAAGAAAAAGAGTAAGAGAGAGAATGAAAAGAAAGAGTGAAAGAGAGAAGGAGAGAGAGTTCGGGTCGGGCCTAGATCGAGATCGGCCGATCCGGCAATCCATGGTTCTATTAACTTGACCAGACTAAGCAACGATTTCACCTCCATCTCAGCATTTTCAAGATAGCCCACAGTGAGTTTTCTGATGTCAACATGAAATGGGTCCTCTAGAGCAACATGACGAGATGAGAAGTCATCTGGATCCTTCCCACGGATGGCATCGATAATAATAGCACAGTCCACGGCACTTCTGCAGAAAGGACCAAGCTTATCCTGTTATACAAATTTTATTTAGTTCCTGTATCTTAATTCAGTAAACTAATAATAGATATATTGAGACATCCAAGTATTGACAGTTAAGCTACTACCAAACTCTCAGATATGCTCATGACACCACTCCGCCCGACAGTCCCAAAGGTAGGGCGCAAACAAGTTACTCCACAACGAGAAGCAGGGTATGTCAAAGATCCTGCTGTTTCTGAGCCAATTGCGAATGGAACCAAACCTATAGCAAGTAAAAGAATGTTTTCAAAATAAAATTGTTTTCTTCTGTATAGATCTTGTCAATCCTCCAGTGAATAACAACACATAACTTGTTCCAAAATATCTAGCAATAAGTTATAGGAAGGACCTGCAGAAGTGCTGGCTGCTGGTCCAGCCGATGAACCAGTGGAGAATTCAGCAATATTCCACGGGTTCCGAGTTCTTCCACCAAACCAAATATCATCATAAGCCAGTGATCCTGAAACAAGCTTCGCTACAAGGACAGCTCCTGAAGATTTCAGCCTAGCTAATACAGCGATTAGAAACATAGATTGGAAACTTTGGGAGATATATGCTGAGTGCATGAAGTACCTTTTATAAACCCATGCTTCTATGTTAAGAACTTGATCCTTGAATGTCTTTGAACCCCATGTGGTCTTATAGCGGGGCACTGCTATTATATCTTTCAAACCATAAGGTATACCATGAAGGGGACCTATAGTTCAGATAAAGATATTAAGGTCATATATGTTTCCTAATTATAGTTGTTCGAGCAAATGGATCCAAAACCAACCAAATAAATTAAATCTCAAATTCTTATTGACATAGATAGTTGGACATATGACTACTCAAATGGCATAAACAGAAGTAAAATTAACAATGACCAAAGACTTGAAATCTTTACATTCCTGTATAGTTTCCTCTGTATAAGTATGATTATTCATAATGCTGGTGGTAAACTTTTTCCTCTGTATGACATATATGTTGATATTTGGATTGGAAGACTAGGGGTAGATAGGAATGGACAAGAGACTCAACAGAAGCCTTTTTGAAAACTTTGCTTTAGATGATTTGGCTTGATTTACAAATGCAAGAAGCCTTGCTTTTATAGGTCCTTTAACTAGTAACTCCAGTACCGAAATTAACTTGGCAATACTCATGAATTTCTGTTTTACAAAGAAACCATTACGTTGCTCTCTCAGCTTTGTGTTTCTCGTGCACTTAATAAAGAAGTTAAATAAGTTTCTCTTGATATGAGAACTGAAGTACATTAATTTCTACCAATTAAACATTGATAGGTGGAGCATTAGCATTTTTAGCTCCATCATCTCTCTTCAGTTTCTCATTCAGCATAAGTGGTGTAGCCACAGTTTTGCAACCTTGCATTTTGAATTTCTTCAAAATATCATCCGTGTACTTCTTATGGAAAATGAATGTTCCTTCTTCACTTTGGGAAACTTTAATTCTCAAAAAATAGTGTAATAGGCCGAGATCAGTCATCTCATTCATCTGCATCATATCCTTCTTGAATTCTTTTAGTGAATATTAGATCGTCAACATATAAAGAGACAATAAGGACATCACTACCTTCAATCTTAGCGTATAAAGTAGGTTCACTTTTGCTTTCTCATAGCCTTTACTAGAAAAATATTTATCTATCTATAGCTAGACTAAGCTCTTGATGCTTGTTTCAACTTTCAACCAGTACAATGCCTTCTTCAATTTGTAGACTTTATCCTCTGCTCCTTCAATTAAGAAGTCTTGAGGTTGCTCTACATAAAAATCTTCTTCTAGACTTCCGTTCAAGAAGGCTGACTTCACATCAAGTTGATAAATATCCTATTTCTTTTGTGCAACAAGAGAAATCAAGGTTCTAACATTTTCCAATTTTGCAGCTGGAGCAAAAGTTTCATAACAGTCGATACCTGACTTTTGCATGAACCCTTTAGCAACAACCTTACCTTGTGCTTTTGGACACTTCCGTCTAGATTAAGTTTTGTTTTATAAATCCATTTAACTCTTAACTATTTCTCTATCTTCTGGGCAATCAACTAACACCCATGCAATATTCTTCTCTATCATATGAATTTCATACTTCATTTCTTTTATCTAGGTGTTCTGTTTTTCTGCTTCTTCAAAGCTTTAATTATCTGCAATACAAAATTTACATGATTCATAAATATCTCTCAAGCCTCCTACTTTCCGTACTCCCAATCTTAGAAAGTTGAACTCTCGTTGGAGCTTGAACTTGAGCTTGAGCTAGGAGATAATTGTGGAGTCGTCCTTGGCTCTACTGCTTCTTCTTGACCATTGGAAGGATTTGTCCCTAATTGGCACTTTCTGTACTTTTCCTTGACTCCAACTCCAAGAAGATTTTTTGTCAAAAATAATGTCTCTACAAATGATTAGCTTCTTGCTTTCAATATTGTAGAGCATGTATCCTTGGGTACCAGCCCTATATCCAACAAATGTGCACTTTTCACTTTTATTATCAAATTTTCTTCTCTTCTCTATAGAAATATGAGCATAGCATAACATCCAAAAAATTTGAAGTGACATACCGAGGGTTTTATTACAAACTAGGCTTCTATGGGAGTTATATTCGTCACTGCTACTTTTGGGCATCTATTTATAACATACACATCTATAGATATTGCCTCTGCCCAAAAGTTATTAGGCATTCATTTCTCCTTGACCATTGTTCTTGCCATTTCCAAGATTGTCTTGTTTTTTGTTTCTACAACACTATTTTGTTATGGGCTATATGCTGCAATTAACTATCAGTGGACACCTTCATCTTTACAAAATTTGTCAAAGTACTTTGAGATATATTCACCACTTCTGTCACTTCTCAGAACTTTCATAGCATATCCACTATGCTTCTTGACATAAGCTTTAAACTTCTTAAATATTTTTGAAAGCTTCATTTTTCTCTTTAAGCAAATAAATATATGTCATTCTTGTATAATTATCTGCAAAACTGATAAAGTACTTGTTCTAGCTGAATGACGGAGTTTCTATTTTTTTCATATATATCTGTGTGAACAAGCTCTAAAGGTGTTTTTTGCTCTCCACACTCCATCAGAGGAAATGATGAGTGTTGGTGCTTTCCTAAAATACATGCTTCACACATCTCTGATTTGCTCTCTATTTCGAGCAATCCATACACTATAATTCCTTTCTAGCTCAATATCTTTAGCTCTTGAAAGTTAAGATGGCAATATCTTTTATGCCACAACCATGTTTTATCTGTGACATCACTTTTCAATGCAATATGTGATACATAGTTAAACTCAATAAGGAAGCCCCTATTCTTCTCCATTTTGATTTCGACAATGATTTGCCTCCTATTTGGCTTGTCAAATAATTTGCAAACATTATCTTCAAAATGGGCATCATAGCCATTTTGAGTCAATTGCCCAAACATTTAACAAGTTTTGTGCTAGGTACCGCACGAGTAAGACATCTCTCATATATCCTACTCCTTTCTTTATTTCCACAGCTATAGTGTCCTTCCCTTTTGCTTGCACCATTGAGCCATTTCCCATGGGTATCTTTGAAATTACTAAAGTATCAATTTCAAGGAAAATCTTTTCATCTCCAGACATGTGATTAGTATTGTTACTATCAAGATACCAAATTTATTCTCTTTCTAGTGAGGCAGACTGGTATGCATAAAATAAATTTCCTTCATTATCCTTCTCTTACAAAAATTTAACTTGCTCGCTTGTTTTGAGCCTGCAATTCTTCTCTATATGATTCGACTTTTGCAATTATAACACTGCTTCTTACGACGCCAGCAATAAGAAGTAGTAAGATTTGATTTCTTGCAAATTTTGTAATAAGAATTTTTAGAAGTCATACCTCTACTTCTATCTTCTTTTGTGCCTCCCTCCCTCCCTCCCTCCCTCTCTCCCTCCCTCTTTGTGCCTTATTTCTTTTGATAATTTTTTCCATCTTTCTTGGAGAAATTTTTGAGATCTGAAAGACATTTTTGACTAGAATGCACTTTCAATAGACTGGTTAGTATGACAGTTTTCTTTGTTCATGAGAAAGCAGAGAACCTGTTAATTCTTGAACTGATAAAGTAGAAATATCTTTAGTCTCCTCTATAGCAGCAACTATATAATCATATTTTTCTGGTAGGCTAATAAGAATGTTCTCTACTGTACTTTGATCAATAATTTTTTCTCCATCCATAAGAGTTCATCTGATTGACGATTTTTATGACTTTATAAAAGTAATCTTTCATGAAATCTGAATCTTTTCATTTTCAAATTTTCCAATTCTCTTCTCAAATTTGGAGTTTGATACTTATTATCTTGCTATTGCTTTGGAATTCCTCTTTAGGATATCCCATGCCTCCTTTGCTTTCAAGACTCCAATAATCCTCGAAAATATTGTCTCTGCCACTCTTTGTTCGATAAGGTACAATACCTTTGCATACTTCATCCTACTTGCATTAAGTCTATCCTTCTCCGCATTTGTCAGTTAGTTGTTATATTCAGGCTCAGTGTAGCCTACTTCCACTGTACTTCATAGACCTTGCGATAGTAGTAAGGTTCTCATCTTCATCTTCCAAAAATCATATTTTATCCACCAAATATTGGAAGAGTTCCTACAACAAATATACTTCCTTTTCTTTTTCTTCAAAATTGAAGAACGCCCGCTTTCGAATTTGTCTGATACCACTCTGTTGATATTTCCAAGTCTGATACCACTGTCTAACTCCACTACCCAAATTAACTTGACAATTACTCATGAGTTTCTCTTTTACAAACCATTATGTTGCTCTTTTATCCTTATGTTTCTCATGCACTTAATAGATAGGTTAGAGAAGTTTCTCTTGACATGAGAACTGAAGTGCATTAATTTCTAACTATATATAGTTGGACATATGACTATTCATACATAGAAGTCATGAATATAAGGTAGAGCCTAAATTTCCTCCGTAATTATTTATTACTTGTAATCCCACAACTTACATTGACATAGCAATACAAATTGGACAGAATATTTAAACTTCAGAGAACATTATCTGGATCTAGATCCTAGCCTTAACCAGGTAAACAGGTGTATGATTTTATCCAACTAATTCCTAATACAAAATCTTTCTAATCAATTATATTTTGAGACATTTTCAGCTTTACTAGAATTCTGATAACAAATGTCTGTCTAAAGAAGCCAAAAAAGAACACGAATCACTCAAGACTGGAAAATATGTCATTGACAACATAATCACTTTTAGGGAGCTGATATTACCCAAATATTTTCCTTGCGCCAGCAAATCATCTGCCTCTTTTGCTTGCCTGTATGCTAAATCTTCAGTAAAAGAGATAACAACTTCAAGGACATGATTGTACCTAGTGAATTCCAGATTTACCTCATAAGCATAAGAATTCAAACATTAATCTTGCAATGAATTAAAGATCTGCAAGATGCAAAATAGGAGAAATCATCCCCCTACCTCTTTAATCTCCGGATGAATATGTCAGTAAGTTCACGAGAAGTGATCTGCTTGGTCCTGATGAGTTCTCCAAGTTCGAGAATCTGGAAGATTATTGATATAACTACAAGAACTAGAAGCTACACCTCTACATGCAATAATTGAATATGGTGTTAGAGTTCCTTACGGTCATAAAGGCGATATCATCATCCTTACTTGATCGCCAGACTTCAGAGATATGAGGGTAATCAAATTTCTTATCAAGGTGTGCTGCTTCATTGTTCCATGATGAATTGAATACTAGAACTGAAGGATGATGCAATCCACCATCTACTGAAGCAACCAACTTACGATTCACACCATAGGCAGGTATGTTAAATTCTTCTGCACCCTTTTCCATTTCTTGTAACTAAAAGAAGCAGGAGGCAAGTTAAACTTACCAAGAAGTGAAGGAAGGATGAGTAAATTATTCTGCAATCAAGAAATTTATTACTACCTTGGAAGTATTGAAAAAATTGGCATCAAAATACTTCATTGCATCCTTCAAGGCTGGCTCTGCGCTGACCTCTTTACTGATGGTATCTTTAGCTGAAAGGGCCTCCTGAAAAGAGAAACAAGTATACAAAAGTCAACGCTGAAGCAAATTAGGGAAGAAATATATGGAGTATACTATTTCCCAACCTTCCATATCTTATGGTATCCAGAAACATGGACATAAGAATGGCCATTATAAGGTTTTCTGTATTTGATTATGCAACTGTCAATGTGTTCTAAAATAAAATTTTATACGTAATCATGTCTAGATTTTATGTATGAGCATTAACACAAATTTGATATAGTTTCAAAGTAGAAGACTGAGTTTCAAGTTATGGTTCTAACCCTACAGAAGTAGTTAAAATGCCTGTAACAGAGATTTTTGTATGGGCTAGGCATTTGCAAAGAGTTCCGACAGATTAAGATTTGAAATGGCAGAGAAATTTTTTTTGCAAGAGGCGTTCAAACGCACTTAAAGGCATTCAAACATATGTACAGATTGCAAAATTCTGATGCTGATCTACATTACTGCAAGGGGTTATTTTGACATATTTTACGAAGAGTTATTTAAGGGGCTTTCGACCTAAATCTAGGGTATCTCATGGAGAAAATTGATTGAGAGATCAAGATATCAAAACGATGACCGTAGAAGTTTTTTTTTAAATCTCCTCCACAAAAACCTTAGAAAATTCATTAGGAAAGATGAGATATTACTTTTGACCAAGATCTACTTCATTGTTGGAGGTACATCGTGCAGATTTTGAAGGTTCTACATCCTTTCATCTACATTAGCATCTCGAGTAAGTACTGAGACATGAGCGTTTCAACTCTATGATTTCTAGTGGGGTTGGCGGACTATTGCATAGGGAGTAACTTATCGTAGAGTTTAACGAGCAAGAAAGACATCAACCATTAGCCATAAGTGTCAAATGGTGGGATAGATTGTAAGCAATCTTATACCTACAATTATAGTCTATCAATTTTGATTTGTGGAGAGAATCTATGGATTTTACCATTGGTAGATATGGGTTTTTCACGTAAAAATTTCTGCATTTGCAATTGCTTGTTTTACGCTTTAGTTTTCTGCATTGATATATTATTCAAGTGTGCAGATCGATCTCCTAGGGTGTTTTTTAACTTTTGTCTATCTCTACCAATCATCATCAATCAATTTTAGGTGTCATGAGATGCGCTCACAACATGATATGAGTTTATCATCATCATTACCATCATATCAATCACACCCACCAAAGCAACAACATCTTTATTATACTTTATATCTACAATCTGTATATGATTATGGTGTACCTTTGTCGGTGCCGATCATTTCCGTGCATATTCAATATCCATATCATATTATAGAAGAATTGCAAAATATATTTACATAAAAACTATATGAAATGTTATAACGAGCAATACTATTAGCAACATTCTCGTGTTATTTTTGTGTCAGCAAATGAAGTATTTGATCCTCCCCGTCGTTTTATATTTAACTAGATATTAGTTTTAATTATTAAACTATTATCAATTAATATTATGTTTTTAATGATATTATGAGTTCAATTATATTATAGAGTATTCAATCATATTACAGAGTGTTCCATTATTAATATTAGTTTTAATGAATATATTTCATCATATTATGTGTTGAATAATATTTTTCTTTAACTATTGCTATATCTTTAATAAAATAAGTCATTTACAAAAATAGTCTAAAGATAGAAGACTCTAATATAGGTTTTAATATATATATTCAAACCAAAAACCAAATATTGGCGTACTAAAAATCCAAAAACACCTCTCAATATCCTAAGTTTTTTTAGTAAAAACATGTTAAAGGCGTACCAATGACACACAAGAGAGTGCCAAGGGCATGTCAAGGTGGCAAGGCACGGCCATCATTGGTTTTCTTCTCCCTATTTGTCTCAAAATCAGGATAGTGAAAAGAGAAAAAAGGCTAAAATTAAAAAGATTTTTTATTGGAGCACATCGACTAGTCTTAGTTCTAGCATTTTTTTAATATCCTAGTAAATGATGATGTGAAAGTGAAAATTAAGAGAAATTTCGGTGAGAAAAAGTGACCTCACAATATCCTTTCGAAATGTTCTTAAGTGATCCACTCTTGGATTATTTTGGATAAGGGGATTTTGTTGTTTGATTATTTGTATGCCTTAATCGTATGTCTTTGTGTAGATATATATATATATATATATATAATTGTTTTTACTTTTCAGAATTTAGTTAGCTTTTGGTTATTTCATATTTCTCGTTTTGTTTTTACTTTAATATCTTGAAAATATGAAAATTTGAGAAAATTAGAAATTTGATGATCTTTTGGATAAGAGTACCTAGTTTGAAAGTAAATTGTCATATTATGGTATTCATTTGGATAACTTAGTCATTTATATAAGTAATTTGTATATTGTCCCTAAGAGTTATGAGCACACTTTAATAGTTTGTCCCTTCTTGTTTTAATCATCTAGCTAACATAACTTTCTCTTGGTGTGGGCACTAACTCATAAATTATTTTTCTTTGACAACTAGAATATTAGCTAGACTCACTCTGATTGACCTTTTAACATAGTATAGTACATGTTTCTGTCCTTGAAATTGAAAAGATCAATGATTAGGGCTACCACATATTTAGCGCGAAGGTCATCTTGTTTGTGTCCAATTTGATACCTTACTCGGTTTTGTATGTTAATATTCATAAAAATAAATAAAAAATAAAATATATATATATATACATATATTGTGCATTTCAAGAAAAGGGCTACCTACACGTGTGTTAAGGTCATTATTGCACCAAAGGTTATCTTGAAATAAATAAATAAAAAAACAAAAAAAGGAGGATAATAAAAACGAATCAATAGTGAACTAAGCTTGGTTTGCCTTTAGTCTTTCTTTGTGTTTAATTCTGTTTTAAAGTTAATCTCATGTATCTAGTGCCTTGGTAGAGTTATTATTTGAGAGCCTACAATTGATTGTGTTCACTAGATCGTAGAGTGTGTTCATGCCCATGGTCCTCAATATACATATGCTTATTATCTTGCATCTTTTCTCCATGAAAATATTAATGTGTTGACTTCCTTCTATAGTTATTATAAAATATACTGATACATCACCAAAAATACTGTGGCAATGTGTTCTTTTTGGAAACGAAGTGACGGCAAAATTGTGGAATATGGAAGTTTGATTTTTGGAGATTGGAGATTCAAACTTCTGCACTAAACATGCTTTGTAAAATGGGGTTGATGAGGTTTTGAATGTTTTTGTGCATTTTTTGGAATTTTTAGTTGAAAAATGATGTTTATGAGGATTATGATTTTGAGGGGGAGTATGAGTCTTTCACCGCATTAATTTAATGCAGTCTAACAGATGAGTTTGCTGACAGCACCTTTCTCCTTCTTAGTTGGTCCTATTTCTAGTTGGTAGCTTATGAGTTATTATTTTGATATGCATATGTGTGGTTAATGTTTTGACTATTCTATGAGTGGCATGATATATAGTTATTTCTACATCTCACATGCATATCACCTGATATGAGTTTTGTAGTTGTGTAAATTATTTTGATAGCAAACAGAACTTGTGTTATCCTCAATTAGAATGTGTCATGGTTATGGGTAGACATTTTGTATTCTAGGAAATCTGTTGTCACAAATTGCTAAAGGAGAGATCATAATATTTCTTGTATTTGATTATGTAATTGTAATGTGTTCTAAACTAGAATTTTAAATGTAATAGTGTCTAGGTTTTATGTATGCTCATTAACATAAGTTTGATGAAGTTTCAAAGTGAAAAACTGAATTCAAGTTATGGTTCTAACCCTACAGAAGTGGTTAGAACACATATGACAGAGATTTTTGTGTGAGTCAGACATTTGCAAAGAGCTCCACTAGATTAAGATTGAAAATGATAGATAGAATTTTACTGAAGGGGTGTTCAAACTTCAAACACACTTAAAGGCATTCTAATGCATGTATGGATGGTGAAATTTTGAGGTCAATATGTATTGTTATGAAGGATGGTTTTGACATATCTTATGAAGAGTTTTAATGAGCTTTTGACCTAAATCTCGATCATCTCTTGGAGAAAATTGATTAAGAGATCTAGAGATCAAAAATTCAAAATGACGGTCGTAGAAGGTTTTTGAAGATCTCTTCCACATAAACCCTAAAAGCTTCATTGTAAAATATAAGAGATTACTTTTGACCAAGATCTACTTCATTGTCAGTGCTACATTGTGAAGATCTTGGAGGTTCTACATCATTTCACTTGCATGAGCATCTTGATGGAGTGCTGAGACATGGGCGTTTCAACTCCATGGATTCTATCAAATTTGACAGATTGTTGCACTGAGAATAGGTAATCGCGAGGTCCAGTGAGAAAGAAGAATTTTAACAATTAGCTATGGGCGTCAAGCAGTGGGATGGTTTGTATGTAATCTTGTACCTACAATCATAGTGCATCAGTTTTTGATCTATGGAGAGGATATGTGGTTTTTACCCTGGTTGATAGGGGTTTTCAACATAAAAATATATATGTTAGCAATTGCCTGTTTACGCTTTATTTTTTTCATATAGATTATAAAATTCGAGCATCCGGTGGATTGATATTCTAGGGCGTTTATTTATTTCAGCCATGGGATTTATGCAACAAGGATAGCCGTGCAACTTTAGATGAACTAGCCTGTGTTGCAGACGTCAGGAATGAGAGCATATTTTCCATTTAGAGAATACAAGAAAGTTTGTGATTTCCATGTGCTTCTACAATAGAAGTTCACATGTTTGTTTCCTCACAGCTCAGTAAGATAATTCAGGTAATAAATCAAGAAAATGCTAAGAAGAAGTCAACCAGACTCCTCTCTAAACTCAAAAAGGCTTGACCTTGAGAGTTAAAAATCTAGCTTTGTTAATACACAGATCAAGGTTAATCTTGGGCTTAGAAAAGCAACTATATGACACGGATTAAATTACGCAGTTAAGATTTCGTACCATTTCGGAACAAGTTCCTGCGGTTGGAGACGAGGGCGGAGAGCCCGCGAGGGCAGTGCGGAAGGAGAGGAAGAGGAGGGAGGAGAGAAATAGTGCACGTCGCAGACCTCGGCGACTCATGGCTTGTGCGATTTGGTTGGTCAGGCAGGCAGAGATATGGAAATGAACATCTGTAGGGTTAAATTTCCCGTCGGTTTCGCAAACTCATTTTTCTACTATTTAAAGATTAAAGAACGATGTATTCATTAAATTAAATATATTTTCTTCCGCATCAGATTTTCTATGGGCTATTTACAACTTTGTTTTTGAGAAAAATAGTCCGTAGACCGAGTTACATTGAAGTCAAGGATTACAAATGATTTCTAGTTCTTAACTAGACCAGGATGTACGGATCTGATTGAGGATGCAAATATTGATGTTAGGATTCAACTTTAAGACAGACTTTGCCTCGGATTAACCAGTCGGGTCTTTTCTACTAAATCATTAAGAATCTTCACTGTAGTCAACGAATCGCTAAAGATCCAACATGGCCTTGGTCCTTGGATCGTGACGCTGAGCCATTGTTGTTTGATGCGAGCAAGAAGTGCCAAAGCTTCTCCAAAGAGGGAATTAGTACAGTAAACAAGGTAGGTGGAAAATACCCTTCTTGACCCAAACTCCCAACTTGCATCTACCCAATAAATTGTATCCTTTTGAGTAAATCTTCATACTTTGGGCTGTCTACGTCGTTTGGCTCGAGGTGGCGGGACTGGACAGAGCCATGAGCTTTGGAGATAGCCAGCATAGGATTGGGAGTGTTTGAGCTGAATATGGCTTCGTTCCTGGCTTTCCACATTTCCCATAGGACTAAGAACCGGTCAGCCACGTCTCCTTGAGGGGTGTTCAGACAAAAAGGAGGCGATCCAGGTATCAGGTGAACCTCGGAAAAGTTCTGAATTTAAGCTCAACTGGCAACCAAACCATACTGCTCTAGAAAATGGACAGCGGAGAAAGAGGTGATCAAGAGATTCTCCTTGAGCTTTGCAAAGGGGACAGAGATCTTCCATATTTTGACAGAATCTAGTGATCCACCCCAGGACTGTGAGAGCATTCGAGAGGCAATGCTACATAAATGTTTTGATCCAAGGGATGGCGACAACGCTTTTCATAGGGTGAGGGATTACTCGAGGAGGTTGTAGAACTAACTACCTTGTTGTATAAATTAAGTTTGATTTTCTAAGTCCAGAAAGGTGACTTAGTCTTGCATTTATTCATCACTATTTATAATATTATTTTTATTAATTAAACAGGTCATTAATTATAAAATTAAAATTATCCTTAGTTATAAATGTCATAGCCATTAATAATAAAATTGGAATGGTTAATAAATTTAACTAGCTAACGTAGTTCTGTATTATCCTAAATTTATATTAATAAGCATGATTGAAAAATTCTAGAAAGTAGCTAACATAAATAATAAAAGATAAAAATTGAAAGACTAAATAATGGCTGACAGCGGTCCAAGAAACTGGCGGTGGGAGGCGATACGCACCTCGTGGGTACCCAAATTTGGTACCCACGGAAAGGGATTAATGTAGGAAAACTTTCCAGACCGGTGGTTGGTCGACCCGAAGTCGCCGACCTGCAAATTTCTCTAGCAAAGGTAAAAACATTAAAACTAGGATTTTATCTATGATTTACTAAGCAAAAAATCAAATTAATTATAAGGGAAGATAAAGGCTGACTTGAGGATTGAAGTGGGGGTTTTGATTTGGTCCGCCGGCACTCCAGTGATCCGCGACCCTCGTCAAGTCCTTCGGCGGCACGAATAGGGAAAATAGAGAAAGAGGAAGGAAAGAGGGAAAAGTGAGAGACTGGAGAAAGAGAAGAAAGAGGAAGGAAAGAGGGAGAAGCGAGAGACTGGAGAAAGAGAAGAGACGAGGGGAGGTTAGGATTTTATAGGAATGAGAGGGGAGGGAGAGGGGGCAGAGTGGAGTCCGACTCCACTCCGACACCTTTCTCTCCCACCTCTCACAACTATCTGCGAGAGGTAAGGGAAGAGAGGAATGGGTTAATGGCGCGCTATCATGGACTAAGTCTTTGAGATGGACAAAGACTGCACGGCACTCAACTTCCAAATTGCAAAGTTAAGTCAGTCGTTCGCTTCACAAGCGATGCACTTGTTTTTGGATTGCGATAAAGCAAAGACAAGCAAAATATACAATTTGGCAAGAAGATTGCGATTCTCTATTGATTGGAAAAGAAGTTACAAAACATGCCAACGATAAGAAATTTAAAGGGACAGGATAGCATCGAGGGCAAAATGAACATTATTGAACCAGTGGCACTTCGGTTGCGAAGCTAGCTCACTTAATATTTCTCGATAGTTCTTCTATACTACTAAGTATGAGCATCCCCAATTCCGCAACCTAGGGGATCAAAGGTCTTATGGGGCGTTACATTTTGAAAGTAAGCCCCATTTAGATTTTGGCCCATAAGTTTTGTAGGCATGTGCGGAGAAAATCTCAAACTAGTGTTGTGACAACACTAATATTGTGATTCCAAGGTTGCTTTGCAAGGAGCTCTTGAAGGAAACCAAAAGACACTCAAAAATATGCAAAAGACATGGAGTTGACATCTCATTTATAGACTCAAAAACAGTAAATACAATAGGACCGACATTGCGAACAAAATGGTCCAAACAGCGCGCTGCGGTTAGAGTGCACATGCATGGCGCATGCATTTATTTTTTTTTTGGGGGGGGGGGGGGAGGCATTAAGGGTGTTACAGTTGAGCTATGAAGATCAACGGGTGATCTACAAGCTTCATGTTGTTTTAGTGGTTGGTTTTAATTCGAGTTTAAATTCGTAAATTTTTTATTCGGTTTTAGAGTTTTTTTACGTAAAAATCTATGTTTGAGATTATTATTTTACATTTTATTTTCTTTATATTATTATTAATAGTGTACGATAAACGTTTATTAAGTTTTTTTCAATATGTATCATCCCATACCTCATTATTTTTCTCAGTGTTTTCTTTGGAAAAAGGAATAGCTTCCTCCATGCCATCTACCATAAGGAGCTTGGAGAACTTTTTGAGAAGCTCATCATCTGTGGTAGCCATGGAAGAAATAGTAAAGAAGGGAAGGGAATAAGCACTGAGGACGATAGAGAGAGAAAAGAGAAGGTGGAAAAGAATAGTAGATTGAGGCAGGGTTTGAGGGGGAAGGGGATTGGGGAGGGGGAGAGGAGTATAAACTTAGAGGATTAGGGACAAGAGAAAGATGAATAGTGGCACTGGGAGAGCTCTCCTAGGAGGAGAGAGGAAAGAATGGAGAGGAATTCTCCAGGGAAAAACATCAATTCATTTGTTTACGATGCCACACGTTGAACAATTGACAACAATCTTGATACTTAGCCAGCACTCTTATATTGAACACTCCTATATTGAACGCACATTGCTGTCACGAAAGATCGGGTCGCACTACAACTCCATGAGTAAGAACATGATAATAGTAGATAGAGATCTTGATTGTAGTGTTTTTAGAGAGCCAGCTGTCATGGACATCACAAATTTGAGGAAAAATAAAGATATATCATTGAACTTGTAGAGCTTATGGAGTATGCTGTGGTGTTCATGGGGTTTTGAGTTTGTTTAATATGCCCTTGAATCTATTTGTCATCACTGCAATCTTGTTTTATGACTTTTAAAATTAGATTGTTACTACCAACACATCTAGACTATACTTGACTATACAGAATCTTAAATCTTATCATTCTCCTAGAAAAGATTAATTTTTCCGTTTGCTTGCTGACATTGGGTCATCCTAACGTGAGAAATGGAAGTGCAATACAGTTAACGTCAGAACCACCTAATTTCCTCCATTGTGTGCCAACTATAAAAATAACACTGTCCACCCTTCAAAAAGGAAAAGGAAAACAAAAAACAAAAAACAACAATGTCTAATGTTAATAATCCTTCTCATCTTGTTATTGTCGGTCTTCCTCTTGGATTGTTAGTTCATACCCAGTCCTAATCTAATTTTATGGTTTAGTAGGAAGGCTAATTTATTCTGTGTCACATTCAAGGAAAATACTGAGTACCCTTGCTTTCTTTTATGTAAAACTCGCACATCGCCGTAGAATTACAGAGGTAGTTTTTGTTTCTGCGTTTTCTTCAGTGGCTACCATATTCTGTATTCATTCAGCATTGCACAACGTCCTAATTATAAAGAAGCAACAAGTTTGTAGTAGTCTCTTTTTTCTCATAGTGCTTCTCTAACTACTTGCTTGACCGAAAAACAGAATGCTTCTATTGCAGGAAGTAGTATTCTTCGACCTTCTCTTCATATTCCAACACTATGCGCTCTACCTTGTGAAGAATGTGTGAGGGATTATTCACACTTCATTTGTAATGTGGTAACATTTTTCACCCTGATTACTCTAAATTTAACTCTTTTTACTATTGCTTCAGGGAGGAATTCATGTCTCCCTCCCTATACAAGAATCATAAGGTTCTGTAAGATTGTAATGCATGAATGCTATATCTGTAAATAGTTGTTGATCAGGAGAAGTATTGGTTATATTCGCTATGAGAGATAGTGGAAATTTGGTATAACAAATCATTAAAACATTTTACATGTTTCTTTCGTCTATGTGATAAGCATCAATTGCTATTCCACTTTAATCTCCATTTGGAATCCTATGGTTAAAATTCTCTTCTATTATGACACAATCTTTCTCCCTGTATGGTTGCAGTCATACAAGGCATGAAGTCTCTTTCCACTAGAGGAAGACAAACAATGAAACAAATGGTATCATTTAAAAAAAGAAGAGAGTCAAAGGCTTTGAGGTTTCCTTGTTTCCTTCATACTTGAAACATATGAATATTGATATATGAAAATGATGCAAACCACTATGTGGGCCATTATTATACTGCTTCTGACTTGGTCAATCACTTTAGAATTTAATATGATCCTCTACCAATCAATTTAGCCATTTTGGGGGATTCCTTGCTCCCCAAGGACGAAGACTTTTCCACCTTAACTTCCTCTCCAAGAATTCAAAGTAAAACAAACAACTTGAAAACCAGCCAAGTAGTGCATATAAATGCCACCTGAATGCAATTGGCATTCATCATCCAAAACCACAAAGCCTTTCAGGCAATTCAAGAGATGCGGCGTGAGGGGCGGCAACACGGTCTGGTTCGGACCCATATCATCCTCCCTGAACTATCTGACTTGAAGCCCAGGACTAGAATTTTTGATCCTCCAACCGCCGGTATTTTCACTAGGGTGCCATCGAAGCCCACCAACCATTCCAAATTCACAGGGCGGTGCTCGAAGGTCATGTGTTCATGTTGCCATGACCGGCCGACGTGCAAGGCAAAGGCAAAGGCCAAGGGCAATCATAAGATCAAGTCAGCTCATTTCGCCATGCATTGCGAGGATGAGCTAAGTTTAGTTGGCAGAGTACCGGCATACTGGTCAATTGTCCATCAGTCTGTGGATGATGAAGTCAGTAACTTTGATGAGTGTGAGGATGAACATTTGTGAGATTTCTTTGAATCACTGGGATATGAATTGCCATGAAAAATGATGGTGAGAGTTGCTGAGAATTTTAGTTCCTAGTGGGGGTATGTGATTGTTGAATCAAATGTGTTATGGTGATGCAACAAAGAGTGAACTTTACTTGAATTTTACTGTTGATTGTGGAATAAAAGGCTATACAAAAATCAGTAAAGCCTACCTTATGTTTTGACTTTTGATTGATCAATTGAGATGCTACTGAGAAAAGAAAACAAAAAATTCTTATATGCTAGCACATTTTTCTTATATTTTGTTTTCTATGAATGAAAATTTTAGGAATAAATTTAATGGAAGAATTAAGAGGGACTGGTGGGATCTTCAAAGAATATGTGGTTCATGATGAGATGATGCCAGGAAGAATACAAATGTATTTTTGCTACAAAAAACTAGGATTTTCAGTTAAATAAATTTAGAATTATTCTAATTTCTCATAGCTAATCTATGAACAAATATGCTAAAAAATTAAAGTCATAAAAGAAAATTAAAGAAATATAACAAAGAAAATAGATATTTTTTGTTGTTGCAAAAATACTTTTCATAATGGTTTGCTGCAATAAAATAAAAAGAAAAGAGAACTTATTAGGAAGAGGAAATAAATAAGGGATAATAATAATTATTATCCATTTTCATGTACACCATCATGAAAAATATTTGCAATAAACTATCATAGAACCTTATAAATGCCCCTATGTTAGTTGTTCATTTATAATATCTATTGCATGATTAATTTTCAGCACTCTTACAACTGTTTACATTTAATATTAAAAAAAAATAAAGAAAGAGATAGAATTATGAGTAAAATAGTTATTTGATATTTTCTGAGGTAAGAAATATTAGATAATTGAGAGAGTCGAAGTGTTATAAAAAATAAATAAAAAATTCTATATGAAAATAAGCAATAGTTTATAAGAATCAAAGTGTAATTAACTCAATAAATAACTCAAGAAACTATCATAATACGTAAAACCTCCTAAATGACCCTTTTTAGTTGTTCATTTAACTTCTTTTTTGTTAAAAATATTGTGTGACTTATTTTAGGAGCTCTTAGAATTGTTTTATGCTAATATAGATGAAAGAAAGAAAGAGAAATTTGGGGTAATAGTTATTTGATATTTTCTATCTATACTGCTAGTATGGGTAGGAGATATTAGATAGTTGAGAGGGTTAAAGTGTTATAAAAAAATAAATGAGATGATCTATATAAAAATGAGCAATAGTTTCGAGAAATTATAATACTTTGAACTCAATATATAATTCAAGACATGAATGTCACAATATGCTTCATTGATCCACATTTTTTGCTTTATATTCAAACATAATGAAAGAAAGTCAAATAGAGAATATATATATATATTGTTAGCTTCACCATTCTTTCTCCTTGTCCATCATATGAATGAATTGATGATTAAATCAGTTGATTTATATAGCAACGATGCACCAAGCAGTGCATATCACAGATGAATCATGATGCATCAAGAGACCCAAATATTTGATTGAGTTATTTATATTATAGATAATTAGACTTTGTCTCCTAAACTATCACAGTTTTTATATATACCTGTGAACTTTATTATTCACATAGAATCTCTAAATTATATATATATATATATATATATATATATATATATATATATATATATCTAAATAAACCACTCAGCTAAGAAAGAAATGTATCTACATTGACTCTTTAAATTAAGAATTTCTTATGTTAAGAGTGTCTCAGTGGTTAAAGAAAAAGGGGATTAAATATATTTCACCATGTACTTACGCCTAAAATCATTTTATCCTCACATATTTTAATATATTTTTAAACTAGTCTCTGTACTTTATGATTAAAATAATACTACTAGATTTTCTGTCCAATTTGACTAAGCACACCCAAATAATGTCCAAAATAACTTGGCGAGCTCTATTTCTCATTTTTTTATATATTTTATAGATAAAAATATCCTCTCCTTATATAAGTCATTTTCCCTCTCGAGGATGGTCATTCTCTTCTTTTCTTTTAGACAGCTCTTCCTTTTTCATTCACATAGCCTCTTCCAGAGCTTCTTTTCAACCATTTTTCTTTAATGTTATGGGTAGTTAATCAAGATCATGCTACTGTGGACAAAGAGCTCTAATGAAGATAGCTTAGACATATGGTAACATGGAGAGAAAGTTTCTAAGTTGTGTCATCTATTATATGATAAGTATGATCACACTTAAAATTTTATAAAGTTTAGTAGTTATATCACATCTAATGGTGCAATTTATAGGACAACAATACAAATTGTGGCTATTTTAAATAACTTAATCCATCGTTATACTACCGCGGAAGAAAAGTACTACTAAGGATGCTAGAAAAAATTTAACAAATTGGATATCAGCATGATCAAATTATATAACCAGGTAGACTTAGAGGGACCACATGCTTAAGTAAAATAATATATAGATTAACTATAATGAGGACCGTGGTTTTGTGATAACATATGCAATCAGTGAAAAGGACCACAAGCTATTGAAATATTATATATAGCTTTCATGGATCTCAAACATAAACTAAAATATATCCCTAAGAGACATATTCTTTAACTATAAAACTAAAATCTCTCCTGTTGACACAAATGCAAAAGGGATTAAGGAATCCTAGCTCTACAAAGAAAATGTGAAATTTGGAAGAGGTGATTCCGCTTTGCCATTCTACGAACAAAACCCAAAGATCTCACCTCTAGTAATGGGATGTGCGATTTCAGTGCTCAATGTCGATGATGTGAGATTTCGATGCCCAATCTCAAAAACCCTAACTATGAAGAAGAAGACAGGGATAGGTCATAGGTTAAACAAAAACTTGATCTAAAAAAACTATATATTTTGTCTAACAAATATGAGGGGGTAGTTTGGTCATTTGGCTATGCTCAGTTAAGTTTGACGAGAAAATTAATAGTTTTATTTTAGTTATTAAGTATAGGGATTAATTTAAAAAAATTTAAAATACAAAGGGTAAATTAATTTTAGGTATAAGTACGAGAAGCCTATAAAATATATTTAACTCTAAAAAATATTCAAGGGTTTGTATGAAAAACAATGATAGTTTGTGGGATTAATTGTAATTAACCATTTATATCAATTATTTGCTACTAATCTTGTTGAAACTTTATTAAGGATAATAGAGTAAATAACTAAATATGGTCAGATTATATATATAATTTAGGATAAAGAATACAAGCATTAAACCAACCTCAATCACAAGCAAAAAAAGTTAGGTCTCCTTTACTTTCAAATAAGACCAATTTAAGAATAGTTATTGTTATGTTATATTTTAAAATAAATATATAATGATTACTTTGATGTCCTATAAAGTGAATAAAAATGTAAAAAAAAAAAATATTATTTTTAATAGAATTACCATCGATGCTCTTTAATTTAATATAAAGTAGATTGATGAGATAAATTTTGAGAATAAAATAGTAATTAGATAGCATGGTATAAAATATAATTTTGATAAATAGTATTTATATTCTAGAATATAGTTATTATATTGTTTAGTTATTCTGAAACAAACAAAGAGTTGTATTCTGAAATTAAAAAAATAAAAAGTTATTTCTAAAATGAACTAAGGTTTAGTTTAAAAAAGGAAGTATAATTAATGCCAATCCACCTTTTACTTGCCTCCCAAGCCTTCTATCAAAGAAGACTTGTTCTCCAAGTAGCAAACCACTTACAAATTCACTGCCTTCCAATTGATTCAAAAATCACAAAGAATTCTTACAAAAATAAATGGGAAGAGAGGAGAGGCGACACGGCGTGGTTGTTTTCTATGAGATTCTTCCCGGATTTTCTAAGCATAACTCTAGGAGGTTGTTCAACACCGTCCCGACCACCGGGACGGCGACCAGAATGTCCACCAACCGCTCGCGCTACACCGGCCGGTGCGGCGGCCGGCCTCCGCCCCGGTGCCGGTGCCGGGGATGCCACACGAGCCCGGTCTCAAAAGCCCGGCTCAAGGCCAAAGGGGCCCACAAGATCCGATACAACGACATGGCGTTCAACCATTGGGCGAGGTTCGCCGGCGCCTCGGCTGGTCGTGATATGCTCGGCTTTGATTACCATGATGATGATGATGATAGCGACGATGATTTTGCTGGTTATTCTCCGCTGTCGGAATTATCAGAATTAATAGTTGAGGAAGAAGAAGACGACGACGTAAATTTCTGCCACGTTAAATTTGTGCACGAATTACGAGACGAGGATGGTTGGTGTCTGGTAGGAGGATGTTGATGCGAGTTTTGCAATGAGTCATTTTGTAATGCAAAATAATAATAATAATAATAATAATAATAATAATAATAATAATAATAAAGAATTAACACAATTAAGTTATTTTAAGTTGGCAATATAAAGATTAAGAAATGCCATGAGATTTTTTTTATCACTAGTTGCTATCTACTTTGAATCTTGTAGAGGATGAACACCTTGAGAGAGCTGAGCTTAATTATTCGACTCAAAATGAGGAATATTTTAGATAATCTTATTAACATGGACTTGAGTTCGGTTAATCTAGTCGAGTCAATTCAATCTCATTATTAAACACATGTCAACTCATCAACTGTGTGTTCATAGGGGTGAAAACGGGTCAGATTATATCTAGTCTGAGTCAATTCAATCTCATTATTAAACACATGTCAACTCATCAACTGTGTGTTCATAGGAGTGAAAACGGGTCAGATTAAGTTCAAACCGACTCGTGGCGTCACCAACCTCCGCCTCCTCCGGTCCTATCACTTCGAGCTAGGCGTCACTAAGCTCCACCTCCTTCGGTCTTTCCTCCTTGATATTAGCATCACTAAGCTTCGTCTCCTTCGGTCCTCCCTCCTCAAGCTCCCCATCACCGAGCTCCGCCACCATCAGCACTCCGTCGTCGTCACCAAACTTCACCGTCATCACCAATCTATCGCTTCACCAATTTATAGGTAATTTGAGTTAAATTATCTATTTATAGGTAATTTGATAGATATGATGTGCATATCCTCTTAGGCTCTTACAATATCCTCTTTAGAAGAGGCTCTTCTTATGATCTTCTACAACTGGTGCAGTGGAGTAATGCTTTCTATTTTTCTTTTTTCAGCAATTGTGGTCATTGTTTTGATCTAGTTTCTTCTGAGATGCTATCTTAGAGTAGATACTTCACAAACCTGAAGGTTAATTAGATGTGGGCTTTTATACCGGTTAATTAGCAATTGGTTTATTTTAATTTTTTTTTTTTACTTCCTTAATGGTCATTCTCTTTTTTTAATGTCAAAAAAAAAAAACTTTGGGCCCTGTAACTATTAGATTGTTTGAAATCTTTTTCCTAATCACATAGAGTATCTTAGACTTGCAATTGACATAGTCTATGTCTCACAGATTATTGGATAAGTTTGCACAAGTGTTTCATGGATAATAAGTTTGTGACATTATTTGCACAAGCTTGATATTTGAAGGTGTTAAACTTGAAGTATTTTCAAGTCATGAGATAACACCAATTATCTAAATCTGAGCATCATTTTCTTCTCAAGGTGTTTCATGTATAATTTGTTTGTCGAGACTTATTGTTTAATAAGGAGATATATTTTATTAATTCTTAATGATCTTCGGTTTACTTTAATAAGGCTCATATATAATTCTAGACTTTGTATTTGAATGTGTTATTTTCTTTTTATTGTTAATGATGTTTTTCGTGGAACTCTTAGTTTTTTGCATTAATTGTGTCTAAAAAAATGCGATAATCTATTTACGATCCGATATGTATCCATATAAGATCCGATCAGTATCCGAAAATTATCTAATCCGTATTCAAAAACTATCTGTATCCGTTTAGTTAGAATATGCTTTTAAAATTTGCTATCCGTCAAATATCTGTATCAGAATCTGTATCTGAACTAAAAATATAAATCCGGATGTGAATTGAGCACTATCTGATCCGTTTTCACTCCTAACCGTGTGCATCTAATGACTATGATCACGCCTACTCACAGCGTGTGGAACCTTCTATTCAATTCTTAATCGAATCCTCCGCCAATTATCACAACTTTGCAATTCAATTCTTAATCGAATCCTCCGCCAATTATCACAACTTTGCAAATAAGGTGATAATAATTCTATGAACGAAGAGCTTGCTCACACGCATGTATCACATTTTTTTCCCTGCCCCTTACGTATAAGAGATGATAACAAACTCTATATATATTATTGTACGCCAAACAAGTCCAATTCTGCAAGTTAGCAAAAGTAGAATTTATTCAAGAAATCGAGTGATAATTTAATGGCCATATTTAATGAAATTGACTCAAATTAACTTGTTTTAATTCCTACTCTTGCAAGTTTAAAAATTTTGTATGCATATAAAGGTGTGTGTATATATATATATATATATATATTATATTAAAGCTTGGCATGTTTCATGGAAGTATTCCAATAGCTTGTATTACCTTCTCACAAGGTATCATTGGCGTATATGGAAGCTTTTGACTTTTAATAGTTGTTTGCCTACTTGTTCCACCTTCTTGATCTGAAAATTCTTAGCAAAGGAGATGAAGAGAGAAGGGTGGAAGCATGGCATGAACAAAGGCGTCGACGTCGGACGTCGACGGTCTTTGTTTCATGCAAGAGCCAATTATAAGCCTGCTGAAGACCTGGAATCTTCTCCGGCGACCGGAGTACTCCAACCGCAGCTTCTGTTGAAACCGACGAACAGTTCAAAATTTACCGGAAAATGTCGGAAGGCGAGGTGTAGATCGTGCCACTACCACCCTGTGTCTAAGTCTAGAGACAAGGCCAAGGGTGAATACAAGCTCAAGTCCTGCGATGTCGCTTTGAATCATCGGTTGGTTTCATGGAGGGTGGTTGATGAGGGAAGTACGCTGTCAGGCAATTGTCGGTATGACGATGCCGACGAGGAGGAGGAGGACGACAATGATCACGACATTGAATATGGAGGGCAGTCCATGGAGCCAGATAGTTTTTCCAATGAAGAAATCATTCATGTATTAGAGTTGGAATCTGAAGAACTCATGAAACCTGCAGAGGAAGATGAGCAGACTATGGATGACAGTGAAGAAGATGATGACATGGACTTCTACAAGGTTGGCATTGCATGGGAGTATACAGATGAAGATGATTGGCTTGTACTGCAGGAAATTTGAGAATTCTCTTGAGCAAATAAAAGGAGAAGATCACACCATTTCTCATCTCTTGATGCTAATTTGAAGTCCTGTCTGTTGTTTCTTCTCTTTGGCTTGGACATTAAACATTGTAAATTATCACACAATAATCCTGTCATCATCGATAGAAAATAAGATGGCAAAATAGCTCTATGTATCATTGAAATAAATAGAGAAAAGACTAATTTATCTTTTCAATTCTACTACTACCTGTTGTTTTTTTGTTTTTGTTGTTTTTTTTTTTTTTTTTTGGTGCTTAATTTGAGCAGCACTTATTGCTATGCACATATTGAGTTTCAACACTATAGCATGTCTGATTGCGAAATTGAGGTGAACCTTAATCTCAGATAACGAAGAAGGTCGAAGGGCGATCAGCTCAGGCTGGCAACTGTAAATAGAGTCTTGATTTGGACCTCGATCCAACAGCAGTATACGACTGGATATTCATAACAATCTTCTAAATAGAAGACCCAACTCTAGCTTTTAGCTCATAACATCTGGTTGCACATTTTTAACGTGCTTCTGTTGCGGCCGCTATCATGTCATCAGGCACCTACAAATCAAGGAAGAATTCCCCAAAGAGTATCACAATTTGGTAATGATACCAAACACGAGCAGTATCACGCCAGTCCTGTAAACTAGGGAAGGAGTTTGATAAAAGAATTGCTTATTGACCAGTGAGAGTAGCATTAAGATGGGAGATTCAACTGAAGGATGAAGAATTACAAAATTAGTTTCGACAAAAAAAACCCAAATCTTCAATATTTTAAATGAGATATAATGCCCTTGTACTAATTTTGAGGTATCAATTGTGATCAAACATAAGAAGAAGGAGAAAGCTGTCTAGTTTGTCAATGTTTCTCTGAATCTGTCTAGTTTAAATATTTGGTGAAAGATCAGAATCATGAGATGTGATCCACTTAAAATAATCATCAGACTTTAATTGATGACACCGTGACTTACAAAGAAAAGTTTTCTCTATCAAGATCGGTAAGGTTTGCCAAGTATAGTCAAAATTGGAAAACTAAGGGCACTGATATTAGAGAATTTTTACTCTTACTAGAAGCTATGACTCCTCAACCTGATGGATATGAGCTATCCAGACTGCATGACAATGCAAAAATCACATAAGAGATGGGAAGCTTTATGGTGACAAAGAACTTACTAATTTAAGAGTCTCAGTTGAAAATTGCTCACGGAAAGGAGGAAAGGTAGACGAGCTTGATGATGATTCAGGCATGCTCCTGTCCCCCCTTTCAATCTTTATTGCATCTTGAATGGCCAGCTCTACATCTTGCATACTTGGTCTTAGAATTCCATGCAGCTCAACACTAAGCACTGCAATTTCAGCTATTCTCCAGACAGATTCTACTTTGAATGCACCTAATAGGGAAGGATCTATGATGCTTGTTATGTCACCTTTGTGAATCAATGACCTGGCCTGCAATAGAACTTACTTCATCATCCATATTAAGTATACATCAAGTCAAAAGCTTTGCAAATCACATAACCTTGGTTTAATGTGTTTAAGTAACTGCATGATCAAGAGAGAAAAACAGGAACCAATTCAGAAACAAGTATGGGTAGAGACTTGCATTGGCATAAACAGATTCATATACTAGAAGGTATGGAAATTTGTTGGTAAATTGGAAAACAAAGAACAATAGATAGAAGGATATATTTATATGTTTCTACTCTACCAGATCATGGCTCCTCCCCCAACTCCCCCAATGAGGTGGTTTATTTTTCTTCTTAGGTGCTAAAAAAGATTCAGATCATGATAAATTCCCTTTGGCTATCATGGATCGATTTGTTGGCCAGTGGCATAGGCACATCCTAATCTTACTAGCATGTACCTCACCAACATGCTGCATGATGAAGCATACTGGCACAAGAAAAGCTCACTAAAGGGGTATAACCTGACTGCTGAGATCCTAGAATTTGGAACATAATATATTCTAAAGGAACTAACTAATTCGATGGTACAAGAAGGTGGAGTATTAAATTTCACATAATTCCATTATATAAAAATTCACAAATATTCTGCTCCTCCATCAAAATATCATTCAAGTACTATCTGTCTCGTTCCAGTTAAAGTCTTTTTCTTTCACATGATTCTATTATATAAAAAATGGAAAGATATTGTGCTTCATTTCCTCTATATCCAATATTAACAAAGTAAAGAAGATGCATACCCAGTGAACAATATTCTGCTCAGAACCATAATCTTCCACTGAGATAGGCTTTCTTCCTGAGATGAGCTCTAAGAGAACTACGCCAAAGCTATACACATCACTCTTATCCGTAAATTGATGATTAGCGCAGTACCTGCTTAAAGAATTTGTCATTTGATGAATGTAAGAAGAAATAGCAATATATTGTCTGCTGCATTCTCTTTGCACAAAAAAGTTAAACAAATTCGTACATAAAAAGATGATAATTCACATCCATTTATACTCTTTCCATGTTGAAGGATAATCAGGATGCTTGGTCCTTTAGTTGCGACTAATAATGTGCATATATTGGGTAGCAATCCATATAGACCTCTAAGAAAGCTAGTGTTCTTTCAAATTGAATCAGACAGGAGCATTTACAGCATGAAGTTTCTCGCATAGTAGAGAAAATTATGTTGACTCATCTTAGAAGGCCATCTCACATGTTCTATAACTATGCAACATCTGAAGGGAAGGTTGGAGGTACGAGAACAATCAGGAAAAGAGAGCTTACTCAGGATCAAGGTAACCCACTGTTCCACGAGCAAAGCTTGATATATGGGTTACACTCTCACCAATTTGTCTGGAAAGACCAAAATCTGAAACCTTTGCCCTCATACTGATGTCAAGAAGAATATTGCTAGTCTTTATATCTCGATGAATAATAGGTGGATTGCACCCATTATGCAAGTAGGAAATGCCTAGAGGATATGACATACACCCATCAGATAGACTGAATTTGTACATTATAATGAACCTCAAAAGTTGATAGCAAACCTTTTGCAGCATCTTCAGCAATTATCAGACGAGATAGCCAGTCCAAATTTTTCTTCTTAATACAATCTGATTTCCAGATAAAATAATTGAGTCCAACAGAACAGGTTAATTATCTTGAATTAAGGATCTTCAAAAGTCACATAATTAACATACCATGTAAGTGATTATGCAGGGTGCCATTGTGCATATACTCATAAACAAGGATTTGTTGAGATCCTTCTTCACAATACCCAATTAATGGAACCAAGTTCTTGTGATGAATCCTTGATAAAAGAGCAACCTAATATTGCAAACAAGTACAAAGTTAATAAAGTTTCATCACAGTGATACATTTATTTCCTCTATTTGTTGCATACTTGCATAACATCAAAATTTAAACTGTAATAATTCAGTATTCTGTGGTCAGGCATATAAAGAAATCATATTCTTGTACGTGCATAATTGCTTTTCCTATTGCTTATGTATCCAACCATATGAATGAAATCGTGAACAACACTGAAATCATGGCATGTTAACCAAGAAACAAGAGGTGCCTACCAAGAAAGTAGCAAGCACTGTCAGGGAAAAAAAATATTATAGCATGTTAACCAAGAAAGCAGAGGTGCCTAGCATAGGTAAGGCTCTTTAGCATAGAAACTTACAAACATGATTGCACATAAAAAGGGAGACAGAACTTTGAAATCAAATGCAGTAATTTAGCAGATTGTAGCATAAAGAAACGAAGAAACATGTATTAACTCTTCACTTTCGGCACATAGCAGGTTAAACAGCTTCTTGGAAATCTGTAGCCTCTATAAAAGAGGCATGACTAGAAGGACTAGACAAATTATGGTGGAGGTGTGTGTTTCAAAATGATCGAGACCTAGCTACATCTGAGGAGCGCATCGAGTAAAGAAAGCAAACTATGCCACATTATTGCAGCATTAGAGGAGAGAATAATTCATCACGATAAATCTGGACTCTAGAGAGGTTACAGTTTGTTTTGATCTATTGCAAGGAGAACTTTACAGTGTTAACTTCGCAACAAAGAAACCATGCCCAAGCTGTTATTTGAATTTCCCATAGCCTGGAATATTTGAGAAGTCCCAATAGCCAATTTACTTAAGCGGTTAAGCCATTCATATAATAAAGGTTCCGAATCGAAATAGGGATTGAGATCGGCTGCCCAAAAAAATGATACTTATTGGCATATCCAGTATCAGACTACTTTTCAATTACATTAAATTCAAAAAATATTTTAAAATGCAAGAAATTTTTTAAGTTTAGAAAATGTGACAAAAATAAAAAATACTCACAAATGAAACTAAAAAACAGTACTCACTCAAAATCATGATTAATTCTGCGCTGGATTTAAAAATTACTGCTACAGAAATAAGATGAAGAGAAATCTTCTCTCTCTTCACTATTGCTTTGCAGCATAAGAAAAGAGGAGATAAAGAGTGGGGGAGAAAGAGCGATAAGCGAAAGAGTGAGAAGAGAAGAAAAAAAGCAAAGAGAGAAGAATTACTCCCCAAGTTCACTAGAGTGCGAAGTAGTCGAAGGAGCTGGCAAGAAAAGCTCCATGAAGTGAGGTGATGAGAGGAGAGTGTGTGAGAGAGAGAGAAAGTAAAAGCTAAAAATTGAAAAGAAGACAGTTGGATATACTTCGGATCCATTTTAGATCAAACCCAAATATTTAAAAAACCTCATTCCAGCCAATACAACCTTCCCAATTTGGTGGATATGGCCAACATGGCCGAAACTAGAATAATGTATATAGTACATTCAGTAAAGATGCAGGTATCAATAATTATAAGATTCAATGCTGAATGTTTTTCTTGTTAACTCACAAACTACCTTAAAAGCTTTAAACATTTAGAGAACAGTGGTTTTTATGTTTTATATTCAAACACTCTTCATTTCTGGGCTTGGGAAATTTGGATAGAGCCTTAAAGGTGGACTTCAATTTAATTGGTGGAGGTTTTATCTTTTAAACAATAGATGTGCCTCATGATTCGAACTTAGGATCTTTTTCTCTAATACTATATTTACTCACTAACTACTCTAAAAATTAGGTTGTAGAAAATGGTGGTTTTTACTTTTTCTATTCAAACACTCTCCCTTACTTCTAGGCTTGAGATATTTTGATAAGCCTAAAAAGTAAACTTAAATATGCTTGCCATGATTTGGACCTAGGATCTCTGATCTAATACTATATTTGCTTGCCAATTACTATAAAAGTTTAAACTATTAGAGAATGGTTGCTTTCGTACTTTATATTCTAACAAAAACTCACTGCAACATGTTAGTTTTCAGAAATACACTTCAATTCAAACCTTTAGGCAAATGACACCAAACAGAAAAGTAAATACCTCATTGATGAACTGCTGTGTTCCATGACAAGATGGATCAGCTGATACCTTAACTGCCACCTCTTCTCCATCCTTCATTTTTCCATAATAAACTGGTCCAAAACTTCCTTGACCAATTTTCTTAGAAAAGCTGTGTGTTGCTTCTTCTATCTCAGCAAGTGAGATCAAGTACCCTACTTCTTTACCTTCGTCAATAAACAAAGATGCACCTCGTTTGATGGAGAAGGGAATTGAATATTTAGACATGATGCGCAAAGAACTACCTAAATGGTACAGTTAGCCAAAATATGTGGTCCATCTGAGATCAGTAATTGGTTCAAAGTTTATAATCATTATTCTTACCATTTGAGGGCTTTCTTCGGTGACTCAGTAGCAGCCATAAAAATCCAAGCAGCAGTAGTACAAAAACAGCAAATGCTCCAATGGCCATAACAAGTACAAATGTAAGACTCCTCCGATGCTGGCTGTTAGTCTCTAATTTGTTGTTTCCATCGTAGCTGAAAGTGAATGGGACATGGTTAAACATTTAATCTTATGATGTGTTGAGATACGAGAGAGCTAGAAATGCGTGTGTATCAAGGATTAGCATGTCAATTTCAAACAGTCGCATTAGAGTCCCTGAATTGAATATCTTCTTTTTTTTCATTTTACAACAGACTCCAGAAAAATGGGAGAACAAGATAAAATATCACAGTTCAGTTTGCTTCAAAGACATGTTTCTAGATGATTATATGATTAATCATGGCTGTGAAGAGATATGTAGCTAACAGAAAATGTGTTACTGATAAAGTCTATTTACAATTTTTTTCTCCCTTCCTTAATGTAATACTTTGCCTATCAATCATATAGTTTGAATGTCAAGTTTTTGAATGAGGAAAAGAAGGAAAGCAGTAGTTGGTAGGACATGCATTGATACACTCAAAGCTTGATATGATTTAAATCACTCAAAGATCTACAACAAGATTTAAGTTCTTTCTCTGTCCTTGTGAAATAAAACTTTAAGGGGAATGAGGAATCTCTCTATTATTCTTTCGAAGAAGTTCACAAAATTTTCGGACAATAAATGTGGAAATTGACATTGAAAGTAATCTATAAGTGTGTAAACTTGAGGATAAAAGAATTAAACAACTCCTTGTATACTCACTTAAATATGAGCTTTCCATCTAAGAGAGCTGGAGGTATGTGCCCACTTAAACAGTTGTTTTGAACATACCTGCAACAGTAAGTTCATTAGAAAGTGTATTATATCTAGAACATATTAAGCTAAATAACATAGTAAAGCATGCAAAGGGCTTGATATAAATAGTATAATCATAAAAGTTGATGGAAATAGAAAATCTAGCATTTCATGAATTAATACTACTGACAAAGATTGTATCATGAGAAAGGTTCATATATATCATAATATTACATACAATTCTCTTAATCTTGGCAATTCAGCAAAGTAAGATGGCAACTGACCAGACAGCTTGTTCTTCTCCAGATGCCTGTAGATTTCCAGAGTAAGGGTCATAGTGGAGGAATATAAATGTGCATGTATTACCTTTCTCTAATTTACTTCTATTTGTAGAACTTACACAATAGTTAAACTCGTCAAACTGCTCATATCAGGAATGGGGCCAGTCAATGAATTACCATCAAGCCACCTGAGTCATCAGTAGTTCATTACCTATGGCATCCACGTTCAGAATTAAAAGATGGAAAAAGCAGTAATAACATTGTAGATGAACATACAACTCAGTTAACTGCTTCAATTCCTTTATTGCCTCTGGTATTGTGCCACTCAAATTCTTTCTGGAAAGAAATCTGTGAAGTAGGCAAATTCATAATTCAGCAGAACTTTTCAGAAGATCCTTTTTGAGTTCCATACATAAATGGTCTAAAATTTACATTTTTGTAATCTTCGGTGGCATGTCAGGGCTGCAATTTACCCATTCCCAAGGAGCCGGAGTACAAGGATCACCATCTTCATTCCTCCACTCTCCCTGAGAAGCCATTGCATGGAAAGCATGCAAAACAGCAGCTTCCAACAACAACGAGCATATATTAATTAACTCTGACCAGAGATTGATTCCCTTTTAAATAAATAGCTTCACCTAAATAACCAAATAGAGGAAAGAAGAATAGAATTCCGGATCTTAGCCAGTTCCTTCACGTTTAAAAGTTTAAGTAAATAAGTGTATAGTACTTTCAAACTGCCATAATCATTTACATGAAGCTAATAATAAGAGAGATTTATACTTACCATCTTTGATATCAGTACTCGGAATAATTTGTACATATTTGCTGATTTCAATTGCATTCAGAAGTGGGCCACGAGTGGAGTCCTGAGTCTTGGAGAATACGAATGATAGTACAAAATCCAATGATACATTCATATAGCTTGGTTCATAGAGGGCATAGCTTCCATTAGCATTCTCATTGATATTCACTATAATGTCATTATAGCCAGGCACATAAGGTTGTCTCATGGTAAATTTCCGGGTCTCATTCTTACCTAAATCCTCAATCTCAGCCAAATATGCATAAGCTCGAGCATTGGCAGGGAAGCCCTCTAGATTCAACCTGTAAGAGAGGATTCCCCTCGTTCCAACTACAGCTGTCTGCATGACTTTAACAGGTGGAAATTCTCGGATGTTTGCCTTTATGTTCTTACTGGTACTAATTCTTACTGTGCCAGGAGCCATCCCCACAAGATAATTCTGCCTTCTATCTAAATCAGATTGCCATATACGATCATAAGCGTCATCTGGGTACCTGATACATAATTGAAAGATGTCCCGTCATACAAATGGAAGTTCTTAAAAATGTTATGGAAGAATTTATAACAGATCAAAGGGGAGCCTATAGTTATCTGATATGCATTATATGTATATAGTATATACTTAATATATACATATATACTTAACAAATATATATACATATATACTTAACAAATATATATACACACACATGCACATCAATCATCAATCATAACAGATTGTTATACTTCACCTTCAAGCGTAATATAATTTAACCCTACAAACATATACTAGTTAGAATTTTCTGCAGACGACATTTTCTTTGTATGTTACATTGCTGAAGAATATGTAATGAAATTTTAATAATATAACTGACCTAGGCTATAACTGTGCGCAAGTATGCAACTATAGAACAAAAATCTAAGATAAATTCCAAAACTAGAAGTACCATTATGTATGGCAGATACATATGTATGGAAATGGTAGAAGGAAGAGCAAGATTTATGCAGATATGCATATGTAGTGCTTACAGTGAGAGCCTACTGAAGATCAATTGAAAAAGAAAATTTAGGACCTTATGTACTGATTTCTGGTGGAATATAAATGTGCTCATCACACTCAAACATTTTTGTGTATTTATTTAAGCATTCCATCTCAAAGCCATATGACAAATCAATTGAGGCTTACTCATACCTAAAGAAGTTTATATAGGAATTAGTGACCATAATTTATTTTTGATCAAGAGAAACTTTCCAACTTATGTATAATTTAATAAAAAAATTTAGGCTCTAAGGGAGTAACTAACATACATGCATGACATATAATTATTAGTAAAAGACCTACAGCACGTTAGGCAAAGAATGCACCTTTCTAGCTCATTTAGCTTAATTACACATACCGAATGGGGTCACTACTGAGAGCACCAAAATTTACTCTTGCTGCAACTTTGAGGAAGAAATCATCTTCATAGTTTGTAGCATACATTGACAAGTTCAATGGCCTCAACTCAATAGTTGATATGAAGGGATAACTCGTTGATGCACAACATAGACAGACTTGAACAGAATCAGATGGTGCCCTGATTATCATCTCCTCAACAATCACTCTGGAAGAATCAGTAACTGTTATGGTGGCCCACTGAGTGCTATCAAGAAATAGTTGGAACATTGGGTAAGGGTTGCCAGAGTCAGATTCTCCATATAGAAATGTTGCTCGGACAATGTATCGCCTCCGTTCTATTGTTTTTAGAGTATAACAATATTTCTTGCTATCTGCAGGGAAGTATCTGTGAAACCTATACTGCATTCTAGTTTCATTTGAGGCACCTACTTGTGCCACTTTACCGTGTCTGATGAGTCCAGCATCCGACACCCAAATCAAACCAGTACTTGGGTCAGTGTAGTTACTTGATCCACCACAATCTATACTTACAAAATCTGCACATTGAAGTCAGATTATATTAACTTAGTGTGATACAAATATTTAGTTACCTAAAGTAGATGACATCTAATTCAGAAACAGAAGATTAGTCAGCCCATTACAGTGCTTTAGAGAAAGAGAGACACAAACTAGATGTGGCATATAAAGGATGATGCTATAAAAGAATGATTAACTTCCTTCAGAAAATTAGACCAAAAAAGTTCAAGGATGCCAATAGTCAATTAAATTAGTTGAGAAGATCAATTTCTTATATCTGCCATTGGTTAAGTTTCTACTCATGCCAACTCGTGAATAAATGATATCCCTAAATTTTTTTTTGAGCAAATATGATATTCATTAGTGGCAGTAATGCAATCATATACCTGTGGTTTCAGATATCAAGATTGGAATGTAATCTTGACCAGTCCTGTGGAGTTTCAGATTCAACAGTTTTGGGTATTGCCAATCTAGCTACTAATTTAGGTGTTCCATAAAATATCTAAAAAGTTAGAACAAATTCAAACTAAAAAGGAAGCAGAAAAATTTCAAGAACGACATTGGACATTATTCTAAACAGAAAGTCTTTCTAGGATCTTTATTTCCATTGTAGCAGATTTAGTGAGCAATCCTTAGCAGGAAAATTAGAAATCTAAACTAATTAAGATTATGGGAATAGAACCATATGGATCAAGATCTTTGGAACAAAACAAAAAGGACGAATAGTTATTTGGTGCAGACCACACTGTAAACATTAGCCTAAACAACTTAGTGCTCAGTGGATGACGAAAGGGAGAGAATAGGCAAGAAAAATCAAAGCAGGTCACAGTATGTCCCAAGCCTAAAAATATTCATACATCAAATGGACAGAAGCCCCATCTCTAGGCGAAAATAAAAAAACAAAAACAAAAACTTATTTATTTGTCTACACGAAGGAACAAAGGCGATTAAGGACCATTCCACAAAGATGA
Organism: Typha latifolia; assembly: GCF_019914945.1. NCBI lineage: Eukaryota > Viridiplantae > Streptophyta > Magnoliopsida > Poales > Typhaceae > Typha > Typha latifolia. The sequence goes on from NC_133100.1 coordinate 6,149,388, forward strand.
TCATTACCACTCTACCAGAAGGTAGCAACTAGGAAACCAAGCAAACCATAAGCACCATAGAGGGCATGAAAGGACATTACAGATGGTGTGTATCACTAGGCACAGTCCTTTTTGTGTTTATCATTAACTGATTAGAGCAACAAACTATTTACTTTACATTGCACAATCCTCTTATCAAATTTGTAGATATTGTACTTTAAGGTTAAAATATGCTTGTATATAGAATCAATCACAGGGAATAAAGTTTATAATAAGCACACCTGTAACTTGGCTAAGAACAGAGAAGAAGAACTGCAGAAGCAAGCCCAGCAAAGGAAGGAAACAACCCATGGCATAATCTAGAGTTTAAAAAAAATATCACCCTGAGAGAATTGGTTTATAGTAGAAGGTTTAAAACCTTACACAACTACAACGCTACCTATATATAGGATCCACAACACTTAGCTACAAAGCCTACAACCCTGTCAAGAAATGCAACACAAATTGAATCAAAAAAAGAAAAAGAAAAAAGAAATGCAACACAAAGAATGGGGATGGGATTGTAGAGGGGTCCATCTCGCACTCACCAGTCACATTCCATTCTGGAATCTACTTTTCCAACCAGGGAAATTTTTCTCTGGAATCTTAGTAGTATACCTATGAATGGCTTGCATGCCCATTATGCCTGGTGGTGCACTTCTAGCAGTAAAATCCAATTACTTCAACATTCCTCAGCTTTCATTTGATTAGGAGAAAACTTCTTTTAATCAAAAACAATTTGTTATCATTCACATCCAATCATATAAATATTTATTAGATTCAAAAGTAATAGAATATTCTCTCTTATGTTAGCTACTGTTAGGTTAAAAATTATCTTAAAATACTTTTGAGGAATTAAAAGTGGAATATATTTTTGTTTAACAATTTTTTATTTACTTTATTCTAATTGGGTCAAGTGTGGTCAGAGTTAAAGTGGACCTAGACTCCTGCACAAATTGAGCTGAGCTTAGGTCCATGTCATAGACCTGAACTGACCACTGAGTGGATCATTGCTCAAAATGATTGGTTCAACTCCTAAATTTAAATTAAATAAAAATATAAATTTCAAGAGGTAATATTTTTACCATCCAAGGATTTCCTTTTCGAGATGTGGCCCCTTTTGTTTTCATGTCCTTGTCTCAAAAACTTTGGTTAGGTTGTAGTATGAACAAGAGTGAACATGATACAACTTTATCCATGGAAAGTTCCTCAAAGTGTTATCTTTAAATATGGGGTGATGACAATGGGAAGGGAATAAAGGCTGGATTTAGTGGGGGAATGATATGTGTAATGTGTTTAAAAAGCCACCCTCCTTGCTAGGCTTTGATGGTCTTATTTGTCAATAATCCCCTAAATCAAAAGTGTGATAATGAGATGGATAAAATAGTATACCTAAACTTTTTAAAAGACAGTTATAGGATTGGTCTGCACATTGTTCGTATATATATAACGACTATGATCATGCTGAAAAGTAAATAGATGACTCGAAAATTTAACTTAATATAATTAGAGTCATCAGATGCATGTGACGATGAGTTGGCGCATAATCAATACACAGGATGATGACACGTCGTCATTTTTCATAAAATATTTGTAAAGTGTTTATGGGTGAGACTTTATTAAAAATAAAAATAAGAGATTTCTCTCCGTGGTAGATAGTTTTACGATGTTTATGGATATTTGACATATATTTAATAGTTGTTAATAAAAATTTCTATTGTATCATATGATATACTCATAAATTATCAAAAAAAAATTAAAAGAAAAGAAACATTTATGGTGATTATTGGATTCTTTTTTAGAATCTCAAAACGTACTAAATGGCTGAAAAAAGAAAAGAAATTTTACAATCTAACTCTGTCACTCATATATACATATATATATATATATATATATATATATATATATATATATAGTCTATTTGCTATTACCACCTTGAAAGATGGTTATATTGTAGAAGATCCGAAAGCATTATGCATACTTGCATATTACCCCCTGCATTAAGCATATATTTTCCAAGAACGTCCTCCGCCATTAGTGATTATTCCGTGGTCTTTAAAGTCAAAACGGCTATTTGCAATAAAAATACATAATATGGGGGGGTAATACAAATTGTAAATAATGCGGACGGATATTTTCCATGAGGATTTTTTGTAAAATTGTAAGTATAATTTTGCGGAAACCCTCCTATGTTATTTATATTTGCATATTAACCCTCTAGATTGTTCATTTATATTAGAAATGCCTCGCTATTTTGAACTAATTGTCTGATTAGTAACGAGAGGGGGGTATTTGTAAAAATAAATGCTTAATGTGGGTGTAATTTGTAGATACACACAATGATGGAATCATCCACTTAGCTTAGTAGCCAGTGTTATATTTGTTAAAAATTCCTCCCTAATGTGATATTTTATAAAATAAATTATATATATAGATAGTAAATTCATTTCTAAAACTAGAGGTATAATTATTGAAATATACAAGCAATCTGTAAGTAAATGTGAAAATTAAATTAAAATTTCATACAAAAATATAAAAAAAAAATTTATATTATATTTTAAACTAAATGAGATGCAAAATATTAATTATAATATTATTTTTAAACCTATATCAGGCAAAATTCAAATACAAAACCTGACTAGGTTAGACTTAATTCGACCCATATTATGAAACATTTTTTAAATATACTTTTATTTACAAAAAAAATATATATATATAATTATTTTAATATAGTTTTAAAAAAAAGTATCATATTTAGCGAAAGTGGTTTATTATCCTAACTAAGATAGTGTCATAAATCGATAATAAGCTGTTGATGGAGAGACCAACTTTGTTAAGGAATGGTTTACTTAAAAGTAACTCTATGTGGCAGCTATTACTTAGAAAAAATTATAACACCTAAAATCTAATCTAATTAATTTTTCCTTGCTACTGAAGCCCAAGTAGGGTAGTAGTAGTAGGACATTCCTTTTAAGAGAAAGAGACAGAAAGCTAAACAAGAAGAGCCAGTTTGCTACTTGAATCTCGTGAGGAGAAGTACGCTTAAGATGGGTCAAAAGTAATGGAGAAAATGACACCACCTGACTTAAAAGAAAGTAACTCCAATTCCTCTTTTTCTCCGAAATTAAAGGGTGGATACGTTACCAACTCCTCCAAAGTCAAATGATATATAGATATATAGATATATAGATTACCTTTATATGCAAACATTATAACATTAGCAATGATACAATGACAAACATCAGTGAATAATGTTTGTTTTCATAGCATTGGTATAAGTACTAGTAAATTAAAGTAAAAGCGGATTAACTATTGCTGGGATAATAAGCTATCTATCCATGGATTTATCCACCTCAAACTAGTGAGGCAGGTGGTGGTGTGATATCCGCACTAGTGGTGGTGGTGGTGGTGGTGGTAGCAGACACTTGATTATTTGCGTCATTCATCATCTTTCTGACCCTCGCTGTCCACCTCCATAATTCGAGGATGTAATCGTACGAATGCAATGCGAGATAAATGCCGATCCCGGCGATGATTCCATAAGCAATGGAGAAGGTGAGCGGCATCAGCACCATGGTGAGGAACGCCGGGACGGCCTCCTTTGTCTCTGACCACTCGATCTCCTTTATCATCTTCATCGCTATCATCACCCCGACGAGCACCAGCGACGGCCCGACGGCCCAGGGCGGCACGTTTGTTAGCAGCGGGGTGAAGAAGAGGGACAGGAGGAACAAGAGACCGACGGTGATGGACGTTATCCCGGTCCGGCCGCCTTCTCGGATCCCGGCGGTCGACTCGATGTACGCGGTGACGGTGGTGGTGCCGAGGGCGGAGCTGATGACGGTGGAGCCGGCGTCGACGATGAAGGCCAAGTACTCGCCCTCGAACCCGCCTTTCTCGTCCGCGAAACCGGCGTACTCCGCCATGGAGTACATCGACCCGGTGGTGTCGAGGATGTCGACGTACAACAACGTGAGCAACGAGAACCACACTTGGCTTTTGTTGAATCCACGGAAGCTTATTTGCCCCGCCGTCTTCTTGATGAAGTGGAGATCGACCACCTTTTTGAAGTAGTCGTAATCGGAGTCGCCGAGAGGGGTGTCCGGGAAGACGGTGACGCGCGTGCCGCGGATCCATGAGACTAAGGTGACGAAGACGATTCCGTAGATCATGCTCCCTTTGATGTTCTTCTGAAGGCAGGTGGTGGTGATCAAGAAGCCGACGGCGCCGAGCCAGAAGGTGGGGCTGCGCATGGTCCCACCTTGGCACTCGCCGGTAGTGGGGTCAGTTGACGAGCAAGCGGAGAGGGTGACGAGAGTGGATTGGCTCGGGCCCACGAGGCCGACGCCTTGGTGGGCTTGGAGGCCGGTGAAGGCGAGGAAGATCCCGATGCCCACGGCGGAGGATAGCCGGATGGAGCGGGGGATGATGCGGGCGATCTTGGCGCGCAACCCGACCGCGGAGAGGAGGAAGAAGAGGAGGCCTTCGACCATGATGGCGGCCAGGGCGGTTTGGTAGGGGATGGGGCCGGAGCCGCCGAAGCCGACCATGTTGTAGGCGAAGAAGGCGTTGGCGCCCATGCCGGGGGCCAGGGCGAGGGGAAGGTTGGCGAGGAGGCCCATGGCGAGGGATCCGATGGCGGCGGCGAGGGAGGTGGCCACAGTGAGGTCGTTCTTGACGTCAGAGAGGCAGGCGGGGGTCAGGGGGAGTTGGCAGGGGCCGCCGGAGTCGGAGAGGATGGCGGCATTGACGGAGATTATGTAGGCCATTGTGAGGAAGGTGGAGGCGCCGGCGCGGAGCTCGCGGGTGAAGCTGCTCTTGCGGAGGTCGAGCTTGAAGTAGCGGCCGGCACGGCCGGAGGCGACCAGACGGTTGAGAGTGGCCTCGGCGTGGTTGATGGATTCCACGAGCTTCTTGCATGGTCCTTCTCCCTTCATCTCTTCTTCTTCTTCTTCTTCTTCTTCTTCTTCTTCTTCTTCTTCTTCTTCTTCTTCTTCTCTATCTCTCTATCTCTGTCGCTCATGGAAGGTTTTGGGGTGTTAATATAGGCAGGGACGGGAGCGCTTGAGATGTTGGGAAAAATTGCATTTCACACCTTACAATATAAGTTTATTTTAGTTTTCACCATATCTTTTTCTTAAAAGTCCAATGATAAATACAAAGATGTTTATTATATATATTTCATGAAAAATCCTGGGGCCGATGTAAAAATGGAAAATGGAGGGTGTAAACTGTAAGAAGTTCTTAAATAGAGTTGGAAAAAAGACTTTTATTTTAGGGAAAAAAAATTATTTCGCACCTCCCTTTTACTGCTTATCCAATCCGACCCCTATTTTTTTACAAATTATTAAAAAAACACTTTAAGCCATATTTAGCATGTTATAATAATATTAAATAAAAATATTTAGTCAAGATAACTCAAGAATGCTACAGTAGTGCTGAGATAAAGAAAACTAATGCAAGGGTGTTTTAAACAAGTTTTTTTTTTGTTTTTTGGCATACTTGCCATTCAAAAAGTCCCATATTTATTTATATACCCTTTTTATATTTACATATATACTCTTCAAAAAACACAATTTTTTACATATATACCCTTTAAGATTTTTATGTTTTGCCCCTGAAGTTAACTAATAGTTAAAATCTAAACAATTTAGACATAAAAAAATAAAACTATCCTTATATTTTTTAGTTAAGGATATTTTTATTTTTTTTATTAAATTATTGAGACTTAATTTGAAAAGTAACATATGTTCTGAGGGGTTTATATGTAAATATAAACCTCACAGGGGTATATAAGTAAATAAAATATTTGTGAAGGGTATACATGCAAAAAAAACCCTTGAGATAACAATTGAAACTCCAACTTATCCTGAAAAGCAGGATTCAAAATGTGAAAATAAGGGGAAAAAGGGGTTGAAATAGAAAATAAACAAAATTTTGGAAAAAGGAAAGGTTCGTTTTGCAAGTAGTGAAGATCCAGTGCGTGAAAGTAAAAGATTTTGTCTTGATATGATGGGATATGCCAAGTTAATGGTGTTTTTTTTCCTTTTAAATTCAGATATTTTACAAATCACACCCCTATCTTTCAGGAGTTTATAACTCAATCCCTTTTTTTCTATATAATCTTTGCTCATCTCCCGCCTTTCTCCTCTTCTTCTCTCTCCTCTTTTACCATTCAAGTTAATTACAATTATAAAATAAATAAATAAACGAGTGTGAATTATAAAATAGATAAAAAAATAGGATTTGATTTGTAAACTTTTCTTTCTTTTTCCACTGTGGTATTACACAGTTCAAGTTAATTAAAAGAAGAGGTAAAATGAGTGTGAATTATAAAATAGATAAAATATAGGGTTTGGTTTGTAAACTTCCCTTTCTTTTTTCCACGTAAAGGTGCCGTTACAATGCGACTGAGTTTACGTTATGTAAACAGAGATAGTAAGCATGATATAAATGGGAAGATATCAAATCTGACAAGCAAAAAAGGAAACTTGGAGTTATAGGCTTTTGTAGCCCAGCTCAGATAAAGGTTTAAAGGAAGGATGGGTGTCACTATATAAGTCCCCAAGCGATAAGATAAACTAAAGGGAAAGTTTCAAATAACACCCTATATGTTTACTAATTTTTTTTATTAACACCTTACCTTTGAAGATTTTATAATCAAAACTCTTATAGGGTATAAATTACATATATGTAAAAAAAATTAGGGTGTTAAATGAAAATTTCTCTTTAAACTTTTCAAGAAAAATAAAATAAAAAATAAGGTAGACTTAGCTAAATCTATTAATATATCATCTAAAAAATTCTAAATAAACCATTGATAAATTTAATTTTTTTACGTATATAAATTGCTGATAAGTTTAATATTTTATTTCATTAACTTATAGGTATAAACGATTGAACTTATTAGGCATTGTTATCTAAAATTATTGATAACTATAATGAAACATATCAATTTTGATATTAAGTTTGAAGGTGATCTATTTTTTTTCTTTAAATTTTTTTTTTTTTTTGAGGCAATACTAGTTGGGTCTATTATAAACTATCATAATTTTTAATATCCACCCCTAAAATTTTCATCAACTAAAAACAAAAGGGTTTATGGGGGCCTTAAAAAATAGAACCCACTGAATCAAAGCCCCAAAAAGATGGCCTCCAATTCCTTGGGGCTAATGCCTCTCTTAGTACCCTCCAAAGCTCCAAGATTCCATCTTTGATTATATTACTCAATTAAGTTTTTCTCTACTACTCCAATGTCTCCCTGTACTTTGAGTACTAATCTAATCATGCAACTACTTTATTAAAGAGCTCAACCTCTTGCATGCGTAAGGAAGAGAGGAGTCCTCCTTTTTTTTTTGGGACCAAAATAGCCCTGTTTCAAATTTTATTTACCAATATAGACCGTCTTTTAAACTGATTATTAAAAAGAGGTCTATTTTACTGTAGCCCTACAAAAAACGCTAAACTCATATGAGTTTTTAACCTGTAGGAAAGAAATGGTATCAAGATAAATGTTTTTATATAAACGTAAAGTTTTAACTTAAGCAGCTGAAATACTAATTAAAACGAATACTTATAAATAAAGTGCTGAACTGTTTAGCGATTGAATGAAAACATAAAAAATACTTATGAATTGAGCATTTTTACTTAAGACTAGAGTAAAATAGACTGCTTTTAATACTAAGTTTGAGGGCTAGTTTGGTCAATCACTCTAAGGAAGAGAGGATGTTTAGAATAACATTTATATTTGCTATTGAGCCACTGAAAAGTATTTCTCTTTTGAGGAAAAAGAAGTGGGAGTGGGGCCTCAAAAGGAAGAGGATTAGAGATGCTCTCCAATGGCTAACTGTGAAATAATAATGTTGATATGATTGATTATATTTACATAAATTTATAAAATTAAACTCTAATATATATATATATATATATATATATATATGCTTTTATTATCATTAACATGTACAATATGTTTTGCTTTTATTGCTTTATAAAACATTAATGTTAATATAGATTAACCAACATTTATCATATATTTAAGACAACAATGGCATGAGGTGATTCTATCAGACACCAAGTTTGATATCATTCTATATTGATAGCAGATTAATTATATATGCTCATATGTTTGTCTTAAAAGTCCCATGTCCTCTAAAGAGAGACTATAAGCTTTCTCTTCTTTTAAGGGGGGATTCTTTTAAGTATAGTATGTAGGTTTAAGACAATCATTTCACCCATTGGTTTTAGGAGGGGAGATAAGATGAGCTTCATATCTTGGACCTGCAATTGCATGTGAGCACCATGTACTGGAAGTAGTAGGCTTTAATGTTCAAATTCCATGAGATTCTGGATGCCAATCAAGGTTTTTGGGTCCAAATGGAAGCTGTCTGAAAGCCAATTGCCGTCAGGCTTTTGTAATTTAATTGCATTTAGTTTTTCGGTTAAGCATATAAAACTGAGTGCATATATTTTCTATAATTTAATTGCTCTTTTTTTTTTTTGCTTTGAATATCCATCCTTAAACTTGGACAAGCGTTCATTTGAATTTATAGATGAATTTACTAAAATACCCATGAAGAAAGAGTTCTTTAAAGAAGTTTGACATCTATGATGGCATTTTAAGCAAGGAGAATTTAGAAGGGCAAATAAGGATAGCTTAAGTAGTTTTAATGCCAATCTTACTTTAGGAATAAGATTAATTCTAGAATAGTTATTTCTTTTTGTTATTCTCAAAATAAGGTCTCAATATCATTCACTATCACACGCTCGCCGGCTAGAACTATTATAGAATGAGAAAGCCTGGAGAAGAAGGTATACTGGATTGCAAGAGGAGAGGAGAGGAGAGGGTATAGCATGTATCTAAAAATTTCCCTAGAAATTATGCATACAATTATTATAGCATAGGTGTTATTTAGAAATTGACCTTAAAATCATTTTACACTACATGCAAACTAAGATCCTTTAATGGCCTATCAAGTTACACATGATTAACTCATTAGTAGTGCATGAGCAACAATTCAAGGTGAACTTTGATTGTAGATCTTCAAGGTTAGGGGTTTGAGGTAGATCCACTATCCAGTGGACAAAATTCCTCTGCACTTAAGTGATATAATGACCAAATAGCTCTGTTACTATGTGACAATAATTTCCCTTAAAGTTCAAGCAATAAACAAAATATGCACAAAATCGTATACAACTATACCTTCTCTTATCTAAGAAATTCAGTAAGCACAAGCTTTGGTATGCATTTATAATAAAAGATGAACAATTTCAAACATAGATCTTCCTGCTCTGTTGTTGCCCTGTGAAATGAACATATTTTAATTGATACATGTATAATAATTAATCCTATATGCATGAAAAAAAAATTGTCTCATAATCTTTCCAATTTCTCTGAGAAAAGATTAATGTGGAAGCTTCTTGGAACACTCTGATAGCAGTTTATAGTTATGAAAAACAATAAAGGATGAGGGAATTATAATTATTTTCTTTCATTTGCAAAACAAATTATAATCCACTCTCCTTGTGAACATTAGAGATAAAAACTATATCAGCTAATGATCACACATTTACATTTAATTGTTTCTTAAACTTTAAAATGGATTCAAAACTCTTTCTTAGCAGTACTTGTATACTAAGATAAACACCATCCTTGCAAGAGAAATTGGTACATATGTCCACATGTAATATTAATTAGATTCAAAGAAATTACATTGAAAAAAAGTAACTTGCACAAGATATCTTCCAAATCATCGGATGCACAGTCATCCAAGTCACTAAGAGACTTCCTTATGCAATTAAATACAGTAGAGCTGTATGATTTGTATGTTGTCTCACACCTAAACTTTTCTCTTCTTATTATGGGTCAAGGAACAGATCATTTTTGAAGATATGAAACTGTACCATGCTATAAAGAATAATTTCATTTCCCTCTCAATTAATCCTAAATTAGTCTTCCTGAAGATCTTCATCTTAGTACAAGAAAATGTTATATTAACTGTCATTTTTTGAAAAAGAATCTAAAGTTTGGTTTGTTCTTCCAAGACCCTTCATAACAAATGTGGATTTGCTGTTCTTGCAGAAAGGTTTCAAACCAGGTAGTAGAGGACTGCAATCTAAGTTTGCTCTGGAATTGCTTTTCCTTCCAGGTATGGGAGATTGGGGATGCGGCGATATAATCTGCATGCATTTACAGAAACCTCAAATTAAAATGAAGAACAGAAATGAGGCGAGAGAAAATTTTAAATCAAAATTCTGAGATAATATGTTGATTTCAATGTCTTTATCATTACTAGATTGTTACTGATTGTATCACTAAAATAGCAAGGAAATAAACAGTAAACAGCTAAAAATGGAAAGATATATTCAGTTGTCAAGATGAATTTGAATTTGAAGTTTTGAAAGGTGCGCAAGGACCTAGCTTGCACATAAGTTAAAGAAAAGAAATGTATGAACTTAATTTGATTTTACGGTTTTTCAAAATAACCTGCCAGATTTTCAAAACAGAACCTAAGTGGCCCTTCTATGCTAAATCTTTAACAAAGTGTAAATTGATGTTGGTTGATGATTAAACCCCTATACTTTTGTTTTCTAATATTCTTTACATATAATTTAGTTGCCTAGACATAATGATTTTTCTCTATATTTTGTACTCCTCAATTGAAGATCCAAGTTCTCTCTCCTTGTTCATTTATCTCCTCTTGCTCAGCTCAGTAATACTAAATCAAGCAACATGAATTATATCTTCCCTTTAATGTGTCGATAGGGTATTATTTTCATTGCTTTGGTGTAGAATACCTCATTCTACAATAAGAATTCCCCCTCCTCATTCACCAAATAAACTGATGTCCCTGTTCAAGAATCATGATCTTAAAATACATCTTCAGCCCCATGTTCAACTTTTCCTGCTCCCATTTTTTTGGGCCTTCAGGGTCATCATTCAAAAACCATTTGAAAGAAAATATTTAGGTTATGACTGATAGTTAAAGTCCATGTGTTAGGAAAAAGAAAAAAAGTACTGGAAGGGAGAAATTAAGAATGTTCCATGAGAAACAACAGCTGTGCATATGGCTGTCAAAATAATCGGCAAATTGACCCAACCAATGAGCTTTATATATAGGCACATTTCCATGTTCCTAACTATAAGATAGGATCTGAGAAATCATCTGAAAAGCTTCCAACTTTCAATTATAAATTGTTCTCTTAGTCAACACTGATTTAGCATGCTACTTCTGCACCTGTATTTTAGAATGTTAAGTGTGAAGTGTCATTTTAGCACTACTAATACATCCTTGAGATGTGACAGGGAACAAGGTTCAATGTATACATGATATATAATATCTTACCTTAGTATTTTGTCCTTGTCTAAAACCATGAGTTCTAAATGTCATCTTCTACTATCTCTCTTATTGGCACGTCAAGATATCTCAAGAGAGGCCATATAATCTTCCAGGTTGCCTCCTTATGAGACATCATAATATGTAGTACGATCTTGGCTTCAAGACCTAATAGTCAGTTTCTCGACTAATTAAGATGTTAGGACTCTAAGAGTTGAAGATAGACATTCTTATCATCTTGCCACTTGTTCCTTCATAATTTAATGTCTAGTTTAATGAGATGCTTGGTTCCTTTATACAAAGTTGATCTTGGCTTCAAGAACTAACAGTCAGTTTCTCGACTAATTAAGATGCTAGGACTCTTAAGAGTTGAAGATAGACATTCTTATCATCTTGCCAATAGTTCCTTCATAATTTAATTTGTCTAGTTTAATGAGATGCTTGGTTCCTTTATACAAAGTCTCTCATATTTAAAGTAGAGCTGAAAAACTCCTAATTTAGACGAGCTGTAAAATTCTTCGGCACAATCCTATAGAAACTTCTATCTTCTTCAAGTTGTATTCATGATATTAACTACAGATAGACACTCACCATTAATCCACATAAAATGAGAACTAAGAACAAGGGCTTTACCTTCTTATTCGCATCCTTTTCTGCTTCACTTTTGCAATAGAAATTAGGCAATGGCCTAGCTTTAAAGCAAAGGCTCTGACGGTATTCTCTTAATTCACTTTCAGCCTTGTCCTGTATAAAAAAATGATAAATAAGAGTTAATGTGCTTAGGCACTTAATAAGTGCCTTTTAGAAGAATTCAGTTCCGAAGAGAGATAAAATGAACTGCATAGCTGTTTTAAGTTCAGTATTGTCATGAAAGACTCATGTTAAAAGCACAGCAGTTTTTGGTAAAACTGCAGCAATGAAAAAACAACAATGTGTTTTTTTAATTATATTTTCGATTTGCCTCTTTGGTGTCATGTTCTGATTTCCAATTTAAAAAACCATGCATGTAATGGAAAATATATGAATTGTCCTCCTGACATTTGGTAAAATCCAGGAAGTTCTGCAAACTGTTAGGGAAAATTAAAAACTTCTAACATCTGGGAAGCGTACACTCCAGTTTTAAAAGTCTAATTGTATACTTGTGGCAAAATTGGAAATCCAAGAATTTCTGCAAACTGGTAAGGGAAGATAGAAATTTCTAATACCTAATTACCTGACAGTCCATTTAAACTTACCATAGTATTGAGGGCATAGTTGCACTCAATTAACTTATATTATGAATAATGTTCTTAAAAAGGTGAACAAGGAGGAAATTTATAATGATGGATAACTATTTACCTCCTTGCATTTTTCTACAATTGCATCAGTTTTAGGGCGAATAAAAGGTGAGTTGACTTTGCTCTTCGATCTTCTTTCTGTAGTGCTCATAGATTTTGAGTAGCTATTACATGAACAAATATGCAATCAGTAAGTCAATTTCCTCTTCATCTTATTTGTATGATATTTCTAAGGGATCTGAGAAAGCACTATTTACTCAAATGAGAAAGTGTGTTGTTCTGCAGCTGCCGACTTTCTTCCAGAAAATGTCAGTTCTGATAGTGGCCTACTCCTGAAATCAAAGAATTCTCTAAGTAATTGCAATAAGTACATTACCAGTACTTCAGGGGTGCAACAAAATCTCTAGATGGTATTTACAAGTTTCATCATTGCATGATGCACATTTAAGAATTTGAACTATTACCTTCCATGTCCTGATTCAGGTGTTCCTGGTACAAGCTTTGGTATTCCTTTCGAAGATGCCTGCAATCCAAAGGAAAGCTAATTTACCATTGAACACACACCATAATGAAGACTCGTATAGTAAGTAGGGAAGCACCCTTGTTGATGTTTTGAACTGAATATAGTTGTTCTTAAATGGTTTAGAAGGCTTGCTGGCAGCTTCAAAGGCCTGAATCTTCGCAACAACTGATGAGCTCTTAGTTCCTGAGGGAGTGGAAGTGCCAACATGGGCACTTTTCAAATCGATAGACATGTGCATCAAATTTGGAATTGATCTCATTTTTTCGTTCAGACTCACTCCCCTCTTGCTTCTATTATTTGGAGTGGAACTGTTTTCTTTCATCCAATTTAAGGAAGATGGATGCTTGGATGCAGGAGAGTGTCTGTTAACTAGTGATGATTCCGAAATAGGGACTCTTCTTTTCTTCTCAACTTTATCACTGTGCTCTTGATTAGTAACAAAACTTTCCTGATAAGAGAGACAAACTTTAGATCACAAACTTCAAACAAAAAAAAATTAACTTCAATAAGCTCAAGATTGCTACTACCTTAAATGGTTGTTTCTTTGATGTGGGGATCCTTCCAGTCTCAACCTCACAATTACTATTCTGGTTTTCAACATTGTCGACCATGTCTAATGATCCAACTTGCAGAGGCAAATCAATAGGATGGTCATCTTGTAGCTTCTCTACCTCTAATCCGTGGCTTTCTTCATTCAAATCACAAGAATTCGTACTAACTGCAGCGGCAACCTCGACATCTTGCACTTTATTGGCGTCTACCTCACTGTTTAATTCTTCAGATTCAACTTTTATATCAGAAGACTCCATGAAACTCTCATTTGTGATTGCATTCGCTTGTTCTTCCAATGCGGCGGCCTTGCGAGCAGCGATTTTCTTATAATGGGCTTCAAAGTAGGCTTTCTTCTGCGCAACCGAGCCCGGCCTCGAGTACTTCTCCACATCTTCCAAGTACTTATTGTGATTGAAGGACGACCATTTTCCCCAATCCAACGACTCCGACAAGAATCTCCCAAAAGAGACCGAGTCCGCCAGTGCGGCCAGCGGATTCATCTGAGAAAATCCATCAAAGTTTCCTCAGTAGATTTCCAAGAACCCAAAACCTCTACACCATTCTTACACTCAAAATGGAAAGCGAGAAGAGACCCAAAACAATAAAAGAACCAAAACAAAAAACAAAGTGGGTTCACATCCTCTTATTACCTTCCTCTCACCATTGGAAGTCTCAGGAGCATGAGACGAGTCACGGAAGACACAAGCGGATTCTGCCATCTCCTCCCGCAGCAAAGAAACCTCTTCAGCTAAAACACCACCTCCTCCCCCTTCTTTCTCTTCTTAAAAATGGCGTCTGATAGAAAAAATTGGTTTGAAATTTGAATGAGGAGAAGAGATAATGAGCTCTAAAACCCAAAAAAGGAGGCGCCTTTTTATGAGTTCTCTTGTACGGTGTTTAATCCCAGAGGTCTCCAAAAAGTTGTCTCTTTTAGCTCAATGAACAGAATGGAAAGAAACCTTTTTTTGGTATCTCTTCGTTGTGGATTTGCAACGTTCGAATTCCAACGTCTATGTTTTGGGTGGGAATTTTTTTTTTAATTTCATTTGGGGAATGTGTTATATATTCCCATAAATATAATAGATGGGACCCCCTTTTTTCTTTTGATCTCAAATTTTTATTGAGGAAACATGGTATGGATCACGCTTACTTCTCAAATAAAATGAATTAATTTTGAAAAAATTAGAAAAAAATGATATGGATCAAGATTTCACATCTACAGATTTGCTTTGTTGGATTTGGATAGTCCCCCTGAATTACTACTTATTTTGAAGAGAGAGTTTTTGGGTAACTAGCCTTGTTCTAATTTATTTTTACCAAAATAAACTACTCCTCAAATTTCTTATTAAATTAGGCCTAATTTACTATAGTTTTAATAAAAATTCACGCTAATCAGTTCAACATTTTTATCTGGTCTTACATCCAAATGCAAAAATAAATTTGTGACCCGATTAAGTTATAATTAATTTTATTTTATCTCTTCGATTTTGGACTGCCATAACTAGTGGTAGCTAAGTTATTTAGAAGTAAAATATCAATCTATACTCTTCCATTAAATCAAAGATTTTGCTACAACAAATACATGAATGCATCGGACATAGAAGTAAATTTTTTGTCAGCACCATGTATGTTTTTGCATGCCCTCGGTAAGACAAAAAACTTGTAGAGACTTGATACGCACGCACAAATCAATGCATGCATCTACAGCGCACTCGACTTAGATCACTCTTTCTTTGAAGGGCATTCCGGCATGTTGGCTAACAGAGGGGGATATCTGTGATGCTCTCCGGCTTCTTGAGGATGAGGCTTGCCATCCCTCGGAGGGCTATGCATGCAATTCGAGGGGCTAGACGATGGCACCATCGATTTAGTCAAGCTCTGACGGAACCAAAAGCTCCACCAAGGTTTGGAATAAGGCAATCTCGCTGGGTGCGCCATCTCATTAGGCAGCCCGGAGGGCCGAGCTAAAGTGAGAATGGGAGAAACCAGCACGAGAAGAACAAACCATCCACATAGAGAAATGGACATTTTGGTGGTGATGATGTCTTGATGGAGAATGAGAGATGTAGCTAGAAAATAGCTCGGATCACCAGGTCGGTACTAAGAGTGATCGTGTTCACGGATACATATATATATGCCATAAGGTTGGGGTATATATAGAAATAATTAGTTAGGTACATAAGTTGTCAGTCTATGTGTTTAATATCTATATTTGTACCAATCGTACTCAAACCGTATGGACAAATGGGCTATTCCTTGTGCGTATCAAAATTTGCCAACCGGACCAATCCTACTAAGACGTAAGTAAGTTAAAAGGTAGCTATGAATAGTTATGAGAGAGACTAAGAAGTTGGAGAGAAATGAAAAGTTAAAATGTAGTTACAATAGTTATGGGAGAGTGAGAAGTTTGAGCCAAATGGAGTTACGAATAGTTATGGGAGAGTGAGAAGTTTGAGCCAAATGGGGGAATTAATGTATAGCTACAGAATCGGTAGTGATGTAACTATGTTTACATAATGATAGTGCTGGCATGCAGCATGATCATAAGCTTGGAATGCAGCATGAAGCATGATCATAAGCTTCCATGCGGATAAACAAAGGGCATACTCAAACATGTTGTGATTGAGTGTGGTTACCTGATTACCTAGTTGGACAAATTCGACAATCGAAGATTAGCATTTTATGTACATAAATCCCTTTAACTTAATCTTTCACCAGTAAAGAAAGACAATAAAAACACTAAACTGATCAGTGTTTTTAAAAAATACTAATTAATTAACATTTTTATTAGGCCCACAGTGAAGTGAATTGGGGTAAAACTCTTCGAATAGAATTTTACATTTAATTTTTACTTTTTGTGACATTTTAACTCTTCAATTATTCTATAAATATCTCATCGTACGACAATGTTGTTAGAAAATATCAAATAATCATTTTACACAGCATGAACCAAAGAAGGGGTTTCAAATTTTAATAGTAAATTTTAACTATTTATGTAATTTAGGCTTCTCTCCTGAATATTTTAGTAATTTAATTAATATAAAAAAAAGTAAGATAACGCATTATAAATTCCTCATAATCACAAAATAGATAAAATATAGGGTGTAATTTATAAATTCCCTCAAATATAACTTTTTGATTATAACAATATAAGATGTAAAAACAAAAGTCCACTCTTCCACATCCATCCTAATGTAATTGGCTTGGCAAAATAACCATTTTAAAGTATAAAATTAAATTAATCCTACGACTACAAATAGAGAGGAAGCATTTAGAAAATATAAAATTCCACAACACTAGACCTGGATTTGATGCCAGAAATGGCAAACAGTCTCCAACCAAAATTGCTAGTAACATGAACAATTATTCAGCTATAATAATTATGAAAAAGGGAAAAGAACAACACTACTTCTGTGGAATCTTCTGTTTGGTTTTCTTATTTCCCTTCTTTCTGGAACTTGTTTCTGCTGTTTCTTCTTCTTCAGCCTTTTGTTCTGCCTCCAGTATGGCAAGCTACAAACAAAGTGAAACAAATAACAGTAAACAAGCGTATCCATAATCAAACGATGCCTAGAGATCCAAAAATTTGTCACAAATAATCACCTCATCTAGAATCGGCTTAAGCTCCTTGTACCGAGCTTCAGCAAGATCGAAACCATCTTTCCGAAGTTCCTGGTATTCCAAAGTTAACATAAAGCAAATTTGTAGTCAAAATTCACGTCCTTGCCCAAAAACTGGGCTCGCCACATATAGCAGAAGAGAAATTCTAAGGTCATTCCTCATATGCTTAACTGTGGTACATTGGTAGAAAATAATAGATCACTTGTGTACCACTCATATATATTACACAAATCAACTTTGCTATTTTTTCCCTTAAAAGGGCTTATGAACGGAAAGAAGTAGAAAATAGGACATTTGTGGCAAGTAGGTGGTAATACAATAATTGGCATAGGAACAAGTAGTTCGACAGTAATTCAGGAGAGGGAACAATAGAGATGAAGTGTTGAGACGGCAACTCAGTGAGTTTATCATTTTCAGAGGAAGAGGTAAGTTTATTGATGAAGTGGCAGCCTTATACCATTTGAAGGATCAAAAGAATTTAAGTAAATCCAGAACGTATAATGATGATCAACTAGGAATGTAGTCATTTTGATGGACCGAACTAAGAATAGGGACCTACCAATAACACATGATTATGTCGCAATTGCCATTACAGTCTTAAAAGTAGAAATATATAGAAATGTAAATATGCTACCACTTTGAAATATAGTATTAGAAAGCTAAATGAAACCTAAGCAGAATATATTGATATATGCATGAAGTGTAAACAAGTTTAAAGTTTAAACTGACCTTTCCAGTATGTTGAGTATGCTCATGAGCAGCCATCTGCCAGTATATATTTGTTCGTCTATAGAAATCTCTCAATGATTCTCCAGGCTTCGGATATTGAAAAATCAGAAGTTAGACAAGTTCATGAGCTGGATGAGTGGGTGATAACACCCATATTATTCTAACATAACCCTACAATCCTGATTACGATTGACCAAGGAATTATTCTAACATATAAAAGGCCAACGCATTTTCATTCTCAACGAATGAAGAGAACTTCCAGAGAATCCGTTAAGAAAAGTTTAGATACAAAAACATAAAATTAATATGATATGTTACAGTAATCCAGGAAATAGAATCACCATAGGAGTCCTTTGAGAATCTGAAAGGCCAAGAGTGACCCTGATCTGTTCTATCCTTGCACGTTTCTCTTTTCTGCGCAAATTCTTTTTCTCACCCTTTAATAAAGAAACAGCAGTGCCAATATCAAGAGCCCCTTCACCATCATCCTCTGACTGTTATAGCAAGGGAGCAAAAAGAACTAAATAAATAATTTGCTTAATAGGAGCACAAACAAAACATAGTTACAAGTTGCAACCGGAGGTTAGTTATCAGATACAGGAAATATGACTGGAAAAGCTCTTGCTCAAGAAAATGAGAAATAAGAAAAGATTCAACGAGTATTGGTAAGCAGCTCTAAAAGTTTCTTCCCAAGAATGTCTTGACTGTGTAGTAAAACATGAATCATCAAACTTTAGCTGACTTGTACACATTTCAACACAGCTACAGGAAGATGAAGTGATTCTAGAACAACTCAAGTAATGTAGTAGGTGAAGAAAATTCAACTCACTACCTTCAATTAGAAGCATTTCCAACAACATTAGTTTCTCTCTATCACATATAACATCAGATCATCCATTTATAAACTTTCTTATAGTTTATATTACATTTTTATTCTACCCTTTCTTGTCATAACCCTACAATCAGCATATCCACTGTTCTGTTTGCTTGTGTTAGCAAGTACATATTTCTTCCTAATTCATTATGTTATGTACCAAACTGGAAAACGCAATCAGCGCATGAGACTTCCACCTACACAGGGTCTTGGGAGGGGAGCAGACATGTACACAACCTTATCCTCATTAAATTTCATCGATTGCTTTCTTAGCTTGTTCTCTCTAAATGTTTCCAAAATTGCCATGTCCTCATATATTTACTACACTTTTAACATGATCTTTTCACTATAAATATCAATCTCTTATCCTTATGTTACATCTTCTAGTCTTTCTTCTCATACAATTATGATTTTGCTTATGTGCTTTAACTGTAGGCCCAACATAAATGTCCCGATTCATTTTGAGAAGAAAAGATAGTGAGCAGAAAACAATAAATCTTCATAAAAGGTTGTTGTAGCATGGATATTTACACCAGCATTTTAGTTTAAAAATATCATAATTTTTTCTTGTTTACTCTTAAAGGTTAAAAGACAAAAGCATTGTTTGTCTGAGCTACAGTTGAATTGTTCGTCTGAGCTACAGTTTTATTAATGGTAAAGTCGTTATTCCAAAACTACAATTCCATAATAAGATTCAATCATAAATACCTCCTAATTAGACATCTTCCCTCTTAAACCCCACTTAGGCAGGAGCCTCATGCACTTGAACCCTCTATGTAATTATCTATGTACCAATATAATCTTATAGGGAATGGAGGTCTAGAGCTTTATTCCAATTCACTTAATAAAGAAGGCGACGCCAGGTAGCTAGTGGAGGAGGTAACAATGTGGAATTAATGGACTCTCAGTCAAGCGTTTAGACACCCTGATGAATTCAATGGCCCTAAAGCAAAGTCTGCCAATGAGTTTAAACACCTCCTGTTTGTTTTCTTTCCTTATGTGAGTAATTCAATTGGGAGACTATTTATATGTTGTTTTACTTGACCTTGGCAAGCAATAAAGTATCTTCTCTTTCTCTCCTCTCAAGTAGGTCAAACTAGCTAGGGGGCTTCTCTTTTTGTCCATTAAACTACTATGGTATTGCTTGATATGACCCATCCATCAGGTCAGAACCTATCACAATCTTTCCATATAACTTGATGCAAGTAGGGGCAAGGATCGGCATGCTAGTGGGATGAGTCGTCTCAATTAGGCATCTTCCCATCCTAAACCCTACACAGGCGGGAGCCTTCTGCACTTGAACACCACTTATGTAAGTACCCATGTATCCATATAATCTTTCCATGGATCTTGATTTAGGCAAAGGCGAGGATTGGCATGCTAGTGGGATGGATCTTAGTTAGGCATCCACACAATATGCACAAAGCAGGACACCCACATGCCAAAAGATATGCATCAGTTTGAGGCAGTTTAGCTCAAGTTGACACTGCATCAACAAGTCAATGCAGTTGGCACTGCTTCAAATGGAGCAGCACAAGGAGGAACATGGCAGCAATGTAATGATATAACCATGTATAAGAACACAAAGCATCAATACGATAGTACCTACATATGTTGCACAACCTAGGTAGGGGTGTCTTTCTTTCTTATTTTGACTACTAATTCTTCTTATAAAGCTAACAGAGAAACAAGGTCCATATAGCCGATCCCAAATATTTGGGATTCATAGCTTGTTTTTTTTCTTTTGTGTCAATTTAGGTTTACTTAGGGCTCTAGTAAATTCAGGACAACTTCAGAAGGTCGTTAATTTATTTTGTAGCATTGGATAGTGATCCTTACAAACATGGTTCATAACCATTGGCAATCTATTGATCTATGCATCTCATACAATATCTTTAATTGATTTCTCCTTCATTAATTCAAGACAGTTCCAGAAGGTTGTTTAATTATTTTTAGTACTGGGCAGTGATCCTCATAAACATGGTTCATGACCGGTGATCTACTGATTTATGCTTCTCATGCAATATAGTTTACCTACTTTGCATAAGGAAAGTGATACCTTCTTTATTAGGTAAAATTCAACCTCAAGAAAAGTGAACATGAAGAAAATAATGATACTGCCACTGAAAAGGCATTATAAGCATTGAATGTATAGGTTACCCCCTTATCGTCATCATCACTTTCATTACTACTGCTTCCACTGTTACTTTCTTCATCTTCAGTATCATCATCATCATCCTCATCCTCAGAAACTTCTTGCCATTCAGATTCCGAGGCCTGCAAATTTAGTAGCTAGAGTTCAGATCTGGAAGAACCTAAATAATAATACTGTAACTATAACAGAGGACGCATACTCTGATGTAGGAACAATGAAAACACTAGAAAGAAAAAGAAGTGTTATAACATGGAAAGCTCATATCTAAAAGAAATAAAAAGATTTCATCTGCAGCTATGTTCCCTGTTTCTTATGGTCCTGTTAGCAGTTTCCAACAAAGCTTTTTCCTAAAACTGTTTCAAAGGCTAATAAATGGCAAAGTAATGGCACACAGTGTGAAGTTAATTGTGCAGTCTATCATCAAAAAGGAGTTCTGACAAATTAAAATAATGCAACACATAGATCAATATAACATCTCAGACTATGCAAAGAACCTGTATTATGCACTTCCATTCATCTAGTTTACTCAGGTTCAATGAATAAAGATCATCAAGTGTAATCTCTCGGTCTTTAACTTCCATTGTTCCTCCATATAAGTAGAGCATATCTTTTCCAACGACCATGCAAGAATTGATGCGCCCGCAAGGTTTCACTGTCTATAGAATTATTGAACGGTCAGTAGAAAGAAGAAAAAGATATAGATAAACCTTGAAAAAGTTTATACAGCAAACCTCTGATGACTTGCTTTCTTGCTTATTAGCCGAATCATCGATAAGCCCCTGAACCTTCGGATCAGAGACCTTGATTGATTCAACATGGTTAAAGGATAGATTCTTGCTCATGTGATGAGAAACTTCTTGAACACCACATTGCATGTCAACAACATCACAATCTATATTATCATCCCCTTCATTTGCTACAGACATCTCTATATCACCTTGACTATCCTTTGATGGTTCACTTCTCTTCAATCCTTTTAACTATGAGTCAGTAACAAAACATTCAAAATTAGACTAAAGCAAAATACTACAAATCTTGTATTGAATGTTAAAATTAAAACTTCAAAGTACTTCAATAATAAAGGTAGCAAAATAATACACTAGATATTTTATAAATTGTTTTCAGATGTGTTAACTTTGATGGCCTTTGTTTAAACCTAGGGTCTTCAGTAAGCACATTAGGAAATATGCATATTTGCAAATTGAACTCCACCAAGCATAGGCATTTGCATAAAAAATCAAAATGCCCAATAGCTTAACCTTTTATAGTAGTAGGTAAGTTAACATAAAAGCAAAACAAGCCTCATAAAATCTCTATTATTTAATATATATAGAACCTCCACCCATTTAACTCTATTCTACTTCTTGAGCTCATCAAAATATCTCAAGACTATAAGTGAAGAGTGTTAGAATATAAAATATAAAAACCATCATCCTAAGTTTTTAAAGTAATTAAAAAGTTAACATCCTATAAGGAATAATAAGCTACACAATTCTTATAAATTATATGGCAGTGTCTAGAGTTCAACTCAAATTGGACAAGATTCCAACAAAAAAGTTGAATTTTAATCAACTGGCTATGGATCAGACATTAACCCACCCAAGGCTCTGAATATCAGTATCAACTACTAAAAGCAATGATACATATTGACTGTATTAGCCATAAATACTAGCATTATCGATTGCTATTGACTGTTTTAACATCGAACTCTTTTAAATCAAAGTTCTCAATATCGGGATTGGGATGGGGATCGGTATCAGCCGTTCGGAAAAACGATATGTATTAACCGCTCATATCGGATCGGACTATTTTTTAATTACGTAAAATTATAAATATTATTTTAAAATGCAGAAAAATTTCTAAAAATTTTGAAAAAATGAGAGAAAGTAAGAAAATCAAAATTACTCATATATGAAGTCTAAAAACTTAAAAAATGTATTAACTTACTTAAAATTCAAAATTTTGATGAATATTGAACTCTCTCTCCCCTCTTGCCTCTCAAAATTCAAAACTTATTCAAAAATTACTCACATAGATACGGTTCCTATTTTTTCTTTACTTATTCCCCCTCTCTCTCTCCCTTTCCCCTCTCTCTCAGGCTCCCAACAATTGGTGCTGGTGTTTCACTACAGCAACAATAGAGATCATCGGATCTACTCGGTGCAGGAAGAGAAAAAGAGAGGCAATGAGAGGAATTAAAAACTAAAAAAATAATAATAAAATAACTCATCTGAGGTTGTCGGATCTTTGTCAGAGAATGTCGCGGGAGGTCGAGAACACGATAGATCTACTCAGTCGCCAGTGGAAGTGCGAAAAAAGAGAAAAAAGAAAGAAAAAGAGAGAGAAAAGAGAGAGAAAAGAAAGAAAGAGAGGCAAGAGGGGTCCAAGTCGGATCCCACCCATTCTCGCCAGTTTTGGGCTGGATCGGCCGATCTCGTCCAAAACGGATAGGCTTTCGATCATGATCGAGATTGGCTGAAACTAGGAAATTAAATAAAAATGATATAAGATATAGAAATTTTTTCTAAAATATAGTAAAATAATAGGAAAAATAAGAGACTTCAAATTACTCACTTAAAGTAGTGATCTTATGGAGAAAGTTAGATGGCGGCTCAACCCACCATCTGCCAGCAATGGTCATAACCACATTTGCTTAGTAGAGGTAGTGTGAAGGTCCTACATGAAAAATCTAGATAGGTGAGGAGCAAGGTTATAAAACTCGATATCACAATTCGAATCAGTCATCTGAAAAGACGATACATATAGGTCGTGTCAGCCGCTCATATCGAATCAGATTATTTTTTAATTACGTAAATTCTAAATATTATTTAAAAATTTCTAAAATTTAGAAATAATAAGGATTACTTACATATGAAGCCTAACTTAAAATAATACTCCCTCTCTAAATTTTTTTTAAAATTTTTTTCTTCTCTATTCCTTTCTTTTTCCCTCTCTTGAGATACAACTAAAAAGTATCCTATTTAAAATAAATAATTTTAATTATCCAATATGGTGGGATACAAGAGGGACGCGTTTTTGAATTATTTAGGTTAAACGGGTCGGGTATGCAATTAAAATTGATTCAAAACCCATAAATCTGCTAACCAATCCATTAACATTTAACTAATAACATTAATCTAAACCTAACCCGTGTTCATTAAGCTCTCTTGTTCCTCTCCCTCTCGTGACCTAGTCGGCAATTTTTGGTTGTCCTTCCTCCTGCACACCGGCAACAAAGGCCTCCCCCCTTCCTCATGCGCCAGCAATGAAAGGCTTCCTCCCTCTCGCACAAGGCGGCGACGGCCTCCCTTCGTTCCTTCCGCACGTCGGCGACAAAAAGCCTTTCTCCCTCCCTCATGTGCCAGCAACAAAAAGCCTTCCTACCTCCTTCACGCACCGACAACAAAGGCCTTCCTCCCTCCCTCGTGCACTAGCGACGAAAGTTTCCTCCCCACCGCACGCGATGGCTCCCTCACGCGACGGTGACTCCCTCGACAGTGACTCCCACATGCAATGGCAACTCCTAGTGACTAAGATACCCTACTTTATCTCATCTCTCACACACCAGTGATGAAATTTTTCTTTCTCTCTATCAAGTGATATTAGAATTCGGGGTTTTTAATTTTTTCTCATATTGTTCTTAGGACGTAAAATTAGATCATTGTGATCCTAATTGCTGCTAAATAGCTAATTTAGGATGATTATGGCCACTTTGTTTCTCTCCGTCTTTGATATGAGAATTTGGGATTTTTTTTTCATACTGTTCTAAAGGAACTTATAATATCAAATTAGCTCACTATGATCCTAATTGCTACTACATGACTAATTTAGAATGCTATTTAAGCATTTGTGCTCACTGCTCCAGTGCTCTGCCTCATTGCCATGTTTTAGAAATTGATTGATGTTTTCTTTGAGAAAGCATGTTGTACTCACTGTGATATTGTGATCGTTGTTTTGTTTTATTGTTATATTATATCATTGTATTAAAAAAAATTCGGCTCAATTATCATAGAAAATGGCTAGTGCTAGTGCTTCTACTAACAGTATGAGTTCCACCAACAAAGTTATAGATGATAATTGTCCTATTTGGAAGCATGTGACCAAGTTGGAGAATATGGGAAAAAAAGAGGGCATACTAAATTTCAATGTAATTATTGTATGTGATTCATACAATAATTCTCATTTTAGGGTGAAGCATATTTGTTGAGATTATCAGGGTGTGGAATCAAATCTTGCCCTAAGATTAATAGTAAACATCTTAATAAGATGAAATGAGTAGTGAAAGAGGCTGAGTTGAGAATAAAATTTTTTATGGCTAGACTGATATCCTTACCATTATCAACTCGACCACCCTTATCCTCTTTAGGAGAGATTTTTGAACCTAGAAAAGTATGGCTACTAAAGACACATCTATGGAGAAGTCTTTCAACTTAGTTATTCGCAATCAATTAAATTACGAAATTGCTAGAATGCTTTATTCATGCGGATTACCTTTTCATTTTGCTAGAATCCATATTACATAAGGGTCATATCAGTTTGTAGCTAACAATCAAATATCTGATCTTTTATCTCCTGGTATTGAGAATTACATTGCTCCTACAAGAGAGGATAAACATTAAAAGATTATTGGACTCTATCAAAAGCACTTGGATGAAAAAATGTGTTACCATTATGTGTGATAGTTGGACAGATGCCCAGAAAAGACCTCTTATTAATTTTTCGACTGTCACTGAATATAGTCCTATGCTTTTGAAAGATGTTAACTATGAAGAGAAATATAAAGATAAATTTTATATCTAAATTGATCATCAATATAATTGAAGAGGTTGGTCATTCGGTTTTAAAATATACTAAATTTAATGGATGACAGCTGGAAGGTCTTGCACACCCATAAGATGCATACACACTATAATATACCCTAGCCCTCCACATGTTGTGATCGTCTTAAAACACTGACTATATTAAGAATATAGCTTAGCACATATCTTCATATGAACCTACATAATTTCCCAGTGATTTAATAATAAAAAATGTAGTAAAGAACGTTGACATGTGGATGCATTGGATTCGAGGGAACAAATAATACAACGGCCATATTGCTAATTTCTTCTCATTTCATCACCTTTAAATATAGAGGTCTTGTATGTTTAGCAAAAGGATTAGCTATGAAGTAGGACTCATAAACGACATGCACCATAGTAGTATAGTTATGCAATAGTGCAAACATATGCGACAGCCACTAACTTTAATTAATGCATATAATCACATTTCAGGAACTAATTCCTCATACCACTTAAAGGTGAATTTAAAGAGAATAAACCATTGACTTAAAGATTCTGTTCCTATGAACAAAGGGAATATTGCTTTGGGTCACATGCATTCAAAATTGAAGTACTAGATAAGCTATGTACATCATAAAAAAAATCTAAATAAATTATCACATGCTAAAATAACAGTAGGCTCACTATATTACCTTTTCTTTGGTAGATTTATCCTTCCGCAGCTCCAAAGGATACCTAAGATTGCATACAAGAAATTAAGTTCATGTAAATAAACAGAATGCTGATATTTGCAGGAAGATGACACACGTTTCAAGTCATATAACTCATAATCTCATATAGATATGAAACAACACAATAGTAGAAGCTTTTTCAAGTCATTAGTCTCTCATTTGTAGTATGGCAATTATCATTCCTTCACATCATTATTTTATTTACCATACTTAATGTTTAAAAAATATGCATCAAATTTTCTTGTGCACATATTCAACTATATTATCACTTCATAGAATAGGTTAATGAGTGGTTGTGTTTTGCTATCATGTATTTACCGTATTTGGGCGACGTTGGCATTTTGCTTGTGACTTTATCAAATGATTTGGAAACTTATGCAGTTATGGCAGATAATAATCTTTATCCCATGCCATAGAAAATTCATTTCTTATGTGCTATTCTCCACTATGACTGACTTTGTAAATAGGAAGGCATGTTCAGTTCTTTGCTAATACTTTTCTTCCCCTTCTCTCTTTTGAGAAACAATACCTCACTATCTTAAGATTTCTTCAACCACGTAATTCCTTTGGTATCATGTTTACTCCTATTATGATGATTTGGCTACTACAATGTATCCAACCACCACTGCGGTTTAGTTTCCTAGTAAAATATCACTGATCAATACATTTCCGCAAATTATCAACAAGATATTTTGAAGTTTGGTGGCTTTGTTTCAAGTAAATTTGACCATATATCTAGTCTATCGCAACCACAAAACCTGTACAAACTTTGTGCAGCATAGGTATAGCCACAAGCATCAAGTTCATACTAGTTGTCAGCCTATTATAAAGGATCCAAAATATTATGTAATCATGTTATAATATGTTTCACAGGTTCACTAATCTAGCCAAGCTACCAGCCAAAACATCAGATACACTATTTAACTTCTATAATCATATCTTTAGCTCCACTATGTAAAAGATCTGTCTGTTTTGTGAGACTATTCCCAGGTAAAACTATAAAATTTAAAGTTCTCACAGACTGTAACCATGCAGGTGTTGAAATTGAGGGATAACAGTAGTTACACCTTTTTAGTGAACTAGGATAAATGATAAAAGTAACTTTTTTCGTTTTTTTTAGTACAGAAGTTTGCCCCTAGCCTATTTGTCCCAAAAAGTAAGTTTTTTGGAACTCTAGGAAATAAAAAGGGATAAAGCTACTATATAACCCCTTCCAAACACAGCTAAGGAATAGTCTAGATAACCCAAGGATAGTCGTGCCGGTTGGCAGGGACACCTTCCAAAACACAACCTAGTCTAGACAACCCAATGATGGCCACACCGATGACGAAACGACACCCAGCATAGGGTGTGCCCATGTTAGGTTATTCCGACTCGTGCTGCCCAGCATTAGTTGAGATTTAATGGACCACAATACGTGCCACCTAAAACCCATTAAAGGCTAATCTTGGCAGCCACTTAACCAAATAAAAAATGTTGAAATAAGAGAAGAGAGGAAAAAGAAAGAGAAATATAGGAGATTAAGTAGGAATTTAAGCTTTTTTTTCCTTCAAATCCCAATAAAAGATAAATTTTTCTTTCATTGTCTTAAGTATTTCCTCTGTTTTACACTTAAAAAACTAATTTGGGGTGTAGAAATAATAAATCTACTTAAATTTGTTAGATCTATTATTTGTAAGATTTTTCTTAAGGAAAACAAATTTGTAATATTTCTCTACATAGATCTAGCATTTTGGTGCTAGATCTATGAAAATTACTCTTGAAAATATATGATCAAAAGAAAATTTTAATTTACCCCAAATTTAAAAAAAAAATTGAAATTAATATGTCAAATTCATTCAAATTGAATTGAAACTGGTATAAAATATTGATTTAAACCCTAAATTTATAATTTTTAGCTAAAATTTCAGCATAATTAGAAATTATTGCTTTTTCTTAAATTGCTTGAACTGTTTTCACAGCCTACATGTGGCTATAGTTTGTCTGTGCCTATTCCAATGTCAGCTATTCTCATGCATGTTCTATAATCTATATGCATATTACTGGATACGAGAGTTGCAGAGTCTAGATATGTATAAAGAGTATGTGAGGCCTTAATATATATTTTAAGCAATATTCTTATGTTATTCTTGTATCAGCATATGAAGTTTTGATTCTCCCTATCATTCTATATTCAACTTGCTTTTGGTTTTCAATTATTGAGCTATTGTCAATTAACAAATAAGCTCAATCATATTACGTGTTAAATCATATTTCTACTTGACTATTACTATATCTTTAATAAAAAACATTAATAGAGGCTTTAATACATGTATTCAAATTAAAAACATATATAAAGACCCTAAAAAGTATATTAGAAGTTTGTCAATGCGTGGCACTAGCATACAGGACGCGCTGACAGGGTACTGGCATGTGCCAGTAACATAATAATCCTTGAGATAACCTAAATAAACCCAAGAAATCCCTAACTCAATTTTACCCAACATAAGTTGAAAGGCTGATGGAACCTAGTTTGACTTGATGTAGGTTAAACCAATTGTCCTTTCCACCAAATTAATCTATAGTTCAGTCCCATCATTGAGGCATTGAGTCAATTGAACCACATGTGGACCACATAAAATTGTTAGACAAATTTTACATGTACTCGTCAGCTTCTCAGTTATTTCTTCCTATTACACATAGAAATACATTAGAATGTCTGAAGTAAATGTACTGCTGTAAAAGTTAACAAGTAGCTATTTTTTTATTGATCCTTTCAATTATAATGCAGATGCACACTATTCTTTCTTTCAGTTGATGGCACCTTCATCCTTTTGGTTTGCATATCTTTTAAATATTTCCAGATAAAAGAAAACTGAAGTGCAGTACACTAAAAGCAGAAATAGTTATTATAATCTGGTCAATATTGAAATCTGGAAAGAAATATATGAGACAGAGCATACCATCGATGACTATCTAACTGGAAGCCGTATAACTCATTCATAAACAAACTCATCAGGAGATCGCCTGCAAAATAAAAGCAGGAGGTAAAGAAAAACATAAACTATAGCAAGGAAACAGATCTGAAGCACCAGCAAGAACCCACTGAATATTGAATATCAAACACAAGAAGCTCGCTTGAAATCGTATTGAGCATTAATGGCAGTAGGCAGAAAGATTAACTGTTAATTGGGTTAAATGTATTGTGAAACTCACAATGTAGATTATTCCGAGGTAAAATACTCGTAAACTAATTAAAATTTGAACTTCACTTTTTGCTCTGCACAACTACTGATAAAATATTCCTAAAACTACTTGGTTACACCAAATTCAGAACTCAAAACTCAATATATACCAAGATAACAGAATCACAAGTTTTTAACAATTATCACATGAAGGAAACAACTAAACAGAAAAGAGCACATCATCATTAAATTAACTTTGTGATTATAAAACAATGAATCAGTACAGTAAGACAACAAAGGCAACTTCACATATGATCCTTAGGTCAATCTGCCTCGCCTACATAAGAATCTATCCAGATGTTTAATGAAATGATTTCAAGTTAGATGATATTCATGTTTTTCTATTGTTAGATGTTGCCAAGAGGATAATAATTACTTGTGAAATCCAAGTTTCCATATTTAACGTTCCATTTTTTGTTTTTAGCTTTTCTGGCTGATTTTACATGGTCACTGATTTATATATTTGGTTTTTTACATATTTGTCATTAAAAACTTTGGATAATTATACTAAGACCTCATGAACTATTCATTTCCACATGCACCCCCTTATCCTTTTTTTGTATACTTTGAATCCTTAAACTATGAAAAATCTCACCCATGGTATTAACAAGAAAATGCTAAATTATCATTTTGCCCTCAACTTTCCTATCTTTCTTTGCTCTAAAATAAGGGTAAAATGATCTCTATAAAGTCTAAAATTGGTCAATCATGTGACTCGCATGTAAATTTTTGACAAAAAAATTTAACAAAAACCAATGAAAGGGGCATTTCAAAGTTTTTCATAGTTAAAGAGTTAATATGTCATGAAAAACAAATTAAGGGGCCTAGGGTCTATGTGGAATGGACAACAGTTCAGAGGTTTTAAGCAAGGTTCCGAATTTGGCTGATCCCGATCCACCCTTAAACTAGTTTCAGTGGGGTATCAACCGAATTAGCCAATACCTGATCCAAATCGGCCAAAGCAACTCAATAGAAGACTCGCCTATCTCTCGAAGCACACCCTGACGAAGTCCTCCAATGCCGATTCGTCAAAATAGAAGTCTGGCAAGCTTTTCCCCCGACAGAAATAGTGACACCGCACTCAACCTCGAGCAAGTCCATTTTCGCTCTTTCATTTTTGTTTATTTTTCTATATCTCCTCTCTGGCAACCTCCCCACTTCTCTCTCTCCCTCTCTCCTTTTCGCTCTTCCTCTTCTCTCTTCCTCTTTGTTCAACAAGACAGAGAGAGAGGAGTGGGGGGGGGGGGGGGGGGGGGGAAGAGATAATCATTTAGATAATGATGTATTTAGTTTTATCCTTTATATTTTAGGATTTGGATTAATTTTTTTAGGTATATCTTTAACTAAGAAAAGATATTAGAATCCTTATCCTAATAAGACTCTTATTATATTTTTTTTAGCTATAAAAAGGAGAGGCCTAGAAGAAAACCCGAAAGAGAGAGAGAGGAGTTGAGATAAAGGGTTGGGGTCCGAGAGGAAAAAAAAAGGAAAAAGGGCGTTGGTATTGTAGCACCGACGAATAAAAATATAAAATAGAAGGGTCATCTCCTACTTCCTCTTCTTAATCTTTTCTACATCCTTACCTTATCGGAGTCACCATCATCGGATCTAGACATTGAGGAGCCGCGAGAGTGAGAGAACAACACCAAAAGCATCGCAGGTGGTGGTTTTGCCTTGCTTAGCATGTGGAGTAGAGATTTCAGTCATTTAATTTAGACTCAGGTAAGTGGGTTCACTCATTTATTTATTTGATTTATTCCTCTTATACTTCGTACTTTTTATCAGATCACACATAATTCAGTGTGCAAATACATTATTATATTTCTATGTGCAAAATGTTTGATTCAGTGCATTGCTATACTTCGTGAAAATAGCAAACTTTAATAATTGTGAATATCAATGGAAAAACATAACGAATTTTTGTTATGACTTTGTGAACAAACACATACTAGATATTCTTCGTGCATATCCCCATAGTGACTCAAGTTTACTTTAAAGTCCAGAAAACAGACATATACCTAATCAGCATATGATCCATTTAGGTGATCTTAGCGCGATTAAAAAACCTTGAAGTCTAAGGAACAAACCTATACCTTATTAGTACATGATCCATTCAGGTGACTTTAACGTGATTAGATAACAATCTAGGGGACAAATCTATTTATGATAAATATATAATCTATTTAGGCGACTCTGGTGTAGTTAGAGAACAGTCTCAAACTATATCAGAAATCTCTCAAAGGTAATTCTAATCTTTCTCTATAGTTAATGAAAGAGACAGGTTTCGTTTATCACATAGCAACGCCTCTTGGTTACTCTTAGAGAAAGAGATAGGATGCGTTTATCACATAGTGACATCTTCTAGTGACCTTAATCGGATTAACTATAAAAAAATAACTTGAGCACATCTTATGGTAACTTTTAGTTGATATGGATCCTCGAACACAATCCCAATTGAGACATATGACATTAATATTAATATTGAGATAAATTCAGCATATTGACACGAAGCATGTTATCAGTTATGATTTACGCTATTATTACCTATGCTGTTATTATTATTGTTGTTAAGAACATGCTTAATGAAATTATTATTTGATAGCGCTGGATTTAGATTTTATTTAAAGTTATCAATTTCAAATTTATTTGGCTTTTGAGTGGATTCTACTCACTAAGCTTATGGCATCCCTCTTCTAATTTTAAGTTCTGGTCAACGTGGCGACTGAACGAGATGCACTGGGACCCACCTTCACTTAAGATTTTACTATTTTATCAATCGGTTGTATTAGACATTTTATTCTAAATCATCTGTTATTTTAGTTTGATTGGAGACACATTAGTGATGACATTGGTCTTTTTATTATTGAATTATAGTTATTAGAGTTAGTTGTTCATAATTAAATTCTTGTCGTTTTGGGACTTCAAAAAATATTAATTAAGGATTTTTGTATCTCAAGTGTATTGAGATACATGACTAGTCGTGATTCTAATTTTGGATCGTGACAAAGAGTGAGAGATGGAGAAAGGAAGAGTGGAAGAGAAGAGCGTGAGAGACAGAGAGTGAAAGAGAGGAAGAGAGTGATATTTTTTACACCTGTCAAGGAAGAGTGGAAGAGAAGAGCGTGAGAGATAGAAAGTGAAAGAGAGGAAGAGAGTGAAATTTTTCTACACCTGTTAAAGAAGGGATGTGAGTTTTTTTCTTTTAATTTTTAAACTTAATATTTGAGTAATTTATTTTTATTTTTGTTATTTTTAGTTTTCAAGATTTTTTTTCTGTTATTTTAATAATTTATTAGACTTTTACGTAAAATATAGTCTAATACCGAAATACAATATTGGCGGCCAAAACAAACAATGCGTATCATTTTTCTTTTTTTTTCTTTTTCTTTGTACTCTTTTTTTTTTATACTTTTGGTGGCCGATCCCAATCCTAATCCTTATATTCCGAAACCTTGGTTTAAATGTAACTATCCCTAAAAACTTTCAAATATCATGTTCCATTACACTCCTTAATATGTTATAATTGCTATGAAATTATTGAACCCTTTTTTAAATGCCAATATGGTTAATTTTACATGAAAAATCATGAAATATTCCTAATACAATCCTTAAAATCCCTAATAAAATATATTAATTAGAACCTTGTTCACATGGATGGCATTAAATTATTATATTTAACTACCTCAATCTCTGACCACTCACATACATGTCTACTAATCCAAATCAACAAAACAGACTATCCTAAATATGATGTTTATGTCAACATTTGTAAAGCAATGACAAAAATACAAGGTACAAGAAAATGAAATGGAATGGAATCACATTAGGATGCAATATATCATATGAAAACGAAATGTGTAAGGCCAGAATATATACCAAAGACGACTTACAATAAAAGTAGCACATAGATCAGCAAAATGTGCAACTAACCTTCAGCTTCCATATCAACAACACCGCCAAAGAGGACAGCCCTTTTCTTATGGACACACATAGAAAAACCAGCGCGGGGTCCAGGAGGCATTCCACTCTTCTTAATCTATTCATAAAAAGGAAGTAACGTAGAAAAGCTTAAAGAGCAAAGCAAATAGAGCACTCAGATAGGATGTAAGCCAAAATAAATAACAAAATCAATATTAAAATGGTTGAAGACCACTATGATTCATTGAGTATCTAAAGAAGAACAACATGATATCAAAGTAAGAGGTCTTGAGCTCAAATCTAGTCAGGTCTACTGTCATTTAAAAAACAAAAAAAATCTCCACCCATTTACGTCAAGTCCAATATTTGGGCCTATCAAAAATGTCGTAAGCCC
Organism: Typha latifolia; assembly: GCF_019914945.1. Taxonomy (NCBI): domain Eukaryota; kingdom Viridiplantae; phylum Streptophyta; class Magnoliopsida; order Poales; family Typhaceae; genus Typha; species Typha latifolia. The sequence continues at coordinate 6,183,518 of NC_133100.1, forward strand.
AAAAGTGAGAGAGACTATTATAAAATAAAAGATAAAAATCACCATTCTCTCACTTAAGTTTTTAGAATAGCTAGTCAATTAACAAAAACCAAGAAAGACATCACGGAGGAAAATAGGTATGACTATTTATCTCAAGATTAGTCACCTCCAATATAAAAAGTGGAAACTTCAATATTCATATATTGCAAGATATGTAAAAAGCACAAAGCAAGCATCACAAGACAAGGAAATATTGAGAAGCCTTTGATAAAGAAAAGAACACAGAGTCACTTATATGATGGAATATCAACAGAAAATTAAGCCTAATCTACTAATTCAAATTAGTGCGAACCATCAAAAGAAATGGTCACTTCCAAAGTTAAATTCTTGGAAATGAAATCTTCTATCATACATAAGTGAAACTTTAGGGAGGGAAGACCTTGTTCCATTCCCAATTACGAGGATCAAGAGACCACAAGTCTGAATGAACTATTCCTTTCTCCGACCCATTTTTATCAGATGCAACTTCTTTGGAATAGCCACCATAGAGAAATATCTGCCCACGTTCAATGAAAACAAATATAGTTTACTAGCAGATAGTGCAAATTAGAACAATAACTGTAAAAATGAAAATGCAGAAGGCAACTTACTTCATCTTGGAAAACAAAAAGCTGAAAACCACTTCTAGCACTAGGCCAAAGGCATCCAGGTGTTGGTTTTATCTCTTGCCACTACAATTAGATGCACATATATTTAGATAAAAGAAGCAAACTAAGGGTAAACCAGAATTACCTAGTAGTGTAAGTTGGTAACACATATATAACAGTTATTTAATTCCTTTAGTATTACTAGAGGCAAGTATATGCTCACCTTGAACTGATCCAGGTCAAAAATAAGTAGATCATTATAGTACCTGAAGAAAATAGTAAATAAGCCTATTATCTCATATTTAATGAAAAAGTGAAGGAAAATTCTGTGCACCAAAGTGAAATAATTTCTCATAGTCAAATAAAATTCGTAAAAAATTGAGACAGCTATAAAATAATAAAACCATCCAGTAAATGTCAAACCCTTAGCCGTAATACACGTGCTGAGAAATCAACCATGCATTGCTCTAGCCAGATTATACAAGCTCAATCATAAGGGAAGCAAGAACATACCACAACAGCTTTAGCAAATACAAATATGGGTATTCGACTACATGTAAACATATACAGACACAGAAACTATGGATGGATGGCAATGCATAAAAGCAAGAGATGAAAACTCTACAGCCAACCAAAGTATTCTTTGCATGAAAAAGAGACAAATTTATTTGCATGCGTACCAAGACATCTACTGTTGTAATTGTTAAACAAACTCTGCATGTCTGCAGTTAGTGTAATGAAGTTGAAGTCTCAACTACAATCTAGAGTCTAGACAATACGTTATCATGTTCTCTATAAATCATGGACAAGGATACAGATACAGGGCATGATACGGGTACTCCGATGCAACAAATCTTGAAAAACAAGGATATAATACACCAAAAATATGTAGTTTTTAACTTTTTATAAGTATGAGCCTAGAAACATGAAATATACACTTGTTTATGCTTGTGTTTCATTAGTGCAGGAATTGTTGTTTATAACAAGTGATAGAATCTATGCAAGCACATCTTCAACTTATTCATCAATAACACTAATCAATTTGAAATAAAGTGCTAGTTACTAATATCACGAGCAAACAAGAGAATTAGATCTATGAGTAATGTGACAGCAAAGCTAACCAACTTATTCACATCAATTAGTTTATTATCTTGTCCTTTCTACGACCAATTGTAATCCAATATTTGCTTAGTAGCCTTGGATTGTGTTAGACAACCCGTTGACCCAAACAAGGTCTGAAAAATTGGGATTAGGATTGAGATTGGTCTTCCGAAAAAACGATATGTATCGGCCGTATTGGTCGCTTGAATCGGATCGAACTTTTTTAATTACGTAAATTCTAAATATTATTTTAAAATGCAGAAAATTTTCTTAAAATTTAGAAAAAATATGACAAAAATAAGAAAATAAAGAAAGAAAAACTATGATACAGTAAAAACTGAAAAAAAGAAGAGATTAGAAAAAAAACGAGTGAAAGAAACCCAAACAAAAGAAAAAAAAAACTACGATGCAATGAAAAAGAAGAAGAATAAAAGAGAAGACAATGAGATAGAGAGATGGAAGAAATGAAAAAATTGAGAGAGAAATAAAGAAATAAAATTAAAAAATTACATACCAGAGTTCATCGGAGTTAGATTTGCATCACCGGAGTTCACCGGGGCTAGATCTCTCCGTAAGAAAAACAATGGCTATATAGTAAGGAGGGAAAGAGAGAAAGAAAGAGTAAGAAAGAGTGCAAAAGAGAATGGAAGAGAGAGAGTTCAGATCAGGCCTAGATCGGGATCAGCCGATCCTACAAACCATGGACCGAAAAGCTTAAACTATTAAATAATGGAACAATAATGTATATCATAACTTTAGCACAACTCTTCATCTGTAGCATCTAAATGTAAGTGGACAGATAATAAGGTTTAAATATGCGGCCACCCAAACCAAAATAGAATAAATATTAGAAAATAGGGAACAAAAACATATCGATAAGGTTTAAACTCATGACCTCTAGAAAACTACTTTTGTTGCCATATTAGATAACCATTTGACCTAGAAGCTTATTGCTATTAAGCAATGGATCAATAATGCATATCATGTCTTGATTCCTTAGTATTATGCTATCTACATTCGGATAAGGCAAGATAATGGAAGTATTTGTGCCTCTCAGTATGTTCTACCTTGTTGACCTAGAGAATATCTAGTACGATGGATTCTCCCTATAAGATTCTGGTGTCTTCTCAACTATATTTCTATTGTTTTCTGGTTTAGAAAATCAATTAAATAACATAATATATCTACACTTGGCTTGTTCCATTTGTATCCATTTCATTCATCAGCATGTATACCTGCAAGAAAATATGGTGTCTAGGAAGATGTGAATAGCATTCAAACTAATGGCTACAATTCGTAAAAATGATCATAGTTAAAACCATCCAACTTTAATTAAGTTAAATGAGATCACAAACCTTACTTCTCTTAGAGTGTCATAAAATCCACCAAAAACAATGATTTTATGCTTGTACAATACCTGACAACAGAAGAAGTTATAAGGGTGAGAATAACAACAAATGCAATAAACTAAAATTTGCAATATCGGAAGCATTTACAAACATATATTCAAACTAGGGCTGTCAAAAAAGCTCGCCAAGCTTGTGAGCTCGGCTCGTTTAGAGTTCGACTTGAGCTAGCTCGAATAGGTTATATATATATGATACACATTGCTAGAGTATTTTTTTATTTTACTAGTTATTTATTTTAGAAAAAATAAGATTTCTGTATGTCGCGTTCGAAAGCAGGAGGGGACGCGTTTGAATGCCCTTGCGAATGCCTGCAAGCGTTTACATTGACAGAGAACGCAAATTGTGCGTTCAAACGCGCTCGAACGCGTTTGAAGGCCTGCATACGTTCGTATTGACAAAGAACACAATTTGTGCGTTTAAACGCGGTCGATCCCATTCAAACGCGATCGACGAGAATCCACTATTTCTAGGGTTAATAATTGTCAATTTTAGCTTGTTTGGTTAGCCTCTTAAGGTGTGGATGGCAATCAAAAATATTATAATGAATGAATTTTAATTTCTATCTCCTTCTATCTTTTCTACCCTAATCTCCCTTCCCCTTCCTTCAAGCCCTAGTCGTGCGTTATCTCAACGTCGGTATTCTTCTAACCTCCCCCGTTTGTCGAATTCTCCCTCCTCCTTGGGATCTCGGTCACTTCTCCCCCTTCATCCTTATCCCGTAAGCTCCATAAACCATCTACCATCATCTCCACTATCATTCCTAATCTTATCATCACCTCCACCCCTCACCACCACCATCACCACCTCTTGTGTATTTTCGTCACAGTTGTGGTCCGAATCTGCGAAGGGCATAAATACCAAAAACGTAGATCAGAAAGTTACGAATCGACCACCCCTAGTTTCATAATTTTCTGACTACGAGAGAATATCTGGTGAATATTTTCCCTCAGTTGCGCCGACTGCTTTCCTGCAACCGATCCAAATATTGAAGAGGACATTTCGTTCCTATCAATTGTATTAGAGACCGACGGAGATCATCAATGGAGGAGGAGGAGGCCGACGTCGAGCCCAACACTGATGGAGAAGGTTGCCAAAAGAGATTGAAGGAGATGGTTGATAGAGGAAGAGGAGGCCAACGGAGAGGAGGAGGTGGCGGCGGCTTGCTGATGGAGGCCGACGGAGAGGGAGGAGGTGACGGCGGCTTGCCGATGGAGGCCGACGGAGAGGGAGGAGGTGACGACGGCTTGCCGATGGAGGCCGACGGAGAGGGAGGAGGTGGCGGTGGCTTGCCGATAGAGACTGACGAAGAGGGAGGAGGTGACGAGGGCTTGCCGATGGAGGTCGACAGAGAGGAGTTGGTCGGATGGGTGAGGGTGGGGTGAGGGTAGGGCGATAGGTGAGGGTGGGCCCGTCGGGTGGGGTGAGGACTATGGGTGGTGGTCTAGTGGATGAGGGTGAGAGTGAGGTGGGTGAGGGTGATGAGTGCCTATTGAGCCTATCGACCCTATCGACCCTATTGAGCTGAGCCTAAGTGAGTCAGCTCCATCTCAGGCTCAGCTAGATATTAATTTTAAGCCGATTTTAGCAACTCAAGCTTGGCTCAGCTTTGACCAAGCCGAGCCGAACTCGAGCTTCAGCCGAGCCAAGCCCGAGCCAAGTCCGAGCTGCTCGTCAAGCTTGATAGCCCTACATAGTTGTAAGACAGTTTTTATTAATCCAGCCGATTTGGGTTTGAATCATACCTACTAAATGCTGGTTTTTTTTCATAAAGACTCTTAGATGTTAGTCACATATTAGAGCATCTCCAATGCTTGCTCCATATTTGGAGCCCAAATATGGAGCCAAAAATGGAGCAAAAGCCCGGTGCACTCCAATGCACCGGGCTCCATATATATTATAATAATAATATAATATATATTATTATATTAGCTATTTTAAATTGCTTAATAGACCATCTTAGCGTTATTATTTTGTATTAAAAAATATATGGTTAGAAAACTCTTATTGAGATCTTTAAAATAAGATTAATATTCAATAGTTTTAGAAGTAATTTTAAATTACTAATTTTTTAATTAAACGCATCGAAATTACATTACACGAAATAAACATCGAAATAAGCATTACATGTTATTAACTAAAAATATCAAAATTACATTGGGGATAATTTTGAGTAATTATATTTTAGGATACATAATTTATTAGACTCATTTTTATAAATAAAAAAAAATTAAAATTAAAATTAACTCAAAAATAATTTAATATTAGACTCATTTTAAAGGTCTCGATGAGAACTTTTCAATGATATTATTTTTGTTAAAAACCGATTAGTAAAACTAATTATATACTCAGTTTAACTAACTAAATTATTTAATAAAAGATACAAATGGAATTAAAATTATTGAATATAACACTTATTGGGCAATTTTGGCATTTTTAAAAGGTTGATATGACAAATGGAGCCGGCTCCATTTTCATGGTGGGGCTCCAAAATGGAGCTCCAAATTTGGAGCCCCACTATTCATGGCTCCAAATTTGGAGCCCCATTTAGAGCTCGGTTGGAGCTCTACCGAGCTCCAAATTTGGAGTTTTGGAACCCAGTTGGAGAGCTCTTAGAACCAGCCCATGTAAGGCCATTAAGCCTACGAGCCGTCGAGCCAAGCTCAAGCCTCATTGAGCTGAAGACAAGCCAAGCCGAGCCGAACTTTTCCAACTCGAGTTGAGCTGAGATTTTCTTCCTCTCAAGCCGAGCCGAGCTGGGCCCAACTCTCTCAAGCTCCGCTCATTTACACCCGGTAATTCAAACCATGGTAAAATAAACCGAGTACGAATACAAGACATATATTTGCCAAAGGGGGTTGGTGTTTGAAGATATAAATCAAGCTAAAAATATACATACTAATGGCCAGATATGCACAGATCATAATGCAAAACGATTGTGGAGTGTAATCTAAGCTTTAGTATATAACTGTATATGTATTATACAAAAACCAATATGTTCAGGAAGCATTTCGCATCACAATATTTTTTTTATTATTATTACCTAAACAACATATTTTGAGGCCAAAGAGGGTTCCAACAAAAGTTCACCACTGCCTCTTTCAAATTTTGTTTCCTTATCTTATTCCATTACTCTGTGCCAATTTCAAATATTGGGAATTTGACAAAGGTGAAAAAGAAACTCTTTTTTTTTCTTTCATGGAATAGATTTTCTCTTGTAGCTAAGGTTTTAATGTCCCCTCTGCGTCTTCGCCCCCATGAAAAGCTGCACCCAAACACATTTTTTATGTTTTGAATTCTAAACTCTGAAGGAAGCAATACAGCATTTAATGAAATAAGATGACAGCTTCAATCAAACACGGAAGCAAATGAAGAGAAGTCAATGCAGAACAGACCCTTACTTTCTTAAGATCTATTTAAACCCTACATGTAACAGAAAGGAAAGAAATTCTTTCTACTCTTTTAGCAACTTTCTTTAAGGAGTAAACTTTCATTAATTTAATGTAAGAAATCATGCATACTAAACAAAGGCTAAATATATCAACTTATTCATGTTAAATTTAACATATAACAGAGAAAATTGAAGATGAAATGGACAAATGGTACATATTCGGCATATAGTACATTTATTGGTTAGAGAAATATGTCTCAGGTAGCGATTGACATTTGATAACCGAATTTTACATTGACAGACCAACAAGAAAAACAATCAGATTACAGGCATTCAATTTCTCATGCATCAAACTTGAAAGTTGAAATATTTTGGTTTCTAAAAGCACTATCAAATATTAGAGTATTTAGTGTCTTGTATCACTTAATCAGTTCTACATTTTTTTCCTTTCCTCTAAATGATGCATTTGCTGAGTAGATGTGTGTGCATGGGTAGAGCCACATTACACCTAACAGGGAATATGTCTTCCCTAGACATTAGAAATTAAACAAATATTAATTAAGGTTCCACTGTTTTTTACTATATTATTTGAGAGGAACAATAATTAGCCTCCTCTAGAGTTCACTATGTAAGCTGTACACCATTTGCTCCCCAGTAAAAGGAAATTGTGGCTCTGCCCCAACTTCTGTAGTTGTGTCCCTAATGTTAAATAGCTTGGTTTCCTAGACTTCAGATAGTCATATCCAGCATGCTCTATTTGTAGCTCGAAAATTAGCTGTAGATTCAACACTGACGAAATCTAGGATCTTCGACATACAAAATTGCATGGAGATCAAAAAATTTCTAGAGTACGAAATCTATCATCTTTATGTATTCATAATTCATTACTATATAATTTTGAGACAAAAATATACAACATACCATCCGGTGTCCCGAACGTGCACTAGGACATCCTTTTATAAGTAGTTGTTCCCACTGATTTGTTTTGAGATCTAACATCCAAAAATCCTGAAATTTAATCAACAACATTATGGTGGGGAGAAGAAGTCGTGTCATAACCATTAACATTTAACAAACAATTTAGATTTCATAAACAACTCATCATCACAATTCATAAATGGAACACCTTTCAAACAAGATAGACAGGTCCTCATTCAAAAGGTCAGTCAGAAAATGAGATGTAGTTATGTAGTTCTGTTATCAGAAGTGAAATCCAAGCTATCTTAGAATATCTAAAAATCAGCATAAGTGATTTCCCACAATAACAAACTTATGCCATTTAACTTATTAGTTATTACCGTTCAATTCTTTCAATCAAAAGATTTAAATAACAAATATGAAATGTAATAAAATAGGGCTCATATAATACCTTGTACAAAATTTCATTACAAGCAGCTACAGCTACATGCAAACTCTAATTATGTTAATGCTATAAAATCACCTAGCTGCCCACCAGACCACCACAACTAAGCGCCTTACATGGTCAGCTGACTTGGGATGGGGGGGCTTTATAACAGTAACAATTACAATGGCTCAAGTTTGGTTGCATAGATACATACGTGATGGGCAATTAAGTAATTCTACAAGCATGTTTAGATTGATCTAACATATTATTACATATAAGTGATAAATGGAGTCTAGGTATCCTCAAGCTTACATTAAAATACACCTGTTCCAATTGGAAATGGTTTATGGTTTACTTTTAAAGGCTAGAACACGACAATTCTCAAAAGGGTCAAAATATAAACCATAAACTATTCCAGAAAGGATTGAACTACAACCTACGTTAGTAATCAAGTACAAGTGTTGGCACAAAGAATGTTTCATCTAGTAATAAGTTATACTTCAAATACAAGACTTGTGTTCTATTACAAGACTGCATATGCAGTACTTTTCTCTTTATTCAAGCACAAATTTGGATGTAGTTGCCATTTCATGTTTTCCAGAAAACAATGATGACAAACCAACCAATAGCAAAAAAATGAGGATGACAAAAATAAAAATAATGAGTCAGCGTTAGTACCTTATAATGATGGAAGCGTTCCTGATTTGGGGAAGTAAATTCACCTCCTAAAAAGTTTAAGAAAACAATTAAGTTTAATCCTTCATCAATGTGTAATAGTTACATAAAATGCATATAAACTAAGCTGAAGTTGCCTACCAAATATGTACAAATGATTTTTCCATGCAACTGCTTGGTGAGCACTACGAGGTGGTGGACTATTAGGGCTTGATATTAACTTCCACTCATTTTTTTCGACATCATAGCGATAAAGATCACCGTAAACAAAAGTCTGCATAAACAAGCTTGTCAACTTCCATTTGTCAAGAATTTGAGCTATATAAGATTCAGGATAAGCGTAATTAGTTATAAATAGAGAAATTTGCAAAGATAAAATGACTAGTATCATCAGGAACGAATTAGCTATTTAGTCATAATCAATTAATCACCAAGGACTTTGAGTCTTTGAGATTACTCAAAAGGCCAAAGCAGTCCAACCAATCAGAAGAAAAATATAGAGCATATTATAGTTGAAGCATATTAAAGAAAAGTGAAGATTTATTCTTTGTCAAAATAAAGGAATGTAAATTGGTAGAAAAAAGATCTGCCTATACTAGGGAAGAAAACGGCAATTAAAAAGATACACCAACAAAAGCAAACAAATTATTCAACAAAATAATCAAGGATCATCATTCTCACCTTATTCCCATTGTAGAATTCTCCACCATATAGAATCAACTCAGAGTCTCTCAAAGGATTAATGGTAAGCTACAATGCAGAAAAGGTATTAGGTCTGACTGAAAAACATATCTCAACCTTAATACAACACACTACATTAGTTAATAGGAGCATAAGACTTTGTGCGAAAAGAAACAATTGCACAATGCCATCCACTCAAATCAACTTGAAGTGAATAAGCAGACTCAAGTTAAACTATCACACACAGCTGACCGTAACAATACAAACTTCAGAACTACCACGTAATTACCAGAATTGTAATTCACCATACCCACAGCCCACCGAGAAAGACCACAAAGATAAAGAAGAAAAGTTAATGTATTATAATCAATACTTTGCTTTCACTGCCAATCAGTCTCCAGATAGCATTTCCCACTAAATCAATATATATACGAACTATTACAAGTTGCTTCATTTAGCGTATTTAATTCTCTATGGGACAATTTACCGAACAGTTAGACCGCGGAGAAGGTGCTGGGACGTTTTCCTCGATGTGGATTTCCTTCTTCTTAGCCTCTTCTTTCTGGATACTTTTCTGCACCAACAACCCAAAAAAGGAAGCAACTTTAGCATCAGAAACGAGTGATTCATCAAGGAATCCAAAATTTAGGGGAGTTGATAGATGAGAGATTACGAGGATGGCGTCGATGTCGTCCTCTTCGGAGACCTTCTTGCTCTCTCTTCGAGCTCTCTTCTCCTCGGCCTTGGCCGTCTTCCTCTCCGTCTTCTCCTTCCCCTTGCCGGGTTTCTTCGTCTTCTTCCCCATCTCCTCTTCGCTTCCCTCCTTCCAAGTGCCCTTCGCAACTCAAGGCGCCGTCTTCGGCCAACAGGAGAAAACGGCGTTGGTTTTCTGCGCGTGCTATTTTTTTCGGATTTTTGCGTATTACCACCTACTTATTTGATATTTTGCGAAAAATACCTTTCTTTTCATATTTTGCAAATCGACCACACCTTGTCAAATAATTTGCAAATAAACCCTTTTTCTGTTACTATCCTCCATGAATAGGATCAAGACATGGTTCTGAATTGAATGGAAAGAGTTTCTTCTCAAAGAAAGATGGGAATGTTGATATTTAGTCTAAGTACATTCAATCAATTCAATTCACCCTGATACAATGTGAATTCACTCTAAAAACTCAAAATATTACTGAACTCGGAAACTGCTATGAAGGTGAATATTACTGAATTGATAGGTGAGTTTACAAAATGAAAAAAAAAAATTGACATTATGGGGATATAACACCAAATGCAATAGAAATCAACTCATTTGAGAGCAAGAAGCCATCTGGATCACTCAATCTAATGAATGCAACTCTTTCACCTATATCATAATCGCCACTTAAATGCAACTCGAAATCTTGGGGAGGCAATACTCCTCCCTCGCCATCCATGGCAACCACAAGTCCAGTCTCCACAAATGGCCTGAAGGCTTTGCACAAAGAGAGGGTCAGAAATTGTCCAAAGAATCTACTGAAACTTTGTACATCTAGTCCTCTTGCTGTTCTAAGAGATAGCATCACAACATCCATTGCCTTATCCTTTGTTTCGACATTAGTTGTGTCAAGACTCACTGTTCCATCTTCCAGCCCCTGGACCCAGTCAGCGTACTCCTTCAATCTTCTCGGCCTCGAGAACCTGACACCACTGATGTAGCTTGCTGACCCAAGACCGAAGCCATAAAATGCTCTGTTCTGCCAGTATGTGAGGTTGTGCTTGCACTCAAAGCCATCCTTGCAGTAGCTACTAATCTCATAGTGGTTGTAACCAGTTCCCGAGAGCATTTCAGAAGCCATCTTGTAGAAGCTCGCAGATTGGTCCTCGGTGGGAAGAGGAAATTCTCCTGGACTATACCTGTAAAAGCCAAGTTCAGTGAGCGCTTTACGAAATCTCAGAGGTAGCAAGTATTTTCTTAGACAAGCAAAACTAGATAAGAAATCTTGAACACAACTGCTAACTTTTTTAGGATAAAAGATGTAAAGGTTTGCAGTATAATAATTTTAAAGTTGGCCCTAAAAGGACCCCAAGAATAGCCTTCCATTGATCTGATAACATTTTTGACCATGTTAAAAATTCTTAAAGTGTCTAGAGTCCAGCACTCTGAACCAGAAGAATATTATCAGAAACTTTAAGAATAGAATTAACAACTTCAGTTGGATAAGGGATATATAATTTAAATAAGTCTAATGATTCTAATGCTTGGCACTAGAATGACTCTGCGAATATGTTTCCATTGATACATAAGTTCTTGAATAGAAAAATAAGTTTGTCTTTTGAGTTGGCATGTTAGAAAGCAGGAATGTAGCATTACTTACAGTTGGCCAAACTTGGTCCCTTGCTCCACCTGCAGATCATAAACAGAGACATGGGTAGGCTGAGCATCCACGGCACACTTCAAGCTCTGCTCCCACATCTCTGTCGTCTGATGCGGCAGAGATGATATGAGGTCCATGCTCCAGTTCGATAGCCCATCACAATCGGACACAATCTCTATAGCTTCATGGACCTCTTTTAAACCGTGAGCTCTCCCACAGGCCTGTAGCAGCATTTCTTGAAACGCCTGTACCCCGAGCGACACCCGGTTCACTCCCAGTGCCAGCAATTCATTCAGCTTCCCCTTGTCGAACGTCCCTGGGTCCATTTCAATCGACATCTCCGGGTGTGCCGACATGCCAAACTTGGATCGCAGCGCATCAAGAACAGATGCAATGAGCCTCGGTGGCACGAGGGACGGTGTGCCGCCACCAAAGAAGATTGTTTCGAGAGGTGGGTAAGTGTCGAATTTTGGTTTGGTGGCCTCGATCTCGCGAAGCAAGAGTTGGATGTAATTGGAGATCCTGGGGTCCTCATCATTGTGCTTGGCCAAGGAGGAGGAGGAGGAGGAGCCAAGAGCGACGATAGGGAAGTCGCAGTAGTGGCAACGTTTTCGGCAGAATGGAAGGTGGATGTAAGCGGAGGTGGGTGGAGTTGGTTTTGGAATGCGGTCTGTGGAGGAGGAATATTTACAAACAGTTGGTGGGCGTTCTGTAGCGGGGGAAAATGAGTGGCAGAGTTTAGCAACTCGAGGCCTTCTAAGGGGGATAGTGTAGGAGAATAGAGGGAAGGTGGATCTCAGCATTTTGATTTATATATTTGAGTATGGATTGGATGTTGGAAAGAGTACGCCGTGGTGAGTTTTATTGGAAGCTAAAGACAATTGAGATGTTCATACATATAGTATAGTATTTATTGAGAGAAGAGAGTAGAGAAAAAGGAGAAGTTATTTCAAGGATTAATTACATTTTTGACCCTCATTTTCACCTTCATTCCCTGGTCTTTTTTTCCTCTAACCTTCTTAATTAATCAAAATGATCAAAAGTTGCAGGTGACAAAATGATTATTATACTCCTAAAATTTTACATTTCTTAGGTAATCCATTGAAATGGAACATTTTTTATCCATAGTAAATATTCACTCTCATAGCAAATCAATCACTACAATTGAAACCGATGCAGTCAAGAGGATCATGTGGTTACAGTGGTGTACACGAGCCGAGTCTAAGCGAGCTAGCTAGCTCTAGCTCAGGCTTGGCTCAGCTCAACTCGAGCTGAGCCCAAAGTGAGCCGAGCTTGATTAGGGGAGGAGGCGATGGCAGTGAGGATAGCAGCTTACCGAAAGAGGAGGAGAACGATGGAGAAGGAGGAGGCCGAAGGAAGAGGGGGCGGTGACAACTAGCCGATGGAGGACGAGGAGGCTAAATGAGGTGGTGAAGGAGGCAGCTAATGCTACCAATGGAGGAGGACATTGTAGCTGAAAGAGTCGGTCAATGAAGGAGGAGGAAGAGAGTGATGTATGGATCTTTGAGGGGCTTTTGAAGAGATAGAAAGAAGAGAGCGAGAAGTAGAAGTAATAGTTGTCCCTTGCTTTTATTTTTATTTTATTTTTACTATGATATATTGATATCCACTGGCTCATCTCCTTGGCATGTGATTATTTTATTTACCACTCTTAGCAAATTAATCGTTCTCTGCCACGTGTATTAATCGATTTTGTGTGTTATTTATCTCAATTAAATACATTGTCAAGTTGGTGGGATCTGATATGTCTATGACTTTATGATCTCGATTGGACATAGCAAGGGTAAATGAGCCTCTTAAGTCGAGCCTAAGTGAGCCTGCTCCAACTTAAACTCGGCTCAAAATTCAAATTAAGCCTTAAAATAAATTTAAGTTTGGCTCAGCTTGAGCCAAGCCAGATAGAGCCCTAGCCGCTCGATTATTTTGACACCCGTAATGAAGAGGGCCTTAGAAGTAAGTAATGTTAATAAATGGTGTGGTAGCAGTAGCGGTTTCGAGAATAATATTTAGGATTAAGATTTGAAAAAAAAACGGCAAGGGAAGGAGGTTAAAGATGAGGGGGTATTTTTTTGTCTATAAATAAATAATTAGAAACATAACAACAAACTAATAGAATGACTTATTTGATATCACTCTAAACGATCGGTGATAAAGATTCTCTTAACTGAGTATACAATGTCTTCAGATAAACATGATTATCCATGAATTAGCTCTTTCTTATTCATAATTATCTTTGCTGAGCCCTATTCGGTCTCTATAAATATGATAAAAACCTAATTAACAATTCCAAAAGGCTTCTTTTTCTATGTTATTCTTTGTGAAAGTTTGAATTTTCTTCTTACGATGGAATGCAACTACTTATTTTAAGATAAATATCTAAACATCATATAACTCCATTATAGAAAACAAAAATTATTTATCAAAATTACATCTTATACCGCACACTAACTCAATTACTAATTTATCATTAATATATATCTCATCAATCTACTTATATCAAATAAAAGAGTATTCATGATAATTTCATAAAAAAAATAAAAAATATTTTTTTTTCATCTTTTCCTTTACTTTGTATCACATTAAAAATAATTTGTATAATTTTATTTTAGAATAATATTAAGCATAAGAATAGTTATTCCTAAAATAAAAATCTTATTTTAAAAATAACAAAGAGAAATATATATTCTTTAATTGACCTATTTCTAAATTAAACGAGATTCAGATAATAGAAGAAAATATGAATAAGATAGCGCATGTGATCCCTTAATTAATTCTCTTATCGTAGCTTAGACAGGTGGCAAAGCCAGAAATTGCAAAGTTAATAAGTCATCTATATTAAAAATATTATTATAATAAAGTATTTAAATGCTAAATTTATAATTGCATTAATATTAATCAAGTTTTTCATTTACTCTTGTTCATAAATAATAAAATAATACATATTTTTCTAACAATTAATCTGGTGACCTTGCATTATAAAAGTTTATAAATGATCATTAATAATTAAATAGCTTTAGTATGAATATATAAAGATATGAAATAGTTATATAAATTGTAAATGTCTTGATTGTAAAATCTATTATTTAAAAAAAAATAATTAACAAAATCTAGGGATTACTATGACTTTATGTACAAATTCCTATAAATTTCGTAAAGGAAAAAAAGTTAGCAAATTAAAAAAAAATTTAATTAAATATCCTTTGATTCTTAATGTAAATAATTCATACTCATATACTGTTATATAGATTTAGATCTCTCAACTAAGTCCACATCATCTAATAATCAATGTCCACACGAAGAAAATATATGTAGCTTCTTCTGTCAAATTATTCTTTAACGAATGTTTCATGGGTCTAATTATTAAAAAATAATTAAAATAATAGATGGGGCTTTTATATGAGGAGTCTACTTGAATTAAATTTAAGGAAAATTTAAATATAATTTTTTTAATAAAATTGTAGTTTACATACGATTTTTTACTATTTATAAATAAAACTCTATAATTTAGCAACTATGTGCAGAAAATACCTTGGGTTAGATTTTTAAAATGCTTAAAATGTTCTAAATTATAGAACTCGATTTACAAATAATAAATATAGGGTATAAATTATAATTTCATTAAAAACAGAGTGTTATATGTAAATTTCTCTAAACTTAAAGTTTGAGCGTATTATAAAATCAAACTTGAATTAAAGTAATTTTAATTTGAACATTTTGAGCGAGATCTCTAACGAGGATCAATTTACGCTTAAATTGTGTCAAGCTTAATAGTGAGATATAAAATCTAATATAGTAATATTACGACTCTTTAATGTTGATCTAAAGGTTCATATTTTTTAGATGCTATATTATATAATATTAAAATAGTATAGTATTATTTTCGAGTAATTTCGGGTAGAGCTCTTGGTACTCTTTTCAAATTAGACAAACGTATAGTTCTAAATCTAGATTAACTAATTTAGCTATTTCAAGGTGCACAACATATCATCCTAGTTGTTTTCTTTGTTATTATTAGAATTATAGATATGTTGGATTATTTATGTTCTTCGTTCGATATTTCTCTTATCTTACACTTACAATATTCAATATTTGAAGTCCTCGTAGTAATTTGAATAAGTAATGATCTAATTATTGTCCATGCACAAAGAAAACTTCTTTTCCCAATTCATTCTTTAGAAAAAAACCATTATATGTCTAATTATGAAAAATATTAAACAATAGACGAGGCTTGTAGTCGTAGGTATAAGAATTCCCACCATTTGGTGGGGCGAGGGGGGCTACTTTAAAAAGTTTTAAACCAGTTCTTGTACTTACGACTAAAGTAAAGCCGTAAATTTTTTTGTTAAGGTTAATAGATCATGCCTAAATAAAATACCCCATTGCATTTATTCAGCAAAATAAATGGGTTTTTGATATGATTTTTTTAATCCATATTTGTCTTGTTTCTCGATGTGATATAACTATTAAACTTTATAATAATTTAGGATTAATAAAATTTATTATATATTTGACACAATTTAGAAAGTAAGAGAAGAAAATAGGTATGTAAGGAGGACATTTTTGTCTTTGAAAAAAATAAAAAATAGAGGGAATTTAACTCTCTATCCAAATTTTAAAATTTTTTGTGCATGCTTTATTAATTTGATAGAAAAGCTAACGGTCTTATTTTAGTTATAAGTATATCGGTATACACACGAGGGAGATAAAATATATTTAATCCTAAAAAGATTTATTATTAAATGTGCATGCAGGAAGAAAATATACATAACTTCTTTCTGCCAACAAGCTCCGGACCCGTATCTGCAAGCAATAAAGATCCGCATCCGATTTCCTTCAAAAAGGAGAGAGGGAGGGAGGGAGGGGGAGGGGAGAGGAGACGTGAGCGAGAGCGAGAGCTTGGAGAAGAAGAAAGGAAAGCAACAACGAAGCGGCACCATGGAATCGCAGGAAGAAGGCAAGCAGCAAGCTCACCTCACCCTCGCCAACAAGCTCTTCCTCCTCTCCCACCCCGACGTCGACGATATCGAGAAGGTCCGCCTCCGCGATGAAGTCCTCGACGCCGTCAAGTCCGATGGTAACCCTCCTCCTCCCTTGTTCTATTACGGGAATGGCTATCAAGACTCATCGTATTCTCCTCATCGTTCCCTAGACATGGCCTCCCTCTACGAGTTACTCGTTGCCGGATCAGTGCTGGAGATGGACACGGCGCTGCTGGACTCCATGCGAGGGCGGATCGCGGACGAGATGAAGAAGCTCGATGAAAAGTGAGATATGTTCTTGATTCGAATTATCTTGTTTCTTCTCCTTCTTTGGGTTGGGATTTACTTGTTTTGGATCTGGAGTTCTCAAACCCCAAGAATTTGAGAAGGAAGAACCGCGCAGCAATCTTTAAGATCGGAGTCTTGTTGGTGTCGTAAGTTCTTGGTTGTCACGATTCTGGATGATACTCTTAGGTTCCTGTTCTTGGGGAAGTTACTAATTAAGAACTTGAAAAGTATTAGAACCCCTAAACGTTTAATATGTTCGCTGATAGTAATGTGTTCATTTCCACGGGTTAGTTTGAGCAAAAACTTTGAAAATACATTGTTTCTGATTTTTTTTTATCATGAACCAAAATGGTTTGACTTTGTAGCCTAGCTTCAGGTGGCTATATAGGAAAGCAAAGCATTCCAATTAAAGTTTTACGAGTAACTTCAGACCATATGCAAGATTGGTATGGGCTTCTAGTATCTTACAATGAAATATGAATCATGGAGTTTTTTTTTGAGCTATCTGGTTAGCTAGTTGATGTATAGGTAACAAGCACTTAGTAATATGCCCAGTCCTTATTGTAGAGGAGGATTTATATGGCTTTGAACTGTCTGATTGCTATTTGAGGTCCGCATACTTGTTTATTAGTTAATTGTATCTAGGTCTTGCTTCTTCTTGATATCTGTGCCCACCTTTTTTAATAACACCTCTTTGAGGGGGATTAAGTCCTAAATTTTACACTCCAAATCAAGAATGTAATATATGAATTGTAATATATTTCCTTCAACAGAATCAGCATACTTATAATCATTTTGCTAACTTTGTCAATTTGTGAATGCTGGGCACTTCTAATAGCTATATGTGTGTAATGCATGCACCATTCTGAAGCTGCACAGATGGTTTTAAGTACTAAGGGTACCCTGACGCTGTAGGTGTGAGGCAGGAGATACTACCTTTTCTACTTGAGTAACAGTCAGGCCTTTTTACTTTACTTTGTGTCAGTTTAGGTGTATATTATGCTCAATTGAATCAAATTGAGATGCTTTAGTTGGTTTTGGTTCCAACCTCAGTTAATTTGGATCGATTTTTAGTTGATTATTTAATTGGATTAGCCACTTGTTAGTTTGGTCTAGTCTAAGATGTGTGGTGTCTACGGGTTAGTTTAGGTTAGGATCTGTTCTTTGACTTCCAATTCGGGATAACTTGAGATGCAAATAGATTTCCTAGGAGTAATTTGAGAATCCCGAATTATTCTGTCACAATGTTGTTGGTAGAAGTACTGTAGTCACTCACATTTGTTAATTTAAAATAGAAATTGCCCCTCCATCCTTATCTTTTCCAGAAAACTATCACTTGGTTGATCATGAAAATCTAAAAGTAATTCCAAAGCATCATTGAGATACGAGTCTGAAAAGTACCCATTTGTATACAGGAAATTTCTGGAATTTCTCCTTTTGTCTCTTATTTTCTTCATCTGTACTGTGGTTCTTGCTTTCTTTTATTCTTAAAACTTGTAGTGAAATTTGAAAACATGGATTCCTTCTTTGACTCTAGTAGAGGCCCATATTATTCTGATCTATAAGAAAATATTATCTAATCAGTTACTAGACAGACTATCTTAAAAACATGCCCTTATGTTATCCATCTAGTATTGTAGTATCATAAACAATACATATTTCATATGTAAAGGATTGCTGATGCTGAGGAGAACCTAGGGGAAAGTGAAGTACGCGAAGGTCATCTGGCAAAGTCCTTGCATTACATTCAGATCGGCGATAAGGTACTTGTGTATTCAGTTTTCCACCCTAGGACTGTCGTGCAAAATTCTTGTCGTGATAATAATTACACATTGTTTGTCACCAACGAAACACAGGAAAAGGCACTGGACCAGCTTAAAATAACTGAGGGAAAAACAGTTGCTGTTGGTCAAAAGATGGACCTTGTTTTCTACACACTACAACTTGGCTTTTTCTACTTGGACTTCGATCTCATTTCCAAATCTATTGATAAGGCTAAGAAGTAAGTTATAATTTATAAGTACTAAATACTTACTGGTCCTACCCCATTACTCCATAATTAGTTATGCATGATGCTGAAACCTTTTGCTGGATGTGATTAAAGCTTATTTGAAGAGGGAGGTGATTGGGAGAGGAAGAATCGCTTGAAAGTGTATGAAGGCTTATATTGCATGTCCACAAGGAACTTTAAGAGAGCAGCTAATTTGTTTTTGGATTCCATTTCAACTTTCACAACTTATGAGTTATTTCCTTATGATACCTTCATCTTTTACACTGTCCTCGCAAGCATTATCTCCTTGGACAGAGTCTCAGTCAAGAAAAAGGTACTAAAAGAAAACCAGTGTGATTCTGTTTTGTAGAATGATCTATATTCTAATGGTAAATTTGGCAGGTTGTGGATGCACCAGAAATTCTTGCTGTGATTGGGAAAGTACCCTATCTCTCTGAGTTTCTGAATTCTCTTTATAATTGCCAGTACAATTCATTTTTCTCTGCATTCTGTAAGTACTAAACGTCTGTTTTTCCTTTCTTGCAATAATTTGTAGTTCACATAATACTTACTGAATTGAGCTCTAAGTTTCACTTGATTTTTTTGGTTTAGTCAGTAGCTACATATAATGTTACCATGGTTACCTGACCGATTAGACATCATAATAGAGTATGAATGTATGCCTCCATTTCAGCTTTAATCTGTATTAAATCTGCTGCTAGTTCATTTCAATATTATCTGTTAAGTGTTTATCTTGCATATATTAGGTTCTAAAAACTAACACTCGGAGAGCAACTTCCGTTTGTCTTTAAACAGTCGATATTTTTGCATCATCTTTTACTGCCATCGTGCCATCTATCTATTAAGCAGCTCCTTTATGTTTCCACCTAACATGTTCCATTTAACTTAGTCCTCCTTTTTTTATCTTCTTGCTCTATGTTGCTTGAATGCTTCATTTGCTATTAATATGCTGATGTATGCTGTATATAGTATAGTTTTGTTGGAATTTCTATTTTATGCAATGGAAATTTAGCTGAGCATTTTTGCATGAATCCTTTTCAGCTGGCTTGACCGAACAGATCAAATTAGACCGCTATTTACATCCTCATTTTCGTTATTACATGAGGGAAATTCGTGCAGTTGTCTATTCTCAGTTCCTTGAATCCTACAAGAGCGTAAAGATGGAGGCAATGGCAACAGCATTTGGTGTCACTGTAGATTTCATAGATCAGTAAGTACTTCTGGATTGGCTTTACTTATAATCATATCAAGTCCTTATGGTCAAACATTTTTATGTTCTTTGATGTTTCTCCATATTTTATATCCTAATAATATGATGAAGACTTAAAATATTTCTAATACTTCTTGCCGCATAGAATATTGATATCCAAGCTTTCCCACTTTTCAGGGAACTATCTCGCTTCATAGCAGCTGGGAAACTTCACTGTAAGATCGACAAAGTTGCTGGTGTTCTGGAGACTAACAGACCTGATGCAAAAAATGCACTCTATCAAGCAACTATCAAACAAGGAGATTTCTTGCTGAATCGAATCCAGAAGCTTTCGAGGGTGATAGATTTGTAATTTTTGTTTGAATGCCTACACGATGGATTATTTCATCCATTTTCTGACAGAGCTCCTAAAATCAATACTAAGATTGTTACTCCATGTAGACTCGACTTTTGTCTTGACCTATCTAAAATTGCCATTAGTCCTTAACGCTTTGATATCTTATTTGTGGTAGCACGTTATGTTTTATTTGGGGTTTCTGGGAGATCTGAGGGAGGTCATATAATTAATGGCTGTTAAAGGATAGTATGATGCAGTTCTACACGGTGTTATGAGAGTATAGAAAAACAAGGATTATTGTGTTGAAGGCACATACTGGTCCTAGGTCGGCACAGGCGTGCTAGCTCAGTATGTCATGCCTAGCTCAGTATGTCCTGTGCTAGTGGAATACACTGACACATCTTTAACACACATCTGATATATTAGGGTTAATTATGCTGACTCTCGTGAACTATACTCGATATTTGGAGAAATTCTCTAAAATGAGTAACAACGGTGATGAAAAATGTGTAATGACTAATTATACCTCTAATAAGATAATGAGGTCATCAATTTAGCCAACAAAAATAAATTAATTTATAAAATTATTGTCATTCCTCATTTCAAACCCACTGCCATTGCTCATCTCCCCACCTTCCCCTCCTCTTGCCCTTGCCTCACCGGCAGCATGACGATGATTGCACCACCGATGAGATCTTCTCCAATTGTTGATGCCACCGACGAAGAGTTGAAGTCATCGATCACGTCGGTGACGATGATAAGCGTGCGCTAGCCTATGCGGAGGGTGAAGATGGGGCCATATTAGATGCATAGGTCACGTGCCACGTACATGAACGGGCATCGCTAGAGGATCACTTGGAAGAGGTTGCCAACCATTGGCCACCCCGCGGGAAGTTTGTCATTGCTCGCTTTTGAGTAGTGGCGCCACTAGAGTTTGATTAATATAGCGGCGAAGGCTAGGAAGAGGTCACTGAGATCCATTAGATAGAGTTTTGCTGGAGACATACTAAGTGTGGACCCTCGGATTGGTGCTGCCGAGGAGGGCAAGGACCACGACCACAACTGAGGTGCCGCCCCGAATCTTGTGCCTTGATTCAACCGCTGCCCAATTTGCAGGTGTGTCGAGGAGGCCAATGGTGAAATCGAGTTGCGTAGAGAGGGTAGGACAGGATAGAGAGAAGGAGATCTTATTGCGGCGGAGACCCTCGCCGTGTACCTCGTTGGTGCGCAAGTTGTGGGCGGTAGAATCATTGGGGAGGGAGAGAATAGAAGGAATAAGGGAACGGGGAGGGAAGATAAGTGTAACACCCACCTCCAAATACACGTGCTCCTCACGTGGGTAGAACCACGTGGTCTCCACGTGATCTGATGGTCAATGTTTGTACATAATATACAAGATAAACCTAATATTTTCACAAATAAAAATAAGTTAAATAGAGTTTAAATTATCATAGGCTGCAACAAGCCCCAAAATATGTATCCATATACCTCATCAATACAATGTCCACGTAAGGGTTACAATTCATATAACTTCTTTTACAATACTAAAACAAATAAAGAAAAATTTAATCAAATCTTCACCGGTTCCTTCATAGACTAGAGGTTATCTATTAATCTGAAAAATATTTCCACCAAAAAGTGGTGAGCATAAAGCCTAACAAATATACATCTCTACAGTCTAAAAATAGGATAACGAAGGATGCCACATGATACATATGTATGCCAACATGATTATAGTAATACATCCATGCAACATATTCATACCAATAGCTCACGTGTATTAAATAAAGAACACATGACATGTATTATTTAAACTATCAAATCATTTATATCAAGCTCACAAAATTATTTATATCAAGCTCACACTAAGTCATAGTCATAATTATTATAACATGCTCAAAAAGCTATTCACCACATAATAAATATAGGCTCACACATCACCTTAAACATCAAGGAGGGGTACACAACTAGCAGTAGTGCCGCTCGTACATGCATGACGACGCTGCATATGACTAGTTGTCTGTGGCCACCATACTAAGGACTCCAATCGTAGGCCCATCATTATCAGTATCATCACCGTTCTAGTAAATCATCGCACAGAGCAGAATCATTACTTATAGCTGAATCATCGCACAAAGCAGAATCATCACATACAACATAAAAGAGCTCACAGCTCAATAGATGCCCTAACTCTGCGTTATCGGGTACCGTTATGTCTATGACTCTACCACTCAATCATAATTTTAGATCACCTAGTGTCTGGTCTTAGTACTTGGCAGTGTTACGCCTGCTCAAGCCGGTGCATGCGGTGTCTGATAGTCCCCTCCTAACTTCACGACCTCAAGCATTGGCCGATATAAATATAGATAATAAATATACACTCTGCCCTCTAACCTTGGGTTGAGTGGGTAAATGAGCACTACTGAAACGAAACTCAACTATAGAGTGATACATGCAGGTGGTGTAGTGTTTAATATCATCAATCATAGGACATGCACATCGAAGATATCATAAACAGAAATGCTCTAATAATCCATGAATAATTATTCTGAACAGTGAATAAATATTTACCTATGTATGATATGAATGCGATGAACTCATAAAATAAAATAAAATATCACTTGCCTATCACTGCTTCCAAGTTAATCAACTCCAACTGTCTCACGGATCATCCTCGCGTGATAATGAATCTACCTCGATAATGAAAATAATATACATAAGCACAAGGCTACCTAAATTAATTAATTAATTAATCCTGATAACTATTACGGGTTTGAGATATGTTCATCTTAGAATTCTTATATTTATTAATCAGGTAGAGTTGGTATATTAATTTTGACAGTATGACACACTATTAAGGGTTATTAAATACAATTATCATCACATTTACCGTTTCACCCTTTATTGTCAATTTAAAGTAAAATAATAGACCACATTCAATTAACTATATTGAATATAAAGGTACCTCTAATATAGTTACCAAAATCCAATTAGAAATAAATTCAAATTAAAAGCAGATTCATAGTGGTAATCTTATGGTAATGCCTCATTTATCAATATTGATTTATAGCAATTATTATGACTAACTAATTTACCCTCAAAAGATGATTAATAATTAAGGTTTTAGCTGACAATGATAATTAAATACGATGACTAACATAAATTAAATAATTAAAGTATTACTAACCTGCTTGGACCAGCTCAAGGCCAAGAACAAAGCCCCTAAGATTGGGCTTGAAACCCTAAGGCAACTAGGCCTGAAAGTCTTTTGGGCTTGGCCGCAGCCTAACCCACCAAATCACTAGACCTGCGCTGGGCTGCACCTAGCCCAACTCACCACAGCTGGGTTGGGTTTGTACCCAACCCAACTCCCCAACACTCCTTTCCCTTCCTTTTCCAAGCCAATCCAAACACAGGAAAGGCAGTCGACGGTGAGGAGGGGAGCACACCGGCAAAATGCCGAGGGAAACCAAAGGAAGAAAATGAGTCCAAAGAACATAGTGGTCGATGGCAAATCGCTAGTTGGCTAAGATGACCAACGATGACGAGGGACCCTCTCCATGGCCACAAGGGCCTCGAAAGCTGACTGCCCAAGCTCCTATGGAAGGAAAGAGAACTACCAAGGCCGGCACGAGGAGGCACAAGGACACTGGCTGACCGATCACCCGATGAGAGCGAGGACGGAAAGGAAAAGGGGGGGGGAAGACATTTCTCGACGCGCAGGAAGGGGAAGAGGAGAGCGGCGGCTACGGGGTGAGGGAGAAAGGAAAGAAAAGAAGAGAGAGGGGAAAGGAGGACAGCGTGGGGGAAGAGCGGGGCACATGCCCCGCACATGCAATTTTTTTTAATAATTTTACTATTATTATTATTATTATAAAAATTGTATAAGATGTTACAATAAGGGTATATTCTTCATTATTGTTAGACCAAAATAAAATTAGCTTCCCTCCAACAAGTGCATTTAGGTTATTTTACATCTGAAATGACTGCCACATAAGCTAACTCTCCCAATTGACAGTACACTAATAGAAGGATGACATTAAAAATTTTCTAAAGCTTATGAGTGATATTATAACATAAAAATTTTAGGGAGTCATCGTGAAAACTAGGTATACTTCAGGGGGTGTCAACATAATTAAATATAAATAATATTAGAATTTTATGTTAAATATTGTCGATAATTTTGAAAATTCATTCCTTGATACTAATACTCAATGTAAAGAGGAAAATTTTGATGATATTACAAAAGGTATGACTCTACTAGATTATCAAGGTGCTGGACCTAAATTGCACTTAGGAGAAATGTGATTGCCCATGGAAGGCTAGCAATTCTGTAGTTTTGGATTTCATTTGTCTCATGTTTTGTAAACTGACTGATGTTAATTTGGATCGAGTTTGATTAATATAATTTCCAGCTCACTAATGTCGATGCTCACAAATCACTCAAAAGTTCTCTTATTATGTGTAACTTTGGATTTGGCGAAATGCTAATAGCCTACTCTGACTATCTTATTTTGTACTCAGCCCATGCATGTGTGATCATGCAATTGAAGATGACCAATTTTGTCTTCAACTGTTTACTGATAGCTCTTAAGGGGAAATCGGTAAGTGAGCCCTTTTCAACAAACACGTCCTCAGCGTTCTCCGGGAGAGACACATTGTGGGTTGCTATTGCGATGCACAAATACAGACATCTTCAATCGTGGGTGATTAGGTTGAGACCAAGTTATTCATGGCTCTAGAGGGTAGTGTGTCAAGCAGCGAATGCAATGAAAGAGAAGCTAAGGGTGAGTGAAAGAGGAGCTAAGGGTGAGTGTTGGCAACGAGGAAAGGACCTCTCTTAGAGGACGTTTGGCTTGGTGCGATGCTGCCTCGAAGGTGGCCATGCCTTATCAACGTGCACTGTTTTAATGAATCCTCACGTGTGGCAGACCTCATGTGGCATGGAGAGTGGGATAACAACAAGCTTATGAGAGGCTTCAATGATGACATTGCCTTCTCAATAGCCATGGAGGTGAGAATGCAGACAACTGGGTGTGGGCCTTGGACGCGAGGGGGGAAGCTAAGACCAAGTCAGTTTTATAGCTATCTAAGGAAGCCCACGGGTTGCGGGTGGGACGGGTAAAAGTAGTTGTGGCGGATCCAAACTGCGCCTCGCATCAAAACCTTCCTATGGCTAGTGTTCTAGAATAGGGTGCCTACAAGGGTGTACCTATATGGAATAGGCTAGGTCGGATAGCAGCTACGAGTTATGTGGGCTGCACTAGGAGACAACAACTCATATATTCTTTCACTATCGATTTGCTCGGGAGGTCTGGACTTGGGCTACGCAGCTAGCAAGTTTGGATAGGGTTATGGGGGACTAGATGGACAAGGATTAGATTATTAGAACTTGGGGATAGGATCTGAATGGGGGTGCTTGAGCCAAGGTGGTAGTGGCAGCCACAATGTGGGGCATTTAGAAGGAGCGCAATAAATAATCTTTTGTTCCGTGAAGGCAACTCTAAGAGTGGTGGTGATTAAAATGCTTCAACTAGCAATAGGAGTATAGTTGCCAGCTAAAGGAAGATCACTGCCAGAGTGGTTCGAAGGAAGAAGTGAAGTGACAATCTTCCCCAAAAGGCTGGGTCAAAATTAGCACTGCTGGGTATTTTGTGGGGAGTGACTATCAAGGTGGTGCAAGTTTTGTAGTGAAGGATGCATTGGGTAAGGTTAAATTGGCAGGATTGGAGCCTATTTCTAAAATCTTTACTGAATTCTATGAGGCCAAAATTGTACAGATATTACTTTTGGAGGCACAGGGGAAATTGGATAAGATTATAATGGAGACAGATGATCAAGCCATGGTCCAAATGTTCTAAGACTGCAAAAGTGTGCAGTGGCGCCTTAGAGGCTCGACGAATGGTTGCCTCCCACTTCTGGCGTCGTTCACGGATGTCATGTTTACTCACATGTATATGAGCGGCAATAGAGCTATGGACTAGTTGGCAAAGGCTGGTCGGAGGCTAGCGAGAGGCCGAAGGTGGGGCTCATCGGACACCTAGCCTAAGGAGCTTTTTGATATTATTGTATTTGATAGCTAAAAGAGTGATTGGGCTTGATGTAAGCACCGACAACTCTTTTAAAAAAGAAAAGAATGATAGCTCTTTTAAGCAAGTCCATTTCTATTGTGATCAGTATCAAATGTTATTCCTTTATGTGGCACGGAGAAAAAGAAGATTAATTGTATTGCTACCATGTCTTAACTAAAAGACTGTTTGGTTAGATGGAATAAGTGTTTTATTCATGAACAAATCATATTTATTCTAAAAATTTCATGCCAAAAGCAATATATTATTTTAGAATAGAAAAATAAGTTTTGTTTAGTATAAAAATTTTAAAATAACTCATCGCTTATTCTAAAACATAAATGACGATTTTGCCCTCTTTAGTACTAAAATCTATCACTTTCCCCCCATTTTTTCCCATTTTGTTCCTCTACCATCTTCCAAATTAACAACCCAAAACCTCCTCTGATTTGGCGATCCTTTGAGTTTTGCAGACCACCGACGTCCATCGAGTTCTGCGCACTACCAACCATCTACAACTTCCACTGATCAGATGGTCCATTGAGTTATGTGCCCGCCAACAATCCAAAACCTTTATCGATTTGATAATCCGATCGAGTTCTGCACACCACTGGTAACCCAAAACCTCCACCAACCTAACAATCCATCAAGCTTTGCGCACCATAAACAACCCAAATCTCCACTCGTCTAGTGATCCTTCGAATTCTAGCATCTCTGATAATCGGAACTCCACTAATCCCATAATCCATTGAGTTATGTGCACTAGTGACAACCCAAAATCTTCACTAATCCGATGATCTATCGAGTTCTACTAACCACTGATAACCCAAAATCTCCACCGATTCAGTGATTTATCGAGTTTTTTGCACTACCGACAACCTAGAACCTTCACCGATCTAGTGATCCATAGAGTCTTGTGCACCACCGACAACCCAAAACCTCCACTAATCCAGCAATCCAACAAGTTTTGCACACTACAAACAACATAAAACCTCTACAAATTCGACGATCCATCGGGTTCTATGCACTACCAATAACCTAAAACCTCCACCAATTCAACGATCTATCAAATTCTGTGCACACTCATAACCTAAAACCTCCATCAATATGTTAGGCTCTGATACGAATTATTAGGCTCTGATACCAATTGTTAGGCTCTGATACCAATTTAATAAGATCTGAAACCAAAGATAGGCTACGCTAAGATTCCTTTAAGATATGAATTTATTATAGAAATCAGTCCGCGTAATCGAGGAAAAATATTCGTCAGATATTATCCGGTAGTCAGAAAATTACGAAACTAATTGGGTTGAATCCTTAACTTCCTAATCTACAACTTTTGTATTTACGCCCTTCACAGATTCAAATTATAGCAGGGACGAAAATACAGAATAACGTGAGCGATTGTGGTGGTGATGGGTGGAGTGGATGTTAGGGTTATGGATGGGTATGGAGATGAGGGTAGATTTGGAAGTGATTAAGGAAAGTACAGGAAGGGAACGAAGGGGTCAAGATCCCAAAGAAGAGGGGACAGACGAGGGAGATTAGAAGTTAGGAGAAACTTTGCCAACGGTAAAGGTGGAAGGATCGTGAAAAGGGAGGAGGGAGGAGGTGAAGAGGGAGGAGGGAGGAGTCTAGAGAGAAGATAGGAGGCAAAAAATCAAGAATCCAATTGCAATATGAAGTTGGTTGCCATCCACATATTTATAGAGGCTAGCCAACAAGTCCTAAAACAATATGAAATCCTAATTCTAGAGGATTCTCGTCGATCGCGTCCGATTGCATTTGAATGCACTTAAAAAGCCCATTCTCTGGATTTACGAACGCGACATAGGCGTTCACAAGTCGTTCGAACGTGAGCATTCACAAACGCGTTCACAAGGCGTTCACAAACGCGGGCATTCACAAGTCGTTCACAAACGTTCATAAGGTGTTCACAAGGGTTCACAAGCGTTCGAACGCGACTCCACCTGCGTTCGAACGCGACCTACAGAAATTTTATTTTAATAAAAATAAACACCTAATGCAATAAGTAAAGATCATAACTAAGTGTATCACAATCCAGCAAATCATCCAGTTCTGTGCATCATCGATAATCCAAAACCTCCAACAATTTGCGATCCATCACCATAGATAACTAAAACCTCCACAAATCTAACAGTCAATTGAGTTATGTGCATCATTGACAACCTAAAACCTCCACTGATCCGACAATCCATTGAGTTATATGCATCACTAAGAATGCAAAAGTTTTACCGATCCATCGAGTCTTGCGCACTACTAATATATGAAAACCTATTGAGCGATCTGTCGAGTTCTGTGCTCCATCGATAACCCAAAACATCCATCGATACAAACAATCCATCGAGTTTTGTATGCCACTGATAATCCAAAATTCCACCGATCAGATGATCCATTGAGTTTAGTGCATCACCTACAACCCAAAACCTCCATCAATCCTAATCCATCAATCTAAATAAAAATCACTACACAATGCTTGCAATTTAAAATTTTGTGAACGAAATTTTCTATTTATTGATTTGAGCTCATTGTCTTCCCCTCCTCTACTACCTCACCCAAGGTAAGCAAGCTTGCCATTCTCCAACACCAATGTATTAGTTAGAATCACGAAAAAAGAATGATAAGTACTCCAAATTTAAATTTGAAAGTTTTTTACTAGTTTTTTATTTAATACTTCGTAACTTTGTATTAATTCATCTATTTTGATCCAATAATATGTCATTAGAAAAATCTCACTGAGAGCATTCTAATTGTTATTATCATAACTTGAATGAATAAAGATATGATCAAATATTCTGTGAATTACTAATATTTTAATATATGATTTAGTTCTCTTGTTTTAGTTATAATATTCCAACATTTCAGTCTTTAATTTGAACCCTTTAGAGTTTTATAATGAAAATAATATACCTACCAAATTGTTATGCAGTTTATCTTTTATATAAATTGCTGAACAATTTAGTAGTATTTTATTCAGATTTAAATAACCTAATTTAATTTCTGGATGTGGCTAGGATACGGCTGGATATGCTTTGGATATGTTTGGGATATGTTTTGAATAAGCTTTGGATAAAATTTAGTCTTATTGGGTATATATCGGCCGGGTATTGCGTAGATATAATATTTTAAACCCGTTAAGCCATCGTCCTTTACCCGTTAATTAAACTGAGAGAAAGAGAGGAAAAAAATAAATGGGGTATCGATCTCCCAATCTCCCTTTGTTCTCTGTCGACAGCGACGACGGCGACGATGTCCTAGATCTCTTGACAGGGTTCTTTCTTCTACTCTCGACGGCGGCGCGAACCCTTTCCTCTCTCGACGACGTTCTTCCCCGTTCTTCCTTTCCCGACGCTGGGCTTCTCATAGAAGGTATCCCTCTTCTTCTCCTCCCTTGGCTTCTCCTGTCCGTTTCTCCCTCCTTACGTGGAATTTTCCTTTCCTTTTCTCTGATTTTTTTTCTGTTTTCTTCTCTGTTCTGTTGAATTGCATCGGACCCTCATCTCTTCCATGGATTTTCTCTTCTGAATTGCATCAGTCCCTTCTCTGTTTTATTTTCTTCTATTGCATTTGTCCTTGCTTATGTTAAATTGCCGTTTGAATGGTTAGTGGAATGTTGTTAGAATGCTTATCTTAAATAGAACCATTCTATTGATCAAATAGAATGCTCAGTAGATTTGCATCGGTATCTGTTTTATGCTATCAATTGCTTATGTAGATAATAGATATACTGAATGCAATCTCATGTGTTTTCTATTTTACATATCTATGTTGTCTTTTACTTTTTGCACATATACATGCATATATTGTCATTAGAATTATAAATATTTATCTATTCTTGTATACTAGATGTATTATATCCTTCTTTTTTAGGATTTTTCTGTATCTGTGCTTCGTAGGAGACCACGATATTCTTCTTCGATTGGAACCTCGTTAGATCTCCTAGTCCGCCATGGCTGCAATCTATAGCCTCTTCATCATCAATAAATCCGGCGGCCTAATATTCTACAAGGTGAGCTCCCTTGGCAACCCTATCATCTGTCCCCAAAGTTTTACGATATCTTCTTCTCTCGCTCATAACTAAATCGGTGACAACTTTTGGATAAAGGATTATGGATCTGCGGGTCGGATGGACACCAATGATAGCTTGCGATTGGCGAGTTTGTGGCATTCGATGCACGCAATCTCACAGCAGCTATCGCCCACCATTGGATGCACTGGGATCGAGCTCCTCCAAGCCGATACCTTTGATCTCCACTGCTTCCAATCCCTCACTGGTATTCCTCTTTACAGTAAAAAAACCAGCATTTTTAAGCTTAATTTAGTTCATTTGTTAGGCTTTGCTTTGTTAGTGTTGATTACTTCTGGAATAGTAGAACTTGATTGGTTCTGGAAATAACCCAATGATTTTATTCTTTTAATGTCATAGTATATCAGCATTTTAAGTGGAAAAAAATCCTCAGGCAATTGCAAAATTGGCCTTTTTTTATTGAAAACCGTTGAACATGCTATCAGCTTTAACTGAGAATAATCAGGCTTAAATTCTCACGAGTTGTACGCTTCCTCACCTAAGTTGAAGGCTATCTGGTCTAAATTTGTTTCTAGGCCCCATGTGGTCAATTTCTTAAGCTTTTAGATTTCAAACTTCATCAAAACAACACAAGTTTGGAACATTCATGATAACATTTCACCATGGTAATGTGATGACATCAAACTATAATGCCCCAGAGAAAACTTCTACTGAAAATATCCAAATAGGGCCTCTGTTGCGTAGGTCATACCATGGCCTTAAGCAAATAGGCATGAGATGTATAGGTGGATAGGCATCTTTGATGGAGAAATGGTAGATTATTAAGTTGAACTGCAACTGGGCATAATTCTTAATCTGAAAAGGATTACTAGGGTTAAGTGGGCTGGAGAATTGTTGAGATCTTCCTGTTATGGAGGATTTGTTGGCCCTAGCCTTTATTTGTTGAGGAGAAATTAATCATATTCGAAGTTGTTGATGTTTATATTACTTTACTAGTCGATCATAGAATAAAAATAAATTCATATTCTCTTGGCCTGTTTTGTCCTCTGCTGCTTGCATTGCTGTCTCTTGAAGTCTTAATAATCTCATGGTTTCTGTTTGAGGAACAAGTCTACTAGCCATAGGATTGTTAGTTTAAGTATTCTTACTCGGAACTGAGTCCCTTAATTTGAAGTGCACAGGTGGCCTGGATGGTAATAAAATGCTAAGGTAGAAATGATGAAAAGTATTTGCAATTCGAACCTCCTTTTCGGTTTTGAGATTATGGAGCTAACTAGTAAAGAGATATTTAGAAACCCTATGTTCATAATGTGTTGCAGTTCTGCCTTCCACCTCTTTGTTGATAAATATGTAATGTATTTAAAGTATCTATATCATCCAGTTCAAATTTCTTACAAATAATGTGGCTATAGAATAGATTGGATTTATACTCTACTCTAATATAAAGGTACTTCTTTATGTACTTAAAATTGGGAATAAGATGCCAAAACGAGGATTTTTCAATGCTTTGTTACTAATACAACTGTGGTGATTTATTTCCAACAGGAACAAAATTCTTTGTTGTTTGCGAGCCTGGCACACAAAATATGGAACTTCTACTTAAAGTCATCTATGAGTTATACACGGATTATGTGTTGAAGAACCCCTTTTATGAATTGGAGATGCCGATCCGGTGTGAACTTTTTGACCTCAACCTTGCTCAAGCAGTTCAGAAAGACCGCGTTGTGATTCTGGGTCGGTGAACTTATAGAACTAACTTTTTATCTACTCTGTGATTGTTCTCAAAACCTTCCTTATTTTCTATGGTATCAATTGCAGAGATTTATTACTATTTCAATTTCCAAGTACTTTTGTTTACGTTGAGTAAATGCACGCTATCAGTTTTCTTTTATGTACTTAGTGTTATGCATCAAGCTCCTTTGAAGAGTTATAGAAGTAATTTTCCTTTATATTTTCCTCTTATTATGTTCAAGGTGGATAGGCAATCTATTATCTTGGATTGGATCTTTTTTTTTCTCCATCAGCTCATAAAACATAAAGTTTAGTAATACCTAATTCTATCCTCTCATTATTTTAGACCAAATTAAACCAAATTAATAAAGAATCATTTTGCCTTTGGAAAAATAAAATCTTAATTAACTATCATTTCAATCTTTTTCTCTCTCCTCACAAAATTTTTAATAGAATATTTTTTTGAAATTATTGGTAAATTTTTTTTATGTCAAATTAAAATAATAATGATATCACTCATATCTACCTTTCAGAAAACACCACTTTAATTAACTGTCATTTTAGTCTTTCACTTACTCTCTCTTCTCTCAAGCTTTTCAACAAAATATCTTCTAAATCCACCAGTATGCTTACAATTTAAGTTTTTTTTTGAACTGAAAGTTTCAAAATTGTTTTGAACTCGGTGTTTTCCTCCATTCTACTTATCTCACTAGGCTTTCTCATTAGCCGGCACCAAAATGTTATTAGAATCATAAAAAAGGATGATAGGTTCTCTCTAAATTTAAATGTAATTGGAAAGATCTCATTCAGAGCATCCCAACAGTTTCTATCTTAACTTGAATGAATAAAAATATGATAAAAAATATAATGTGAAATACTACTTTTAATCTATGCTTTATTTTTACTGTCTTTAGCCATGATATTCCAATGTTTCAGTTGTTTTTAATTTAAAAATATTGAATATTTCAGTTTTTTATATTGAAAACAGTATGCTTGTTTTTTTTTTAATGAATTGTTAAACTGTTTATGTTTTATGTAACAGTGAAATCGATGACCCTCTTTGGTAGTAATTTTAGAGGTTGGGATAAAACACAAATGACTAATTTATCCTCTTAAAGTACTAAACACTTGTGATAGTATTTATATTGTCTAAATTATGATTAATTAAGTCAAATTATTTTTTAGCCAACAATTGTAAAGCTAACCATGAGAAGATAATATAATATTTGTAAAATAAATTATAATTTATATTTAATTTTAAATATATTTCCTATCTTTTGAAAGAAGAAATAATGAATATCTATTTACATTAAACTAAATAAAGAGGTAATAAGGTCAATTCAATCATTTATATCCCTTATTTCTAACTATCACAACCAAATATCATTTTATCCCATATTTTTATTCCAACACTTGCCCCTTTTTTTTTTCAACCAAACACCCAACAAAAAATTAAAATAAAGAATTCCTTTATTTCGGAATAACTCAACATTGTCTTCTAATTTTAATTTTTCCTTATTCCTCAACCATACTGGTACTCTGAGCTATCAAAATAATAATGCTCAAATTCTGACATTCATTTGATACTTCTAATCCTTTGCCAAGACTACAGAACGATTAGTGAAATAGGTTTGAACAATCTTTTGTTCAAGGTTTGCAGCTCATCCATTCTAAAAGCATATGATTTAGGCCACTGCAAATCTGCAATAAGGTGAGAAAGATATATTAGTCAAACAATATCATGGTATTGGGAACAATTATAATTCCATTGAGACAATAGAGTGTTGTGAACAATCTTTTGTTCAAGGTTTGCAGCTCATCCATTCTGAAAGCATATGATTTAGGCCACTGCAAAGTCAAATGATACAACCAAGCATATGTTTTGGTTTTGGCTCATCATCTGTTTAGAGAGCAACCAAGCTGACTACTTGATACAACAAATGAAATGTTCTGAACATTCTTCTCTAATCTTTACCAAAGTGAAGACAAAATAGACTAAAATTTTATATAAAACAAATATCGGTAGTGCTAAATCGGTCGGCTTCGAGTGCGAATATGAATAGCTCTGGAGGCCATTGCTCTTAGATTAGCTCGAGTAGAGAGCAACGCATTTCGCTGTTGCTCACGAGTAGTTTGAAATGCTACCATAAATTCTTCTCTCTGCAACCTATAAGCCAATGCAACATCCTCAGATTGGCTTGGTACTGCTGCTGCTGCTCTTCTTCTGATGTTTTGATCCCTATCAACCATTCGAGAAACCCGAGTGAAACTTCTTGTATTGATGCTTCTACTATCGCTATGCGTACTACTGCTTCTCTCAAGGCCTTGATCCCGGGCTCCACTACGCCGTGGAGTTGCATCAACTGAATTCTTTCTTGCCTCTACTTCTTCAGGAAATAGGAGTTGAATGGTGTTCCAAAGGACTGTATTCACAGTGCAAGATCTCCCATTGCTGCAAGAGTTATAGAGCCATTAACTTTAACTCTTTTATGGGACGACTAATCCTTGAACTCATAACGGTGCAGGCGAGATTTACCTGATCAGCTGCCTACATTTCGGACAACGTTTTCCACATTTTGCTGCAGAATGTTTCAGGCATTTCATGCAGAAGCTGTAACAAGAACAATAGTATAAGAAGTCCATGACCAGAGACAAATGGATTGTTAATCCCCTAAGAGGCTGAAACAGTGGAACAAGATGGACTAACTAGTGATGATAACATCAATAGCCATGTTTATCTTTTACTGATCACAACTAGATTAATTGGGTAAAGTAGTTTCCATTTTCTAAATCACAATAGAATTCATATTTCAATAGGCAAATTGTTAGCTGGAAACAGAGATATTCACATTGGATTCAAAAGAAGAGGACAGTATATCCTAAGTAAAATTTATCTTTTCCTCCTTTTAAATGCATTTTTTTTTTCTGAACAAAAACGAACTTTTTTTACCTGTGCCCACATGGAGTAGTGCTTGGCTCGAAACAGATCTCCAAACAAATCTAGTAAATTTCGAAATTAAGTCAGTCAAGATCAATCCAGAGTCCAAAATCAAAGAACAAAGAAAAGAAAAGACTATCAACTCCATCTCCTTACAGCGCAAGAGAGCTCTTCCCTCAGCCGATCCATACACGGCAATGCATTGCTCGATGATTTCTCCTCCTCCAAAGACCCTTCATCTGATAGCTTCTTCTCTTCGTCAACAACACCACCACGAGAATCTACAAATCAAAACCCAAGAAAAAGAAAGAATGAGAAGCCACTACGAGTACATAAATCGTAGGTTTAAGAAAGTAGACACCTTTTGCATCATCATCTTGTAACTGTTCATCGTCATCGAGAGCAAGAACCAGTGGGGGAATCAAATTATCTGATCGCCTTCGAGACCTTCGCTTCCTACAGCAATTTTGAAAAACCCCATTAATCGGCAACGAACACCAAACGGCGATTTGGGTCATCGTGATTCGATGAGAACCTATTGGAATTGGTGGTCGGAGGTGATTTGAACTGGAGGTTGGAGCGTTTCTTGTGGCGCGAATCCCTCACAGGGGTGTCTTCGACGACGAGGCTGGCGAGGAGGAGCGCTTCCTCGTCCCACCCGGCCATTTCGGCGGCCGACCGGAACCCGGGGCTTAGGATGCTCTCCTTGGCCATGGAAGTTGGGGCCTGCGAGGCTCTTCTTGGTGGATTCCGGGGATTGGTCGGGCTCTTGATTTCCTTGTCTTCCATTTCTTTTTCGCTTATAGGAGAACAGGAGAGAGATAAGCGAGAAGAGAGAGAGAGAGAGAGAGAGAGAGAGAGAGTTAACGGTCGAATTTTTGAAATGGAGGATGACTAGCTTACTAATAAAACATAAGGTTTTCTTTACATAATTGTCACTGAGAAACTTTTTAAAGTAGGATTAATTACACTTAGCCTCCTAAACTATCACCATTTTTTATATATATCTTCTTAACTCTTTTTTTTAATCATATGACACATTCTGAGGAATATATATATATATATATATTTTTTTTTTTTTTCTTAGTTTAAAGATTTTATATGAATAATAAAAAAAATCATACGATATTATAATTGTCGCTATACTTTCTATGTATAAAGAAGTATTTCTAAATTGACAAAAATACTCTCATATGATATAACGTAGAGAGTCTAATATATGTATAATAATCATTTCATATTACTTTTGCTCAGATATTATGTCCCCTTTCTAATATTTATAATTACCACTGTATTGTATTATGATAAATCTTTGAATGAATATCCATAGAAAATTCCTAAAATGTGGCTTGATAAAATTTAAAGAAATACAAGTAAATGACTAAATACCCACATTTTTAAGTTTAAAATAAAAAATTATATTTTTTTCATGCATAAAAGATATTTTTATTCCTGTGCTATAATATCGGCTAATACAAGATTTGATACATTTAAAACAATTTATATACGGTTAAATTAGTATTTTCTTAATATAAATATAATTATGATATTTTGAGGAATATAATAATAATTATGATATTTTGAAAAGTTTTCTTTGGCAATTATGTAAATATTCCTGCACCCAAATGCAAGAAAAAAATATATATAATATAACAGTTCCTGATGCGTGCCACGTGTCATCCACATTCAATAACAGCCGTCCAAGATTTATCTATTGAGTTATATATCCCTTGTTGGCCATTGTGCATATGAATAATTCAATGGGGTTTAATCAAAACCCTAGTTAGATTAGAGGCGGCAATCCTTCTCCTATCTATAAATAATTACAGGAGAAATTCCACATAGAAAATTAGTTTTTTTTTTTATCCCATGGGATAAAGGCAATTAAAATTTAAAAGATAAGAATGCTACAAATATAAGGGATAGAAGCAATTATATAAGTAATATTTGATAAATAGATATGGGTTAGTTTTACTTACACTTTCTAAATTATTATTATTTTCTATATAAATCTTTTGAATTTTTTTTGTGACAGATTGATTCTCTGAATTATTAAAAATATCTCAAGCATCCCTTCAATTAAGTTTTCATTCACTTTTTCATCCATAAATTATTACGCGCAAGTCATGTGAGCAGCAGCTGCACGATAAATTTGCTTCTAAATTTTAGAAAAAACTAAAAAGAGAAAATTTAGTTTACGAAAATACTCATTTTCTTTTCAAAGGGATATTTTGGTCTTTCCATCTTTTGTCTACGGCATCGGAGAGGTGAAATAATTTTAATAATTCAAAGAGTCTATGTGCCACAAAGGTATGTGAAAAAAGACATAGTTATTCTAAAAAATATTTATGCATATTGAGTGAGTATATTATTTAACTTTAAGTCTGTCTTAAACTCTTAGTACACAATAACACAAGGATTGGACAAATTAAAAGCAGATAAATTACAAATTACACCCTTTTGGTTAAAATTAAATTATCTTTCAAAACTTTTATTTGTATCACTTTGTCTCTATGCGGTCTAGATTAATATGAAAACTAATTAGCCGTTAATATAGCCATCAAATAACTATAATTATATTCTTATGATATTAATAGTCTCATTAGGTGAGCAACTATGATCATATATTTAAAGGGAGATGCATATTGATTCAGAGAGAATTAAGATTAGAGACTTCCAATCTTTAAGCTAATAAGAAAATACAATTTTATTTTAAACTTAAAGAATAAAATATGTGAGTAAATTTTGTACCTCTGGATGTCCATTCATGTAGGAAAAATCTCTTCTTTTAATATTTCTATAGTTTTAATGTTAATTTTGATGGAAAAATATAATAGTTTCATATTAATCTATTATACTTTTGTCTCAAAAATTTAGATATGTTTGGGATTGCACTTCCTTCCTATTTATATTTCTATTACAAATTCTACCTATTTTCACTATTTGTTGATCAATTTGTTCTCGCCATTATCTTTTAAAAGTTTCTAATAATTTTGTACTTATAAGACATATTTCTTATTCATACGCAAAATATAGAGTATTTTAGATTAAAAAAACTCTTCCTTTTATGTGAGACTAGGTGTGAGTAAAGAGTCGTGCCTAGTTTTTGTGGAACTTTTCAATATGAACTTCAATCGATATTTTTTATATGCATTGAAAAACTTAT
Source organism: Typha latifolia (assembly GCF_019914945.1). Classification (NCBI taxonomy): domain Eukaryota; kingdom Viridiplantae; phylum Streptophyta; class Magnoliopsida; order Poales; family Typhaceae; genus Typha; species Typha latifolia. The sequence continues at coordinate 6,221,891 of NC_133100.1, forward strand.
TTATTTTATTATGAACTAATAGTGTGAGATTATTTTATTAAATAGAGATATTTTTTCCTAAAATAACTAAAATGCCCTTATTTCTTAAATAACTAAAATGCCCTTAATGTGAATTAGTTGATAGTATTTTCATAATTCTTTTAGTATAGTTAACTTAACTTAGAGGTTTGATTAAGTTTAACTAATATATCTAACAGCAGAGTATTTTCTCCACATATTCATTAAATTATAGAGTTCAATTTATAAATAGTAAACATATAGGGTGTAAAACCACAATTTCTTTAAAAGATATGGTGCTATATACAAATTTTCTAGAATTTAAATTTATCAATTTAAATAATAAAATTATATTTCAATCACTATTTTTGTCATATATTTCTCACAAAAACTTCTATGTTATATGGTGCTATATACAAATTTTCTAGAATTTTTCTCTAATGGCTATTTTCAAATCCAATCATTTCAGATGTTTAATATTTAAATTTATCAATTTGAATAATATCTTTCTTGCAACAACTTTGACCGACATATTTTATATGCAGTGGAATGTTTATTCAATCCTTTGTAACTTTATATGTCACAAGTATCTTCAATTCAACTATTTCAAAGGTTTAAAATTTAAATATGTCTTTTTTTATGACTTTTGATCGATATTATTTTATGTGTTGGAATGCTTATTCAGTCATCTGTAACTTTATTTATCACAAGTATTTTTAATTCAACTATTTCAGAGGTTTAACATTTTTAATCTGTTAATCTAAGTAATAAAATTATATTTCATTCACCCATGTCATCATATTTTTTCATAAGAATTTCGAATGATATTATTTTATATGCGTCGAAAAGTTTATTTAACGCTCTAAAATTTTATCTCTATTGAGTATTTTCAAAAATATAAATAAAATGGTGAATTTTTTTTTAATTTTATTATTTAAATAGTGAAATTTGAAGATACTTATTAGATACGAAGTCATAGAAAATTAAATAAGTTTATAGGATTATTATGAGAAAGATATGAACAAAAGAGAGAAAAAAGTAATTTTATTATATAAATGGTCGAATTTAAAAATACTCATTAGAGATTAAATTTTAGAGAATTAAATAAATTTTCTAATACATGTAAAATAATGTTAATCAGAGTTCATATTGGAAAAATCCTGATACTATCATAGTAGGGAGATAAACAAAGACTTCAATAATTGCACTGCGAAAAAGTTTTTAAAATGATACAAACGAGGGATGAGGACGAGAATGAAGAGCTCAACAAATAATTTTTATCCCTCGGAGCTTTTCCCTCGCACTAAGTCTCACATAATAAGAAAGAGTTCTTCCTTTCAAAATAATTTTTATTTATGTATGAATGAGGAACATGTTTGATCATTTCTCTGTATTTTATTAAATAAAATTTGATTTTCATAAATAATTTGAAATGTATCAAAAACTTTTGTTAAATTTTATTTATTTTATTTTTTTCTTCTTATTTTTTATTTTTTTCGGTCCAACTCGTAGTAGTTGGATATCATATAAACTTCAAGTCAAACCTTTGAAGAACATTTTAACACTTCTATAGAGGTGCATTGCATAGTTGGAATATGAAAAGGTCTAAGTTCCCTCACACACGCATACAAAGAGTTTTGATGGCTCAGTTTTATGGAAGGCTTGGCATAGTACTTTTGCACATTCAAATCTACTCTACTCAACTCTATTACAATATAATTGTCCTCTTTAGTCATCAACAGGTATTAAGCTAAATTTAACTCAAGGTGTTTTTCAATATAACAAAAAATAAATTTCAGGAGTAAAATAATACATATATATAATAAGGTGTGAATGACACTAAAAATAAAATATAAAATATTATTTCAAAGGTATTCTTAGCTAACATATAAAATATAAAATATCATTAGCTTATAAGCTAGTTATAAACTAAACAAAGAGACTCGACTTGCTATATATATATATATATTAGATAGCTATGTGAGCCCTATCAAAATAATGAGACTCAATATGTGCGTATATACCACCGCGATGAGAAAACCAAAATCTCGATATCTACTAGGGAAGTGAACCCCTCACCTTTGTTATCGGCCGATAGGATTCGACCATCGGGATACAGTGGTGGTCTTGAAACACGATATTATTTGGTGACATTTTGTTAGAAATTTAAAGGGATAATTTTGATTCTTATCCAAACTCATTTGGGGGTAATTTCCAAGAGCCGCGTGAAGAAGAATTCAAAGGATAAAATGTCATCTTCACATTGCCTTTCATTAACTACCTTCCGTGTATATGTGTATGTCTTCCAATTTGAGTGACTAACAATAATAATATTAGTAGCTTATTTGATCATTCCTCCTCATATTTCTCTCCTAATTAATTTTCTAACCTAATTTGTATAAGTTGAGGATTTGGTATGACAAAAGAGAAGCTTCCTCAAACTTTCTTATGCATATTTGAATGTGAACTAAGATTTTTTTTTTTTCTTTTCTTTTCTTTTGCTTTTTTTTTTTCTAGCAATTCTTTTGAGTGGGATTGAAGCAAAGATTACAATTTAATGGCTTCTTAGTCCAAGTAGTCTGCATATATTTAGTTGAGAAGATTGAAAACTCCATTTCCATTAGATATAAAGTTGAAAAAAAGTCTACCCACTTAAAAGACTTATAAATCCATAATAAACTATTAATTTAGCAGTACATGATAATGATCACTTGGATCTTTAATTATGTCTACTACTCTACATCATGGTGATCAATTGCTTTCGTTATGCAGTAGTAAACGATGATGGAAAGTATTAATTGTCATGATCTTCGTAATCAGACAATTAGGATTATTAAAAGGTTTTTCTTGCATCTAATTCATTCTTATCAAAAGACCCATGCAAGTCTTCGTCATTTATTTGGAGTATTTATTTTTAAAGAAACTTTTTCTACGAGTGATTTTTATAGGAGAAATCCAATTATTTTTTAATTTCAATTTAAAAAGGGGTGTACAAGTAAATAAGTGATTTTTAAAGGGTATAGATGCAAAAGAGTCCTAAAAAGTATTATGATTAGCATAGGAGCTCTCGCTCTCAATTAATAAATAAATAAATAATGAAATTTGCATATAACACCTCTACTGATCTAACCGCAGGGTAAAAATTATGAAAATTTTCTTAACCAAGTCGTACTAAGGATATTTTAGTTATTTTAAAAATAAGAGCATTTTAGTTATTTTAAATATAAAATATTTTTACTTAACAAAATATTTTGACGGTGTAAATTCAAATCTAATCCAAGATATTTTCTATACATATTTACTAAATCAGATGGCTCGATTTATAAGTAGTAAAAATGTAGGGTGGAAACTACAATTACGTTATAAAATAAGGTATTATATATAAATTTTCGTAAGAAAAAAGAGAGCAAAAAATTACTTCTATCTTCTATAACTTCCAATTAAGTTATGATAACAATATGATATTTATTTATATTTATATTAGCGTATGATATTTCAAAAGACATTCATTCTTCTTCTTCAAAGGTTAGGTGTGTGTGTCTGTGTGGACCCAGCGAACTGCCGTGCAAGCTTATAAGGTGGTTGATGAATTGCCAGACAAAGTTCTTTGTTTTTTTAATCTCATCTTCTTCTTTTATTTTATTTTATCTCTCAAAAGAAAAGAAAAGATTAGTTGAAATGGAGACTTCATCTCACGGCTTCCGTCTGTAGCTCAATCGTAGAAGCTTCTTTTCCCGGCCTTTCGTTAGGTCTACCTTGACTTGATTATCATAATCTATATGGCAACGGGCAACGGGCGGCTGCCCTAATTTGGTAGTATGTACTATATGATGAACAGTGCCAATCGGAACGAGACAGCTGTCTTGCCGGTTGCTTACTTGGCAAGCTTCGATTCGTCGTTTGGTGGGCTGTGTGTTTGGAACCGGACAGCTCAACTTTCTTGAATACATTAAGCAACGACCAGCTCTCCTCCCATGCAATGTTATAAATGGAAATAGAGAGCAGTGCATTGTTCTCACACAGACAATTGAAACAAGATCTCTCTCTCTCTCTCTCTCTCTCTCTCTCTCTCTTGATCTTAGTTATAGTGATGGCTGCAATCAAACCCTCGTCTCTCGCCGTTGTCTCTGCCGTGTTCCTCATCGTAGCTCTGATGAGCGTGTCAGCAATGGGAGCCGATGCCCCTGTGCCGCCACCGACCGGCGGTGACGATGGCAGTAACTCCATCCGCGAGCTTCCTTCGGTTGTCTCAGCTGCCTTTGCTGCAGTTGCGCTTGCCGTCTCAGTCTTCTACTAGGCTGGAGAAGGGAGGCTTTACTCTGATGTCTTTGTTGTGTGCCTTGTTGTTTCATTCATACGGGTGGAGATCTGGTTCTCCTGCTTCCTTTGTATTACTGTTTGATTGGTTACTTTGATGCCTACATTTATGGAGATATTTATATAGTTAGCATATGAATCTGGGCTTCTACTTTCAACTTCATAGCAGTATAACTTAGCTGAGCCAAACTAACTACTCATGGAGAGTAATTCAGGAAAAAGCATAAATTATTCACCTGCTAGTTTGATATATTATACAAGACCAAGATGATGATGTAACCGTCTAAATTGCACTACTATGCCCATGAACTTGACTGACAAAAAATACCACCACCTAAGTCGCACCAACAAATGCATTAATTCTCTCTCGCTCATTTTCAAGATCTCTCTCTTTAGATCTCTTAATTTCCTGCCACTGATTCATCATTAGCTGCGGCAGTCGTTGAAGGTACACCCCATTCGAGAGGGGGATGCCTTCACATTCCGTAACTTGGGAAGTCGGGAAGATAATGAACTCTCCTCCCAGATTGAATATAATTTCAATGTCCTGCAGATTATGATGCTGGATCTAATACGACAGCTCATGGCCCCGAGTAGAAATATACTTCTTGACCCAGATTGCAATATCTTCAGTGCAGGCCAGAGCTTGTGGTGTCTTGAGGAGGATGTCAAGAGTTGCAAATTCGTGAACTGCATCCTTGTACTCAAGAACTGGAGCATCGACATTGACCTTCCGGAGAGCTTCAGAGTAGGCAATTGCTCGGTCCTTCATCCAGTCGTGCTCAGCGACCACTGTTAAGGTTGGAGGCATGCACTTCAATGGAGGCCCCTTTCCAGGTACGAGAGGGTTCGCCGCTGGATGGTCTAAGCTGAACTCTTCCTCAGGTAGGAATAGTTTCCAGGCGAGCAGGCACATCGTCTTGTCATAGAAGTAAGAGTTTGCTAGCTTTATTTCAGATCGAGTTGGCGCACTGCCCATGAAGAACGGGTACATAAGGACCTGTGCGACCACCTTGACAGGATCTAACAAATTTCCAGCCTCAACTGCCTTCCGTGCCACAAAATCTGCAATGTTTGCTCCACAGCTTACACCAAGGAGAACACACCTGTTTCATCATGGTAGATCGAACTATCAGTAAATTGTTGTAGAGATCCAACAAATGAAACAAAAACTACAGGTTAAAACACAGAAAACTGTATCATTTTCTTATTCTGCAGGAAGAAATTGTTTATTATTGATCATAAGTGGAAGATGGAAAACTGAAGTACAAGGAAGACAAAGCGCATTTTATTAATCAAACATTGACACAGTAATAAGCTATCTAAAGGTTGCTCTACACAAGGTGTTCGAAATGAATATTGTTTTAGTTGGACCTTGGATACGGCTACATTTGGAGAGACTTTGCTGAAGGGAGATAACACAACTATCATCTCCCTGCTTTTCAATATTAACGGTTTGTTGTTCTTCCACTTCTATCCCAGTTATAGTAGAGAACAAAACTAGCATGTGGTTAAAGTAAAAGTTATGTTATTTCCTTAATCAATCTTTGCCCTTTTTTCCACATTCTGTGTTAATACATAAAACACAATGCTAGCATACTTAATACAACTTTATGTGCATCTGCAAGAAAGATTGTTGTGCCAGTCTATGCAGGTTAGCACTAGTTGGCATATGACATGCCAGCAATTCACAGCATGCTGCCCAAAATAGTTGTACATTTCATGGAAATATTTAAATTCAAATTGTATGTCAAGATTTTGAAACAGTAACACTGGCTTATTACTTTTGAGAAATTTTCATTTATAAGCACAAAAAAAACTAGGAAGTCCTGAAAACATTAATCGCTGAATAGAAGGATAACAACACATGCCTCGCATTAAACAACCTAGTTTCTCAATCTCCTACTTTGGTTCAAAGATATTTGAAGATTATAACCCAAGACGAACAAATTCCCAATAATGATCCTTTTACTGCCAATTGTGAAAAAAGGTAAGAACTAGGGGGATATTGAATAAACCATGTCATAATTCTTGATTGCCAAAACAATGGGATGAAGAACTACATGAAGTTTGATTAACAGGAGGAAAACATTCTTTACATGCTTGTTTTCACATTTTGGACAGTTGAGTCTGTGACAGCTAAGTCTTGTATGAAACCAATAGGAGTGAAACTAACAATTCAACTGTAATAATAGGAGGCTAAGAAAAGGCGCTGCATGGATCGCATTTTTGAATAGAATGGAGAAGTCATTCACACTTGGAAAATTTTGAGCTCAATTTTCACTGTTGGGTCATGTTCTCGTTGGATAACTGGCCACAGATCAAGAAATGGGTTTGTATACATAGAAGGTGATGAATTATAACCAATATATATATAGCAAATCCAATCGGCCATGATGGGGATTAGTTATAAAATTATGGGTGAGGATTAGGATTATCTAGTAAGGTTTACCATATCACAAGAAACTGAATAGATAACTAATCTTGCATATCGAGAGAGAAGAAATGAGTTCACAGTAGTTTGCATAATATGGTGTTGCTAATAACATTTGATGACGTTATGAAGTGGTAAAATGTTTGTAAAATATTATGGTCTTGTTTAGTTTGAGGCTAAGCTCCGAACTTGATTAGTTAGTTCTTATTTCTTAGTCTTAATTTTTTGAAGAGTAAACTTGGTTAGGTATAAAAAGGATAAAAGGATGTTTAACTACTAAACCAAGTTATGGATCCCTGAACCAATTTAGAAACCTTCTCTGAACACAAACCAAACGAGCCCTAAGATACCAAGTAATATGTGGTTGGGACTAGAAAAAAAACAACATTGCGTGCCTAGTTTGACCAACATTTTGTTTCCATTATGAAAAGGACAATTCAGAATTTCAACCTTAACTATGGCCCTTTAGAGGTCTTTGTTTGACACTGAGGTTGAAAACAGAAAAATCCTAAGTAGCATGAATGTTGAATGCATTAGGTAACTATGGCCCTTTAGAGGTCTTTGTTTGACACTGAGATTGAAAACAGAAAAATCCTAAGAAGCATGAATGTTGTGGTGTCCATTGAAAAATTATAGCATACTAGTACCCTTTAAAATGTAATTAGTACTCTCCTAAATTTCTAGCATTCTGTTTAGTAAGAAGATGGATATAATCTTTACCTTTTTACTGGTCAAAAAACATATCACCTTTACTTCTTTTAACTTTTCTTACCTGATGCAGAAACCTACATGAATATAAAGGACAAAGTTTCTGCAGATATTTCTCTCTTATACCACATTTTTCTCTCCATAATTTGTTATTTCTTTGTCTTCCTTCCCTTCTTTTTCTTTGTCCAAAATCACATCATCTTTGGTTCAAGTACTATATCAGGATGCAAAACCAAAACTAAATCTTCTAAAATCAACTATAGAGAGTCAGTTAACCATATATCCATTTTAAAGATAAGTAATTCCAAGTTGTAACTTAATGTGATGCTCTGCTGCCTTTCCCTTGGATTGAAGCTGCAAACTGAAATGTGGATTCTAGAAAAGCATGGACAGGCACTACAAATCTCTTCAAAATCATAACAATAAAGCCCTTGAGAATAGTAATCATTAAGAACAATTTAAGCTTTTTCATTTATGTTATGTTTCACTGTCCAAACAGATATTCAGAATAGCAAGCAGAAAACAGGCTTATAAAACTTGATTATTTAATTCTGTATCATGCTAGTTCTTCTACATGATTATGTCATGGTGTCAAGTCCTAGACCAATCCGTCGGTTTTCAGTTACACCACCACAATTGCCTGTACATGAGTCCAAGAGCCATGTGGTTCTTAAGTTGCAAATAGTATAGTAGATTATTTGCAAGGTGTGATAAGAAAGAAGTAAAACCCCATGAATTGTCCATTTGTGCACCAAGAGACAAGTTAAGCAGATTAGAGTTTTTGAATATCAATGGAAGTGGAATATCCAAGTATGGTCCATGATATTACATTTCTAATATATGATAAATTACTTCATCTTTTCTTTTCTAACTCCAACTGTATGTATTCTTCTGGTGGATAGGCTGCACACTCCAGTGAATCTCTAACATCTAAATGTATGTCGAATGATGCCATAAGAACAAGAAGGTGGAGTAACATATGAGTACATGATTACAATTAAATAGCATCAACAAGATTAAAGGATGGAAGTGTGCGTTGATATGGAGTTATTAACGACACTATAGAACATGAGATAGTAGAAGTATGGAACAGCAGGACTATGAAGAGCCTCTAAATGGTTGAGCTCCAAGCGTCCAACATGCAAAGTAGACCTTATCAATGTATTGAAAAGCGGAAAAGGCAGCCACCATGGCGGGGCGGCGCACCGGCCGCCCCGCCACTCTGCCTGGCGCTCGTAGAAGGCGGTTTGCCGCATTGGCGGGCCGCCTGAGCGCCAAAAGGCACTAGCAGGCCGCGCGGCCCAATAAGGCGGGTTGGCGCTTCGGCCCACCAAACCCGCCTTATCGGGTTTTTCTATAGTGGATCGGATTATCCAATATCCACTAAAAAAACTTAACCAATACCATTAACCATTAATATTTCTTCTCTCTCTCGCTGCTCGCTGCGCCCTCTCTCTCTCTCACTAAAATCCCTAAATCCCTAAATCCCTAATCTCTCTCTCGCTGCGCCCTCTCTCTCACCGCGTCCGCTCTCGCTGCGCCCTCTCTCTCACTGCGCCCGCTCTCGCTGCGTCCGCTCTCGCTGCGCCTGCTCTCGCTGCAGAGGTATGGGCCCCTCTCTCTCTCTCGCACACACAATCTCACTCTCTCTCGCACACACAATCTCACTCTCTCTCACTCTCTCCTTCTCTCTCTCTCTCTCTCACTCCTCTCTCACAGTTTCACTGTCTCACACCGAAGTAGTTAATTTTTTTTTTAATTTTCAATTCTGTCTAAAGTAGGTAAATCTTAATCTATTAGTTACTTAGTGATTATCTGATAATAATGATAATATGTTCGTTAATTAGTTAATCACTTCATCAGTTAATGATGGTTAATTACTTAATTCAGAAATTAATTTAGTAATTATCTGATAATATATTTTTTAGTTTTTCTCTGTTTCAGTGTTTCTTATTACTTAATTCCTCTAGTTAATTCCTCTAGTTAATTAGTTTTTCTCTGTTTCTACTAATCTATTGAATACTTGAATGTTAATTAGTAATCTACTAATCTGTTAATGATTGTTAATTACTTAATTCATAAATTAATTTAGTAACTATCTGATAAGTGATAATATGTTTTTCAGTTTTTCTCTATTTCTTATTACTTAGTTCCTCATTTCTTCTATTTTTTCTTTAATTCTGTTAATTAAGATTATCAATTATTTGATTCAGAAATTAATTCAGTAATTGTGAATTGTGATTATGTTATTATGGTTTAGAACTTGTTGCTATTTATGTATTTATGTTATTATGGTTGTGAATTTGTGATTATGTATATTATATATGTTTATTTATTTATTTATAATTTTTTATATTAAAAATGCTAGACCGCCTTGTCACCCGCCTTGTCGCCCACCTTCCGCCTAGGCGCTAGGCGGTGGGGTGACCGCCTGCCATCCGCGGCCGCCTTTCAAAACATTGGACCTTATTGAGGTGAACTAAATGAAAGGAAAAAAAAAGGAACTGCAAACCTCTATGGTTATGGTTATCACACAAAAATACAGCACAAACTAACTGTTGGCAATGGGAATGAAAAATTCAGAAGTTGACCAGATAAAAGGTCTTTTATTTAATATAAAGGAAATATGTGATTAAAATGAAAAGTGATGAACTCTTTATGGCCTAGGTGGCTAGGTGAAATGCCCACACAACTAGGATGGTGATTGCCCTGGAGTTTGCATAACAAGCATGCAGGCCTTTGCAAGTTTGCAGATTTGCACATATTGTGAAAGTACCTTATGGATACCAATACATTAGCTGGAATGCAGGATATTTCTAAAACCCTGTATAAGGGCATCAATTTGTGTCAATAAATCCATGGACCAAAAGGTTGGCTGATCCCATTCCAGGCTCGATCCCAGTCAATAGATTGGGATCACGTGGGATCGGCTAATTTGGGTCAACCTGGTTAGATCAATAAGTGATGTTCCCATTCCTATTGCCTTCCTCTCTCCTTTCAATTTTTCTCTCCTTTTCTCCCTACCAAAGCCATTGCTTCTCCGATTAGAGATTCAGTTCTGGCAAACCCTGACAACCTTGGGTATGTGATTTATTATTTTATTTTATTTTATTTATTTCTCTCTCTCACTCTCTTCTCTTTTTCTTCACTGCATCTTTTTTTCTTTTTTTTCTTTTTAGTTTCTTCTCTCTCTCTCTCTCTCTCCGTCTTGATTGCGACCAAATTTTTAACGAAAACTAGCTCGGTATTTATCAAAGCTTTGAGTATGTTTAGTACTTTTTTTAATTTTTAAACTTCATATGCGAGTGATTATTATTTTTTTATGTTTCGACATTCTTACTAAATTTTTAGAAATGTTCCTATATTTTAAAATAGTATTTAGAATTTTATATAATTAAAAATAGTCTAATCCAATACAGTCAATATGCATCGTTCTTTTTGGCAGCCGATCCAAATCCCGAGTTTCCAAACCTTGATAAATGTTTGTCGAACACTTGAGTCAATGTATGTGTGCTCATGAATGGTGAGCCAACCCATGTTGATCTATGCTAGTAAGCATGTGCCATGTGCCCATCTTGAAATCGCATTAGCAAAAAGGCTTTCCGTAATAAGTCAATCCTTGTCAACATAATATAGAAGAAGGTTAAATTACAAATTACCCGCCTATGATTATGCCTATAATCAAACCATCCCCTCTAAAATTTTATTTGTATTATTTTGCCCTCCTATAGTTTAGATTAATGTGAAATCATTAAGTTTTCAATCCAAACGTAGCAAACTAAGTACTATAAATTTTAAAAAGAAATCTACGGGAGATTTTTCTTGCCAAAATGGACATCAAAATGTCAAAATTTCCCTTCTTCTATTAAATTTACTCACCATATCCATTCTTCAAACTTACAACAAAATACATTTTTCTCTCTTCTATCCCTTCTCCTTCTATTACAATTTTCATTATCATCTCTCTATTACTATGTAACTACCTTCAAATACATGATTATGAAATAAAATGTCTCAATCATCTTAAAAACATTAGAAGTAGATTTATAGCTGCTCAAACAATGAGATAATTACTATCATAGGGGTATTACAGTAATTTGTCGGCTCCATTAACAACTATCCAGTTTTTCACATTAGTGTTAACCACAAGAGGCAAAGTGATACAGTTGAAAATTTAGAGAGATAGTTTAATTTTAAGCATTACCACATAAGGGTCATTTGTAATTTATCCATGCAAGAACATTCACGGAAAGTATTATTAAAAAAAAAGTAACACTAAATGACGAAGAAACAATCATAGAAGGAGTGCACTATAATGAAAAGCATCTAAGACATGCCAGAACTGATCCCACATAGTTGGATAAAGGCATGAAGGATGATGCAAGTTACGGAATAATTCCAACATTACATTAAAGCTTTGAAAGCATCAATAGGTATCAAAAGAACAATTATCACATAAGGAAATGCTCTGTGAAGAGTCAAAATATTATTAATAGCAAAAGCATAGTATATAAGGAAAAAAAAGAAGATAAAGCAAAACATAAAGGTCTGAAATTATGTATGCAAATGAATAAAAGAGCAATCACAGAGTGAGTTGCCCCATGAGATGATCAAATTCATGGAAAAGAGCACAAGTGCATTGATGCCAAAACAAGTAAAGAGCACCTATCAAAATACATGCAGTAGAAAGAAACCTAGCAATCAGTTAATAGTTCTAACGTGTTTAATTTAAAGAAACTTCCAAATCAAATGCATCATCAGAGAGCTCACACAAAACTCATCATAAAGGAAACTAGAATCAAATCATCTTCTCCAAAATAGCTCCTCTTAGATCTGAATCTCATATTGCACTAACAGCCAACAGTGAGTTACTTCTCATAATCTACTATGAGCAAATAAGAGTAGCTCATATGATATATCACAATTCTCCAATGCTATCCTACAATTTAACAGTGAGTTACTTCTCAAGATTCACCACTCATCAATCAAAGACAATGATAGGGCATATCTAAGTGTTCTTTCTCCAACTACCCTCAAGCTAGAAGAATTTTGTACCCAACATACTATTCCCCAGCTCATAATCAAATATAGCATCCTACAGGGAATTTCTTCTATTGGAAATCAAGTGCTTCTTCACTCTATTTCATACTCTCAACATACAAAAACTTTCCTATCCTTGAAAACATGTCTAGTACCGTGTAACACCCATTTGAAAGAGCTGTGGTTTCTTATCTGATGGCTAAATTAGCTCTTAGAACATTACCGATAGCAGTGTTCATCACTCTTTTGAAGCAATGCAAAGGTCGAAACCAAGAATTGATAGATGAAGAAGACACAAGTAAAGAACCTGGAAGGATCGGCATGGGCTGCGAGCCATGGCTCAACCATCGACGCCCCGAAGGTATCAACAATCCGCCTGTGGCCATTCTCCGCAGCCGCACCCCCTCCTCCTTTCCCCATCGACTTCCTACACTCCGCCAGATTCGCCTGCTTCGCGATCCAATTCACCACCTTCACCCCGTCTTCGAACGCTGCCGGATACCGGCTCTCCGGCGCAAGCCGGTACCCCACAGCCACCACGATCACCTCGCACATCTTCGCGATCCTCCGGCAGAACAGGTCATTCGCCACCGAGTCGCAGCTCCCGGCAACGAACGCCCCTCCGTGGAACTGGATCACGACCGGCAGCCTCGCCCTCCGAACTCCGGCGGCGGGGAGGTACCCGCGGTATGAGGCGGCCGAGTCGAGATTCGCCGCGAAGCTGTTGCGGCGGGAGGGGGAGGGGGAGGGGGAGGGGGGAGCAGGGTGTTGGTGGTTGGAAGGGAAGCTATTGCGGCGGAGAGGGAGGGGAGGGAGGGGAGGAGGAGAGGAGGAGAGGAGGGAGGGGTTGGGCAGGAAGATGCGGATAGAGAGGGAGGTGAGAGGGTCGATGTGGATGTCCTTGGTGGCGACGCCGTCGGTGGAGAAGGAAGGGTTGGCAGCGGCGGTGGACTCGTCGGGGCGGGAAGCGACGCCGAAGGGATCGTCGGAGGAGGACGAGGAGGAGAGGGATTGGAGGCGGTGGCGGAGGAGGAGCTTGAAGAAGAGGCTGTAGAGCTTTAAGCCGACGGTCGGCATTTCCTGGAGTTAGGTTTAGAGTGGGGAAGATGGAGATCTAGGCGGTGGAGTGAGAAGGGGGGAAAGAGACGGAGATGCGTTGGAGGATGGGGCCATTGGAAGGAAGGAAGGACAGAGAGAGATAGAGAGAGAGTGAGTGAAGGGGGGAAAGGGGGTGAAGAGGAGAGTGGCTTTTGTTGGCATGCAAGGGTGCCAGCTTTTTCTATCTGAGACCTTTCTGAATGTTTTATTTATTAATTTGTTTTACAAGTAAAGGATTTTAATATAATTACCACTGAAAAACTTTCAAATTATCATTATTAGAGGAATCTTTTTGTTATTTACAAATAAAACCTTCTATTTACTAAAATACTGGATAACACCCTGAATTAGGTGAAATTTAACTCGCATCTGGCAGAATAATTTGTCCGATTCAAAAGATACTTTTATATTATCTAAATTACTTTTATGTCACTTCCCTAAGTATGGTATTTGGTATAGAAGTTTTGGATCTATTAATTCGTTTAATGGATGCGATAAGAGGCTTTATTTAATCTATTTTAATTAAATTTTTATATTTTAATTTTCTTTTTCGGGCTATTTTATTAAATTATATCTATCAATCAAAAAGTAAGATGTGACTCGGCACTTTTTTAGCAAATAGAGGGGATCACTTGTAAATAATAAAAAGAGAGGGCTTTATTTATAAAATAGGTTGATCAAATTAGACGTCTTCTAAATTTAAAATATATTATATATTAAACTTAATATTAAAAAATTTGTTTCGCGTAACTTTTAATATATAAGTCGCTGATTTAATTAGTTTTTTACATTTGATAATTAAAAAAACTAATACAGATGTAATTAAATTTGTCAGCATTTTATCTAAAAAATTTAAATAGGTAAAAAATTAGGACAAAATTAATTGAATCTATCAATATTTCATCTAATTTTTTTAAATAAAACGCTAATAAATTTAGTATTATATATATATATATATATATATATATATATATAACGTTCTTATAACGACAATCATAGTGAAAACATACTCTTTTTTTATATTAAGTTTGAAATGTAATATATTTTGGAAAGAAGAAAAAAAAAGAGGGCTAGTTTGATTAAAAACCCCCCCTTTTGTAGTGGTAGTGTTCTTATAAATGCTTAAGATCCAATATGGGGAAAGTTTATAATTATGTATTTCTTAACAAAAATATTCTCTCACATTAGCCTGATATTCTATTTTATTTAAATTAATATTTTAAAATTTTAAAATTATCCTCGTCACCTTAATTAATACTCTTTCAACATAATAAGATGGTGAGGGTAAATTTTAGAATTTTAAAAATATTAGTTTAAATAAATACAATAATTTTGTTCTTATAGGCTAATGTGAGTTTAAGTTAAACTCAGAGTTTTTAAAAATATTTTCAGTAAACGAAAGGGTTCTTTTGGGAAAAGAGATAAGGTAGGGTTTGCACCACAAAAAGGTCATAATGAAGGGGCTTTTTTGTAAATTTTCTGAAGAGTTATTTTTATTGTCTCACCTACTAGCAAAGTAAGTTGGCAATATTTCATTAATAATTTTAGAGAGTGACAAAGTCTCAGAGAAAATATTGAGAGAAGTCTTGAGCTTGCCAATAACACAACAATATAGAAAGAGTTATCAAACCCTAATAATTTAGAAATACAATCATGATACCTAACAACTAATAAAAACAAGAGGACAATAATCCTTTAAACAAGTCTAACAACTTAGGTAATATATATATTGCAATATTAAAACATGATATCAAGCTTAAACGAGCACTAAATATTAGCAAATATCTAGCCCCAATAATTACACTCACCAGCCTTCATCCTTCAGAAGAGAGAAAATAATAACAGAACAACACTCATGATAAAGTACAAGGAAAGTAAAGATAAACTCCGAGTCTCTAAAATTGAAGACCGACGTGAGAAAAGGCGAGGTCTCGATCATTGCCAAAGTGATGGGAGACGACAATAAAAATCTCTAAATTCTCTATTCACTCAAAGCTAACTCAAAGTGGCAATCGAATTCGACAGAAAAGCGGCAAAGAGCTCATGCAACCTTCTACCTCCCTCCATGGAGGGGAAGAAAGATGTGGATAGCTCATGTACCCTCTCTAGCACTAGCTACGCTTGCAACCGACTAAGATGGGCGATCGAGCACGAAAAGGGTGAGGAGGAGAAACAAGAAAGAGATTTATAATGAGTAAGAGAGTCAATTGCTCAAGCAACTTAACTCTCATTGGACTCCGGTAGCATCTCTCGATCAAGCTAGAGAGGAGAAAAGAAGAGAAAAAGAGAGAAGAGGAAACAAGCCTCAAATTTGCCGCAGGGAGGGAACAGGGACGAGAACAAAGAAAACCTAGCAAAAGGTCGCTATTGATTTCCTATAGTAGTGAGATATTGCTTTTAAATTGCACACTTAAGAAAAGATAGAGACTTTTCTTTTAAAAACTCAGTGATATATTTCTGGTTGCACTTCTCCTTATTATGTCTCTATTGCAATTTTTTCTTATTTTACTATTTTTAACTGATTTACCTTTGCATTACCTTTTAAAAGTTTTTAATAACTCTATTTTTTATTTAATAAAGTACAGAGAAATGACAAAGATACGTTACTCATTCGTACACAAAATAAAAATATTTTACAAAGAAAACTCTTCTTTATTAAAAAGGTTATGAGGAAAGAGTTGTGACCATTCTTTATCTCTTTTACTCTCTTAACCCTTCCTCCCTATAATTGAAAAAAAAAAATTGCAATGCAATTTTTGAAGTCTATGTTCATCTCCCTATTATATAGCACTAGGATCTTTTCAATATGAACTCTGATTGACATTATTTATATATATTGGAAAGTTTATTTAATTTTCTATAATTTCATATTTTACGAGGTATTTTCAAATTCAATAATTTTAAAGGTTTAAATTTAAAATTTATCAATTTCAATAATAAAATCATTTTTTGTTTTAGAAATTGTATTTAATCATTTACAATTTCATTTTTAATGACTACTTTTTAATTTGAGCATTTGGCTTAAAATTATTTAAGTTGGTACCTATGTAATTTCACAAATACATATATAATTAACTTAAATTCACTATTTCACTTATATTTTTTTATAAAACTTCGATCGATATTATTTTATATATATTGAAAAGCTTATTTGATCTTCTACAATTTCATATCTCATGAATATCTTCAAATTCAATTAGGATGTTTAAATTTTAAATTTGTTAATTTGAATAATAAAATTATTTTTTATTCACTCTCTTTATTAAATCTTTCTCATAAGAACTCTCATGGACATTACTTTATATGAGTTGAAAACCTTAGTCACTCCTCTATAACCTTTAATAAGCATCTTTAATTTCGACCATTTCGGAGGCTTAAAATTATGTTGGTACCTATGTAATTTCATAGAAACCTACATAATTTCATTAGTGAGTAACATTATTAACTTTTATGTTATGTTCATATCCTTTTCGTATGAACTCCAATCTACATTATTTCATATGCCTTAGAAAGCGTATTTATATATCATTTCCCATGAGTATTTTCAAATTAGACTATTTTAGAATTTTAAATTATAAATTTATCAATTTGAATAATAAAATTATCTTTCACTCATTCTTTTTATCATATCTTTCTCATAAGAATTTTGATCAACGTTATTTTATATGTGTTGGAGAGCTTATTCATTCATTTACAACTTTATTACTAAATTTAAAAAATACTTGTTAGAAATGAAATTGTAGATGACTGAATAAGCTTTCATCAAAGCATATAAAATAACGGTGATCAAAGTACTTATAAAAAAGATATGACAAAAAGAGTGAATGAAATATAATTTTATTATTTAAATTAGCAAAGTTAAATTATAAACCTCTGAAATTGTCGAATTTTAAGATACTCACGAGATATAAAGTTGTTAAATAATGAATAAGCTTTTCAATAAATATAAAATAATATTGATGAGAGTTCATATGAAAAAAATATATGAGTAAAACAGTGAATAAAAATTAATTACGTTACTTAGGGATGAAATTACATAGGTACCAAAATAAGTGACTTTTAAGTCACCAAAATGATAGAATTTGAACATACTCATTAGAAATGAAATTGTAGAGAAATAAATAAGCTTTCAACGCATATAAAATAACATTGAGTGGAGTTTTTACGAGAAAGATATGACAAATAGGGAATAAAAGATAATTTTATTATTCAAATTGATAAATTTAAATTTTACACTTCGAAATGGTCGAATTTGAAGATACTCATTAGAGATAACGCATATAAAATAATGTCGATCATAGTTGATATTGGAATAATCCTATGCTATCGTAGTAAAAAGATGAACCAAGATTTTAAAAATTACACAATAATTTTATTTAAAAAAAAAATGATAGGGAGGAGGATGGGTAGGAGGGCGAAAAGCTCAAAATATAATCACGAACTCTTTCCTCACACGAGCTTCTTCTAATCAATAAGGAAGAGTTTTCTCTCTAAAATACTCTATATTTTGCATATAAATGAAGAATATGTTTTATTATTATTTTTTATTTTATGAAATAAAAAGTAGAATTATCAAAAACTTTTAAAAAGTAAGGCGAGGGCGAATCGGTAAAAAAATAATAAAATAAGGAGAATTTATAATGAAAATATAAAATGGGGGAGAAAGTGTAACTTAAAAAATATCTAGGATTTTCAAAGCAAAAGTCTCAGTATCCAATGATAAACAACATCTATATAATAAAATGTGAATAATAATTAAAGCAAAACGTAGGGGTGTTTTTAATAAACTTTCCTAATATACGATTTTCTAATGCCTGCTTTTGCTATGATGTATGTAGAATTGTACATATAGAGGCGAGATGAGTTGGAAGGAGGGTGATTGATAGAATGGTAGTTGGGTTTAGAAACTCAGATTATTTCTAGGACAACGGTGGGTGGGTTGAACAGGTGGTGGTCCCACAACCCAACCAGAAGGCGGGCCCGGCCGCGTCGACGGTCCCGCAAGTAACACCTTGATGACGCCCCCCGGAAGCCTTCGAGGTAGTGGGGGAGCTTCGTGTCCCGTGTTTGCTTGACCACACACGCTGCTACGCCTGAGTAATAACGACCGACATTGGAATCGAATAATGTATATAGATTTGTATATATATATATATATATATATATATATATATATGTCAAGGTGATTTCTCCAAAATCCTTTTTTTTTTTTTGAGTCAGACGTATTTTAGTTTTCTCATGTCGACTTTTTGTTTTATTTTTTATTCCAACTTTACCTTGGGCGGTGAAAAGAGAGAAGTATGGTTGTGTTTTTAATGCAATCTGCCTTTCTTTTGCTATTATGTCACTTTTGCCTCTATGCGAACATTAAATACAAAGTACGAAACAGAAATTGTATGCATTCAATAAGTGCAATAATTGTGATATTGCATGAAACATTTATGAAAAAGAAAATGCAAGTATTTAATAACTGCCAAACATAATTAATTTTTTATTTATTTAAACTCATTGATTCCAAACACTTCGACACAGGCCTATCTCATAATAGTAGAAAATGTAACACCCAAAAAAAGAGAGAGTGGGAGGCGGGGCATGTGATTTGGTCTACATGTGCCCTCCCTCACTAGGGGCGTCAAAATAAACAAGCTGCTTGGGCTCGGCTCGATTTGGCTTGAGTCGAGCCGAGCTTGAGCTAAAGCTTACTCACTTAGGCTCAACTTGATCGACTCGCTTAAATATAATATTATATATAAATATATTTATAATCATTAGATCAAAGATCTAATGGCTATTATTATCCTATCCCTATCTAATCCAAACCCTATGTCCAATAAAAAAACTCTCTAACAAACCTAACACTCTCTCCTCATTTCCTCTTCCTCCTCTTCAGCCTGGCGCACCACCCACTTGCCAAGGATCCGCTGAATGCCGGCGATGGCGGCAGTCGGACGTCGAGGTCAATGGAGTGGCAAAATCGTGAGTCGGAGTTGATGGCTCTTGCCGGTCTACACATAATTACATACTGGATTCCTTCTTCCTCAAGGAATCACGGCAGTTGCCATCATCAGTGGAGCGACTGGTTGCTGCCAAGCACCGTCTATCCTCTAAATGTGGTGGGAGCTTGAGGATGTGTCCACCACCAGGGAGTGAAGGGCCACGACATCTGTTTCCAGTGATCTAAGTAGTGTGGAGAGACAGCAAACAGCGTCGCGGTGCCACCTCGTCCTCCGAAGGCTCGTCCTCCTTCGCCAAATTGCCACCACGGTGCCACCTTATCCTCCTTCGCCAACCCACCGCTGTGCCGCCTCCTCCTTCTTCAACAATGGCAAGCCACTACGGTGCCGACAAATCTTTGGCGGACCGAGGTGGATCAGCACCTCTGCCACGCAGCTCTTCGATAGTTCCCCAGCGTCGTCCCGCATGCCTCAATCTTCTTCTTCTTCTTATGGCTTGGCTTGGGCTTGATCTGGCTCGGTCCAGCTCGATCTGGCTTGGCTTGATCATAGGCTCATTTTAGGCTCAAGCTCGGCTCGGGCTCAGCTCAAGTTGAGTTAAATCGAGCATGAGCCCAATTGTAAGGCTCAAAATTAATTTTGAGCCAAGCTTGAGCGAGAGCTGACTTGCTCAGGCTGGGCTCGTTTACACCTCTACCTCTCGCCTCCTTTATTAGGCTGAGGTGAGGGATGAGGGAGGGGCAGGCCTAGCCCCCTAACACATGCCACCGACGGCATGTGCAGTGGTCGGGCCTTAGGCAATGAGTCGTCGCCCCGTTCTCCCTTATTTATTTCTTCCCATCCTCTCTCAGTTCACTATCTCCGCATCTCTTCTTCTTATTACACCATTTCCCTTCTTCTCACCATTCGACAATCACCGCGGTTGCCATTGTCATGTCATGGCTGGAGATGGTGAACCCATCATCATTGATGAGTCTTCCTCCCTCACTCTCTCATTTCAATATCTGGTGGTTGGTGTGGCTCTCCGGGCGCGTTACTCCTTCCTCTTTCTCATTTAGTCTATGGTGGTCCGGCCTCAATTGGTCATCGACGAGGCCCCCCCCCCCTCATGGGGTGGTGTCAAGCGGGCAGGTGGAAGAACCCTAAGGAGCCAACCCGGGCATGTTGGGGCAGGCTGGTTGGAGCCAGCTCGAGTGCGCCTGGTCAGGCCAAATGGTGCCAGCTCGAGAGTGCCCGGGCTTGGCTTGGCCCAGACTAGACCGAGCCCTTTGGTTTCGAATGGTGCTGGGCCTAGCCTAACCCCTTTTTTAAAATTGGGTTGGGCATGACGAGAGCCTGATTTTTCGTTAGCAGAGTCCATGCTTTTTGTAGGCATTTTCT
Organism: Typha latifolia; assembly: GCF_019914945.1. NCBI lineage: Eukaryota > Viridiplantae > Streptophyta > Magnoliopsida > Poales > Typhaceae > Typha > Typha latifolia. The sequence goes on from NC_133100.1 coordinate 6,242,819, forward strand.
TCCATTTTTTTCCCTTTTCTTATTTGTTTCCTCTTTCACTACCCTTTTAAACATCGAAATAGGTGTTGACCTAGTAACTCTATCGCAGAGCTCCCTAAGACCAACGCTCGCTCTAGAATAGGTTATGATTAGAGTGACATTGCTTATTGCCATGGAACTTTAGTGAATCCAAGCAAGTGGTATATCAACCTTTGTTATTATCGCTCGATGTGATGTATGATAACATAAGCATCTATAACATGCTAGTATGTTTACTATAGTGGCACATATTTGTTTAACATGCTGCCTGACATAACTGCTATTATTTTGATTGTTATGTGCATTCATCAACATGTTTAGATATGATAACCCCTTTTACGATTATATTTTGCTAGTCATATTTTATCTTATTATGCCACTAGCACACAAGCATAATCATAAAGGGAATGACTTCTACGCATTGATAATACTTTATTATTTAGCAGTCATTTCACTAGGCAATGGATGATTTACTATAGATTGACAAGAGTCAACTTTTTAGGTTATTTAAATTAGAGAGAAAATGTTAGAATGATGCAGATTTAGCAGTACCCAATGACATAGGGTGAGGGCGTTTGTGAGCAATTGCTCATGAGTTTTTAAACGGTGGTGCGTTGATATGGAGCCAAGAACTCAGATAGTTATATCGATGTGCAATATTGACTTATTTGATGGGCTTACGATTGAAATATCTAGTATGCAGTGGAGGATGACCGATCATGTTGCTCTCCAAGTAAGGGGTAGGCGTCTATCCTCTCTTAGGGGTAGTTATGGTTGTCGATCATGGTGTTGGTAGCTGAGGGCCTTTGGAAGGCATGTCATGTATAAGTAGTGGATAGGGTTAGCGATAGTCTGGTCAAACTATGCTAGCCAAATACATGACATGCATTTTTATTTTATATTATGATGATTAGTTGTATAGTTACACATTCATTTTCCATACTAGGTGTATTGTTATCCATGATATTTAACTAGCAATAGTGCCACTTCTTGATCATTAAACTCATTCCGTATTGATATATGATACAAATTGATTAATACCCTAGTTGAATGCTTGCCAGCAATTTACCTTGTAGGGTGACAGGCCTCTTTCCTTTCATACTTTTATATACTATTTGTATAAGAGATGTGTATTGTCCTCTTGTTATATCTTACTTTTAGCATATAATTTTATAAGGGTTTCGCTATTTCTAATGTATTTAGATGAATTTGCTGTGTCTTATAGGCCCCTTTCTACTTTCGTTTTATTTTTGGGTCTCTTCATTCTCGATGATATGTTGTTAGGCACCTAATCTCCACGCGAAGCTCATGGGGAGGAGAAAACACTTATGAGAGTAACATGGCGAGAATGAGTTATTACAAAAAAAGTAAACTTGAAAGAAAATTTTATTGGAGAGATAAAATTTTAGATGAGCCCACTTAATCATATCCGATTGATGTCATAAATGTGACTTTATTTGTTAATAAAGTATGAAGCATTCTAAATAGAGGACCCCTTGGAACTTTCTTTTCCCCGTGTTATGGGGGCTTTATTGCCCTTTCATGACATGGACCATGGAAACATCTCACCAAACTAAAGTTTAGGATTTGGGTCTAGGATTTTAACATACATACATGCCCTATAAGAGGAAACTAAATTAATGCTCAGGCCTCAGGCTTGAAGTTGGGCAGCAATTTTTCGACCTAAAACTAGCTCTGCCTATGAGCACCCTTTATTTGACCATATTTTTTTTTAGAGAAATGAAAGAGATATTTTCATAACTTTTGTTGAAGAGCTTTCATTTGAATCTAAAATAAATATTATTCCAAGTAAAAAGCTTAGTAGAATAATGTGTGAAAAATAATTACGACGTATACGTTAAGAAAAATAATATATTTTGTTATATTTGAAATTTCTCGTAACTATTATCCATTTGAATTCAAATTATATGAATTGAACTCTTTTGAAGCCACTATTGGGCTATGACAAATATTTGGGCCTTGACCCAAAATTGAAGTACACAATTCATCCTCATAAGTCAATAAGCTTAAACCCAATATAAGGACGAGTTAAAATAATATTGATGGTATTTGAATTCGAAAACACTTGTACATTACATTTGAGCATAAAGTTGATCATTATGTAGGTCCGGTCGAGCTTTTTAGGCCAATTGAGCTTTAGCCTTTATTTGCAACCCAGCCTATTAATCACTTGTGTGTGTGTGTGTGTATATATATATAAAACATCTCCAAAGGAGTTGTATGAGTGTGAGAATTTTGAGAAAGACTTAGAGAGCTTTGTTGAGAGAAATAGAGAGAAGAATGTAAAAGTTTTTGTTTGATTGCTTGAGCTATAATTAAAGATGATCTAGTAACATCAGAAGGAGCTAAATGTTTATTGATATCAAACACATTAATGCCTGTGCTTTTGCACGAATTCACTCGTCGCTTAGGTGCCTATCAAAGAGAGATGATTCTTTTTCACAAGAAAAGTTTATCACGCGGTTCATATTTAAGAGGTTGCTTAAATATTATGACGTTGGAGTATTATGAGGATTATACGTAAGTCTTATTCTATTTAGTGAAATAAGATTGATCGATTTTGGGCGGATCTATATATTTTTGTGCCATTTAAAAAATGTGTCTTGTTTAGCCATATTTATTTTTACTATTCATTTTCAGCTTTTGATATTTTTACTTTTTACTTAGTTTTTCACAGGTCAACTTAAAAGTTTGGTTTTCGTAGATTCAAATTTTTTAATTGGTTAGAATAATATGGGCTTTTCTCTCTGACTAAAAAGGTTAGGACTCAGGTTTAATTATTATTTTTAATGAAGAATTGGCCCAAGTAAAGATACCCTGGCTTATTTCTAAGGAATGATTGACTACCATAAAATAATTTCCAGTAAATTGGATTGTGATAGTTGAAAATCTTGTTTATTTACAAGGTTCGAAAAGAGAGAAAGAAAAAGAGTATTTTAGTTAAAATAATAAAATATGCTTACAATATGACTCCTCCGCAAATTTGAAAAAGGAAGGTGAGTATTTGCAAAATATAACCCTCTCATCTTAACATAGTCGTCTAGTTAACACTAGTAAAACAACTTCGGATCCACCGAAGAAAGAAGACCCGCTTCAATTGACGATCCACCTGTCACCGCACTAGACGTACGACAATAAACGTGCAAATCGTAAAAATCGATCACGGCCGTCCATGGCATCCTCCTCTTTGGCTTCAATGGTACAAGAGGAGGAGGAATTCGATTTTGCAGGGTTAGGATTTCCCGATCGGTGAGAGGAGGGGGAACGAGATGATCCTTTGGGGGAAATTCGACTTCTTCGAGGAGAAATCCGGCGGGAAGGCCTCCATCCCCGCTGAGATCACCGGCAAGATCCAGTGCTGCTCCTCCGGCAGGGGCCGGATCGCCGTCGGATGCGACGACGGCACCGTCGGACTCCTCGATCGCAGTTTTAAGCTCTCCTATGGATTCCAAGCCCACGCCTCAAATGTTCTCTTCATCCAGCAGCTCAAGGTACGCCTCATAGAAGATTTGGATTGTTTGATTGGTAAATTTAAGGTTCAGGATTAATCTATGAGAAGATCATAAAATGTTGCTTGGGATTGAATTATGTGGAGATAAAACTACGGGAAAGAATGGTTTTAGTAAACTCTACATTAAAAGCAAATGGTGACCGGACCTTGTTTGGGAAATAATTAGGTATCCAATTTGAATTAGACAAAGGATTGTTTTTCTTAGGGTATTCATATTATTCAATAAGTATAAGAATGCTCCTGTGGGAGACAACTCTTCAATTATTGTGTGAAGAATAGGTAATTTCAGCTGTCATGAACCAGGAACCTAGGACCTTGAAGAGTGATATCTCCATATTTTCTTAGAAAATTTCCATTGCTACACTTTATTAATACCTGTAATAGAATACCTTGTTACACCAGGGTACAGGGATAAGCACATATATGACACCGCCATCCTTTTATACACATCTGCGCTCTTCCATAACCTTAGAAGTGCATTATGTCTTGTTGTACGAAGTACATATATCCTTAGATGCTATGCCCAGACTTAACTAAGTGGCACATTATGATCTTGTTAGTCTATTCTTTCATACTTATGCTTAGAGAACATATCATTCTACACTAACCATTTTAAAACTGTTTTAAAGGAACCTCCTCCATTAAGAGTTATGATAAGCATTAATGCATTTAGTGGGTTACTTTTGGCTTCACACACATAAATACGAGAACTTTTGTGCAAGTTTAGCGGATGTGTCAAAAAAGGTCACGCTTGTTATCTTCATAAGATTATCTTGCTCATTTGTTGGATTCACACTCTGAATCTTCTTATTAGATGGTGATTTGAGGAAAGTTTTCTGACTTCAATTCCACTTCTATTGATGAAAGATGATCCTTGAATCCAACTTCTGGCTAGTCCCCAACTTAGTTAATCTACAAGAGTTTAATAGCTATAATTCTGTTGATATGTTGTTAGAATGAGAATATTGAATAGACGGAAGTAGTGCACACATAAATATGGAAAAAGAAGGAAAAAAAGAAAAATATAGAAAGCTATACTAATAGCAGAAGCTTATAATTCACCAATCCAAGGTAAGTAGATATTTAAAATGCAGTGATGCATGTTGCAAGATGTGGATCCTTAACCTACCATTTCAGTATAAATGCAATTTGTAGAGTATCATGATCTATAAACTATAGTGAATGGAAGGGTACCCCTAACATATATCTGGTTGTAAGACACTATGTTTAGTCAAGCTTGGTAAGTTTTCTGTTTATTTTTTGTGGTTCTCAAATGCCCCACATGTCAGTCCTTTATTTCTATATGACCTAAGGACTACTAGTCTTCTTTTTATTACTTCTACAACTATTACAATTTTGTATGCCTCATTTTTCTCGATTGAATTCACCAGTGGATGGTGTACACTAATTCTATTTAATTGATCTTTGACTCATTACAAGTTGATTTTGCTCATTACAAGTTGAAACTCGAGCAAGTCCTTGATTGATTATGATAACTACAATCTTCCCATTTGCACCTTCACTAGCATGCAATTTTATAAACATGTTGGACATATCCATTAGGTCCTAAAGTACAAGAATTATTGAATCTTCATCTTTTTATTTAGATTTTGCTGTTCTATTTCATGCTTGATGTTATTTGAAGTCACTTGAACTTGTTCTATTTTATGCTTGATGTTATTTGAAGTCAGTTGAATTTGTAGTCACAATCTTTTTGTGGAATCCAAAAAAAATATGTTGTATACTTTTCCCCTAAAAGTTGGACCATGGTTGTGGAATTAGAACAAGTGGATGCTGAATGTAGATGATTGGGTAATGATCTTTCCTTATATATCTTGATTGAGATTGTAGTTGCAGATTAATAGTTAACACCATCATTCAGTATAAAGCTTCATTTTCCTTTGTCTCTCTAATTAATGCTCATCTATCTTTGCGCCAGAGGACAAATGTCTTTCCTGAAGTGTCTATGTTACGAACCAGATCTGAACTGACCTGGACGTAAGAAAATTATAAAAATTTACGTGATAATAGCCTCATGAGTTAGAATTCTAATGGCTCTAGTTTCACCTAAATTAGAGGTTAGGATGAAAATATATAAATAAAAGAGTGAAGCAATGTTAAAATGAGGCAAAACGGTAAATATTCGACGTTGTGGCGGTCGTTGGAAGGTGACAGACGACCAAGGGTGATGGTAGATGGCCATAAGGTAGGGTGGCTGTTGGAGGTGCCGATGGTTATGAGTTGGAGTTAGAATTAATGTTTTAAGTTAGATCTATCTCTAAGAAAATAAATGACTACAATTAATTACTTTTACTCCTAAGATAATCTACAACTAAAACATAATTTTTAACTCTTCATTGGATACTTGGATGAATAAACAAAGAAGCCCAGCCTTTCTATATATAGAGTCTTATTCGGACTTAGCCCTAAAGACTTATACGACTCGAACTAGGACTTGCCTTAGAAGTTTACGTGACTTAATTGAACTTGCCGTAGTGGCTTATATGATTGAACTAGACTTGCCTTAAGAACTTACATGATATAACTAGACTTGCCTTAAGGGCTTATATGATATAACTAGACTTGCCTTAAAGACTTACATAAGATAAATAGACTCAATTCGTCGAGCCTAATGTCCTCATGAAGCGATCCGATCTGACCCGGTTTCAATCAGTCTAAGATAGAATCCCTATCTCAGCACATATATATAGTATGAGAATTCTGATGTGCATGCGTTCTAATAATATGTTATTTATACTACTGACTAGGATTTTATACACTACTGAATAAAAGGGGGACTCCTCGTCTTCCATATTTCTTTTATGCCTATAAATGATTGGCTTGATATTTTCTATCATTGTACCCCACATGTCATATATCAAATGCAAATAAGGTGTGTTAGTGTCTTCAAATCTCAATATTTTATAAATAGGCTTTGTGAAAGTCTTTGACAAATTGTGCTTTGCCCACATCATTCTCTCTATAGCAACTCTATTTGTTATTGATCATCACTACTTGAAGGTCTTATTTGATTATCTTGAATCAAAAATAATTTCATTCACCTTAGTATTCTTTGCTGCACATATTTTTTTAAGGCAATGTTAAGAGTATGAACTACACATAGAGTCTAAAAAATATTAGGAAATTGGCTTTTAAGTATCTTCTTGCTGCCTTGCAAACAAGTGATTTGTCAGTTATCACTTCAACTACAATTTGATGCCCCACGTCATCAATGACTTTAGTATTTAAGAAGAGAGGGTCACTGTCAATTACAACCAAAAAGTTTATGAGAGGCCTCTTCTGCGTATCAGTCCATCTGTAACACATAAAACTAACCCCTTGTTATCCCCCATGTACTCTTGATAGGTTGTAACGACTGCTAAATATTTGTTCTCTCTTGTTGAAGGAGAGTATGTTTCAGGTTGTAGCTAGGAGGCACATAACGTGACAGTGAATTATTTGCTGCAAATAAAAAGGTCCAAACATAATAAGAGTTCATTGCCAAATAAAAAAACAATTCAGCTGAGTAGAACAATCCTTGCAATCTCACAATGCAATTGGTTGTGTGCATTGGAGTTGAATGCCTTTTCAATAGCTATCATTGTTCTTTTTTTTTTTTTGGATCTAAATTCTCTTGATATTCCTATTATAATAAATCCCAGATATATACAAAACTACTAGAAGATGTAGCTTGGATACCTTTTGGCAAAAGAACTTGCTTAGGCATTACATTTTTTTATTCTCAACTCAGTCTCCACTACTATTTTCATTTCTATCATATGTTCATTATTCACTTTCGGGCAAATCCTAATTCTATGTCGAGTTAGTCTAATCCAAAGTACTTTTTATCCTATAGTATAATCTCTTATAGCCTTACTGATAGTAATATCTTTGAAAAATTTAAACCCTTGCCTTCTCCCAATTTTTGTAACTTAGTTACATAGTTTTACAATGAAGTTATTACTGATTACTGATTAGTTACATAGTACTATTGTCATTCACATTGTTAGAATTTCTAAAATTTTAATATTAATTTTTTTTTTGTCTCTGCAATCACTATAAAATTAAAAATAAAATAAAAATAATAAATGTCACTCATTGGCGGGCGACTTGTAGCAAAAAATCCTTTGGTTTTCTAATTGACAGAAATAGACCCTCATTATTAAATTATAATATCAGATTTTTTTACTAATTTAGCCCTAATAAATCTAAAAAAGACTGCCGTGTCCTTAAAAAAAATGTCACGCATCACCTATGTAACTTATGCATATTGCCTATGCAAAATATACGTTCTATTTTTAACAATATGAGTATTGAGATTTAAAAAAAAATGTTACACATTACATATGTAATTCATACGCATTGCCTATATAAAATGTACGTTCTAATTTTCAACAATATGCACATTGAGATTTAAAAAAAAACGGCACGCATCACCTATGTAATTTATATGCATCGCCTATGCAAAATATATACTTTAATTTATAATAATATGTGCATCGCGATTTAAAAAAAAACATCACATTACATATGTAATATATGCCCATCGCTTATGCAAAATGTACGTTGTAATTTTCAACAATGTGCATATTGAGATTTAAAAAAAACGTCACGCATCACGTATGTAATTTATACGCATTACTTATACAAAATATATACTGTAATTTTTAACAATATGAACATCGAGATTAAACTGTTGGGTTGAGTTAGAGAAAGAGTAAATTAGTCTAAATCAGTAAAAAAAGTCTGAAATTACAATTCAATAATGGGGAGGCTTATTTCTGTCAATTGAAAAACTGAAGGGTTTTTTTACTATAAATCACCTTTCATTGTCTCATGGCAATTATTGTTTAAAACGATGTACGCGTTGAGATTTAAAAAAAAAAAACGTCACGCATCCCTTATATAATTTACATGCATTGTTCATGCAAAAAGTACGCTCTTATTTTTGACAATATACGCATCAAAATTAAACTATTGGGTTAGGTTAGAGAAAGGGTAAATTAGTCTATATCAGTAAAAAAATACTTGAAATTGCAATTTGATAATAGGGAGCCTATTTTTGCCAATTAGAAAACTGAAGGTTTTTTTTTACTACAAATCGCCCCTCATTGGCTCATAGCAATTACTGTTTTAAAAAAAGAAATAAAATTAACAAGTTACAAACTGGCTCATGACAATTACTGTTAAAATAAAATAAAACAAAATGAATAAATGTTACTCACTGACTTATGTCAATTACTGTTTAAATAAATAAAATAAAATTAACAAGTCACTAACTCACTACAATCATTGTATAAATAAAAATAAAATAAAATTTAACAAGTCACTAACTCAATGCAATCATTGTATAAATAAGAATAAAATAAAATTTAACAAGTCATTAACTCGATTACTATAAATATGAAATTACTATTTAAATAAAAATAAAACAAAAATCAATAAGTCACTAACTAATAGTCAGTGCAATCAATTGTATAAATAATGAAAAAACAAATATCTTTAAGTAACCTAAGCTTTTCTCTCTAATAAAAAAACCCTATGCTTCTTCTCAAATCGGTTAGAGAGAGAAGAGATATAAGGGAAAAATGTCTCAACTCAATTAGGGAAGATCATAACTGCACGTCGTCGAGAGAGGAGCATTGTTGAGAGCATGTCACTATTGAGGGGGCTTCGCATGTCATCGAGAGGGTCGCAATTACAATAAATAAAGAGATGGATCATGGTATGCTTGATTTGGGATTTTGGGTTTAGGATTTAGACTTTTAGTTTACTAGGTTATTGGGATTGGAGAAATTTTTTTTGAAATCCGCACCTGTTACCCACAACGTGTCTGCTCAATATGTCCCCGACGTGCAGCTATACTGAAAAGAATATAATTGTAGAAGAAAAATTTAAAGATAGCCTACTAATATATTTCTTTGCATTTTTTATCTCTTCGAGAGGAGTCTTGATGGTAGTTTGGGTATGGCTCATTTTTCTCTAAAGATATGTATCTATCGGTCAAATATTTTTATACTCTGTCGTAAAGCCCGTAATATCAAGAGTCCTAGAACTACTGGCCCCTATATTCCCTTTCTTTTTGCATATAAATTGATCTATATTTTTGAACACTACCATCATTGCTACTTCTCATCTATCCCTCTTTGTGTATTTTTACTTTCTTTCATTGTCCTCTTTATCTGTCTGTCCTCATCATCATCCCCTCTATTCACTGCTATCATCATCATTAATGTTTTCATAGTCAATGCATCAATTCTAGGTGAATCACTGACTATCTTTTTTGTGCAATTTGTTTTTTATTTTTGTCTATTAGATGGGCCGACATTTCTCTTTTGACTTCCAAACTAATTTGAATGCAAACTACTATAATTTCTTATCTTACAGCTAAATGTTCTTTAAGATGGCTGACACCGTTACTCTTTTTTTTTTTTCTACACCAGTTGCATTTGATACGCTTTTTGTCTTTTAGCCTAAAAGGGATGCAATGTTGCCAGCCAATGTTGATATTTTGTGACTTTTCTCTTGGTGGCATTTTAATTTTAATGTAAACACTTAATAGAGATCAAATTAAAAATAGAATTCGATAGATATTTAATCTCAATTTCAGCAAATTAAATAATTTAGGCTATATTTAATCACAATTTCAGCAAATATTTAATCTCAATTTCATCTAATTCAATAATTCAGCAAATATTTAATCATAATTTTAGCAAATTAAATAATTCAGCAAAGAACAATTTGGATTTTGGAAAGTTATTACATGAAAAAAAAACAGTAAGTGAAAAAGGAGAGACAAAAAGGAATAAGAAATTAGAGAGAAGAAAACAAAAAGAAAAAAGACTTTCACGAAAAAGAAGAGATTAGAGAGAGAGTGAAAGAAAGCAAAAAAAAGTGAAAAATTATGGTGCAGTGAAGGATAAGAAGAAAGAGAGAGAGTGAAATAAATTAAAAAACTAAAAAAATAAAGAAATAAATTTAAAAAATTATATACTGGAGTTTGTTAGAGTTAGATCTGTATTGTCGGAGTTCATCGGAGCTAGATCTCTCTTTAGAAATAATGGTTATATGGTAAAGAGAGAAAAAAAGAGAAAGAAAGAGTGAGAGAGAGGAGAAGACAAGAGTGAAAGAAAGAAAAAGAGAGTTTTGGGGACATCAATAATTGATGTCCCTAGGTCAGATCCATAATGGATATGGTCCGGTTTAACCAAAACCCGTCGATTCCGATTCGGCGAACTTTGGCTAAAACCAAGGTTAAAAACTCTGCATTGGAATCGGCCTCCTGAAAAAATGATATGTATTGGTCATATTAGCCATTCGGATTGGATGAGACTTTTTAATTTTTTAATTACGTAAAATTTAAATATTATTTAACAATGCAGAAAATTTTCTAAAAATTTAGAAAAAATGACAAAAAATAATAATAATTAATCACATATGAACCTAAAAATTAAAAAAAAGTACAAGCTTAAAACTTTAATGAATATCGAGCTGTTTCTTGTAAATTTCTATCGTCATTGTTATCATAATCATCATAAATTTGTAAATTAACTTTCACTATTTTTTATAATTTTTGCCCACATTTTTTTATTGACTCTTTTGCTATATCTATAGCCTCATTTTAAGAAACTTATTGTCATCACTATCTACAAGTCATAATATTTTGACAAGAGACTCAAATACTAGTAACGTGTATACATTTATGTAGTTCTATATTCTATCTGGAGTCAATCAACTTTTACTACTTTCACATACCCAAGAGAGAGAGAGAAGAGAGAGGGAGAGGAAGAAGATGATGGGAGATTGGAGACATCATATTGATGTCTCCGTGTCGGATCCGTTATGGATCTGACCTGGTTGACCAAAATCAGCTGAACCAGGTTGGGATTGACTCTTCGATCCATGGCTGAAATAATAAAAGTTGCTAGTATTGCCATTTTGCTAAAGTTAGCAAGATACCGTGAAAGTAGAGTGCTAAGCTTGTCTGCTTGCAAGTTGCTCAAGTTTGGCTCGACTAAATTTCAACTGGAGTTCAGTTCATGCAGAAAATCAGCCGAGCTCAATCCAAGATTCATTGCTCGTTTAATAAATGAGCCAAGCTCGAGCTGGTCTTGTCTCTCTCTCTCTCTCTCTCTCTCTCTCTATATATATATATATATATTTACACATCTTTGACAGATGTTGATGCTGGCACAACTGGTAAGCTACATTTCATTATATTGCAAGTTGAACCGAATCCTTCTACTTGCTTGTTGTTGCATTTTATCTTAGTATTGCATGATTGCATTGCAATTCTTTGAGCTGATGAACAGAGCTTAAGCTAGCTTAAGTAAATCCTTATCTGAGCTCGAGCCAGTGTTTTTTGGCTTGATTTGAGCTCAAGGAGCCCGGTTCAACAATAATTTATTTTGAGCTGAGCCGAGCTCATCTCTTTACACGCTAAGTAATAGCCAAATATGCTGCTCAATTTGCCATTATTCTTGAGCATATTGTAATTTGTCCCATCTTTTTTTTGCAGCAAAGAAATTTCCTCATGACTGTCGGAGATGATGAGCAGATATCTTCTCAAACATCTTCTATGTGTTTAAAGGTTTTTGACCTTGATAAGGTGCAAGAAGAGAGTTCAAGCACAACAACTCCTTTTTGTACCCAAATATTGCGGATATTCACTAATCAATATCCTGAAGCAAAGGTATCATCAAATCACTTACTTATAGGCCACCCTTATACCAGCCTTTCTTGTCTCTTTATAGCTTCATGTCCTTAGATGTGAGGGCATTACTTGGTTATGGTAAGGCTTGGGTCTTGCATCCAAGATATTATGAATTCAAATCCTGAAACAACATTTTTCAAAAATGAGAATAAGACAACATACATCTCCTTCCCAGACCACAGGCATGAGCTTCATGCACTGGGTTTTGTGTTCTTAAATGTTTTTTGCTATTTTTGTGGTGCTGACACTTTCTATCTGTCTAATAAGTCAAATTATTGATTCCTACAGATTACGTCCTTTTTAGTTCTTGAGGAAGCCCCTCCAATTTTGCTGGTAGCTATTGGCTTAGACTCTGGTTCTATTTACTGCATTAAAGGTGATATTGCACGCGAACGAATTACACGCTTCAAGCTACAGATTGAGACTGTTGATGGTATTAGTTCCTCTATTACTGGTCTTGGTTTCCGAGTTGAGGGGAGAGCTCTTCACCTCTTTGCAGTAACTCCCAGTTCTGTAACTATGTTCAGCTTGCATGATCAACCACCAAAGAGACACACCCTTGATCAGATTGGTTGTGAGACCAATGCTGTCACAATGAGTGACCGCCTGGTATGCAAATAAAATCTTATAGTATGCATGTATGTTCTTATATGTATCTGTTTATCTATAGATATATGTCATCATGGTGTTGAAATCTCTAGTTGGATATTGAGTACATGGTTCTGTTTACTAATCAGGATCTGGTTATTGGACGGCCTGAAGCTGTGTACTTTTATGAAGTCGATGGTCGAGGTCCTTGTTGGGCTTTTGATGGTGAGAAGAAATTTCTTGGCTGGTTTCGTGGATATTTACTCTCTGTTATTGAAGATCAAAGGAGCAGCAAAAACACTTTCAATGTCTATGATCTGAAGAATCGGTTGATTGCCCATAGCATGGCTGTTGGTGAAGTTTCTCACTTGCTATGTGAGTGGGGCTATATTATTCTCATAATGAGTGACAAAAGGGTTCTTTGCATAGGAGAGAAAGATATGGAAAGTAAGCTGGATATGTTGTTCAAGAAAAATTCATATACGGTAGCAATTAACCTTGTGCAAAGTCAGCAAGCTGATCCTGCTGCTACTGCTGAAGTGTTGCGAAAATATGGTGATCACTTGTATAAGACTCAAAAATATGATGAGGCTATGTCCCAATATATTAACACCATTGGTCATCTTGAACCATCATATGTCATCCAGAAGTTTTTGGATGCACAACGTATCTACAACCTCACTAATTATCTAGAAAACTTACATGATCAGGGATTAGGCTCTAAAGACCATACAACTCTTCTTCTGAATTGCTATACCAAATTGAAAGATGTAGAAAAGCTAAACAAGTTTATCAAAGATGAAGATGGCGTGGGCGAACTTAAGTTTGATGTGGAGACTGCTATAAAAGTATGCCGAGCTGCTGGATATCATGAATATGCCATGTTTGTGGCTAGAAAAGCTGGGAGGCATGAATGGTACTTGAAGATTTTACTTGAGGATCTTGGAAGATACTATGAGGCCTTGCAATACATATCAAGTCTTGAATCCAATCAAGCTGGTGTGACTGTGAAAGAGTATGGTAAGATTCTTGTAGAACATATGCCAGTTGAAACTGTTGAAATACTGCTGAAGCTCTGCACTGATGGCGGTGAATCAACAAGTAAGAGAGCTTCAAACGGCATGTACCTACTTATGCTTCCGACACCCATGGACTTTGTCAATATATTTGTACATAGCCCACAATGTCTTATGGATTTTTTAGAAAAGTATATCAGCAAGATCAAGGATTCACCTGCTCAGATAGAAATTCACAATACACTTTTGGAGCTTTACCTATCTAACGACTTGAGCTTTCCATCAGTCTCACAAGAAAATGATTTTGAAAATCATGATGTTAAAGCAAGAAACTCTAAAGGAGTAGCCATTGGGTATAATGAGAATAAAGAGAAGTCATCTTTGCATAAGAAAGATGCCAAGAAGGAGAAGGACCGGGTAGAAAGACAGCAGAAAGGGCTTGGCTTGCTCAAGAGCTCATGGACATCAGAAATGGAACATCCTTTGTATGATGTTGATCTTGCAGTTATTCTTTGCGAAATGAATGCATTCAAAGATGGTCTGTTGTTTCTGTATGAGAAAATGAAACTCTATAAAGAAGTGATAGCTTGCTACATGCAGGCCCATGACCATGAAGGTCTGATTGCCTGCTGCAAAAAGCTAGGAGACTCATCCCAAGGTGGTGATCCATCTCTGTGGGGTGATCTGTTGAAGTACTTTGGTGAGCTAGGAGAAGATTGTTCGAAAGAAGTAAAGGAAGTATTGACTTATGTTGAGAGGGATGATATCTTGCCTCCTATTGTTGTACTGCAGACATTATCTAAGAACCCATGCCTGACACTCTCTGTTGTTAAGGATTACATTGCTCGAAAGCTTGAACAAGAATCAAAGCTAATCGAAGATGACCGCAGATCTATTGAGAAAGACCAGGTTAGTATCACAAGAATATACCTGTCATAAATTTACTTCTTTTAATCCTTCATTGACTGCTTCTTTACCAATGAACCACAAATTAATATAGTTACTCTAGGATGTATTTAGTAATCTAATTGCTAAAGTAAGAACAAATGATAACTTTTGATAAGCATGGTATGAACATAAGCAATATTTTAGGATAGAAAATAGTCTGATTGCAGTATTTTTCAGGGAAATTACACGGATGTTTTGCAATTGGGCCAAACCACATGAGGGCAAAGTATAATTTGCCTATATTTTTCTGAGTCCATTGCAAATATTGGATCTAATAAAGATAAAAGGAGGAACTTGGAAAGTTATTGCCATCATTGTCCTTGTCAATCTAGTAAAGCTAATGAATTTTACCTTCATTCCGTCGTCGTACCTAGAAGTTCAACTATAATAATGAGATATTTTAGGAATATCTTTTGCTATTTGATAGGTGGACTTTACTTTTTGAAATTCTAAAAAATCTAAATCAAAGTACTCTATTTTGGTTCAATATAAAATATGATGTAGCATTTATTGCTTGATAATTGTTGAACTATCTAATATTGAAGTAACATGGAAGTAACATGTAAGCATTAAATCAGGATGAACTCGAAATTGGTTTTGTTATGTCAAGTTTAAAAGCAAGGTTCCAAATATTAGGATCAGGATTGGTCGCTCGGAAAAACGATATTATCGATCGTATAGGTTATACAATCATATCGGTTATTTTAGTCTATTGTACCGGTTTTTTTGGTGTGACACTTTTTTAATTACGTAAAAATTTTAAAATACAGGAAAAATTATAAACTTAAAAAATAGACAAATAAAAATTGTCATATATAGTCTTAAGTTTCAAAAAGAATACTCACATAATATCTCTCCCTCTCGTTTTCACTCTCCCTCTTGTTCCTCTCACATGGATAAAAAAACTCCCCTTCTCTCTCCCACTGACTCTCTACATCTGACACAAATAAAATATCTTATCTCTCTCATCCTCCTCTCTACTCTCTCTCCCTTTCTAGTCTCTCCCTTTGTATTTCTTCCTCTCTCATACTTTCCCGCTCCTCTCTCTCTCTCATCCTCTCTTTATCTCTCTTTGTTACTGTAGCAACCATTCTCTCCTAGTCCTCTTGCTCTCTCCCTCTCCCTCTGTTACTGCAGCAAAAAGGTTACTGCAATAACAGAGAGTCAAAGAGATAAAGAGAAGAGAGCAAAAGAGAGGAAGAAATACAGAGGGAGAGGAAGAGAGAGTAGAGAGGGGGCTGAGAGAGAGAGAGAGACCTTTTGCTGCAGTAATCTACATACTGAATATACTATTTGTTCAGGAAAGTGACCTTTCTTGTGGTAATCAAAATTCCAATGCTCAAAAAGCTTCTTTCGACCTTTTGCTACAGAGGTTAGATTAACGCCTTCCTACAACAGCCAAATAAAAGGAAGAGAAAAAAAAAACAAATAATGTCATTTAGTCAACTGCAATATATGAAGTAGTCACATGGTCCTAAATGGTAGGAAAAGGTTTGACTAGTTTGTAGAGAGCACTGGCTTAACAGTTAAGACAATGAACTAAGTTCGATTCTTGTGAGCACAAGTATAGTCTCTGTATTAGTTTTGACTAGATTTTCTGTCTACCAAAGATTTCCAGTTTTATACTATAATTCACTTCTGATTATTATTTTCACATATTGTTCTGCGGCTGTGAAACCTACAGCCTTTCTTATCAACTAAGATGCATCAGATGCAGTAGTCACATATAGCGCACATATGGAGTCCTAAGAGTATGCTTCATGTAAATATTGATTTTTTTAAAGGATTACAAGCTAATTTAAGTTCCCGTCTTTTCTTCTCTATGTGTGTTCTGATATTGTATAATGAGTTTTCGCTGTTCTGAAATGCACTTGTATATGAAATATTTAAATGTTCATAGAGCTTCATCTGATGATGTTTATATACCTGAAAACTATCCTAGTAAATGGGAAAACTATTGGACAAAAGATTTTATAGCAACCTATTTTCCTCTAAAGGCGTACTAATGAAGCTAAAATCAGGAACAGTTGTGCAACAAGCTAGTTTAAGCACATGAATATGGTTATTGATGGAAAAGAGAAGTTCCTAGTTGCAGGAGACATTATGAATTTTATCCAATTTGAAATAACATACTGAATTTGGAACCTGAAGTATGTAATATGAGCCTTAATACAATGATAATTTGAACTTTAAAGGTGGCCAAGTTCTGGAGGTCTTTGATACTTTGTACTCTAGATTGTTAATAATTAGACAAGAGAGAAGCAGACTAAAATTGGTTCTGCCATTGCCCAATTCTGAGTTGGATAAGATATCTTGTCCTTTATCATGATCGTTAAGAATATATTACAAAACATCAACCATAGATTGATCAGATTCAAGTTTGGCTTTGTCTACTTGCATGATCAGTGTCTGATCAGTGTCTTGACATCTTATTGCCATGGTAGGAAATATGAACAGAAAGGGAACTATCAGACCTTTGCGGATTGACCAGACCTTCAAATTTTCACTAGTATTTGCCATTACTCAATTTGGAGTAATTTGACTATGCATTACGACCTAGTTATACTTCAAAACTTAGGACTTCAAGAAAATCTGTATATGGGTAAATTTGGCTATAATATTTATAGTTTCCTACTTTTGCTGGAATTAGGTTGTTTATTACTGTTGTCCTACTTCAAGCTCTACGTCAATGCTCAAGCTGTAACCACTTTTGAATAATTGTACTATTAGAGAGATCTACAAGTTAATAAAATGATAGTAGGAATTGAAAGAAAAATCAACTGAACTTGATTGCAAACTTGGTCTAATATGCTAAAGTTTTTGTTATCCAGGAAGAGACAAATGTGATGAAGAAAGAGATAGAGGACCTCAAGACTAATGCCAAGATCTTTCAACTTAGCAAGTGCACTGCTTGCACTTTCACCCTTGATCTTCCTGCAGTCCATTTTATGTGCATGCACTCTTTTCACCTCAGATGCCTTGGAGACAATGAGAAAGAATGCCCAGAGTGTGCACCTGAATACAGATCTATCATAGAGAAGAAACGAAGCTTGGAGCAGAATGCCAGAGACCAGGATCTCTTCTTCCAATTGTTGAAGAGTTCAAAGGATGGGTTTTCTGTCATTGCTGACTACTTTAGTAAGGGCATAGTAAGTAAAACTACTATTGCACCACCAGAAAATTCTCGATAGGACAGCACTGTGCTTCAAATGTGGGTTGATTTGGTGTGGCAAGCTGATTGTAGCTTTGCTAGGGCAGAAAATTCTCGATAGGGCAGGACTGCTCTGATCTATATATTATGTAATCAACCTTTGCTAATTTGGTTGTGAAGTGCCGAAGCTTGTGGTTGATGACTTGATCCTGGGGAAGTGCAGCTGGATCATAGTCTGACAATAAAAATAGAAAAACGGAATACTGGAAGGCTTGGTTTATCATTTTGCTACCGACTATTTGCTGCTTTGTGGAAAGTCTGGAGAGTGCGATCGATGTTGTTTTGATCGCTCTTTGAAGTTATGTGTAAAGCCAACATGTACTATAAATTCTAGACGTTTGTTATCTGAGATTGTGATACCCAGTGACAATTTTGAGGGGATGGTGAGCTTTCTGTAATTATTAGAAGTCCATTAGTCTGTGGTCTGCAATCGGTTAAACATCGATCAGGCTCCTTTATGGGTATGCACTCAAATTTCTTTTGCTTTTATTCTTTTCATTATTTTGTATTCCTTTAGTTGCAACTGTGGGAGTTACTTTTACTTTGTCCACTGTATCCAGAAAGAATTTGTTGTCTTTTCTCCCTTCTGTTTGCTTAATTACAGATATGTTGGTATGCTGTTGGCTCATAGGCATACAGATACAGATGTGCAACAAATATGTATACTATCCTCTTTTCTTTTTTCATATGTATACTATCTTTCGTATTTTCATATGTATATAATCTTGATCATTCACTATATCCTCAGATGGTCCAGGAGTGCAGAAATTAATGACCAATTTGATGGGTTATTCTCTTGAGTTGCAAGACTTCCAACTCGTCCTCAGGAGAAAGATACTATCACCTGGAGATCCAATGTATCTAATTCCTATTCCACCAAGTCGATGTATGATTTGCTTAAAGTCGGTGGAATCAAATGAACACGTTCAAAATTTGACTTTGCCCAACTTTATAGGCGTCTGTAACTTTGGAAAGAAGTACAGGTCAATCCTTTGTGCCCTCTTTGTGATGTAGATCATTCTTTTCTACAATGCTAATTCTCTAAACTTTTTAATTTTTTTGATAGATTATAAGATTGTACGCTAATCATAGGTAAGATAAGTGGCCCACCTTCCTTTAATATATAGGTTGGCGAGTCTAAACTGCATTTATATAGTGCTCCAATGAAAAATTATTATATAAACCTCAATATTTATGGAGGAAATTAAATTTATAATTTTTGTCATAGGTTGGTAGTACCTAACTATCGACCTATGCTACAGTGGAGGTCTAATTCTCCAAACGTTTCATCACTCACATTTTGCTTGGTATGAAAATTCACATTTGTCCATCCTGCTATATCATTTCAATTCATAGGTCAACAACTATGGTGAGCAACTGTTACTGACACTGGTTGGCAGCTGCAAGCCTGCAATGTTGTTATTGAAGCACAAAACTCCAAACTCTACCTTCAATCATTCATATGATTTGGCTGTTGTTCTGCATTGGATCAATGTCTTAAGACAGGGAGAGGAAATGGGTCAGATCCCTCCCATCACCATCTTGGCCATGTTCACCCATAATCCAACATTTAAATTTCCATGATATGGACCTTGATGCTGAGGACTACAGTATCATGTGCTCACTATAGCTGTTCCTCTCAATTGCTAAGAAAATCATTCAAACAGTCACTGTCGGGTGGGAGGTCAAACTCTTGCTGGATGAGTGTTCCTTTCATAAGAAAAACCAAGAGATCATTTCCTGCGATATGCACTCTCACAAACCCCAATTTCTTAGAATTCAATTGTTTTTGGGATTCTATTTTCTTCAAATCCGCTGTTCGGAACCATGGGAGTTCTGAGATTTCAACAGATTTTTAGTGGATTTGGATGCATTTCAATCCAGTAATGTAATGAAATATGATGATTTGAGGTCAGATTTTTCGATGGTTTTCACTCAGATGGATTTGTATTCAAGGTTAAATAGAACGCCAACCTCTTCAACAAATTTATGTACAGCTAAAACTCTCTTTAACACTTAACAGCAAGATTAGGTAATTCATCAAGAAAGTGTGAAAGTTCTTAAGTTCTAACTAAATATAACACTGAAATATCAAATGAGAATTCAAACTTTTTTATTATTTCAAAAAGTCATCCTGTTTCATAAGTTGACCTTTTTCATGAGCTATATTGCTATATGTTACTAGCAAATTAACACATCTTCACAGCAACAACATGAGGGTAGTTACTCTTGAAGAACAAAAAGGGATTCCACTGGATCTAAGAATGTGGAAGAGATGAGATCAGGCCCACAAAGGACACATACTCACATGGCAAAGCACATGAAGGTGCTCCTGCTGAAGGACAAGGAGAGGTTGGTACTTATCCCTAAAACCCTGCTACTGGAGACAACTGCAATGGGATCAGTTTAACTACCAGAATCCATAAGAAGATTGCTGTGAGAGTTTTAAAAAGCTATTAAATTTATACAAGAATGATAGAATACAAGTTTCAATCAAGAAAAGCCACATGGGTTTGCCTCAGGGTCAGCCACATATATATTGCCAATCATGTTCTCTCACAGTTTACTCATATTAGTTAGCAGTATGGTAATGTTGAAGTGTTATAAAATTAAGGCTATGATTTATGTCTAGCATCTCTGCACAAGGAACTTAAGTATTTCACTTGAGTGGTTTAAGCTCAAGATTCTAGGTCTAAAAAAATTTAGACAGTTAAAAAGACATAATATATATATTATTGGTTTATTACCTAATAACTTTAAATTTTAAATCAAGTTGTAATCTAATATGATGTTAGAGTCACTTTTTTAGAAATCATAGATTCACTTCTCCTCAAGCTCACCTTCTTCATCTATTTCTTATATATATATATATATATATATATATATATATATATTTGATCGCTCACGAGCTTGAAGGTTAGATATAGGTTGGACAAATGGCTAATCTTCTTTAGATACAGAAGCATTTAGGGCTCGCCGAGCTTTTAAGCTGCTTAGTTTAGGCTTCAAGCCATATGCGTCACCAAATAATTGCTCTGTACCAAACGTCGTCGAGACCTGCTCCAAGCCGTTACGTTGCCAAGCTATTTCTCTAAGCTAATCACACTACCGAGCCATTAATCAAATTGAGCCAAACCACCAAATCACCAACTACCAAATAATTTCTCCAAAATATTATTTGGGGTTGGAGTTGAATCTATGACCACCTTGGTCGTAGGGAAAGTACTTACCAACTCTACTAAAGTTGTCCGATCTATTTCTTTGGTATTTATTCTAGCGTAGTATTGTGGCCTATACGTTTTGTTATCTATTATCTATCCTCGAGCAGTATTAAGGGCTATATGTGAGGGAGCATATTAAAGTATTTGATAAATATTGTTGGTTTGTTAATTAATAACTTAAATTTTTATATCAACTGACTATCTAATATAGACAAAGCATGATAATGCCTCTTTTGCCCATGCAGTTCAATTCAACTATAAACAAACAAGCAAGCAATCAAGAAACAAATGATAGCAACTAAATTGTTTAGAAATTATGTTCTAAAGTGAACCCGCAAGCTACTTAATTGCAATTTAAACAAAAACCAAGTGTTTTAATCAATCTGGTCAGATTGGGATGCCCTACTTCCTTTGCTTAGACCAACCATTCTACTTGTGGAATTGTGGTGATAGGTGTCACAATAAAGCCAGAGAATGCATTTAGTCATATAAATAACATGATGCCATCCTCCTCCTTCTGTCCTCTATAAAAAGGCCCATGAGATGTTCTGATTCCTGTGACAAGCAACTAACTCCTTCCTATCTATAAACTTTGGATTCCAAGAGTTTGCTACCTAAAACAAGACATGGTCTACCAGCAAGGGCAGTCCAGGCTTAGGAGGCAGGAGTCTATGAAGAAGAAGAAGCATGAGAGTGATGTTGGGGGAAAAGATCCAAAGCAAGAGTTGTTGAAGCTTCAATGCAACAAGGCCTGCAAGTTTAAGAGGAGCTGCTTCAGTGAGGAAGAGGATGCCACCTCCTCTGTGATGCTCCTCTTGGCCTGCATTGTCTGTGCTCCTCCTGCTATTTAGCTTCCCTCCTTTTATCTTCTATATCAGTCTTTCTCTTGTTACTCTTAACTTTAACCATGTAGTCTTTTTTTTTTCAGTATTAGCTGCTCACCTCACTCCCTATGTTAATCTTTCTATCTGTTCTTAGATTTGTAGCCAAATGAGATTATGCATTGTCTCTATCTGCCACTCCTATTTTTCTTTCTTTTTCTTTTTTTGTTAAAAAAAGAACAAGATTTTTACAATGGTTGTTCACGGAGCATATACAGACAGAGTTGGAAACCAGAAACTAGTGGGGATTGTAACAGTTTCAGGAATCATCTGGATCAGAACTATTTGCGGTCGGCTACATTGGGTCAAATCATGCACTGTCGTGTCTTTTCTTGCAAAATTCGCTCAGTATTTCATGAAGTGGGCAAGCTTAGTTATATAATGCTCTAAATCCAGTTGAGACATTGAAAAGAGGCAGTTGGACATAATCAGGATTGTAGCCTTTTAATTTCTCTTTCTGAGAGGGAAGTGGGAGACCACCAGAACCAGAACCACGATAATTCCAGGCATAGTTTCCACCATCAGGATTAGTAAATACCAATTCCTGATTACTTCAGCTAGTAGGATCTAAATCCAAGCTTGGATTTTTGTTCAGGCTCGGCTCAGCTCTTATTCTAGCCTGAACGGTAAACGAGCCGTTCCCTGTCAGCTCACCGGCTCTCCTTCTTCCAAGTTTATTTTTTGATTCGTTCTTGTAGTCACATTCTGTCTTTTTGTTTTCTTCTTTCTGGTGGAATTAGAGACCGTCTCACCCACGAGACCATGAGACTGTAAAAAGGGAGAAATTAAATAGAATGAGAAGATTGCGGTATATTTATTAAGATGAATCGAGTACATAAGAGAAGATTATAACAATCTCCCCTATAATTAAGCTCATCTACCCAACACATTAGAATAGAGTTGCTATCTACAAGGAAGGTAAATAACAATAGGATAATAACAGATTAACCAAATCAATTACAACAGTAACAAAGTAATAAAATCTAATCATGATATTTCTTTCTAACACTCTCCCTCAAGTTGGAGAGTAGATATCTTGCACTCCCAACTTGCAAACCATAGGCACAAATGTTTCCTTTCCCAAAGGTTTAGTTGATAGATCTGTCAATTGATGTGTTGAGCCAATATACTTACTAATTATTGAACCATCTTGAATTTTGTTTCGAATGTAGTGACAATCCATTTTTATATGCCTTGTGCATTCGTAAAAGACCAGGTTGGCTGTTATATGCAAAGTGGCCTTGTTGTCACAATATAAGGAAGTATGTCTATAGTGAATAAGGCTTAAGTCTCCTAATAGACACTGAAGCCATTTTAGCTTGCAGCAGGCTCCAATCATTACATGGTATTTTGCTTTGACTAAATACAATGATACAATTTTCTACCATTTTGATTTCCATGATATTAGTGAGGATCCAAGGAACACATAGTACCCTGCATCTTTAATTATTTCTAATGCATATTTTCTTCGTGACATAAAAATTCCATTCCTAGAGTTAGAGATTTCTATTTCTAAAAAATATTTCAACTCACCAAGATATTTAAGATTAAAATTGTTATGCAAATCCTTTTTGATGGCAACAATACTGTTTGGATTGTTTTCAATGATCATAATGCTATCAATATAAATTAGGAGAATGGTAAAGGACTTGTCTTTCTTTTTAGTGAAGAGAGAGTAGTCGGTTTGTGATTGTATAAAGCTAGTGGAAGTGATGATAGAAGAAAATTTTGAAAACCACCTGCGGGAGGCTTGCTTCAATCTGTAGAGTGATTTCTGTAGGCAACAGAAGAGATGTTCCTCCATTATCTCCGAAGCCCCGGTGGTGGAGATATAAATTTCCTCAGTCAGATCACCGTGGAGGAAGGCGTTGTGGACATCAAGCTAATGAAGTGGCCAGCCTCTAGCAATAGCTAAGGCAAGAAGACATCGAATAGAAATAATCTTTTGCTATGGGAGAGAAAGTCTCGTAGTTGTCGATACCGTCCATTTGGGTGAAACCTTTGGCAACCAGGCACGCCTTATATCGTTCTATTGTGCCATCAGAGCGATGTTTGAGCTTGTAAACCCACTGATAGCCTATGGTTTTCTTGCCGACCAGAAGAGAGGTAAGACTCCATGTGCCGTTTGGCAGCAAGGGCATCTAACTCAAGCATCATTGCAGCATGCCATGCAAGGTTCGTGATGGCTTCATTGTAAGAGGCCCGCTCTCGGTCATGACTAATAGATGCAAGAAACGATTTGTGTGCTGTTGTATAACAATGATAAGAGATGTAACTAATCAGTGGGTACCTTGTCCTTTTATGTGAAATTGGACAGGAGGTGACTTGATCGGAGTAAGGATGTGTGACAGTGGAGCAAATGTAATTGTTGAATCGCAAGGGTTGAAGAGATGGGCGAGTGGAGCGGCGGATAGGGATATTGGCTGATGGTAGTGGGTCAGGTGTTTCGGTAGAGCGAATGGTGGTAGTATGGCAGGGAGAAAGTAGAATAGAGGAGAGTTAGGATCAAATGATAGTGAGGTGGGTGAGTTGCGTTCAGAATTGATGTTGGGTTCAAAGGAATGGTCATAGGGTTTATTAGGCCTGTATCATCTCCCCTAATGGGTTTGCTATTTGGGTTAAGGGAAAGAATGAGAATAGGTATTATTTGGAAAATAAGGGAAAATTATTTTCTTTAAAATGGACTTCTCTCCTTGCGAGAATTTAATTGGTTAATAAATTAAAAAGTTTGTAACCTTTTTGACCTATCAGATATTCAATGAAAATGGAAGGTGTAGCTTGATAGTCAAATTTATGAGAAGTACGGACGTTTGCGGCATAAGCCAAGCAACCAAAAACCTATAGATGGGAAAAAGTATGAGGTTTTGAGTAAAGAGGCTCAAATGGTGTCTTGTCGGCTAGAATTGGAGAAAGTAGCCGATTAATGATGTGTACAACAGTAAGAACACATTTTTCCCAAATTTGGAAAGGTAGATTAGCTTGAATTTTTAATGCTCTTGCTACTTGGAGAATGTGACGGTGTTTGTGTTCCACAACCTCATTTTGTTGTGACGTGTAGATGTAAGAATATTAAAAAATGACATCGTTATCTTAAAAAAAGAGCGAAGAGAGATAAATTCGCTGCCATTATCACTTCGAATAGTTTCAATGTGAGTTTTAAATTGAGTAGAAACATAACTATAAAAATGCTTTAAAAGCAGTTGTGTTTTATCTTTATATCGCATCAAAAAATATCTAAGTAAAACGTAAAAAACCATCTGACAATGGTGAGAAAATAATAAGAACTAAAAAGGGAAGGATGTAGATAACCACTTCAAATATCACAATGAATAACATCAAATGGTTTGATAAAGAAAGTATTACTAACATTGAAAGGTAAATGACTTTGTTTGGCAAGTGGACAAATGGAGCAAGCTTTATTAGAATTAGCGGAAAATTTTTAAAAAATTTGGGCAATAAAACTCAAATGGGAAGATGATATATGCCCTAAGCTGGCTACTAAAGGAGCTACTACTCATTTTCCTCTACAGAGATCTCGAGTGGCCATAAACAACACTACCTCTCAGCCAAGGCATGTTATTCTTTTTCTTCTATTCACAACTCACATTGGCATGAAAGCCCAATGGAATAAGGGTTGTGCTACGATTGTGATGAAGTATATAGGAAGGCTACCAATGTATCAAACAATAATTATTCATGATCAACTTAGAGGAAAATGATGATAGTTATAAAAATTCTGCACTGAAACTACTATGGAGATCTTTCTCCATGCTCTAGCTGGTCATACTTCACCAAACACCATCAAAATTCATGGATACCTAATAAACTGTATTTTGGTGGCTGCGGAAGCACTCATAATTTCATTGATGTTAGTATGGCAAATAGTTAGAAGTTGGTAAGTTCTTCTAGTGTTCTAATTTGACTGGAAGATGCAAAGGTATGACTTTTTAGCAGATATAAGAGTTCTCTCGTTGGGGGTTTTGACATGGTAATGGAGATGGACTGGATGGAAAAAATATAATCATTTGTTGTTTGACTTTGACTAACTTATTCTCCACCTTCCAAAAGGATGGAAAAACCATCATCTTTACTAGTAATGCTTCTAATCCATGCTGTCAACTCATCTTTGGTTCTTCCTCTCAGAAGTTATTTAAGAAGAGGCTTTGTGCCCATATTGGATAGTTAATGTTTATATAATTTGAGCTCCTTTGATCTTACCTCCAGTATTTAGAGAGCTGACATAATAGTATTCTGATAGTTTTTCAATATCACAGCACTTACCTCCCTCAAGTCCCATGATCATCACATCCACCTTTAGCTCGAGGCTATTATTTAAAAATCTATAGTTGAGAGTATAATTCAAGAAATGTTGCAAACCAGTGTCATCCAATCAAGCCATAGCCTTTATTCCTCACCAATACTTTTGGTTAGAAAGAAGGATGGGAGCTAAAGACTAAAGTTAAATGACATTACCATTGAAGACAAGTATCCATTGCTGTCGTTGAAGAATTACTCGATGAACTGCGTTGAGCCAAAGTATTTTTAAACTTGGACTTAAAAGTAGGTTTAGAATAGAGCCAACTGGCATCGAGAAAATAGCATTCTAAATATTTCAACCACTATGAGTTCAAAATGATGTGTTTTAGTCTTTGCAACGCTCCAATTAACTTCTAGTCACTCATGATCACATTATTTCAACTCTTTTTCAAAAGGTTTGTGTTATTATTCTTCGATGACATTTTAATATAATGTTCTAACCTACATGCTCATCTGAGACATTTTTTGGTGCAAAATATCCAAATATATCATAGTCGTCGACAAAATAGAATATGTTGAGTATATCATCTCTCACAATGGAGTTGTTGCTGACCCTTGAAAGATTCAGTGCATGCTAGATTAGCTTACTCCTACCACTTTGAAGTAATTAAAAGTATCTTTAGGCCGTACAGGTTATTACCAAAAAAATTATCTTGAACTATAGATTGCTAGCAAAGCCATTTACAAATATATTGAAAAACAACTCATTCAATAGTTGGTCAAAAAAATAAGTTGAATCAGTCTTTCAGCTCTCAAAGAAGTCATGGTATCAACCCCTATGTTGGTCTTGCTGAACAAGAGTACTTTTACACCCACACCTACAACCTTCCCTCTCATAGAAAAATAGAAAATGAACAAGAACAACCTTTTACATCCTCAAAGCTACAAAAAAGGTAGGCAATGGGGCTTCCCCACAAGTAGAGCTAGAAAGAATAATAAATATCAGGCTCTTTCTAATTGCCATCACCAAAAAGTTGCCCCCAATATAAAGACATATTATGGCACAAAATATGACTACAATAACTTAATTACAATGGCCTATATCATGAGATACATATGGAGTTTTAAATATCTTGTACTTAGTGACTGTACTTTATAGGCCAGTTATGAATGTTTGCAGGCACCTAACTAAGAAAACCAAGTAAGGTTTTCACTACCCTATAATACATGTCATCCCACATAGCCGAGAGGAGTGGGAGTTGATATAGCCGGGATGGATCAAAGCAAACACCGACGGCGCCCTGCGAGTTGGTGCGTACCAAGGCGGAGCAGCGGCCATCTTCCGTACCGCGGAGGGAGAGTTTCTTCAGGCAGGGTGGGAGCCGTGCCCGGGCGCCTCGGCGCTTCAATCCGAACTCTGGGCTATCCGGCTGGCGTTGAGGATGGCGGGGGGAGGATCCAGACTACAGGTAGAGACTGACTGCACCGAGGCCATCAGCTGCGTGCAGCAACCAGAGCGCAGTCCATGGCGCGTCCGAAACCTCGCGAGTGAATGCGCGCGTTTAGCTAGTGAGTGTGGTGAGGTCAGGTTAACCCATGTTGGGAGAGAGGCCAATGCGGTCGCAGACTGGGCAGCAGCGAAGGCCAGTTTGGCCTCGGCGTACTGCCACGTGGAGCGTCTAAATAACGCTCCACCGGAATTATGTAACCTGTTAGCTGTCGACGCGGACACGTGGCGACAGCAAAATAATCGAAGCTGACCTCAGCTCTTTTGCAGTCAAAAAAAGATTGCCTAAGGATTTAAGTACCCAATTTCTTTTTTACTCTACATATTAAAAGGAGCTATTAGTTATAGTAACAGTGATTACTTGGTAGAAATCATATTTGGAAGGTACCCATTTTATCATATATAACAACTATCATAGCATTAAATAATTTTTGGAACAGAAATTATATATAGCTTTGCAAAAAAAAAACATGGTTATCAAAACTGTTGAGATTTGATCATGACCTACATTATAAGCAAGGAAGATTAAATAAAGCTACTGATGCACTTTCAAGACTACCAGATATGGGCAGTTTACCGTCAGCCATTTCTGAGTGTCACACTTGCTTGGTTAATGGATGTCTCTAATTCCTACTAAGGAGATACTCTTGCTACTTGCTATGAAATTATTACCCAAATTGGTTGTCCATAATCCTCAGGATCGTTACATTCTTTCACATGGAATCATTAAACATCACAACAGTATATATTAGGTAATTTCCTTCATCTCATCTCTATAGATTTTATAGAATGACTATCAAAATTAGAAGATACAGAGGTAATTTTTGTTGTAGTGGACAGAATGAGCAAGTACTCACATTTTATGGCTCTCACTCACCCTTACACTACCCCCTCAAGTATCCGAACTTTTCCTCAATTATATCTACAAGCTGCATGGTCTACCCTCTACTATTGTGAGTGATCGAGGCTTAGTTTTCCTCCACATCTTCTGAAAGGAATTATTCATTTCAACACAGCTTATCATCCACAGTCAGACGAAAAGAGGGACGGAAAGAGGGAGAGATAGTTAATGACCGTCTCGAGTCATATTTATATTACATGTCTAGCTTCAAACAAAAGAAATAGGCACATTGCCTTTCACTGGCCAAGTAGTAATTTAATACCAATTTTCATAACAGTCTTAACCTCACACTATTCCAAGCTTTGTAGGACTAGACACCACCGCAGTTGGCGACCTCCATCGACTCCATTCCTCCCATTCCTTCCTTTGATTCTGTGAAATCATATTAGAGGGATAGGAATCAGATGATCACATTACTGAGAGCTGAATTATCTAAGGCCCAAGCCAAGATGAAATATTATAACACTGTGAAATGGATTTGGGAATTAAAATAAACCCATAGGAGGGCTAATTAG